>NC_140931.1:174179750-175379750 GCF_014529385.1 Adiantum capillus-veneris | reverse complement strand
GCTAATGTCATAGACAAGTTCCCAGTCACCATCTTTGATAGCATATGGTCGTAGTCTATGCTTTCCATCAAATGTTGCCTTATTCTCCAATGTTGCCTCCTTAATCTTCTCTTCAGCTTGCTCAATATCCTCTTGACGCCGCTCAAGCTAGCGAATACGTAGAGCAAGCAAGCCTTCAGTAGACATACCTTCTTCCCATGGCAGTATGGTCCAAGTCATAACTGCTTCCTCTATAGGCATAATGGGTTTTTGCCCATGCATTAATTCAAACGGCATAAATCCTGTAACTGAATTGTGTGTAGTGCGATCAGCCCATAAAGCAAATGGCAAGAGTTAATGCCAATCATCAATATGTCCTTCACACACCTTCGCTAAGCTTAGGCCAATCAATATGTCCTTCACACACCTTCCCTAAAGCTTTAACAATAGGTGGATGTCCTCTTTCACTTTTCCCATTACCTTCTGGATTATATGATGTAGTGAGAGCAAGTTTAATGCCCATACGAGAAAAAAACTCTCGAGCTGCATCTGCATCTAGCTCTCCTCTATCTACAATAATTTTTCCAACACATCCATACCTGGAGATAACCTCTTTAAGCAAGAACTTGGATATTGAACTTGTAGCTTGGGTACGCAAAGCTCTGCCTTCAACTTGATTAGTATGATCTTCCCTGGTAAGAACAATATACCTCATTTGCCACACACCTACTGGCATTGTAATAAGGTCCACCACCCACTTGTAGTGCATATCCAGTGGATAGGTGGGATGCAATCCATCTCTATGTCGCACATTAGAGTATTGTTGACATATTCAACATGATTTCACAAATCGAACCACATCTTTGTACATACTTTTCCACAATATCAGTCTTTAATCTTAACAAAGGTTGCCCAGAATCCTCTATGTCCAGCCCAGAGTTAGGTTTTACCAGATTTGAGTCCGATTGTACGCATAAACCTTGATATAGTGTAGATTTTGATTTTAGTCTACATTCGACGAGTTGACGAGGTTTAGAGGCCTATCACACGCCGAGAGCGCACATATGATGGCCATGTCCACTTCCTGCTCTGAGCACACATTTCTCACACTTGTAGGAGAGCACAGAGGCCGGCCCTTTTACACGAACACATATGGACATTTCTTTGTCCAGTGTCATGCCTCCTTTGGCCCCACACAGACCCTCCAGGTGGTGCGAGTCCTTCCCGACGACACGCGGGATGGCACAATTAGAGATGACTATCGCGCCACGTATGTGGGCAACCATTTGATTAGGCTAGAGGAGATAGAGCTAGTACACGCAGATGATTGCCGGAGACCTTCGACCATCCCGTGCAGGTTACATTACAACGGGTAGGTCCTCGAGTGATCTATATAGATAGTTCTCAGCGCATATATCGATTAGAGTGTCGCACTTCTAGTAGACGCCTATCCACATATGTTGTGACACTAGTTGGTGAGCCTAAAGACAGATGCTACATGAGCATCACAGGCACTGAGCTTTACTTTTTGACTTGTGGATTTCCGTACGATCCTTGACCGACCCAACGCCCTACTTCGAGTAGGAGTGCCTCACCTCCTTTAGACATAGTGCCACCATCCACATCACTCAGGAAACCACCGCCAGGATTCTCCTCACCTAGACTTGATTTGCCGCCAAGCGTTTCGAGCTATCACGAGTCTAGAGCGATGTACACGGTGATTGTGAGCACTTTGCGTACCACTCAGAGTGAGCCACAGATAGAGACCCAGAGCCTTCGAGACACGTACTTTAGAGAGTCTCAACCTCGACACCTTCCACCATCTAGGGACCCATTCCAGCCTTTGATGACACAGATTAGAGAGCATACGAGAGATTCTATGACGACCACATCACCCCAGTTGAGAGCACCAGAGGTAGGGACCAGTAGATCACCCATTGTAGATATGAGTGCCCCTAGACCACTGACCCCCACCCTTCAGACACTGTTCGAGACCAGAGAGACTAGGAATAGCATGAGAGATATAGACAGTCCAATCTTGCATATGGTAGGCCGATCTCCATGAGGGGTTGCATATTATGTTGACACTTATGATCACCCCTTTGTGAGGCTAGCCACCCCGCAATGCATGATGTCTACACCTAGGCAGATTGTGAGAGCCTACCCACAAGCTGATAGAGCAGTTTTTATTGATGAGCTCGGAGAGCAGTATCTCTTGATTGAGACCCTTGCTTTTGATGACATTGAGCGAGCACACCGAGATGACAGCCTAGACACACAGACACATCCTAGGCTAGTGGAGCTTCACAGAGTTGAGCAGACCGTGACCTATCTAGATGAGCTTGGTCCTAGGTACAGACGCCTGACAAGTGGTGGATCCAGAGATTCTTCAACCCGCCTTCTTTCATATTTGATAGGATATCCATGTGAGCGAGTTTATAGGGATGTCGATCATGCAGTATATGTTTTGACTATAGGCTACCCTACTCCCCTCGACTTAGACATGATGATTTTTGTTTACCCACGATGACCACGCTAGCTCCACAGCTACCAAGATCTTCGAGTCCTCGAGAGACACCACTAGAGAGATCACCTCCTAGGATTCTTTTGTCACGTCGTATTCTACCACCTTGGGAGATGTCAGATGAGGATGATAGTGTGCCACGAGAGATAGCTCCAGCACCTAGCCTGCCATAGGTAGAGCCCCTCAGACTAGAGCCCAGTCAGAGTATTGTTAGGGAGCCTACACCACCTACCACACTTATCCACGAGACTTCCAGCACACAGCTAGAGATCTCAAAGAGTCATAGAGTGAGTGACTCCGATGGCTTTGTTATAGATGAGACCACTTCACAGATTCTAGCTGCCCTTGAGCATCCTTGTTTAGATCTTTCGACCTCACAGAGGCCCTTAGAGATAGCTGTCGAGCTAGAGCCATCTACGAGAGTAGATCCCCCTATGAGATAAGATGTAGAGCCAACAGCATCACTATCCCACTCTTTTATCTTGCATAGCGGTGTCATAGCCAGTGAGTCACAGAGAGAGCAGCCACCACATATAGATGTTGCCCTAGTGCCATCTACGAGTGCCGATTCACGATTAGATCATCCGATTGAGCGGAGACCAGCCACGAGCCGTACTTTTCTAGATCAGGTTTCTAGAGACCACATTACTGACACCACAGAGATAGAGGCTACACCACAGATACATGGTCGTACACGGACTAGAGTGACCTCTACTGACACCCTATATAGGGATACGATAGAGCCTGCTAGACTTGTTTGGAGACCACATACACATGCATCTCAGCCATGTGTAGAGCCTTCTCTAGGAAGAGGCTCTGCAACGATGAGTAGTGTCACTTAGGAGCGACAAACGATAGATCAGGCATGTAGCTCTCCACGTAGAGCTTCTAGGACAACCCAACAGGTATTTGTTCCGCGTGACGAGATACATGCTAGATTTTTACCTTGTGATGACACGATCATATTTCTAAAGAGCCATATGACCAACCACGGACTTTCACATGGTTGCCTCACATCTAGACGGTCACTTGAGGCACATGATTACTTTGAGGGACAAAGACATGTTTGGGTACCTAGGCCACGAGCGGTAGCACACCCAGAGCATACAAAATCATACCCTAGAGCGAGACCTCCATGAGACAGATGTCGAGAGATGAGACTACCCCTAGAGAGGTCGGTACCTTCACATTAGATAGTATGTCCTAGAGCTAGATGCACACGTAGACACGCTAGGAGAGCTCAGACTGACATCCGTACAAGAGCGCAAGCATTGCAGATTTGACTACCGAAGAGTCTTCCACAGAATATTCGAGTAGAGGATGATGCCCACCCTATGACCATTCCTTGTGCTGTTGAGTAGACTTTACATATGGAGCTAGGTGTTAGCCAACCCTTGAATATTAGAGATCAAGCTAAGAGATTGCAGATCATGCTCCATGGTGAGAGCTCTCTCTTGATTCCTAGTTGCACGAGATTTGAGATTTGTACACATTGATATGTGCACTAGATTTATGTGCATATACCATAGGAACTTTTTTTTCTTTTGGGTTTTTTTCCTCTGGATATCCAGGTTTTAGACCCTAGCTTAGATGTTTTATTTTATTATGCTGTTACTTTTGTTATTTTATCTTGCTGCTAACATACCTCTTGCAGATACAGTGCTTTTGTTGATCTTCTGATGCAGCACGTAGACAAACATTAGCTTGCCCATGGAGATTGGATGACCATGTAGACATGATGTATCTCCAGACACGAGGAGCTTCCATGACATCGACCTCTTCATCGAGCCCATGCACAGGTGTACTCCTTCCTATGCTATAGGGTTTTGTACATTTATATTTGTTGATTGTGGCTTCTTCTTGGTTTGATTAAGTGCATTCAATTATGTTTTGTTATCTGCCATTAAAGATGTATAAACTTGTCCTTTATTTAGTTAATTGACTTAGAGTTTAGTTTTATTGATGAGCCTTGAGGTTAGGAGGCCGTGACTTTAGGTTAACTCATTTACTAGGACTACTAGTCCTAGTTGGTAAAATTATTTGAGTGTTTGAAACCTTAGGAGTGTTTTAAGCATAGAGAGGATTTCTCACCCAAACAACAAAGAAAACTAGTGAAAATACAAAGGAAATGGAAGAAAAAAAAAGGGGCCACAAGTGTAAAAGCTTAAGCTGGAAGAGAAATCTTGGTTTGATTTGGTACTTCACGCACATGTATTGCCTATGGTACTAGAGCCCTAGAGGTTCTTAGTGTGGGTGCTTTTCTTTGAGAAGCAAAAAGCCCGGGTATACAAATAAGCACACACGTCAAATGATTTTGCAAAATGTGAAAAATAACAAATGAAAAGCAAGAAAAATGAAATGAGAAAGACTTCCATTGAGCTTCAAGTAAAAAAAATTCAAGCTTTTGTTTCGAGTTGTGAGAGTTAGTTAGCTAATCTATGACATACATAATTAGGGAATCTTGCATTGGGATAAATTTACTAACTTAGCTAGTACTAGAGTAAATGTTTTAACCCTTAGTCGTAGCTAACTAATTGATAGACTCATTCATAAGCCCAAAACTCTTGATGAATTAATTTCCGAAAGTGCAATTTATTTTTCCTTAATGGCAGTGTAACATTTCATAATTCTTTGCATTTACTCATTACTACATGTGCTTTGCCTTTTTCTTATGCCTTATCAACATATATTTGAGCTTGCTACCTCATCCACCTTTTTCTTTTTGCAGGCACATTCTTTCTCAAGCATCTACCACGACATGTCTTTGTCAAGGACGACAAAGCTTCGGAAGGGGAGAGTGTTGACGAGCGAGCGACAACGACATGCATTATGCTTCCATTGGTGTGTACACATATGTGTATGTATATATTTTTGGTATTTACGGGCTCCACAGTGGGTTCCAAGTTGTACATTGATGATTAGATGAGCCTAGATACTTGCAGCATGTTATACATTTTTTGACCGGCCGGCCATTTTTAAAAGCCCTTGTATATAAGTCAATTCACAAGATGTGAAAGGGCATTCTTAGAGAAGGGAGTGTGAGGGAGTGTGGAGAAGGAGAAGAGGAGTGTCTATGGAGCTTGGATCTTCCACATCATATGTAGTAGTCATTGGGATTAATGGAAGCTAAGTTCTCTCTACTTTCTCTTGTCTTTCAAGCTTATGTGTGTTAATGGTGTATGATTAGTGTTAATCTTCTCTTCTCTCTCAAGTTTTTCCTCTTGTTTGAGCATTCTTGCTTCACATGTGTGCTAGATTAGAGTGTGTGTGTAGGTGGGCTGCATACATTTCTCTCATTAGGCTTCTTTGTGTATGCTTAATGTGTGATTAGAGTGTGTTTGCTTGAGATTAGTGTTAGAAAATAAGACGTAGCTAAATAGATTTTTGAGTAGATTACTTAATGGAGAGAGATAGATTTCACACACAAGAGATTATAGAGTAGAGAGAGAGAGAGAGTACACACGATATACGTGGTTCACCCAATGTGGGCTACGTCCACGGGAAAGCAGCCACTCAATGGCTTTAGCACTTCAAAAGAAGAAGTAGTTTACAAAGGGATTAAACCCTTGATAGAGCTCCCGCCTTGCTTCACTCTCACCACCTCACACTCACCTTGTTGCATCAACTTCACACTATGAAATGTGTGTAGAAATGGCCTCCTTTTATAGGCCAAAAGGGCTGCCCTCTCTAATGAGAGACAGCCATGTGTAGCCGCCCTTGTGCGAATAAGTCCAAATCGGACCCTCCAATCCGCCCATGTGTGGCCGCCCTTGAGAAGACAAGTCCGCTTTTGAATTCGGCCACCAGCCACCGGCCATTGACTTCGGACCACAGGCCACCGGCCATGGACTTCCGACCACCGGCCATCGGCCATTGACTACCGGCCACCGGCCAACCGACCGGTTGTTTTCCGACCACTTTCCGGCCACCGTCCGGCCATAATATTCCGGCGAAAAAAAGTATCGGGGGCCTCCGCCCCCGAGGCCTCTAAAGTTGCCCCTGATTCTTGTCCGTGAAAATTTTGGTTTCCGGTGAGTGATTTTCCTTCACGCACGATGGCTTCTCCTCATAATGGGGGCCTTACAAATGTGTGCTTTTACCACAGAAAATTAGGGTAAATCAGGCTCCATACTTAACAATTAGAGCAAAGGGATACACCATTGTCTGCATGATTAGAGAGTTAGAGTGTAGATTGAGAGTGTGTGTGCATAGATCTTGCCTCATCAGCTTTCCCTCTTCTCCTCTCTTGCTTTACCCTTCTTCCTAGAGTCCTCATTCCGTCACATTAGGTGCATCCATGCCTCCATGCACTAGCCGGGTTCTGATCCACCAGATTGACATTATGTCGGTGGGTTGTGCGATGTGCTATGACCACCAACATTTGTATACCAGGCTCGTGAAACTTGTTTGAGACCATATAGTGCCTTATGAAGTTGAGCAACAAGGTCTTCTTTATCGGGAACAACAAACCCTTCTGCTTTCTCCATATAAATTTACTCCTCCAAGTCGCCATTAAGAAAATCAGTTCGCACATCCATTTGATGAGCTTCTAAATCAAATTGAACAGCAAATGCTAATAAAACTCAAACACTTGTAATGAGAACAACTGGTGAAATTGTCTCCTGATAATCAACACCAGCTACCTGGGAGTAACCTTTTGTAACTAAGCGTGCCTTGAACTTGTCAAAAGATCCATATTTTTTTACTTTTGTCTTATACACCCACTTACACTTAATAGCTATACGACTAGAAGGTAGTTCAGTTAGTATCCATGTACCTTTAGAGATAAGAGAATTATACTCTGCTTCCATAGACTCTTGCCATTGATCCTTTTGTGGTGAAGAGATAGATTCATCGTAAGTAACGGGACCTTCGGAAGTAGATAAAGAATTATCAACAATATCATCATCATAATCATGACATGAGCCATGTTTAAAAATCAATAGGCAAATCAACAAAAATATCAATATCATCATTGGCAACATTTGAAATGGATGGTTGTGAAGAGGAAATTTGCTCTATAGGAAGATTTTCATCATATGAAAGAAATGGAAAAGCCTGAAGCAGTGATTTAGTATCATCAAAATCATCCATGGACCATGAGCCTCCCATAAGCTCTTTTGTTAAAAGTAGCATCACAATTCACAATTACTTTCTTGGAGGAAGGATAATAGAATTTGTAGCCTTTGGAAGTGTCAGAATATCCAATAGCAATAAATTTAAGACTAGGAGCATCAAGCTTTGTTCGTGTTTCTTTGGGAACATGAATATAAGCAATACATCCAAAGGTACGAAAATGAGATACAGAAGGAATGTCACCTGTCCATGCTATGATGGGTATTTTATGAGAGGGTGCAGTAGTAGGTGGATGATTTTGAATAAATACTGTTGTCAAAGTAGCTTCAGCCCAAAAAACGTGAGCTAAACTAGAATGAATCGGCATACATCTTACAACATTGAGAATAGTGCGATTCTTTCATTCACAACATCATTCTGTTGAGGTGAATATGGAATAGAGTGTTCATGATGAATTTCACTGTCACCATAGTAATTCACAAACTCTTGAGAAACATATTTTCCTCCATTGTCACTACAAAGCTTCTTAAGGCGACGACCCGTTTGAAGTTCCGTAGCCTTGTGGAATTGTTTGAAAACAGATAAGGCCTCGATTTTTTGTCTAAGTAGAAATACAATTGTATACCGTGATAAATCATCAATGAAAGTAATGAAGTAGCAATATTGTGATCTCGAAGAAGGTAGAGGTCCACATATATCAGTATGAACAAGATCCAATATGTCATGGACATGAGTTGTATTTGAAAGAGAAAAGGATTTACGATTATAATATTTTCCAAGAGCACAAAACTCACAAATTTTCATATAGGGATGAGATTTAAGATCCATGCCATGAACAAGATCACGACGCTGAAGATCAAGGAGTTTTGAGAAATCAACATGAACAAAATGATGATGCCATACTTTGCAATCATGATCACCTGGAGTAGTGACAACAATTGCTACAACATCATTGAGAGACAGTTCAAACAAACTACCATTTTAAGGAGCAGTGGCTATAGTCTATCCATCTTTCTCAATTCGGCATTTGGTATGATCAAATCCAACAAAGAGACCAAGATCAATAAGTCTAGCAACTGAAAGAAGATTATGTTGAAGATCTGGTACATGTAATACTTCTCGCAAAATTTGAGTGAAAGAAGATAAGGTACCAAGATATAAATCTCCAATACCCTTTACTTGACAAGTTGTATCATCAACAAGATAAACAACACATTGAACTCGTAGTCGATGGTAGTTATGGAGCCACTTAGACTGATATGTCATATTTTCTGTAGCACCAGAATCGAGAATAAAAAGTGATCCATCACGTATATGAAGTGTTCTGTCTGGAGCAACTTAACATAGGACGCAACTTGTTTTTGATACAATATTGTTTTGATGTTCAGTAGCATATGCTCTATTACAATCTGTGTCAAATCGACGCTTATAGCACATATGAGTGGAATGATCAGATTTTCCATTATATTCACAAGCACAAGAAGAAGAGTCTCTCAATAAATGTGGTTGTTTCTTGGTAATATTGTGTTCTTCATCATATTGACATGCCCAACAATAATCTTTAGTATGGCTTAGGAAATTTGAGGCGAGAGAAAATATTACCACAACAGTCACCTCTGCGGTTTCCTCGTTGAAATGGAGGCCTTTGAGCATAAAAAGCACGTTCCATCTATTGTGACTCAATTTCCGCTTGTGAAATCATAGCTATATCATGACCAGCATTACATCGTTCTTGACATTGAGAGTATTCGATTAAATACATGCACGCTTGGTGGAAATCAAGACCATCTTAATTAGAGAGAATAGTAACAATGTTATCGTGTTACGAGACTGGGCACCCTCCTGTTGTAGTGGTTAGCTGCAATTGGGATAGCTGGGCGTAATGGTTAATTATGTGCTGTCTATTTATTTTACTAATTGAGTTGATGATGATTTTGTAGAGTGGAATGCCGGGAGTTGATGAAGAGGCGACGACAACTACTCTTGGCCACTTTATATTTTCACAGTATCTTAGAACATCATTTCAATAAGCCACTATGGCTCTGTAAATAGTTGTAGTGGGAACTCCCCTTATGGGTCATGCAAGAACTAATGAGCTTCACTCATTTGCAAAAGTAAAGTGGTTGTAAAAGAGGGGCCTCAATTTTTGGCACCTTAAACTCAAAGTAATATATTAAATACCAACTCCACAAGAGAGGTGCCGTGGAGTTTGGGGCTAGATTTAGGCCTTTCTCTTGCAGATTCTCTTCTCTACTCTCTTAAGCTATGGTTATTTTGCTGTGTACTCTCTAATCTAATCTCCATCTCTTACACATCTCTTACACTCTCTTACAAGCATGTCTATGTCAATTCTATGTTTACTGTGTGTGTGTGTCATAGTCTAGGTGAGTGTGTGTGCTTGGAAATTGGAAGAAGAGATGGACAGTTTAATGGTGATGGCTTGAAAGCTTGTGTTGAATATTCTAAGCGGTCGATCTTCCCTTCTTCTCCCAACAGTGGTATCAGAGCAACGAGGTTCGAGTAAATTGGGATCGGATTTCAATTTCAAGAAGGGAATTTCTCGAATCGACAACCTCGAAATTGCAATTTATCAAATTTGCAATACAAAGA
Organism: Adiantum capillus-veneris; assembly: GCF_014529385.1. Lineage (NCBI taxonomy): Eukaryota > Viridiplantae > Streptophyta > Polypodiopsida > Polypodiales > Pteridaceae > Adiantum > Adiantum capillus-veneris. Next base: position 175,369,561 of record NC_140931.1, on the reverse strand, counting down.
TTCAAGGATTCGTGGAAATTTAAAGCTTAATCGGTCTAATTTGCAAAACAAATTCTACTCGGTCATCAATTGGTGGCGAATCGGCTACTAATCGATAACCGGCTTCCAATTTCGGCTTCACGACAATTAAAAACGGGTATGCGCAACATCTATTTTGCGATAAATACTAAAATTTGTGGAAATATGACGATACGGGTAAGAAGGTGAAAAGAAGATTCGAAAGAAGTTGGAATAAAAGCGATGGAACCGACTCGGCATAGGAGGATTTTGAAAGATTTTAGAAGGGTTGTACTCGCCGGAATTAAGAGAGGAAATCTTCTCTAAAGCTTGGCGAATTTCACGTTGCGGAACGAAGTAGGCGATCACGGCTATCAAACAAAAGACGAAGAGAAATTGAAGGTCTTCCAAGGAAGCTTGAATCCCTCGAGCTGCGAATTCAAGCTTGAAATTCACCCCGAGCAACTCGAACCGAAGCAAACTGTGGGACACAACCCTTGCACACAAAATCAATCTTAATTGACCTGCAATAAAAGTGCCTTTGATTGGTAGCAAGAGAATCGCCTTTGCTTGGGGAACATACTTTCCTACTATCACAAAGCCCAATTTCCATTGTAGAAAGTGTTATCTCCCAAATCATCAGAGCCTACTCGTTTTCCTTTTGTACTCGCTGCCAAGACATTATCATGCATAAAAGTTAACTTTACTTTAACTTTGAAGACTTTGAATTCAGTCGTCTACCTTTTTGAAAGCTTAAAAGTCTCCTTTTGCTATTGAAGTACCAAACCCACCAATTTAACTCAAAAGTCTTCCTTTGCTAAGAAGTCAGTCACCCCTTCTTTCGATACTCTTGGTCCTCGACAAAACTCACCCATCCGCCACGGCAGCGAATCTTGGTCGGCACCGGTGAAAATTCTTCAGCTCCGGATTGGCCAAAAATAAAATAAAAAAATTAATCAACACCGGTGGAGAAAAATTTTCTTTCGAAGTCGTCGAATTTTCAAAGAACAAAATTGATTCTTTTTGAAAATCGGCTATCACAATTGAGCCGACAATCATCCGCCAAGGAGCAGGTCACCTGAATAACTTGCAAAAAAATTTTGCGACTAATACTGCTTTTTGCTTCGGGGTACGAGAAATCGGGCGCCACGAAATTCAACGGACTAGCAAACGCACCATCGAACCGCTCACTCTTCTGGCAATTTCCTAGCGCATCGCCATTCTGGACTGGACGTGAACGCGATTTTTAAGCTAAGTATATTTCATTTCTGTTATTTATTTTACTCTCTCTCACTTATTCCGCATATTGCATTTGTAAATAGGACTGGGCACCCTCTTGTTGTAGTGGTTAGCTGCAATTGGGATAGCTGGGCGTAATGGTTAATTATGTGCTGTCTATTTATTTTACTAATTGAGTTGATGATGATTTTGTAGAGTGGAATGCCGGGAGTTGATGAAGAGGCGACGGCAACTACTCTTGGCCACTTTATATTTGCACAGTATCTTAGAATATCATTTCAATAAGCCACTATGGCTCTGTAAATAGTTGTAGTGGGAACTCCCCTTATGGGTCATGCAAGAACTAATAAGCTTCACTCATTTGCAAAAGTAAAGTGGTTGTAAAAGAGGGGCCTCAATTTTTGGCACCTTAAACTCAAAGTAATATATTAAATACCAACTCCACAAGAGAGGTGCCGTGGAGTTTGGGGCTAGATTTAGGCCTTTCTCTTGCAGATTCTCTTCTCTACTCTCTTAAGCTATGGTTATTTTGCTGTGTACTCTCTAATCTAATCTCCATCTCTTACACTCTCTTACAAGCATGTCTATGTCAATTCTATGTTTACTGTGTGTGTGTGTGTCATAGTCTAGGTGAGTGTGTGTGCTTGGAAATTGGAAGAAGAGGTGAACAGTTTGATGGTGATGGCTTGAAAGCTTGTGTTGAATATTCTAAGAGGTCTATCTTTCCTTCTTCTCCCAACATATCGTAAGTAGAGTCCTTCACCATATCAAGGAGAAGTGTAATCAGTTGTTTTTGTGGAACAAGATCACCGGCAGTAGCAAGTAGATTAATAATAGATTTGAAAGACTCAATATGTCCCCTCATGGCAGTACCAACTTGATATTGTAACTTGTTAAGCAACCCTCTCAAATAAAGTATTTTTGTAATAGATTTCTTCTAAAAATTTGCAATAAGGTACTTCCATACATCGTGGAAAGTAGACAGTTCATACATATTAAGCAGAAGGGAATCAATAAGAGCAAAAAGAATATACTAACGACGAGCTTCTTTATCACATCGTTGCCAATCCGTATGCGCAACATTCCAATATTCAAATATTGGTCCTTTAGTGATAAGCACGTTATCATGATGCGTATCAACAGGCTGAGGCGGACAAACACGATTTCCAAGGACAACATCAAAGAGTTCACCGCCTTCAAGAATAAAAAACATCTTTGCTTTCTAGCCTAGAAATACTTGGCCTTGGAAAGAAGAACAGAACTCTGGCCAGAAGGAAAGCCATTGACAAGAATAGGCATAGCCATATCTGGTTACGAGAAGACGTATAAGATAAGATCGCACAATCTCCAGACCATATATGGTGAAGGCTGTAATTGAGAACGAGAAAAATATGATGACAATGTTCTGTCAACTATAAACGCAAAAAGGATGCTCAATAAACGTCCAAAGATGTGAGAGACGTCACCTAAAAAAGTAGGAAAAAGGAGATGTTAATAATAAAAGAGTTTTCAAAATAGAGTGACGTGAGACGCAAGATTGATGGCCACAATATAAATAGCAAAAAGCTAAATTTGCTCGAAAAAGTTGACGCCAAAATTAGAAAAACGATCGCTGGCGCTTCACAAAGACGCATGAGGACGACAGATGGCTGTGTCAAGCTCAATTGCAGTAAAAACATCATAACTTTCTACTGCAAACTATGATTGACGCAGACCTAGAACTCAAATTGAAGAGCTCAAGGAGACGAACAAGTTTTGGATGAAAATTGCTATGTGCGATACTTTTCCTATTCCTCCAAATTTTGAGCAGAAGACCCCCAAAAAATTGAGATGAAGTTCACGGTGTCAAAAAACAAATCAACAAGAAAATAGCTTCACAAAGACGCACGAGGACGGTAGATGGCTGTGTCAAGCTCAATTGCAGTAAAAACATCATAACTTTCTACTGCGAACTCCGATTGACGCAGACCTAGAACTCAAATTGAAGAGCTCAAGGAGACGAACAAGTTTTGGATGAAAAGCGCTATGTATGATACTTTTCCCATTTCTCCAAATTTTGAGCAGAAGACCCCCAAAAAATTGAGATGAAGTTCAGGGTGTCAAAAAACAAATCAACAAGAAAACATAATCAACGACTCATTATATCGATTAGCAATAAACTCCACAAAAAACACTAATCATATTCTTCTTAACACAAAACAACCACAGTTAACAAGAATCGATTCTCAAAAAATACAATTTGTAGCAATTTTGAATCTTACATGCAAATTGCATACACATACTGTTTTGTCACCATGAATTGAATCGATGCGTGATCGTTACCGCTCTGATACCATGTTGAGATGTAGAGATAAAGAGAAAGACAAGACAAGAGACACACCATGTATGCTCCCAAAGACTGATTCATATTGAGGACAAGATACAAATATATAGGTGAGACCAAGTTGAGTAGAGTGAGCCATATATAGCTCTAACATGATGCAAGCTCTTTTTCTTAAGAATGATTTCTGACCCATGGTCCACAAGTGCTAAGACCGGCTCTTCAATGTCCCCAAGTTTCACAATGGTTTCTGTCGTTGCACTGTCCCCATGAGTCCTAGAAAAATGACTCTTGGACACAATTTCCTCATCTCCAACTTCATTAAAATGAACATGTCTTACCTCAAGTATAATTGGATTTGAAACCACCATAGCCTTTGACTTTTCATCTTCAAAAGCCTATTCATAAACATCCAAAATTGACTCAGTGTGATGAATCATTTGGATCTTAATTGCATCAGGTTCCTACTCAGTTGGTATTTAGCATTTCCTCTTAATAGTGTCAATAATCTCCTCATGAAACTCGCACTTGGAAATTCCCAAGATGTCACACAACATGAGCTTCACTTTGCTATTGAGAATGTGCTCTTTAAAAACCTTCTTTACTTCTATAGACAACTCAATGTTAGATTTCACCTTATAAGAAGGTCCCTTGGGCTTACCTTGCTTATCTTTATATGCCTCTTCCATAACCACTTTAGGAACATGTTTGAAATTAGGCTCCTCATCTTGCTTATTGCTAGATCCAGTTGTTCTTTTTTCCCATAGTATCTTCATCTCTTTTGTGTTTCTCTTCTACTATGGCTTCATTAGCTTGAGACTTGGCAATAAATGCATATATTGAAAGAGAATCCATTGGATCATCCGATCCTATAGTTTCCCAAAGGCAATTCCCAACCTGGCATAATTTGCCATGAGTCACCTTGCCTGCTTCTGTAGTCTTCAAATTGTAAGGCTACAAATTACCTTTAGCTCTTACACCTTCATCATCTACCTTATTGTATATTTGCAACCCATATGTAGCTGCCTCTACCATAGAAACACTATGTTGTATTTCTTCCACTAACTTGTTCATACCACCCCTTCCAAAATTCAAGTGGAGCAGCTCACCTATTGCCCTGAGATAAATCTTTTTGTCTTTCCAAAAAAACACATTTTTCCTCTAAGCTTCATCAAAATCCTCACGTCTTTGCGTTCGTGGTCTTTACTATCACACCACATGCACTGGTTGTCCCAATCCTTGCATGGAGGACGTTGTATGGGCTCTAAAGTGGAATCCTTGGTGCTTACCCCTTCAAGCTTAATTCCTTTTAAAGTAAAATTTAGTTCTTGTATACCTTTGATCAGCTCATAAAGAACTAGCTCCTCTAATTTCTATTTCTTAGAGGTTGAATTCTCCTTAATTTCTTCATCGATTGTCTCCATGGGATCGACCACAATCAGCTTATGCACCCTCATTTGATAATCATGTTGACTTCTTCATAAACCAACTCATATGTTGAATCTTCAAGTAGTTGTACCAAGATCGTTTGAAGTCGTGGATCGGTAGCTTGAACGAATAGCTCTATACATTCCGATTTCAATGATTGCTACTCTCCCATATATAACTGCTCAAATTTATTTTCAAATTCTTGTAGTAGTCCTCATGAAATTAAGGGCCTAATTTATGATGGGTCCACTTCAGAGAACTTTGCTTAGTTACCCTCTGAGAATCTTCAGGAAAATACTCCTCCTGTAATGCCTTTTTAAAATTCTTCCAATTTGCTCCTTGTGTAGTTTGTATCTCCCCAATTCAATCCCTAAGCTCTAGCACAACAATAAAGTGGAACCCTTGAACTGCTTCACGATCATCAATCCCATTATCTTCCATAGATTGCTCATAAATTTGGTAGAATTGTGAAACATCTCGACCTTCAAACTGCTACAATTTTCCTATAAATGCATGTCTAGCTTTTCAAATCTGCTCATGCAAATTAATTGTTGTTGTGCACACTACTGTTATTGCATGTAAGCAGTAAATTGCTACATCGCCACCTCTTGCGGTGTAGTCATCTTTCTCTTCAAGATTTTTCCACTCGGCACAGATTTGCATCGGGTTCACCAAAGATGTTGAGGATAATGGGTTCGCGAGGTGAGTCGGGTTAACACCAGGCTGCTCGTTGTGAGAAAAGTAAGAGACCAAATGCACGCCACCAAGCAACATACTTTGAATAACCCTTTACTTACTTAAAATTGACACCCTAAAAGCCACAAGCTATTAATGGTTAATCAAAGTGGAATTTGATTACAATTGGCCGCACGGGTGAGGTGCCTCTATCATAGAGGAGTGACACTCGACATCAGAATTGAGCGCACCGATCGTGCTCTATGGCACAATTTTTGGCTGCGACACCTTTGGCGGCTATTCGACTAGCACATTTTTTGCCTAACGGTGGAAATCGGTACATAGCGACACTAACACACATGTTACAGGTTGCAGCCGGTTTACACACATATTCTCCAGGTTTCCAAACACACCGCTTTCACAGGATATTTAGCAGTCTTTTCAATTGCAGTTTCTCTACGGACAAACGTGTTGACATATGCATTTTGTTGTGAGCACACCTAGTGCTATTGAGCTCTTTTGAGAGCAGATATCCCCACAAGGATCACTTTTATTGCATGCAGTAGTTCTTGGTGCCTGATTGAGCGCAGTTCATTCATGTACATTGAGTTGCGAATACTGTCCACTGTACTACGTGTGGAGCCATGTTTTGACTAGTTTGGTACTTTTTCTCGACCATTTTTGAGACTCTGATCAAAAGAGCCCTTTTTGAAACTATGGATAGTCCATTTGTGTCTGCATTAGCCTTTAGAGGGTCAATAGTGAGAGGTTTTCTTTGAGCTAAGGTGTGCTCAAATATTGAAATACCTTCGATGATACAGGTAGGTGGAGTTTCCACTTTCAGTACCCTTGATATAGGAAATATACCTGGATGGTTTCATATGCTTTTGACATCGACTTGGTGAGCAGGTTGGCAGTGAAAGTATCAATTTTTTGATGCCCAGTTAGTACAATTGGCACATTTATGCGTATTTTGAGTTGAGTTTTGACTCCTCATGCAAACGAAACTCTGTTAGATTTCCTTCCCGCAAGTTGTGACTTTCATTGTTGGCACATTTTGAGCTTGTTTTGGTTAAGATTTTACTCCCAATACAAAATTACTTTGCCCAAATTTTTGCAGCTTCTCGCCATAGTTGAGAACCTCTCAAACCCTCTTGTTAGAGATAGCTTCTTCTTGAAAAAAGGAGGAGTATTTCATTTGCAAGTTTGATGGTAGCAACTTCACCATGTGGAAAGAGCGCATGAAAGGTGTTTTAACAAAAAAGGTCTATCAGAACCATTGTTGGAAGAGATTGCAAAGGATGATGACTATACGCAAGCTCAATGGCAGCTTTTGGATGTGAGATCCATGGCTACGATATGTCTACATCTAGCTGATTCATTGTTGTTCACTATCATAGGAAAGACAACAACCAAGGAACGTTGGGATAGCTTATGCTCAACATGGGAGAGCAAAAGTGCATCCAACAACATTTTTCTCATGAAAAAGCTTATGAAGGTCAATATGAAAGAAGGTAGCATAGTTTTTGGTCACTTAAATGAGTTCAACTCCTTGTTCAATCAGTTGACATCTTAGGGCTTTAAGGAGTTTGATGACAAAATCAATTCTATATTCTTGTTATGATCTCTACCCAGTTCATGGGACATATATTGCACATCATTATCAATTCGGCTCCAAATGGCAAGTTAGTGTTTAATGACGTCACAAATGCGTTGCTCACTGAAGAAACTCAATGTAAATTTCTCAACGGTGCTAGTCATGGAGATGCATATATGGCTGGCGGCTCAATAAAGGTAAGAGTCCATGATAGAAACAAATACAAAAGCAAAAGTAGAGAGTAAAATCCTTGTAGTCCTAGAAGACATAGGAGCTCAAGTAGAGACCGCAGTGCCAAAAATGTCGAGTGTTACTACTTCCATAACAAGGGCCATTACAAAAAGGATTGTCGCAGTTTTCTAAGAGATCAGAAAAACATACAAAAAGATAATTTTAGCAAAGGCAAAAGTACAGTAAAGGTTGAGGAGCTCAATGTGGTTGATCTCCCATACCTACCACTATAGTAGAGGATGATCCTCCTCTAATGATGAACATTATGCCAACAGAGATTCATGCAAGGGTGATAACAGATCCCTCGGATGTTCTCATTTTCACTTTAGATCTCACTCCAGATGCTTTGGCTGCACAGGATGAGGGTTATGAATAGAATTGGATTCTTGATTCTGGTGCAAGTTTTCATGTCACACCGCATAGAGAGTGGTTTTCCTCTTATGCATCCATGCATGGCATAGTCAAGCTTGGTGATTCCTATGAGCTTGACATTATTGGCATTGGTGATGTGAAACTTCAAATGCATAATGGCACTACTTTTGTGTTGCAAAATGTCAGACATGTGTCCAAGCTTACAAAGATCTTGCTTTCTATAGGGAAATTGGATGATCTAGGCTACACTACAATTTTTGGTAATCATTCTTGGTTAATGTGCGAGAACAACCTTGTCATGATGAAAGGTCGTAAAGATGGATCCCTGTACTCTATGTTTGTTTTGACTATTGACAAACACTCTATCTATGTTACTAAGATACCGTCTATAAATTGTGGCATAGTTGGCTAGGGCATATTATCCAAAATGGCATGAAAACACTTCAGCGTTTTGGCTACTTACCTGTGTTAGATTACACGGACTTTCCATTGTATGAGCATTGTCTATATGGAAAACATACTACAGAAAATAGGATTGATGAAAGAATGAAACGCATGATTCAAGAGCGAGTTATCTCTATAATTTCTATGGTGAAGCTTACTCCAGAGTTTTGGGGGAATCTATTTGATAGTAGTGCACATTATCAATAGGTCACCTAGTTCTCCTTTGAGTTTCAAAATTCCAAAGGATTTATGGATTGGGAAAACGCAAAGCTATGAGCATTTACGTATATTTCTATGTGAGGCATATGCACATGTGCCCAAAGAACTTCGTCGCAAGTTAGATCCTAGGTCACACAAATACATTTTTATCATCTACGGTCCAAATGGAGAGATGGATTATCATCTCTGGAACCCAGAATCCAGCAAAGTCATTCGTAGCTCACACATTATTTTCAATGAATAAAAAATGCACAAGAAGACCATTGAAGAACTTGAGTACAGATGTGTTCGTTTTGAGGATGTAGCCTCCGAACCAACTCAGTTCAATAGTTCTCAAGTGCAACTTACTTCTATTGCTCTAGAGAGAGAAGAGTCCAATGGTAAGGCACTGAGACGCTCTCTAAGAGTATCATGTGCGCTCGAGAGGTTTGGGCTGAGTATACAACACATTTTGGTCACTGACAATGCAGAGCCAACCTACTATAAAGAATCTTTACAAAGGGATGATAGCATGAAGTGGGAGCAGGCTATGCAATCAGAATACAATTTGATTGTGGCTAATAAGACATGGGATTTGGTTGAATTACCAAAAGGAAAAAATGATTTACCTTGCAAGTGGGTTACAAGAAGAAGTATACAGTGGAAGATCCCGGCCTACGTACAAGGCTTGTCTATTTGCCAAGGGTTTCAAGTAGCAAAAAGGTGTGGATTTCAATGAGATTTTCTCTCTAGTAGTCAAGATGACTAGACTTCACATTGTGCTTGGCTTCGTTGCTATCCAGGACATGGAACTTGTCCAAATGGATGTGAATACAACATTTCTTCACAGGGATCTAGATGAAGATGTCTGCCATTAGGTGAAATTTGGACTCACAAAGGGGCCCTTTAAGCAGTTTGACTTTACCTCTCTCTACCAAAATGGGTGCATGGATAAATTTTTGCAAACAAACTCCAAAGTTGGCGGAGGTTTGACACTTATAATGTCCTCTTCAAGCTCTATATACTGATATATAGCATGCCATGAGATTCCTCATATTTTAAAAGATTCTTTTTTGATTCGCCTATGATGTGACAACTCTGTCGGAATCTAAGTGAATATAAAAAAGAATCTTCTAAAATATGAGAAATCTCATGGCGTGCTATATATCAGTAGATAGAGCTTGAAGAGAACATTATAACTTGCAAACCTCCGCCAACTTTGGAGTTTGTTTGCAAAAATTTATCCATGCGTACGTTTCGGTAGAGAGAGGTAAAGTCAAACTGCTTAAAGGGTCCCTTTGTGAGTCCAAATTTCACCTAACAATGAAACAACCAGAGAGTTTCGTATGTGAAACCCAAAAGCCAACGAGGGTAGAATTGGTTTGTAGACTTAAAAAGGCACTCTATGGCCTCAAGCAAGGTTCAAGACAGTGGTATCCAAAATTTGACAAATTCATGCAGTCTCAGGGTTACATAAGAAGTCAAGAGGATCAGTGCTTATACACAAAGAGGTTGAACAATGGTTCTTTAATCATCTTAATCTTGTAGGTAGATGATATGCTTATTGTAGGCAAATCAATTCATGAGATTAATCAGTTGAAAAAGATGCTAAGAACTCAATTTTTCATGAAAGATTTGGGAAATGCCAGTCACTTTCTTGGTATGCACATCAAGAGAGACAGGCTCGGGGGGTTCACTATGTGTAAAACTACCATATCACTTGCGTACAAGACATGTTTTTAAAACCCCTTATCTGTGAATTTTGTTAAGAATATAATGTACCCTTTTCTTTTAAAATCTGTAAGTTTTTTTCAAATTTGAAAAAATAATGCCCTTCTGTATATATATTTCTGTAAGTTTCAAGAACTTTTAATACCCTTCTGTTGAACTCACGTGATAGGTTACATTTTTTATTAGGTGACCTCCCTGGGGAGACAGGCAACATGGAATTCTTGAATTATCTCAAGAAGAGTACATTCACAAAGTCTCGCAAAATTTTAGCATGCAGGGGGGGAAGTCATTGAGTACCCCAATGCAAGCATACTCCAAACTTAGCAAGGAAGATTCTCCCAAGACAGTTGCTGGAGAAAGAGGAAATGGCGAAAGTGCCATATTCTTCAGCAGTTGTTGGCAGTTTGATGTACGCTATGGTAGCCACAAGACCAAACATTGCAGATGCAGTGGGAGTGGTTAGTACGTACATGGAAAACCCTAATAAGAAGCATTGGGAAGTAGTGAAAAAAATCCTTAGATTTTGAAGGGTACAACTAGCAAGTGTTTACTGTTCAAAAATAGTGATGCATCTATTGTAGGTTACAAGAATATGGATTATGAGAGTTGTGTGGATTGTAGTACGTGTTCATGTTTTTTGGAGCAGTTATCTCTTGGAGATTGTGTCTCCAAGACTACACGTCTTCATCTACCACTGAGGCAGAATATGTTGCTGCGTCTGACGCTGTCATGCGGCTCCGCTTCCATGATGGGAAAAAGAAAAATGGGAAGCTGAAAAAGTCTATTTGAAGCTTACACATCTGTTGAGTAGTGACCAGAGCTCGAGAACAAGTAAGGAGATCCAGGAAGTGCATGTTTTATGTGGTTATGAAGGCCTAAGTGTAGAGATTTCATGCTTGAAGAAAAGGTTTTTATATGAGAAAAGGCTCTTAGGACATGCAAGGCAACTTGGGTAGAGGAAGACATGTGGTGGTGGTAAAAAGAAAAGTGTGTGAGAGACTTCACACTCTGCATGAGGGAGGCCGCAAAAGTATTATTTTTAGAAATATTGGTAAAGCAGGTTTTTTGTAAAAAGGAGCCTATAAGGATGAGAAAAACAGCGTCTTGAGTATTTTTGCGTCTCAAGCATAGGGGCTATTTCTGTACCGATTAAGAGATATTTAAGTTTGCATTCTCTGTTGTATTAGGGGGGGGGAGTCATAAGCTTTGAGAATTCTAGTCCTAAGCCAAGCTTCCATAGCCACTCTAATCCAAGCCTACATAGCCCACTCTAATCCTACCTTCCATAGCCGACTTAAACACACCAAGCTCTCTACCAAAAGATTGAAATCTATGAAGCCTATAGTGTTAAGCCTAATATTATTAGCTTGATTGGATGGAACCCATAACCCAAGCCTTCATCTCTTCCATGAGTCATAATTAATCATTTTCCTGGGATCTCTCTCTCTCTCTCTCTCTCTCTCTCTCTCTCTCTCTCTCTCTCTCTCTCTCTCTCTCTCTCTCTCTCCCGTAAAGTAGCAGATGAAGAAGGAAGGAGAGGAATATTATCAAGGCAGGCTTGGCAGTCCAATTAAAGAAGATTAAACGGATGTAAGGAGCATATACTCCACAATTAACATTTAATTTAAGCAACAGTACTGCTAATTGTCCGCTTTGGGCAATCAAGATTCAAAATATTGTTCAAGCTGCCTGTTTTAAGCTTTGTCTACATTAATTATGTCTATTGCAACTCTCTTCCTTACACCTCTCACAGCTAAATGCCCCGCGCCTTCTCGGCAGACCTTTTGAACACATAGCCTCCGACATTCTTGGTGAACTTGATGCGAAATGAGCCGGGGTGGGAGGTAAAGATGGAGATGCCATAACAATTGATGTAATTTATTATAGATTACAATTCCAATGGATCTGAAAAAACTCTACCAGTTGCAGATTTGACAAAAATGTTGGGATTAGTTCAGGGATGCTTGCAAGAAGTAAAAGCTACGAGGATGAAAAAGCAGATTGATGATGCAGTGGAGATGGCACTTGATGTCGTACACGAACAGTGTGTGATTTTTCAATGACATGATCCAGATGGACTCCTTGCATGCTATAAAGCGGAAATGAGGAACTGAGAAATTTTAGTAGATCAAATTTTTGGCTTTTGAAGAAGTTGTAACCTCTGAATTTAATGATAAGGTTCGAGAACTGGCAGAAACATATCCCACATAGTGGGACTATTTTGCAGATATGTTTGTTCATGAAAGCTCAAGGATTATCGAGTTGGCTATGAAGGAGATTACAGAACGAAGCTAGATTGTCTTCTCTAAAGGAGAAGGAGATCAGATGCAATTGCTTAACTATGATGAATTTTGGGAACATATTTCTGCAAGAAGTAATGCCAAGGCAAATACGACTTTGGAAGTAGCAGATTCAGTTTCAAAGGATCATATTTTGAGCAATGTAGAAAAGGTAAACGATGAGTTTAATGCTAAAATAGAATTCTATGAATTTTTTTCAAAGATTGCTTGCATAGATGCTACCTCCAAAAATGGTCCTAGTGAAGACGTAGACTATACAACAAGTGATTCACAAGTTGTTAACCTTGACATAGGCTATTTTGAATGAGTTCAACAAGCAAATGAGCCTCTATAGTATACTAATGAAACTATCAGCACTATAGCCAAGCAGGACAACATATTTGTTGCAGATGATTGCATCAGTAAAGCTATTATATACATAGCAGTATATGAAGTGACCGAGATTGTGGACCCAACACAGGATGAGCCTGATAATGTCCATGAACCTATGATTGCTACTAACAACATGTTTTCATATACTGTTATCATAGAAGAAGATGACATAATCGATGATTTCTTGACTAGATCTAAAGAAGATGTTTATAACAGTATAGAAGAGCTTTCTAACGCGTGTATCTCTTCAGAGGGGGTGCCAGATGAACCTTTACAGTGTTATGATGGATTTCTAAGTAGCATGGATGCATATGAGGAAGCAGAGGACAGAATTGACAAGTATGAAGATTGCCTAGATCATGTTGATTGTGAACAAATTATTGACATGGACTCTACATCTATGCTTATACACGGGCTGCATGAGGAGATAACTCCTACAGTTTTGATGAATGTTGATATTTTGAAGAGTTATTTTTTCGAGGATGCTATGGGTGAAGATTTACAAGCTAAATTAATTTCCATGATCGAGCTCAAATCCTAAGTAAAGATGCCTCTGCTAATAGAGGTCTAGATTGTTCCAAGGTTCTTCATGATGCCTATGAAGCTAGAGGGGGTGATGATGCTAAATCACCATGGGTAGTGAAAAAGGTGTACATGTTTCTTCATTTCCTTGGACAGTATGCCAATTATGGTAGGATTTGGATGCAATTTTTTCTAATGATGCTTATGTCAGAGATGTCCTGTGACTACCAGTAAAAGGGAGTCAAAATTCTTTTATGTTTTCTGGTAACGAGCTTAAGTTGCCAAAAACTTATGGGATGTGGGTGTTGCATTATGCTTCACATGATGCTCTAGTATATTGTGGGTCCCATCAATCCTATGTTCTCTTAATGGTATTTGATCAAGGAGATTTTAAGGATCTTCAAAAGCGGGTTCGATACGAATGGTTACTTGTGGATATGCATCTTGGTTTCATGATTTTTGAACTAGGAATAGTACACCTACACCAGAAATTTTTAGTGTTGATTAATACAAAAAATGTATGCTCATGTGGATATTGTGCTGCTCCACTATTGGGGCAATTATTATTTCATCCTGGGGACTACTAAAGTGCAACTTGCAGATTCAAGGATAATCACTTATTTTCTTATAGCAGGTTAACTGGCACAAGGTTTTGTTTTTGGATTTATGTTATGAAGAAAAGAGGTTTGGGTTTTGTGTTCAATAATCTTACATGGCTAGCTTCCATTTGACATCTTTGGACAATTGATAAAGTATCTTCAAATCTTTTGAGTTGGTTTTGCTACCAGAACTTGAAGTAAAGTACTTGACGGCTATTCCGTGTGTAAACAAAGTAATGCATACTTGAGGTTGACAGGGTTCCCTAAAGTGAGCTTGATGGTCAAGCCGTATGCATCATTAATTGGAGCATTTGAGTCTAGCAGGGGGTCACTGAACGGATTTTTCATAATTGAGTGCTTTGGAGACACGACATATACAGTTAAAAGATTTGCAATGGACAACTACCAAATAATTGAGCTAGACCATTGATGATATGGTTTAAGCCTTATTTTGTTTTACATGTACTTACCATTTATGTGATATGAATACATATCCTCATACACATTGACTTGGATCTCCTCATACATCTCAACCTGGGGATTATCACTCAAACCAACCATCACAATCCACATCACCTGAGGTTGGTTTGAGTGATGGGGATGGCACACGTCGACCAATGCATATGAATACAAGGGCCTCCCCTTTCAAAATTGAGCATCACAAATCCACAGCTTCAACATCAATTCCACAATTCATAGATACATGCCCTCCCACTCTGTCTGCACACAATTTGCCACTAAGCTGCCATAGCCATAACCCTGCAGAGAACTAGTCGTAATGTAAACAGCACAACTCCAATTGGGGCACCTTAAATCTTGGAAGATATCTTGAAAAATGATTGGACAGAAATTTTAATGTGACCAAAATTAAATCTACACGTCACTATATGCAAAATTGATGCTCCGGACACGACTGCACGTAGAGCAAGAAAGGCGAGGCAAAAAACTGCATCAAAAACCATCAACGAGAAACAATGAGCTAAAACCTACAAATTTATGGAGTTTGACATAACTTTTTTAAGTTTTTACATGGGTTTTAGTTATATACAAGTCTCACTTCAAAAAACTCACTTATGGGCACTTATAGTAACCTGTTAAGTATGGAGCCTGATTTACCCTTGTAATTTTCTGTGGTAAAAGCGCACATTTGTAAGGCCCCCATTATGAGGAGAAGCCATCGTGCGTGAAGAAAAATCACTCACCGGAAACCAAAATTTTCACGGACAAGAATCAGGGGCAACTTTAAAGGCCTCGGGGACGGAGGTCCCTGAGACTTTTTTTTCCGCCGGAATATTATGGCCGGACGGCAGCCGGAAAGTGGTCGGAAAAAAACCGGTCGGTTGGCCGGTGGCCGGTAGTCAATGTCCGATGGCCGGTGGTCGGAAGTCAATGGCCGGTGGCCAGTGGTCGGAAGTCAATGGCCGGTGGCTGGTGGCCGCATTCAATGGCCGGTGGCCGAATTCAAAAGCGGACTTGTCTTCTCAAGGGCGGCCACACATGGGCGGATTGGAGGGTCCGATTTGGACTTATTCGCACAAGGGCGGCTACACATGGCTGTCTCTCATAAGAGAGGGCAGCCCTTTTGGCCTATAAAAGGAGGCCATTTCTACACACATTTCATAGTGTGAAGTTGATGCAACAAGGTGAGTGTGAGGTGGTGAGAGTGAAGCCTAGGCGGGAGCTCCATTAAGGGTATAATATTACCCTTTGTAAACTACTTCTTGTTTTGAAGTACTAAAGCCATTGAGTGGCTGCTTTCCCGTGGACGTAGCCCACATTGGGTGAACCACGTATATCGTGTGTACTCTCTCTCTCTCTCTCTACTCTATAATCTCGTGTATGTAAATCTGTCTCTCTCCATTAACTAATCTACTCAATTATCTATTTAGCTACGTCTTATTTCCTAACAACTGGTATCCGAGCAAGGTTTTCTCGTAGCTAAATTATCTCAAGGAAAGGATTCCTTGAATTGAGTGGGAGTTATGGCGGAGGAAGGGAAGCTCAAGATTGAAAAGTTCAACGGCAAAAACTACCAACATTGGAAGATGCAGATTGAAGACTATCTCTACCAGAAGGACCTCTATTTTCCACTAGGCGGTCTTGCGAAGAAGCCCGCAACAATGGCAGATGAAGCATGGATTGTCCTTGATCGAAAGGCACTGGGAACAATCCGGTTAAGTTTGGCGTCAACGGTGGCCTTCAATGTTTCGGAGATGAAGACCACGGAGGACTTGATGAAGTCACTTGACGACTTCTACGAGAAACCATCGGCATCCAATAAGGTATTTCTTATGAAGCGCTTGTTCAATCTAAAGATGGCAGAGAATGGTTCAGTTGCAGAACACCTAAATGACTTTAACACAAACATAAGTCAACTTCGATCAGTGAAAATCGATTTCGATGACGAAGTGCGAGCTCTCCTTATACTATCATCTCTACCGGATAGTTGGGATAGCCTTGTGATGGCTGTAAGTAATTCTATCTCTGGCACAAATACTCTTAAGGTTGATGATGTTGTGGGTGTTCTCCTAAGCAAGGAAATGCGAAGGAGAAGCACAGGAGAATCATCAAGTGCTGCACTATCAGTGGAAACAAGAGGAAGGCTTAAGGAGAGGTTCAAAAACCAAAAGGGTCGTGATCGCTCAAGGCGGAGCAAGTCATGCACAAAGTCAGTTCTTGAATGTTGGAACTGCGGCAAGAAGGGCCACGTCAAGAAGGATTGCTGGTCCAAGAAGAAGAAGGAGACAGAGTCTCAAGAAAACAAGCCAACATCGGAGGCCAATGTGGCAGGTAAAGTAGAGCAAGATGCTCTAATTCTCTCATTATACAATGTGTCTAATTCTTGGATAGTAGATTCCGCGGCTTCATTCCATGCGACACCACACAAGCAACATTTCCAAGACTACACCAACAGTAATTTTGGGTATGTATACTTGGGAGATGATGAAGCTTGTGAGATTGTCGACAAAGGTACAGTTTCTGTCAAAACTGCTAACGGAAATGAATGGAAGCTTAAAGATGTTAGGCATGTTCCTTCTCTTCGCAAAAATTTGATCTCTACAGGACAATTGGACGATGAAGGTCACAACATTGCATTCGGAAACAAACGGTGGAAGATCTCAAAGGGATCTTTGGTGGTTGCCAAGGGTGAAAAAGTCGGTACACTTTACTTGTGTACTGTTAGCACGCAACCTTCAGCTTGTGCAGCAACTACAGAAGTTGACAGTGCGGTGTGGCACTACCGACTTGGGCATATGAGTGTCAAAGGAATGCAAATGCTTCAAACAAAGAAGCTTCTACCAGGTTTGAAAGAAGTGGACTTAGAGTTCTGTGAAGATTGTGTTTATGGTAAACAAAACAGGGTAAAATTTCAAAAATCAGGAAATGAAAGAAAAAATAAAAAACTTGAGTTGGTTCATTCTGATGTTTGGGGTCCTACAAGTACACCATCACTTGGTGGCTCATTGTACTATGTAACATTCATAGACGATGCGACTAGAAAAACATGGGTTTATGTCATGAAGAATAAATCCGATGTATTTTCCATATTTCAAAGGTGGAAAGCCTTTGTGGATAATGAAACAGGTACCAAGGTTAAATGCCTCAGATCCGACAATGGAGGCGAATATTGCATCCAAGCTTTTGAAAGCTTTTGTGCTAGCAATGGCATTCGGAGGCAAAGGACAACCCCAAGGACACCTCAACAAAATGAGATTTCGGAAAGGATGAACAGGACAATCATGGAACGAGCACGAAGCATGCAGCTACATGCAGGCCTACCGCTTGAGCTTTGGGCGGAAGCTGTAAGAACGTCTGTGTACTTAATCAATCGGTCACCCTCAACGGCATTGGATGGGGGAGTTCCAGAAGAAGCATGGACAGGTAAACTGGTGAATTATGCATTTCTCAAAGTGTTTGGGTGTGAGGCTTTCATGCACATAGATAGAAGCCTAAGATCAAAGTTAGATGCAAAGTCCAAAAAGTGTTTCTTCATTGGTTATGGAGAAGGAGACTTTGGGTATCGCCTATGGAATCCTAAAGATGGTAAAATCTTAAGGAGTAGGGATGTAATGTTTAACGAAAAAAATATGTACAAAGATTACTTGGAAAGAAAACAAACAAAAGAAACAGGTGATGAGTACATGGAGCTTGAGGACGGTGAAGACTCAAGGACTGCAAATGGTGACAATGTGCAACAACGTCAACCAAATGAGGAGCCTCAACCTATTCCCCGAAGATCTACAAGAGCAAGTAGACCTCCAGAAAGGTTTGTTCCTTCCTTCAACCATCTCTTGATCTCAGATTCTGGAGAGCCGGAATCATATGAAGAAGCTATGCAACATGAATCCAAAGAAGAATGGACGAAGAGCATGCAAGTGGAGATGGACTCACTACATCGCAACCAAACATGGGAGTTGGTTGAGTTTCCTAAAGGTAAGCGGGCACTTCAAAACAAATGGGTGTACAAGCTAAAGGAAGAAGAAGGTGGGAAGAAAAGGTACAAGTCTAGGCTTGTGGTAAAAGGTTTTTCTCAAAAGAAAGGTATTGACTTCAATGAAATATTTTCTCCTGTTGTAAAAATGAACTCAATTAGGCTTGTCTTAAGCCTTGTGGCTGCTCATGATCTAAATCTCGAGAAAATGGATGTAAATACGGCATTCCCTCACGGTGACTTAGAGGAGGAAATCTACATGCTTTAACCAAAGGGGTATGAAGTAAAAGGTAAGGAGAAAATGGTTTGCATATTAAAGAAGAGCTTGTATGGTTTAAAGCAAGCATCAAGACAATGGTACTTGAAGTTTGATCGATGGATGTTGGATCATGGATTCACAAGATGCAACTCGGATCACTGCGTCTACACGGAGAATTTGGGAGATGGGAAATTCATCATCCTAATGTTGTATGTTGATGACATGTTGATTGCAAGTGCTAACATGCAGGACATCAAAGACCTAAAAGAGGAGCTGTCCAAATCTTTTTCAATGAAAGATTTAGGTGCTGCAAAGAGGATACTTGGTATGAAAATATCAAGGGACAGGACGAAGAAGACAATAAAGCTATCTCAAGAAGATTACATCAAGAAGGTACTAGAAAGGTTTGCAATGCAAAATGCAAAACCAGTTTCTACACCTTTGGCTGGTCATTTTAAACTAACGAAGGATATGTGTCCAAAGACACAAGAGGAGATAGCCTATATGTCTAAAGTTCCATATGCTGCAGCGGTAGGTTCTCTAATGTATGCTATGGTCTGGACAAGGCCAGACATTGCACATGCAGTGGGAGTTGTGAGTAGGTTCATGGACAACCCAGGTAAAGAGCATTGGCAAGCTGTGAAGTGGATACTTAGGTATCTAAAAGGGACAACAAGAAATGCTTTGTATTTTGGAGGAACTGATATTTTTCTAGAAGGGTATGCTGATGCAGATATGGCAGGTGACAAAGATACTCGAAGGAGCACTACTGGCTATGTGTTCACGGTTGGAGGCACAGCAGTAAGCTGGGCTTCAAAGCTGCAGAAAGTGGTTTCACTTTCTATCACGGAAGCAGAGTATGTAGCAATGACGGAGGCAAGCAAAGAAATTCTGTGGCTTCACAGATTCTTAGAAGATCTTGGATTCAAACAAGACAATTGTGTCTTGTACAGTGATAGCCAAAGCGCTATCCATCTTGCGAAGAACTCAGCCTTTCATTCAAGGACAAAGCACATTGAGGTGAGATATCACTTCATACGCACTCTTTTGGAAGAGGGACAACTAAAGCTAGGAAAGGTGCATACAAGTGAAAATCTTGCAGACATGTTTACAAAGGTGGTCAACAAGGAGAAGTTGAGCTTTTGCTCATCTTCAATCGGCATTCAAGGATAAGAAGCCAGAATGGAAAGCAGTCACAGGTTTAGTTTGGAGATCAGTCTCCAAGTGGGAGATTGTTAAGTATGGAGCCTGATTTACCCTTGTAATTTTCTGTGGTAAAAGTGCAGATTTGTAAGGCCCCCATTATGAGGAGAAGCCATCGTGCGTGAAGGAAAATCACTCACCGGAAACCAAAATTTTCATGGACAAGAATCAGTGGCAACTTTAAAGGCCTCGGGGGCGAAGGCCCCTGAGACTTTTTTTTTCCGCCGGAATATTCTTTTTCGTCGGAATATTATGGCCGGACGGCGGCCGAAAAGTGGTCGGAAAACAATCGATCGGTTGGCCGGTGGCCGGTAGTCAATGGCCGATGGCCGGTGGTCGGAAGTCAATGGCCGGTGGCAGGTGGTCGAAAGTCAATGGCCGGTGGCTGGTGGCCGAATTCAAAAGCGGACTTATCTTCTCAAGGGCGGCCACACATGGGCGGATTGGAGGGTCCGATTTGGACTTATTCGCACAAGGGCGGCTACACATGGATGTCTCTCATAAGAGAGGGCAGCCCTTTTGGCCTATAAAAGGAGGCCATTTCTACACACATTTCATAGTGTGAAGTTGATGCAACAAGGTGAGTGTGAGGTGGTGAGAGTGAAGCCTAGGCGGGAGCTCCATTAAGGGTATAATCCCTTTGTAAACTACTTCTTGTTTTGAAGTACTAAAGCCATTGAGTGGTTGCTTTCCCGTGGACGTAGCCCACATTGGGTGAACCACGTATATCGTGTGTACTCTCTCTCTCTCTCTCTCTCTCTCTCTCTCTCTACTCTATAATCTCGTGTATGTAAATCTGTCTCTCTCAATTAAGTAATCTACTCAATTATCTATTTAGCTATGTCTTTTTTCCTAACATAACCTGAAAGCTGGCACTACACTAGCGACTTGCAATGCATGTACATGTGCTTGCTAAATCAATTATACAAACCTAAAAGACCATGTATAAACACTCTAATTAAAGTCTATCTGAAGCCCATATATATACAATTTTTACAAAAAATGGGGATCTCAAAATGCACGCAACAACGCGTATGATGTCTATTTGATGCAAAACAACTTGAAACTCCTTGGGTAAGTTGTGTATAGCATGTGCATGGTTTCCATGGTCTCAGATTTGAAATTTAGCTTGTGAATGGGTATCAAATAGCTTACATCTAGATTTTCTCTTTTTTGGATAATTGGAGGTCAAAAGATATCCAAATGTGTTGGGGAGCTCATATTGATGTGTTAAATGTTAGAGTTTCCAAAATCACAACAGCATGTCAATTCACGAGGTCTAGACATCATACGTGTATGATTTCTAGATTGGCATTTTTGGCTCAAACTTGTTGCAAAGGTAGCTCATGATGTGTGTATGGCTCTAATGTGTGCAAATATGAATTTGGACTAGTGCTTATGAGCCCAAGGCCATAGAAGTAGTTATGACACTTTGAGCTGGAAAATGATGAGGGTGGTGTTCAAAACATGCCCAAAGGTGCCCAAACTTGGTGTAGAGGATAAATGTACCATGCTTTACAGATCTAAATGTTGAGAATTTTGACAAAACTCCTCTGTTTGACAAGTCTAGACATCATACGTGTATGATTTCTACTTTTGCAAACTGGATATTTGAGCATTGGGACATGATGGATAGCCTCACTTGATTTGAAGCACTTTTGGTAAGTCCAAAGACAAATTATGGGATTAGACCACGAATTTGCATTTTTTGGGTCTTGACTACCCTAATTAGCTCCAAATCTTATGTGCCTCATGTTTAGGGTATGGACAATGTGCTTGTGAAGTAAAGTGAGGGATTTTTGTGTGAAATGTGACTGTGAAACATCATACGTGTATGATGTCTACCTTGATAAAAAGTGATTTTGATGCCTTGAAGTGTTTTGTGCTTGTGCCCTAAGCCCTAATATCTAGTTGTAGAGGGTCCAAACGCTCTAGGTCTCTCAAGCTCTCTCTCACTTGTGGATAGTGAAAATGAACTAATAAGTGGGCCCAAATTAACTTATGTCTGGGTTTCCCAGACCACTTGTTACCAAGCTTGACATGTGCTTCTATCTTGTTGCAAAATGCACTTTAGGCTCAAAAATTCCTTTATGTGGAGTCTGTTTGCTTAATTTTTGAAAAATTTGTCATTTCGTCAAAAAACTGGTCAAATCGAGCTTTTTGCAACTTTTCTCATACTTGCACCCCTTCTTCACCATAAGTTGTCGTTCGGTTACTGATCACTTTCATACTTTTATTTTGTCACTATGTCGCCATTTCACCTGCTTTTTCTATTTTTCTTTGTTTTTCTCTAGAAAATTAGCAAAAAACAAAGAAAAATAGCTAGCTTGACCCGAAAAATACTCATAAATCAAGATAATTAGATAGTAGCATAATTAACCAATGTATACATATATCTATAGTAATTGTGGTCGAATTGCTCCATTTTCTCACTGTTTTAGCATGAAAACTGTAATTTTTACATACGTACATACACCTAGAGGCTCGTCTTTGGTGTTGGTCCTGTGTTTCCTATTGTAACACATTATTTAAGGGCATATATACTCGTGTTTAACAAAATTATTGCAATCAAACAGGAAAAACCCCAAAGTCATGGAAAACAGTGTCCCTTTTTATAGTTGTAAGTCTGTCGGGTCCACATTAAGAATGCCGCTCCCCTTCCTAGTTGAAGTCCTCGTGGAAGATGGTGTATCGCCCGAGGGTACTTGTTGTGCATAGGAATCAGCAATGTGCTAATGTTGGCCATAAATTCCGTCCTATATGCATACTCAGGCAATGCATGGAAAAATTAATGATGTGCATGAGGAAGGTATAAGCAAGATGTGTATTGGCATTTGACGTTGAAGTTTCTTATGAAAGTATGACTGTGGTGAGAGAGGTGAAACAATAAGCTCTCCAATTTTTTTTCTCTATATTTGATAGAAAACTTACTCGGTGAAACCATTTGGCTGTGAGTCACCTCTATAGTTGTGGTTGTTCGTCGTTTAGGTATCCAAATTGGACTTGGGTAGTCATTCTTAGGAACCCAATTTCTTCTGAACTTTGCATATGGTCGGAAATGAACATGCTTGTGGTTGTCTTTTCAAAGCATGTACTGCAGCAAGGAGTTCCGTTGTTTATTGTTTTGGAATCCAGATTTGTGCAAGATTACTTTGGGCTATAAGTAATTTCTTGTGTATCCATATTTGCTTAAGGAGAAACTTTGGTTTCAGCTTGCGGGTTGTAGTGGAGTTCGGTGGAGAGATATCTTTGAATCAACTTTGTTGAAACCTTGCAACTTAATCCTTTATAATCCATATCTGCTTGCTAACTTTGGTAGGCAGAGTAGGTGGGGTTCGTCGTGGTACCCTGTCGTAAATTCCCATAGATTGTTTCTTACTTGTTGAACTCTCGTCCTGGGAAAGAGTCCTTGCTATAATGACTTGATTTTCTTGCATTGTTGATCTCTTTTGAATCCATTGTTGGAAAATGGTTGTTTGTAAGGGTTGCTTATCTTTATCCGTTGAGTGCATTATTGATGGTGCGTCTGTAGCTATAGTAGCAAAAGGATCTTGTTGTTTTCCTGAAGCAGATTGGATGTTAGTCACATTGTAGCTCCAATCAAGTTGTACATTATACCTTCTCTGCCAAGGTTGCCCAAGAAATAAAGGATATTGTGTGTGCTTATATTCTACCACATAAAATTTATGTGGATAGATATATTGGTTAACCTGTACCAGGAGCACTGTCCAACTCATTACCTTGATTGAGTGCTTTGAATAATTGTGGAGATGTTGTTGTGTTGGCTATACTCGATTGTTGAGTTTGAGTTACTTGTAAAGACTGTAGGAGATCACACTATCTTGAGCACCTGAATCAAGAATTGTCATTGCCTCCACTTGATTGCGTCCTAGCTTGACAACAATTGTGGGATCCTGCATGTTCTCGGTTTCAAAGTCTATTACTTTAATGGCATTAATCTCCAGGGGAGTCCACTATGTGAAAATGGTATATAGCACGTACAAACAATAGGTGTTTAAATAATCCCTTACCTGTAAATTTTCAAGTATTATATGCACCCCTAATGTATGCATTTTTGTTAAAAAACTAGCCCTTATGTATAAAAATTTTTACTTTCTCAATTAAAAACCCCTTTATGTAAGTACATTTTTTGTAAATGTACAATATAAATTCCTTATTTTGTTTGCTCGTGCTATCTTATATATTTCCTAGTGGACG
Organism: Adiantum capillus-veneris; assembly: GCF_014529385.1. NCBI lineage: Eukaryota > Viridiplantae > Streptophyta > Polypodiopsida > Polypodiales > Pteridaceae > Adiantum > Adiantum capillus-veneris. The sequence goes on along the minus strand of NC_140931.1, from coordinate 175,345,424 downwards.
CCCCAAGATTAATCTTCAGAGGAGGCCCATGCTCTAGTTTCTTGGCGTCTACTTGTGCTTCTGCAACAATCTGCTATTTTTCTTGTGTGTGTTTGTTTTCCTTATGGATTTTCAAAAGCATGCCTGGGGTTAGTGGTAGATGAAAGTTTTTTTAGTAATCCATTTGGGTATTTCTTCACCGTCTAATGTAGCAAGTTTAAAAGCACCACTTGGTGATAAGTCTTTGATCACAAATGGTCCTATTCCTCACTTCTTTAGCTTCTTAGCATGTTGTTTTAAAGTGTAAATGGAGACATAATTGCCTCTTTTGAATTCTTTTGATCCTACATGCTTATCAAAAAATCTTTTTGCCTTTGTTTTTGTGCGTAGTTTGAAACTACTGCTTTTAAGGGAAGCTCATCTAGACTTTCAAGGTCATCTATTTGTGAAGACATTTCATGGCCTCTCCAGTCTAGTTGTTTGGCTAATCTTAGTGTTGAGATTAGGAATTCCATAGGAAAGATAGCGTTAAGATCAAATACCATGTTGTACGGTGTTTTTCCAATCGAGGTTTTATAAGCAACCTATAAGCCCATAGTGTCGAATGTAACTTCTGATTCCAATATGTTCTTGATTTTGAGACTATTTTGGTTAAGACTATACATAGAGTCTTATTTTAAGCTTCTACCCTGCCCATTAGCATGTGGGTCGTACGGAGCATACTTTTTATGAACTACCATGAACTCATCAATAAGGTTTTCAATTGTTTCATTTATAGAATGTGTGCCCCGATCATTGACAATTTCTATAGGTAGACCATATCTAACGAAGACATTTTCATATATAAATTGTGCAATAGTCCTGGCATCATCTTTTTGTGTAGCTTTAACTTTTACCCATTTAGTGAGATAATATGTGGCTACAATGATATAATGGGCATGTGTTTTGTGAGCAGGGGGTGAAATTGGTCCCACAAAGTCTATTCCCCACTTAGCAAAAGCTCTAGCTCCCATCATTGGACGTAAGGGAATCTCATCCCATTTTATCAGCACTTTGTGCCTTGACAAGAGACATCATTTTGTATATTTGTCCGCATCCATATGTAATGTTGGCCACCATAGTCCAGTGGTCAAGACAATTTTTGTTGTCTTTTCCCCTGAGAAATGGCCTCCAATTATTCCTTCATGTGCTTGATCAAGTATTGGAATGTACATGCTTTCTATTGCGCATAGCATTAGTTGGTTATCCTTTTCTCATTTATAAAGCTGGTTTTCAATTAAAGTAAAGTCACAAGCGTCTATTTCCATCGCCCTTAGCCATACTCTTTTTGTATTTTCAAGAGATATTTGCATTTCCAAGAAGTCAACAATGTATTGACTCCATTCTAATGTAACTGTTATTTGAAACAGTGTCGCATGTTCTACTGGTGGGTTTGATCTGCATTTGACACAACTAGTTATATAATCATGAAAATCAACAAGCATAGTTGGACAATGCACTCCCAATTGTCTCAAGCATTTAAAATTTTTGTTGATAAGCAATGAGATGTTAAGTCATGATTATGTGCTTCTAGGAAGTAGGAATCATATTCCTCTGGACTTATTCACACTCGTAGGATACCGTCAGAGCCTAGATGATATAAATGTTTTCCAATCAGCTGAAAGTTCTTAGCTTGCTGAATTGTTTGTAGTTTATGGTCTTGGTCAGTCTTGTTGAATTATCCACCCTGTGACAGTAGGCTTACTATCTCATGGGACCACTTAGGTACCATTTCTACATTGAAGAGATATGCATCAGGGAGATCATCATCCACTCTCTCTAGAGCTTCTCCATTTGGCGATCTAGAAAGGTGATCTGCAATGGCTGCATTAGTTTAGGATAATTTGATTAGGTTAGGGCCCTAATCAGAAGAGAGAAAGCAAGGAGTTGGGTCCGAGATGATTGACCCTTGCTTTGTCTTAGGAGAATTTTTAAAATGATATCTCCTAGGTGGTCCTTTGTGACCATCACTTAGAGAGAGGTGATAATATACAATTGGGTTTTTATACAAGATTTTGGCTTGAAACCAAGAAAAAAGATTACCCTATGGATATTTACAGCGGAGATGTGACGTGGGCGAGATGCGGGACTGAGTATGTGTGCGTGGGAACGAGAGAGAGAAATATTATATATATATATATATATATATATATATATATATATATATATATATATATATATTAATAAACGTGCACGCCACAAAGAACAAGGGGGGGAAGAGGGCGTAAGTGAGGAGAACGAGAAGCTGAGGGGTGAGAGGGGCTGGGGTGAGTGTGTGGGTGTGTGTGGATGTGTCTGTGTGTGTGTAAATAATGAAAAAGAGAGAGAGATACTCTTGTCCCATGCATGGTGTTCCTCCTTGTGGGTTGACAAAAGAGAGGGAGGAAACTTGTTTTATGCACCCTATGGGCTTGGTGACACGAGAGAGAGAGAGAGAGAGAGAGAGAGAGAGAGAGAGAGAGAGAGAGAGAGGTGGGTTGGTGGAGCCAAGCAGGGGGGGAGAGAGAGCTTGTCGTCTAGTGATAATGGAGGAGAGATAGAGAGAGTGTGGCCAAGCTGAGAGACAGCCCGAGAGGGAGGAAACTTGTTTTATGCACCTTATGGGCTTGGTGACATGAGATTAAGAGAGAGAGAGAGAGAGAGAGAGAGAGAGAGAGAGAGAGAGAGAGAGAGAGAGAGAGAAAGAGAGAGAGCTTGTCCTCTGGTGATAATGGAGGAGAGATGGAGAGAGTGTGGCCAAGCTGAGAGGCGGCCGGTTGTGGGTGCATGCATGGGAGGGAAGAGGGTGGCGGGGTGGCAGGTAAAAATGTTTTTTTCCTTTGTTTATTATTATTAGGCTCCCACCCAAGTGGGGTTGGTTCTCGCCCACGGTTTCAAAAATCAGCCGTCACTATATATAGTAGGTCAAGGGTTTATATATAGGAAGTTTGGGTGGAGAAGTGCAGGTGCTAGTCCCTAGTCTCCTACACTAGGGGTGAGTAATGTCAGGCCAAGGGCCAGGACTCACATGTGGTTAAGGGGTCTATTTATAGAAGGCCAAGGTCCCTATATAGGAAGGTTGGGTGGAGAAATGTATGTGCTAATCCCTAGTCTCTTACACTGGTATTAAAGCTAGGAGGAGGAGAGGCAAGAAGCATGGAGAAGGTCCAAGGTGAGTGATTCTTTCTCTCTTCTATTCTCTCGTTATCAATCTCTCCCTCTTGAATGTGAGGCAATAGTTATGCCTTGACAAAAAGGTGGTGGATTTTTGTTTTGGAGTGGTATGATGCATGCATATACTCTTGGCCAAGTTGAAGTTGAAGTCAAAGAAGGAGGCTGCTTCTTAACCGTGGCGGCATTAAAGAGGCCACTTGCACACACCCACGAGGTCATGGAGGCCTTCATGGATTAGATTGCGGTTTGGCTTGGTAGGTTTGCATGACCTATTGAAGGAGTTTTTCTCTTGCACAGACTTTGTTTCCCTTGCCTTCGATGTGTAGCAAGGTGACCAATTTACATTTTTATAATTTAAGTTTGGAGCCCAAGGGTGCCAAAGGGACCCATCCCAGCTTGTGAGGCCATGGCTCTTGCCTTGACTCTACTCAGAGTGACAATGGCTTGCAGCTATGTTTAAATGATTCCGTCATGCATGGTTTGGTAGAGTCAACCTACTCATGGCAAGGCCATACTCTCTAGCATGAAGGTCCTTTATAAGAAAACTCGGCAAGCTCCAATAACATATCACGTTAGGGTCAAGGCTTCTAGTACACCATAGACAAGGTTTAAAGATGGATAGTACACAATTTGGTGGGATTCTTTTTATGTATATACAAGATATTTGTTGGGGATTCTTTTGCGTATTGGGAGGCATACTGATGCATTCAACAAATTTAAAGTACTCATTTTCTAGTTTCAATTTCAATTTTAAATTGGTTATGCAATCATCTAGATTTCATGAATTTTCATTCAGACTTGTGCAATGATTGCCACCCAAGGGGTATATATGAGCTTATCAAGCCTGGTTTGATTTTTGTTACAATAAGTCTCTTATCAGACTATGCATGGATTTGCAAGCATGAAAGATTGTTAAGTTTTTAAGGGAACTTGCATATGAGTTATGTATCTGTAGTATGCTCAAAATTTGTAAAACATTTAAGGCAAGCATGGCTCGTGTTCAATCACAACAAGGCTATGAGTACACATTGGTATGTCCCTACTTTGTTGACCTCTGCATAAATTGCTATGCAATTGTTGAAGTATCTCTGCATAAGGTGCTAAATTTGATCGGTTTTGTACGTTTTTCTCACCTATTTCAAGCACGACTTGCATTTGTAATAGGAGAGCTATAAATTGTTTAAGAAACATACTCTCCAATGCGAAGAAGAGCCAGACATAGTGTTCAAGCTTGAGGGTTCTCTCTACACAGCAAGTATATACACTATCCTAAAGGACACGAGTCATTTTTTAAATGTTCAAGAGATGGTAACCCAATTTAGGCTCAACAAGTTTCAGGATTGTTTCAATCAATTAGCAGTAAGGTATCATCTTCTTAAGCATGAAGTAGATGGTCAAAGTTGGTCATCCACACAAGGGTCATGAGGAAGTAGGTAACCCAAGGGCAATTCCCAATGACAAGCCAATTGTAGAGGACAACAACATTCAGTTTTCACCACAAGTAGTAGGGAAGCGTGAGCAAGATATATTTTTCGATGGAATTGCAGTGAAGAATAGATTGTTTGATATGGAATATCAAAGGAAAAAGTGCCAAAAACTTTGCTTCATTGGGACCACCCAATGAAAGCATTTTCCATAAGAAAGGCATAACATTGGTCAACTATCTGGTGCATTTACACATTGGGGTTAGGATACCCATTTGCTACTATAGAGAATTGTACATTCTAGTGCTTGTTAACAAAGAACAAACATAAAAAAATAAAATGAACATCAATCAAAGGAACTTAATTAATGGGAAAAGTGCCATAATTAAGGCAACCTGGTACAATCACGACCACACACAAAGGTAGGTGGGTCAAGATGTATTTTTTTTCAAGTACTCATGAGAAGCAAGGCTTCCACCCCATGTCAAGGTACTGCTCATGGACTTGGGATCTAGGGCAATGCCAAAATTGTTTGGGGCATTGGCAATATGAGGATATAAGCTCACATTTTATGTATGGCAGTGTTGAATTGTGATGTATTTATTCAAGTATAGATTGTGCAAACAATTCAAGTATAGATTGGCATGCTTGGTGTGCTAGTCACGTAGAATTCATTACACCCCATCATTGTTTACACTTCTACTATAATATCAGCAACTCTGCCAACAGCAACGTAAGACCTTGTTTGTTTCAAATCATTTTTAGTGATTATTATTTTATTGATTTTTTTGCCATTGTTGTGATGATGTGCATCCAAAGGGGGAAACTCAGAGAAGATATCAACTCCTAGGTGTTCTCATCTTTCAGACATATTGTCAGCAATTGTTATTGGACTAACGTGGTTGTATGTATGCCATATGCTGAGTACTCATGCCAAATATGGTGTACTTTATAGGGCAATAACTGCTTGAGGAGCATCTTGTCCATAATGTCATCTCTTGTAGTGCATTGATATCAGGGTATGCTGGTAGACTTCTGCTCAGCACTACTGTGGTTGAGATATATGCCTAATGTGGTGATGCTTGTTTGGCATTATAATTGAGCTCATCAGATTTGCTTTGATTAATTTGCAAGTCAAATGTTATGCCTGTCAATACCTTAGTTGATATGTACTCCAAATATTGTGCCTGGCAAGGCTTTAGGAGGCATAGAGTTGAGCTCAACACTGGGTTGGTCAATATCTCGGCCAAATCTTGATTGATATTTATAAAAAATGTAGCATTTAACTATGATTTCATTCTATATGTATGCTAAATGTGAATCCCTTGCAAAATCACATTAAGTTCTTGATTATCTTTTTGTCTCAAATATCATGTCTGATCAATGGGTTCATTGAAGGATATACCAATGGTGAGAGAAATCATGCTATATTGTTAGTTGAGGACTGTTGGTGGATAAAAATGTTGTGTTTGGTAGTGCTTTGATTGATGTGTTTGGCAATGCCTTGGCCGATATGTATGCCAGATGTGATGCGGTTCAAAGAGCACGATAAGTGCTTTAGGATCTTTTTGATTGTGGTATTTCCTAGCATAGCTGTAGCGGGGAAGCTTCAAGCTGCTTCCACCCAATGTATTCACCGGTCCTTGCACCTTGAAAGTGAGTGGCCTCACAAGGTGCTGATGTGGGTGAGAGAATTAACAATGAGATTATTGCTTGAGGCCCAATTTGTGCTTAAGCATTGCATTGGTCGATATGTGGTTCAATTGAGAAGCTCAAGAGCATGGTCCTCCAATTGGGCATAAAACCCTGGGCCGCCCAAGGTAACTCGACTTGAAAAGAGTTGAAATAAGAAAATAAAGTGGAAATAGGAAGAGAAGTCATGTAAGCAGTGAGAACAGGTAGCACAAGCGTGTAGGGTGAAGACATAGCGTCAGCTACAATGCTCAGACGAGCTTCATGAAGGAGCAAAAGTTGATGAGCAAGCTGGGGCGCTCCATTTTAATCCTCTTTTTGTGCAATTTGGTGTTGAGCTGCCATGTCATCCACATCATCAAGAGTGTTCATGTGCCACATCAGTCATGGAGCCGTGACAGATGGATCGTATCAAAAAGGGGAAAGGGGAGATAAGCAATATATTGTATGTGAAGGGGATACGAGTGAAGAAGTGACAAAGAGAATGAGGCACGGAGAGTCTACCTCACTCAACCTTGGAAAAGTTGAAGTCTCTCTTTCTTTCTCTCTCTCTCTCTCCATTAAGCAGCAAGTAGAGGAAATGCAAGGGCCTGGTGAAGACATAAGCAACGAGCAGAGGCCGTGCAAGGGCATGGTGAAGATGTAGAGTCGACTGCGATGCTCACACGAGCTCGATGAAGGAGCAAAAAGTTACGATCATGCTAGGGTGCTCCACTTTGATCTTGTTTTTGTGCAATTTGGTGCTGATACGAGATCATCTTGCCACATCATCAAGAGTGTTCTTGTGCCACATCACTCATGGCACCATGGCGAATGGGTAGGGGCCAAAAGAAGGGAAAGGGGACATAAGGGATATATTGTGCATAAAGGGGATACAAACAAATAAGTGATGAAGACGAGGAGGCACGGAAATGTCTACCTCACTCAATCGCGGTAAGGTTAAAGGTTCTCTCTCTCTCTCTCTCTCTCTCTCTCTCTCGATCAATGGATCGATCAACTCAAGGAAGGAAGCAAAGGAGGCTCAACCTCAAGCTTGCTCGATGTTCACTCTCAAGATCAGCTCAAGGAAACAAGCAAGGAGAAGAGCTGGTCTTCAATCCCGGCTATTGTCTCTCTCTCTTGATTTGGGGAAATATATGGGGAAGAAGGATACGAAGAGTAAGAGAAGGAGTCTCTCTCTCTCTCTCTCTCTCTCTCTCTCTCTCTCTCTCTCTCTTTCGCGGGAACCTTATCAAAGGAAGGAAGGGTGAGTAGATGAAGCGGATAAAGAAAGTCAAAAAGCTCTCTCTACTTCACTCAAAATTGTCAAGAGAATAGACTTAGGTGAAATTGGGTGTATCTTAGGGGGTTAGAAAAAAGGAGAGGAAGAAAGAACTCAGTTAAGCTTCTAATATAGAATTCTCTGAGGCTTTCTCTTGCTCTTGACCTTGAGCGTTACAAGCAGTCACCATATCCCTTGGCTTTGATGGATAAGAGAGTAATAAGGGCTTTTAAGAACGTGGGTAAAGATGATAGTATCTTTAATGGCATGAGGAGAAGTAGGGCAAGAAGGGGAGAAGACAATATTTATCTAGCATACCTGGGAGATGCAAGGGCAACACGATGCAAAAGATTTAAGCTAGGTTTGCATGTTCAAAGAAGAAAAAGGATTGAAGGGGAGCTTTCATGCTTAAGGGTGTATGAGTGCTAAAGGCTTTGGTAAAATAAGGTTGAGCTCAACAACAGATGCGCAATTACCAATGTTTGGAGCAAGGGCCACTCTATGTTCATTTAGGGGTGTTGGGGTAAAGGCATTGCGCCTTTGCCCGCGTCGAACATCCGGTGTGATCGCCCATCCATCATGTGTACATGCCTTTATTCATTATATACGTATTAATAAGGAGCACCTCACTCACTAGTTCCAAAGGTTTTTCCACCCACACCATCTCATGCTTCTCTCCTTCCTCACACGCACCACACCGCACTGTGCACACACACATTCACTCACACACGTCCTCACATTGGAATCAAAGCTATGGTTTGGTGGCAGCGGTGGCCTCTTAGTGGCAACAGATCTCCCACGGACCTCGGTGCTATGCGGAACCGGATCGGAGTTGTTCGGAGTGGATCCGGCACGGATCAGGGCAAGATTGGTGAGATCTTGACATACACTCAGGTGCAGCCCCTCTTGGGCGTTCAAAATCTCAAGGATTCTTAAGGGGGATCTCTGTAGAAAGAGGGTTTCTGTTGATGCAAATTGAAGGCTCTAGAAGAGGCATTGCAGGGGAAGAAGATCTATATTGAAGAGCTTGAGATGGGAGAAATTGAATAATCTAGAGGGTTTTAGGTACTGCAATTACAGGGCTTTCTATATGCAATAGTAATTCAAGCAAGTAGGTAAGCCAAGCCGATAAGTGCTAGAGCTTGAGAGCCAAGCAAGAGTCGTGAGGCTTTTTGCAAGTTTGGAAGAAACAATTCTCTGGCAGTTAGCAACACACTGTTGAAGGCAGCAAATAGGATAATTGGGAGCAATTAAACTTGGGGTTGTGTGTGTGGACACACACACACACACACACACACACTCAATAGCAGTTAGATTCAAACAAATTTTGCAAATCAGTAGCAGAGTGGGAGTAAAGCAACCACAATAGAGGAAGTGTGTGAGTGTGTTCACACTCACACACACACACACACACTATATTTGAACTCGACAGTGCTGACAATTGGAGCAAAAGGCAACAGGCAGCCCCGTGCAGGATAGAGGACAAGCCTGAAGAACCAAGCTAGTGCAAAGAAATCCTTGGAGCAGGAGCAGGAATTTGACATAGCGAAGATTGGAATACACACCCACTTCCCTTCGCTCGTGAGATCCTCCAGGCTCTTAGGCTCGTAATGTTTTTTACCAATTTGTCAATTTTTTATAGTGGACAGAGAATTAATTTTTTTCTTTTATCTTCGGGGTGGACCGAGAAAGCGCCGAGCTTCTGGCTATAGATGGAGAAGCAGCTGAGGTGCAAACCAAGGAGAATGAGTGCAGTTAGGAACACTTTGATGGTTGGTAAGACTTATTAGTGACAATTATAGAGAAATTGTGAAAGAATATCAACACTTAATTGATGCTGGCAATCAACAGATGCTTCCAATTTTTTATCTCCAATAACCCTATCACAAACCAGTTGCATACACCATCGTTGGTATGCCTTGTGAATTGCAAACCCTATAAAAAAACCCAAATATGAAGAAAGAAATTTGTAATCGTCAGATGCATTCCCACCATGTAGAGCTTCTTTTCTCATTGGTTCCCAAATTTTTCCCTTCTATCTCTATTCGGTCGATTTTCTCCACTCTTCAACTTGCAGAACGCATCTTCTTTGCACAGCTTCATTTCCATGGCTATGGACGCCTTACCTCCCTTCGCTATCTACCACTGTTTTCCCGGACCTCCTTCTCATGCCACACTTTTTCCCTCTCCAAGCTCTTTCTCAAAGGCCCTTTTTATTCCTTCTTTCCCTGCCTCTTGACTCCGACATTACCCTTGTCGTCCAAGATCTCCTAATTTGTTGCTTCAATGTGTGTGTGTGTGTGTGTGTGTGTGTGAGAGAGAGAGAGAGAGAGAGAGAGAGAGAGAGAGAGGGGGCAAGACTCGAAGCTTCCTCTCCACTAAGCCTTGCAAACTTCAGAGAGATTTGTTTCTTCCCTTTGTCCTTCCCTTGCTTAGCCTAGAGAGGATATGCCCGACCGGATGTTATCATTTAACGAGCAAAGAACGAGCAGCTAAAAGCGAGCAAGGACAAACGTCAAGTAGAATCCGAGATGTTTGGTGATTATGCATTGGATGGCTATAGTAAATATGAGCTAGTTAATTGGAAGGATAGTCAATCTTTTCAATTGAATTCCACATGGAGATATTCAATAATTTGGGGCCTAAATCAGTTTATACATTATTTTGTGATTTTTCATTGAATGTTTACACTACTTTCTCATGCCAGTAAGTATTAGGGCCTTCACTCTATGTAAAACTACTATATCATGTGTATTCAAGGGGTATTATAACAATCCCTTATTTATGATTTTTTAAAGATTATAATACACCCTTTTTTAATTCAACCTTTGTTTTTTTTTAATTCAATCTTTATTTGTTTAATCAATCTTTCTTTTTAAAGTTCCTTAAATGATACCCCAACATTATAAATTTAACAATTCGGTTTGTGGAACCTGTATGATAGGTACATATATTATAGGTGAAAACCACCCCCCCCCCCCCCCCCCCCCATCACATTAAGTAACTCTTTTCTTGCAAACATCATTTCCATATTAGCATCGTGAGCCAGCCATGGGCCCTTATAAAGAACCCTAGTACTTGATTTGCAACTCCCTATCTTTATCATTTGTGAGTAGACATTGTGGATGGTAAGAACTCAGGCTTCATAGGAGAAACTCAAGCTTATGCCTTTGGGAAATGGGCTCATATGCGACATAGTGGAGACGTGCCCTCGTAAGTATAATTCAAGCTTGCTTGGTGATCATAATGTTGGGGTATAAAGCCCAATGTGGTCGCCCAGGTAAGTGGGCGGGCCGCCAGGTATGTACACATATTCTTTTGTAAAAACCTAATAAGAACTCACTATGCTCTACACATTATAGTAGAGCGAGTTCACCATATCGTCGTGCTCTTCTTCTCGCGTCGCACTTCCGCTCGTACTCCTTCAACTGATATCAGAGCTCAGATCGAGGCTCGGGGCAGCACTGCAGGAGGCTAGAGTCACCAACTCAGATTGGAGTGAAATTCGACAGGCGAAGACACGGCCCCAAATCTCGTGGGACAGCTCGAAGGCCTTGGTGTCGTCAGAATTTCATTCTGAGGTCATCTCAGCCAACGTTCGGCTTCGACAAAGGTATGCGCAGGCCATTTTCGACTACGTGGTCTCGGCGGGTGCAGATCCTAATCTGCAAATTTGGGGTTTTCGGCCTACGACTGCAGGTGCTGAGGATATCGACATTCCCAGAGTGTTGATTTGTGGTTGTCTACACATCGAAGGACGGCTCACAGTTCTTGGAGGCGTGTCACATACGACACGGGCGCATCTACACACAGACTGTAGGCGACATCCACTAGTTCATCAGGTAGCTTGTGTTTGCTGCTTGACATTCCAGATTTCATCTTGACATTGCAGGTACTTCCACATGGGATGTATTGTCAGAGATGATGTATGTCTGTTGAGGGTTTGCTGGCTGTGAGTCACGCAGCAAACAACCGCCGCAGCGGTTACAGCATACAGTGGAAAATTTGTGGATGTATGACTTTGTGGGAAGTCTATGTACTGTCAGATTTACTGCAGCCTTTGTTGAGGGTCGAGTGAGGTTTTATTGAGCTAGGGGATTCTCGAATGTTGAGATCCTTTCGGTGATACAGGTCTTGGAGCAATCCCTCGAGCACCCTTAGATAGGCAGCTAGGATGTATTGACTGTGAGTTAGACAGTTGGGATTGCATCTTTGCTTTACTGCCGTTGAGGCATTGTCACAGTCTATGCTTACAGGACAGTGAGAGACAGTACAGGTGCAGGACAGGTTTACCCGCAGCTTACAGTGTCAGAGAGACAGTGTTTTTTGAGCTGTTTTTTGGTCTGTTTTTTGAGTACACCAGAGCCATTTTACAAAGGAGACTCTGCCGAAATTTATGCAGAATATGAAGCTTTCTTGGTTCATTTGACAGGTTGATATTGGTTCAGAGGTCAGTTTACAGGGGAAACTCTGCCGAATTTTTCCCAAGAAAGTAAACCACTGTGAAGCGTAGCTATGGCTGGATCACAGGACACTACTGTTTACAATATCAAGAAGCTGGATGGAACCAATTTCCCATTGTGGAAGAAGCAGATTTGGCACGTGTTGGTACAAAAGCTCAAGGGGATAAAACCTATAAAGCTCAAGGGGATAAAACCAGAAGATATGGACGAAGATGAATGGAGCGAAATGGATGAATTGGCACTTTCTACCATTATGCTGACTTTGGCAGAAAGCATTTACTTCAATGTAGCAGACGAGATGTCGGCTTATCAAGCATGGTTAAAGCTGAGTGATCTTTATGAGAAGCAGAGTGCAGCTTCACAGGTATACTAGCTTAAGAAGCTTGTTGACTTGAAGATGAAAGAAGGGACACCTATGTCCAATCATCTGAATGAATTCAACACAATCTATAGTCATTTGTTAGCTCAAGGTGTCAAGTTTGATGAACCTGTTAGAGCTATGTTCCTGTTGATCACATTGCCGGAAAGTTGGGACACTTTTCGCACAGCTTTGAGTAATTCTGCACCTCCAGATGGTTTGAACATAGCAGGTGTAGAAGGAAGTTTGCTTACTGAAGAAACCAATAGAAAGACAATGGACAAAGGCAAAGGAACAGCCTTAGTTGTCAGGGGAAGGACCAAAGAAAAGTACAAAGGTGGAAAGAGGAATCAGTCTCGTAGCAAGTCCCGCAGTGCTAAAGGCAAGAGTGACATAGAATGCCACCATTGTGCCAAGAAGGGTCACATGAAAAGAGACTGCAGAGAATGGAAAGCATAAAAAGGCAAAGAGAAAGCTGAAGACCATGGTGAGAAGAACAAGTCCGCAGTGAAGATTCAAGAAATAAATGTGACAAACACTGTTGCAGAGGATGACAGTCTAGTGTCAGGAGACATCTACTTCTTGAAGAATACAATGGACTCAGCTCTTCTTACAGCATCTGATGGAAATACACTGAGTGACTGGATTATAGACTCAGGGGCATCACTTCATGTGTCTCCAAACAAGGAGTGGTTTACCTCTTATGTGACCACTAAAGATCATGTTCGGCTAGGCAATGGGCAGACATGTGAGATCTTAGGTGTTGGAGATGTTCAATTGAAGTTTCAGAATGGCTCTTCTTTCACGCTGAAGAATGTGAGACATGTTCCCGCAATTACAAAGAGCTTGATCAGCACAGGTTTACTTGATGATGCTGGCTACGTCACCACTTTTGGACAGAACATGTGGAAGATATCCAAGGGTTCTATGACAGTAGCACATGGAGTAAAGTCTGGAGGACTTTACATGATTTATGTATCAAATGTCTCTAAAAATGTAATCAATGTAACCGAGCAGCCGAACGTTTCTTTGTGGCATAGCCGGTTAGGACATATGTCCAAGAAGGGAATGGAAATCTTTTCTCGTTCTGGTTATTTGCCTGGCTTTTCATCTAATGATTTTGAATTCTGTGAACATTTTCTGTATGGTAAGCAAACACAGCAGCCACATAAGCATAGAAGCAGTAGAAGAGATACACAGTTGGCACTTGTTCATAGTGATTTGTGTGGACCTATGCCTAACCTATCTCTAGGGGGAGCTTCTTACTTTATGACATTTATAGATGATTACTCAAGGAAAGTGTGGGTTTACTTTCTCAAGCACAAGGATGAAGCGTTTAGTGTTTTCAAAACGTTTGTGACACTTGTGGAGAATCAGAGTGGCAAGAAGCTTAAATGCTTACGCACTGACAATGGTGGAGAGTATGTTTCAAAGGCCTTTCAGGACTTTTGTGAGTCAAAAGGTATAAAACATGAACTTACTGCTCCTTACAATCCTCCTCAAAATGGTGTTGCTGAGAGGATGAATAGGACCATACAAGAGAAGGTCAGAAGTATGTTGTCTAATGCACAGCTGCCAAATGGGTTTTGGGCTGAAGCTGTATCAACAGCTGTTCATCTTGTAAATAGATCTCCTAGCAAGGTTTTGCAGAAGGATTCAGTGCCAGAGATGGTATGGTCAGGCAAAATGCCCTCATACAAGCATCTCAGAGTCTTTGGCTGTGAGGCATATACTCACGTTCCAAAGGAATTTAGGAACAAACTTGAGCCAAAGAGTAGAAAGTGCATCTTTCTAGGCTATGGTAATTCTGGTGAGATGGGGTACAGACTTTGGGACCCCGAATCCAGAAAGGTTGTCTGCAACAATGATGTTCACTTTAATGAATCCAAATATCATTCTAAACCAGAGAGGGTTGAGGAGATTAGAAGAGTTGTTTTCCAAGAAGATGGACCTGCACGTGCAAGACAAAATGTCGGGGCTCAAGAGGAGCAAGGACAGGATAGAGTGGAACCACAGGTTGTGGCTGAGCCTGAGCCACCTATTGTGCGTAGATATGGACATGTCACGCGACCTCCTGATAGGTTTGTTCCATCTATGAACTATGTCATGTTGACTGATTGCAATGAGCCTTCATGTTACAAGGAAGCAGTGCAAATGAAGGACTCCGGGAATTGGCAATTGGCCATGCAGTCAGAGATGACAGCTCTGCATAAAAACAAGACATGGAAGCTAGTTAAATTACCACAGGGCAAAAAGGCTCTACCTTGTAAATGGGTTTACAGGTATAAGATCACCGCTCATGATAGTCACCCAAAGTACAAAGCAAGGCTTGTTGCCAAGGGCTTTAAGCAAGAACAAGGCATTGACTTTGATGAAGTCTTCTCTCCGGTGGTCAAGATGACTACATTGAGATGCTTTCTTGCATTGGTTGCCATATTAGATTTGGTGTTGCACCAAATGGATGTCAAGACAGCGTTCTTGCATGGTGATTTAGATGTGGAAATTTACATGCAGCAGCCAGAAGGGTTTGTTGAGAAAGGCAAGGAAGATTGGGTATGCTAGTTGTTAAAGAGTCTTTATGGAGTAAACAATCACCGAGGGCATGGTACCATAAATTCCACAATTTTATGCTTTCTCAAGGCTACAAACGTAGTGAGTTCGATCACTGTCTATATACAAAGAAGGCTAAGGATGGTAGTTGGTTGATCCTTATTTTGTATGTGGATGACATGTTGATTGCTGGCAAGCACTTGGAAGAAATTTCAGCTTTGAAGTCAAAGATGGCAAAATCGTTTGACATGAAAGACATGGGTGAGGCAAGTCATATATTTGGTATGCGCATTGAGAGAGACAGATCAAAGAAGTTGATTTGGTTATCTCAAACAGAGTATATTGAAAAGGTTTTGCAACATTTCAATATGGAGAAGGGAAAGGCATTGAGTGTTCCATTGCCACCATATGTGAAACTTAGCAAACAAGATTGTCCTGTGTCTGAGGAAGAAAAGGCTGAAATGGATAAGATTCCATATGTGTCTGCAGTGGGTAGTTTGATGCATGCAATGATTGCTACTCGCCCAGACATTGCATTTGCAGTGGGAGTAGTAAGTCGATACATGTCAAACCCAGGCAAGAAACATTGGGAGGCAGTGAAAGGAATATTGAGATACCTGAAAGCTACAAAGAGTATGCGTATATGCTATGGGAGTCAGGAGCTAAGTGTAAAGGGTTTTACAGACTCAGATTATGCAGGTGACTTAGACAACCAAAGGTCTACGTCAGGGTATGTCTTTACATTGGCTGGTGGAGCAGTATCATGGCGTTCTAGATTACAAGATTGTGTTACTCAGTCTACTACAGAGGCTGAATATGTTGCAGCATCAGAGGCATGCAAAGAATCAATTTGGCTTAATCGACTAGTAACAGATTTGGCAATCAAAGAAGAGATGCCTGTGTTATATTGTGATAGTCAAAGTGCTATACAATTGGCTCGCAATCCAGTTTATCACTCAAAGACAAAGCATGTGGATGTGAAGTATCATTTCATCAGGGAAATGCTCGAGGATAAGCAACTTCAGCTTGTCAAAGTTCACACCACAAAAAATCCTGCTGATCTACTTACAAAAGGACTTCCCTCGGAGAGCTTTGCGCATTTTTGCAAGCAGTTAGGTGTAGGGTAGTACATCACTTCTCTACATCTCTTGTATATTAGCTTGTATAGTAGCTTCTCTCACACTTAAAGTACCACATTGGACTTTAAGTGGGAGGTTGTTGGGGTATAAAGCCCAATGTGGTCGCCCAGGTAAGTGGGCGGGCCGCCAGGTATGTACACATATTCTTTTGTAAAAACCTAATAAGAACTCACTATGCTCTAGACATTACAGTAGAGCGAGTTCACCATATCGTCGTGCTCTTCTTCTCGCACTCTCTCTCACGTCGCACTTCCGCTCGTACTCCTTCACATAATGTTCATGGTTGACCAATGTACTCCTAGTATACACCTACACCATTATTTTTTACTCTAGTATGATCAATCTTCCTATTGAACAAATATAAATCTTCTTCACCAGCTTCTCGCATCCTCACAATGGCTCCCCTTGGTAGCAAGGTCCTCCAAGTAACATCAACTAAGACCTAGAGCCAGTTGGTGCCAATGTTGAGACTTGGATTAATGTTTGATGGGTTCTCTTTAAAAGATAGCCCGTACTTGTTCTCTTGCAATGCCTATGTCCACACATGTGACCACTCTTTCCATATTTTTCATGTACTCATCCTACCTTCAATTATGATTGGTAATCACAGACACATTTTTTATAATGTTACAACCAGACAATTTTACGTGGCTCAATTTTCATACTTGCAGTATTAAAAGTTTAGGATTTTTTCACCCAGTAGTAGTGAGAAGCTAAGCAAGTTGTCGTTAGCTTGCCAAAACTTGCTCTCTTAGCAACCCTACACTTGATGATGACCATGCCATAGTAGCGTAACAACCCTTGCCATCCTTGTTGAGGATGCTCAAACTAGGTGAGGCTCACACCATGGGCAACCATACTTGTTGAGGATGCTCAAATTAGGTGAGGCTCACACCATGGGCAAGATAGCTCTTTTGAGTTTCTAGCACCAATAACTCTTATATGAAAGCACTGAAACTTTGCTTGGTTGGTTGCGACCATAGTTTCAAATCATAGTAGTTGCCTGGGAGTCAGAGACCGTGGAGAAGTGTTTGCAGCCCCTGCGGTTTGAGGGGATGAGTGGGTAGTGGAAAGAAGGCAACAAGTGGAATGTGGTAACATCATCGACAATAGCAAAAAATATTTGCTGCATTGCTTTCATGCTGGAATTTTACCTCTGACTAAGGGTTTCCTTCACTACATGTTGTGTGCCTCTTCCCACAACTAGGAGCAGCCTCATCCATAGATCACAAAAAAGGGTGGCTTCACAAACATCCGGACAAAAAAACTGACCAATAAGACTTCGCAACATCGGAATGGGCATCCGTAGCTCTTTCACACACAAAGAGGATGGGTGCATGTTGGCAGTCCAATCACGGACGACCAATCACGAACGAATTGACCTTTTTGATGGGAGAACCCCCCCGCCCAAGGAATGGGTGCACCACTTTTTAAAGGAAAGTGGACATGGAGTTTTGTGAATGCTCACCACATGTAGGAAAGATTTGTGGGCTAACCAAGTTAACCATTCTCCATCACTACATGTAGAGTGAGAAGTATCATATATGTCCGTTTAGTTGTGAATCCACAAGTGTGCAACACAAAAAGCGGCTCATTTTGAGAGCGCCTGTAGGCCCCTATGATGGATGGGCACCACCCATTTGTGAAGCCACCCTAAGACTTCATCTTCTAATGTGTCATCTTAGTGTACTTTTGTGTGTTATCTTGTAGTTTTGTGAGCTCCAAAGAAATCAAAATAGATGCTCTCCTTGCTACACATTCGCTTGCCGTGGAAACTTTGTGTGCCATTGCGGAAGCATTTTCTCGATCCATTCTTCTTAGTCAAATCCGCCTCTTGGTTCATGTGGTTAAGGAGATCGCTATATGTGGAGTAGTGAATGCATGATGGATGTTCTTTTTAGAGAAGTTTTTAAAGACTCTCAAAGATTTCGTGCTACTATGGGCCTAGCCAGAGGCATGCATAGCCGAAGGATGAATTGTGCAAGAGGCATTTGTTTACATTTCAGAGTATTTGACACAAGTTAATCCCTCAATGTCTCGCATGTACTCAAATGAGGAGGATGCAAGTAGAAAGGGGAAATCATTTAGCATGGACATGGATCTACATCGAGTCATCAACAACTTTTGCATCCTTAATGCAAAGGTTATGACCAAGGGGGAGAGAGATAGATAGCTAGATAAATAGATAGATATGAGTACACACACACACACACACACAAACATAGCCCGTTGAGTTGTGGCTAGATTGTTTCCACCTAAGCCATTATCTTTTTATTGTCTCATTACCAGCCCCAACACTTAATGGTTTGAGCAAACCCATGTACACAACACCCATCTACTACTACCAAGTGCTCCCCACCAGCGAGTGATGCATATCCCTTATTTGCCTCTGCTTCACAATTGAGTTACTACTGCTGAACGTTGCGCACCATCGCTTGGCCAAACATAAAAAATTCAATATCTGATCCATGCTCCAAAAGAGCCATGCTTGGTAGCAAAAAGAATCTACAAAGTGCAAATAATTTTAGTGCAAAAATCTTCAAATATAGTAAATTTGCCTCTAAATGTTTTGGAAAAAAGCAAAGATAGCCAAATTATTATAAAATCATTCGTTTAATGTAATACCACACATAAATTTTCAAGATTATTTTGAAATTCTAGATTTGAAGGTGAGGAAACTACAAAGTATAAAGAAATTGAATGTAGAATCCATCAAACATAATAAAGTTGCCCCTAAATTTTCTCATATATAAGTTTTTTAAGTTTTTGAGAGAAGCATTCTGCCTCAATTTGATTTAGTGTAACCCCCCTTACAAAATTTTGAGATTTGCCTCGAAAATTCTAATTTTCCTTTAAGCGCTAAAAAGAGCTCAGGTTTAGAGCAATCCCACTCATGAATTTTGAGATTCACCTTTAAACTCCAAGTCAATTCCATTCAAAGGCGAGATCACCCACCAAGCTCAAAGAAATCTAGCATAAAAACCTTCAAAAATAGCCGAGCATTGCCTCCTGTTGTTCGCCTTTTCCATCACTTGAGCTCCGCTTCAACCTTGGGCTTGCCTGCCTTCTACCTTGGATTAGTCGGATCAAACTTTTTCGATTACGTTAATTCCTCATTTTGTCGATTCTTGATTCTAAAGATGTCGCTTTGTCGATTTCTAATTGTAAGACTAATGCTTATTCTCCCTCCCCTCTCTCTCTAGTGCCAATGTGAGAACCCTCTTACCCCCCCCCCCCGCCCCTCCCCCCTCTCTCTCTCTCTCTCACACACACACACACACACACACACACACACACACACACACACACATACACACACTCGCATAGGTTGTAGTGAATGTCTCTCTCTCTCTTACTCTCTCTCTCTCTCTCTCTCTCTCTCTCTCACACACACACACACACACACACACACACACACACACCTTGGTGAAACGCTTTAACACCTCAATGAATGGTACGTCGACTCTGTATCTCTCTCTCACACACACAAAGGTAGAGGGTCTCTCTCTCTCTCTCTCTCTCTCTCTCTCTCTCTCTCTCTCTCTCTCTCTCTCTCACACACACACACACACACATACGCACACACATGCGCACACACAAAACACGAACATGTGTATGCAACTGTTGACCTTCAAACGTTGTGATCAAAGATCACTTACAACATGGAAGATTCATGCAAGCCTTCAAATAGAGGTTTATTGGGTGACATAGAGGGAAGTTCTTTATAGCCTTCAAAATGAAAAGTGAAGCCACCCTTCAAATGGATTTTAAAAGTAAAAGTAGTACTAGTGGTCATTGTTGAAATTTAAGGGTTGAAGTGAAACTCCATGGCCTTCCCATAAATAAGATAAATATAGTACTAAGTTCTTTTGACTTTAGATTGACAGGACTCAAAAGCCTTTTCATTTTTTACTATCTTAGTACTTACCCTCACTTTTGGATTTCAAATTAATTTTTTTAAAAAGCTATCTCTGAAATGAAATGAAGCAGAGTGTGACATGTGGAGGGTCTCTACTTCCTTGAAAATTTTAAGCTCCATTATAAAAAGTATAGATGTTTAGTTAGAGCTTCCGAATTATTAGTTTTGACGACCAAAAACTTTAGCTAAGGTATAAAAGCCAATTTTCTTAAGTTATTTTTAACTTTTGGATAATGAAATACACAGCGTGAGCTAACAGCGCTCACTTCTCTCCTTCTCGCGCTTCCTACTCCCTCTCTGATTGTCACATTGCAGTCGCGTCTGTTGTGTTGCAACCGCAGGTAAGAGCTCTACGCATTGACGTAAGCATTTCACAGTATTTTGTAGCTTTTGGTGTCACCGACCCGCGCCCTAATCTCATCATAAGTAAGAATTTACACTTCAAAATCAAAAACCAAGCATAAGTGGGATATTGGGGTATCATTGCTAAGCATTTAGATGCATTTTGGGTCAAAAATAACTAGGTCAAAAATCCACTGCTGTTAATAATCGTGATTTTTGCACTTGACCTAAAGTGGAATTTGAGACCGTAATCATGTATGCGTAAGTTTGGATGTCATTTGATGTTGTAACATATGTGATTTGTTTGTCGATGAGCAATTGGCTTTTGGTGATTTCAGTCACTTAAGTATAGCTTGAGTTAGATACGAGTTGTTTGTTGTTTTCCAAGAGATTCACTCTATGCACTAATCGAGTCAGCTTCGTCCCATGGATTGACAATTTAATTGTGGTTCTCGCTACATCTGCAATAGGATAGGAGTGAGGTTAGACACCCGTCGCACATTTGGCGCCGCTTCCGAGGATCAAAGAGACTTAAACTACGAAAAAACATGAGCGTCTTGTGAAGTTATCCTTTAACTTCCTCTAGGATCTCCTAGAGTAAAAACTTTCTTTTAGAAACCACATACCTTCATCAAGACACCGAACCATCCGATGTAGTCGTCTTTTGCTGTGTAGAGGTAGCTTGGAAGTAATCATACTTGCTGAGTGCCTTTAGGATTGCAGGATTGTAGAATTAGACTAGGGTTTTGAGAATGATTGATGGACGAGACAAATCTTAAAATCAAGGCTCACAAAATCATAAAAAACAAGAAAATGAATGTTTGTAAACACTTTTCACAACCCCATTGCAATAGAATCTAGGAGTAGGGTGAGTAGAATCCGAGGTGGATTTGAGAACATTGCTCTCTCCCGAAAGAATCAATTGTGAGTTGTTATTTGAAGTGGCAGAATTTCAGGTCTACAGCCAAAAATAGCACGAAAAGACTACCAACCCCTCAATCCGACTGGAGAGTATGCTTAAAAGTTGTATGAACCAGTGGGTAAGCTCAAGGACACAACGAGGTAAAAATTTCAAGAGTTTGCAAAAACTGAGGTTATTTTACTTTTTCTTGACATTTTAGGCCAAATTAAGTTTTGACTTGACTCAGAAGCTTAAAATAGCTCATGAAAAGGCTGTCCATTGAAAAAGTGCAAAAAAGTGTTCATTTTGGGCCTAGAGTAAATAATCTCAATTATTTACTTTCAGCTCAAAACTGACCAAGGTTGATACTAGTGACTCATTGCATGTGTACAAACAACTTTTGTAAAGGCACATAGAATTTGGATCACCAATCTGACAAAAAACTAGGTAAAAACTAAAGTTAGTACTGATTTTTGAGAACTTGAGTGTAAATTGGAAAAAAAAATTGTTCAAACTCAATGCAACTTGATTCACATGCTTAGATTGATGTGATAGACATGTGTACATGCTCAGTTGACCAAAGAGATGCAAAAATATACCAGAAGCAATAAATCACAATTATTTGCATCTGCTCTATTTTTTAACTTTTTTTACCAGCATACCACTAGCTTTACCCTGTTATAATAAGCCCACAAATTGAATTTGGTAAGATTTGGATCATTGGATTGAAAATTGTGACCAAAATTCCAAAGTCAGTGTGCGGATACAAAGCTGATGACCATTTGAACCAAAAATTGTCCAAACTTAATGAAACTTGGCTAGGGTGCTTAAGTTGAGGTACTTAAGAGATCTGTGTGAAGATTGGAACAAAAACTTGCAAAAACATAGCTGAAGTAAATAATTGCGATTATTTACATTTGCTTTAAAAATTGATAATCTTACACATTTGAGTATACCACCAAGACAAGCACATCAAGTAGACCACACAAATCAATTTTTGTGAAATTTGAATCACAAAAGTGAGACTTAAGCTAGATTCTTGAAAACTAGGTCTGCGGAAACAAAACAATTGCTAAACTTGAACAGATTTTTTCCAAACTTAGTGAAACTTGTCCAGGGATCTTAACAAGTTGTATACTTGGCAGACCATGCCAAAAAGTGTAAAAATTTGAGAAAGGTAAATAATTGTGATTATTTACTACTACTACACAAAGACACCATATTTTTGAACTTGTACAGTGTTAGATCAACATAATACAAGGCCACCGGGAAAATTTGGGTTCAATCGCATCCAAATTGGTACATGTTCACTCAATTTTCAGGTTGTAGATTAGTCCTTCGATTTTTTGCAAAAGTGGAATATGAAAGTCTGAATTGTTGACTCACATAGCTCGATTTGAAGTGATACACATAGACCACTCACAATAGTTAGTAAAAACTATACAATCTTTGTGAAAGAATAGCTAACTTGATCAAAATTGATACAGGAATTAGGTTGCAGACAAGGAATTGGCAGCTCGACGTAAGTTGCACTCAAATCAAGTGGAAAAAGTTGACAACAAGTCAATCCGACGGTAAGTACTCTATCCAGGGCATCACAAGTATTTATGAACCTTATATCTGGTCATATACTAGGAAACCAAGGCATGTTTGGAGAAACCTCTACTAGAGTATCCACCGAAGAAAGTGTGAATCAAAGCAATCCCTTGCACACTAACCTTGAAGAAGTCTTAGACACTTTTTCAAATTCAACATTTTAAATGTCTTCCTACTTGACTCACTCAGAAATCGGAACGACGGTGCGCTATAGGAATATACTCTCTTTTTATAAGACTAATCACCATGGAGCTCAGGTTTACCTAGATCCTAGCGAAGAGTATGCTATTCGCATTGATGACCATGGTATTGAGTTTGAAGAGGAACTCAGGGCAAACAAACAAGGAAAAATGTACATGGATAGAAACGAAACTCAGTATTTACAAGTCAAAATCCTTGATGTGATAGATAAATGGGGGTTAGAAGTAAACACCATAATTCTAGATATGGTAGCAAAAGAGGGACCACCAATTTTAGAATTTGAGGGATACAATCAAGTTGATTTGAAGCCTTTGAAATGGCTTATTACGGATAATCCTAGGATCGGGGTCTATTGTTTGGAGGATAGAAACGTCAAAGATCTTCTATGGATTTCGCATGCCAAATTAGGACAATTAAGACCCATGAAGATCATTTATATCTTCAAGATCAAAGATAAAGTTTCAGCAGATCTACCAACCTACCTGTTTAGGGATTGTTATAACAATAACTCTGTTATGATGACTCCTGAGAAGGTAGAAAAAACCAAATACCAAGGGTATTCCCTAAGGGTTGGATATTGGGTCAAGGACCAGAAACTATTACAAGAGAAGAACACGTGAGAGATCTTCTGAGAGTAATGTTAAGAAATCAAAAACCATCTCATCACGTAGAAAACCGGGTGACACTAAAGCCAGTCCAGGGCAATACGAGTATGTATTTCCAACAGAGTGGTTTGAAGGACTCAAAACGACACCTACTAAGACAGGAGACCGGGAGTAGAACCGAATAGACGTGTCACACGAGCTGATTTTCAAAAATGGATAAAAAAATACAGTGGATCTGGGGATCCATATGACCACTTAGCAAGCTTTAAGCAAGTACTAAGAGCAGAACGCATATTTGATTTGCATACTCAATTCAAGAGGTTTGAAATGACATTAGAAGAAAAAACATTGTCATGGTTCCAAAACATTCCACCAAGGTCAATCATGGACTTAAAATACATTAGCTCAAGAATTTGTAGCTGCTTGTTTCAAAACGGGGATAAAACACAATACGGTAGCTCAAATCTACAGCTTTAAACAGAAGCAAGGTGAGTCTGTTAGGGATTGTGCAACACGAACGAAAAAATACATTGCAAGATGCCCAGAGCTAGAGATACCTGCGGAAGAAAGACTAGTATCATTGTTTCTAGAGGGACTGCTAAACAAAGAACTTCATGCTATACTGTATAGAAAGAAGCATGCAACCCTAGAAGAGTGTGTTTCAGATGCTGTTGAATTAGGAGACAATTGTGATTTTTTCAGTGAAGAAGATGTCCCTAAAGAAAGCGAGAAAACAACATCCACCAAACCAACGCAAGTGGGAACGGTTTTTGCAGCATCGCTTTCAGTCATAGAAGACATGCTCAAAAGGATGAATGACATGATGAATAACATACAAAAAGCACCTATGAGGGGACCAGGACAAGGGATACCTCAACAGGGACAACTAATTAGGCCGCAAAAATGGTGTGCAGTTGAGAGTAAATGGACCAATCATGAGATCAATGAGTGCTATTACCGACCAAAGTATGATGGGAATGTTCAATACGTGCCTATGAAGCTACATGGACAACCCATGTACAGATATTAGCCTAATATGGCCCCATCTCAAAGACCACCGATGGGTGTGGAAAGACCTCAATCCGTGTTGGGTCAACAGCCTCCATATTAGGAAGATAATGCAGTGCCTATAAAGTACATGCATCCAGAGGGAGTCATAGATGAACAAGCACTAGTGTCTGGTACACCCTATGTTGAACCTAGTTCATCTACAATACTAGTAGAAGGAGATTGGAATAATTCACATCCACCACCAATGGAAGAACCTGTGACTTATACTCCATCAGAGCTTGCACCAATATATTATGTAGCTAATTAAGATGTTAGACCTCCTATGTAAGACCCATGATTAAGCCAAGAACTGGAAACTGTCATAATTGTGGTGCAGATGATCATTGGAAGAATGAATGCCCAGAGCCTGAGAAAAAACTCAAGCCAGTTGAAGCTTATTGCATACAATGTTGCAAAAAGGGAGGACACTTCCTAGAGGATTGTCCAAAAAATCCTTTAAACAAGGGTAAATCAGTAGTAAACATAGCCCAAGTGATACCTAGTAGCTCATCTAAGAGTGAACCGATTGTTTTAATCAAGATAATCACCAGATCCCAGGCTAAGAAAAAGAAACATAACTCCTATGATGATTCAGAGAATACAACAATTTTCTCTCAAAAGACCAAAAGAAGCAGAAACAAAAGGTATGAGATGTGAAATTAGAAACAACGGACTGAAATCGAGGAGAAAGCAAAGAAGCTATTTTAAGAAAAGGTGCAAGAAAATGGAAGTGAAATCAAAGAAACCACCGTGAAATCTGGAGGATCAATTTTGGTTAATAAAATTTTTAAGTCTATTAATGTAGCCTTGGAAGCTTACCAAGCAGGACTTAAAGCAAGCCAAAACATGGAAAACAAATGAAAGAACTATCCTTCTCCAGACATGGAAGCAGCTAAGCTTGGAGCTTATCAAAAATTGGTAAGAATCATGCAAGAGATATTGGAAAAACAAAAATACAAGCTCGAAAGTATAGAAAAACCTAAGGAACTCGTGGTAGGAACCAATAAGGAAAAATCCAAAGTGGTGGTAGAACCCCACCTTGAAACAAAAGATCCAAAACTTATCGTGCCGGACAACGAAGATACCTTAGACGAAATTCCATTCGGAGAAGAAGACTGGCCAGGACACTTATGAGAAAAAGTTAGAGCGATTAATGATGGGAGTTTAACTCTGAAGTTAGCTCCTATAGAGGAAGCTTGCTTAGACAACCTACCTCCTGATATGGACATGGATGTACAGTCCTTGTATGGGGATTGCGAATCTGAAGCTTCAGGAATGTCTAAACCATTGACCTTGAAAACATTACCCTCTTACTTGGGAGATAACAAAGATGAATCCATAGTGTGTAAAACCACTCAAGTAAAAAGAGAGAATAGACCCTAGAAGTAGACAACATTCATTTAATCATGTCTACACCCACCCAGTGCACTCTTACTTTAGGATACTATTGAGAATCCTACCATATTTATGGAATGATCTTTAGGAAACTCTAGAGAAGGTGGAAATAACAGGGCTAATCGCATAAAAATTGAGAAAATTGAAACACAAAATGGATAACAAAGAGATTTGATCTGTTCCAATAAACAAAGTCAAAGAATACTACAAAGGGGAAGAAGGAAACATGACCCTTCCAATGAGGTATAGTGATATAGAAACCATAGCAATACTGGATAGTGGGACAAACATAGCCATACTAGCCTAAAAAGAAGTATGGGAATCCTAGGGACAACCAACCATTAGACAAACTCGCATGAAGTTGCATTTGGCTAATGGACACATCAAAATACCCTTAGGACTGCTTGAAAAAGTGATAGTTAATTCCTGTTAGATTGAATATCAACACACTTTTGCCATAGTAGACTTTGGGAAGAAACTCAATTACGAAATCATCTTGGGAAGACCTTTCATGCGACAAGTACAACTCATCCAAGATTGGGAAAACAATTATCTGTACTTGAAACAAGTGGGATCAATAACAAGAGTTAATCTAAAAGATCACACTTATAGAGATATCATGAAAACGTCCATACAAAAATTTGACTCAATCTGTTCCACTGAAACTAAGCTTCCATCTTGTTTGAACAAAGACACTCCTATTTAGATATGTGGAGCTTCAGAAAACAGGAGCTTAAAACAAGAAGACTGTATCTTAGAAAGGGATTGCAGAGATGAAGCCTTTATACCTGAAACCTTTTCAGAGCATTTGTTTGAACCATTTGAGTGGACTCAAATCTTAGCAACAATGGATGTATGTGTAAATACGTCTATGCCTACTCAATTTAGCAATGAGGATGGCTATGAAATAATTCCCATACAAATGATTTCAACCCTTCACATTGAAGACTAAACTCATGAACCCAAAGACTTGATGAAAGCTCAACAAGTCTTTTTAGACCTCTACTATGATGCAACAGATGTGTTAAAAGAACATTCAGCTAGCTCAGATGATTTGGGATCGGAAAAAGAAAATGTGAGAGCTAAGCTACTTATGAAAGGAGGGTAGAAAAAGGTTTTTGACTTTCCAAACCAGAAACCAAGAAGACAAAAATGGTACAGACGAAAAAGAGACATCAGAAACGGGAAAGCTAGACCTATGTTGTCAGTCTCCAGTAGAACACAATTCCTGATGTAGATAGATACCCATGATTTTGTCAAGGACAAAATCATGGTAGGTATCCTTTAAACAAAGAACATGAATGACAAAAACATTGAGAAAAACGAGAAAGGAAACTTAAGCAAAACCTAAAAACCAGGACAAGGGTTCAAACATGACATGAGTTGAACAGAAAAAGAAGTATCAAGAGTTGAAAAAATCTCTAAAGGAGATATATACAACAAAAATGAAAACCACTGAAGCAGATGGTAAAGATGTAATGAGAGTTCCATCACATTACAAGAAATATACTCTCCATAATCGAAAAATCATAGTTGAACAACCTGTCAGGGAACTACAAAAATAGGGCGAGTCCTATGAAGGGCCTAAAAATGCAAAAAAGATAGATCTGGCTCAACCAGGAGAAAAGCCTAGACCTGCCTGCATTGCAAATGACCTTACAGAAGAAGAAGAAGAGATTTTGTTAAGCTTACTGAAAGGATACCAAGATATCTTTGCTTGGTCTTATAAGGATCTCAAGGGTGTTGACCCAAAAATCTGTCAACATACCATACCCATGAGAGATGATGCAAAACCAAGTAGACAAAGGCCATACACATATAATGAGATATTTGCCAGAAAGATCAAAGAAGAGATTGAAAAAGTAAAGGAAGCCAAATTCATTTATGAAATTGAACACACAGCTTGGGTGTCTCCAATTGTGGTAGTACCCAAGAAAAATGAAAAACTACGGGTATGTGTCAACCTCAAGAAAGTGAATACAGCTACCATTAGAGAAAACTTTCCTCTTCCAATCACTGAGCATGTTCTAGAACGAGTTGCAGAAAAAGAATCTTACAGCTTTTTAGATAGCTTTTTGGGATACAATCATCTTTTGGTTGACACAAAAGATCAGCATAAAACTACCTTTGCACTGAAATGGGGTATTTTTGCCTATTGGGTTATGCCTTTTGGGTTAACTAATGCTCCAGCCACCTTTCAAAGATTGATGAGTTATGATTTTAAAGAATACCTTAGGAATTTTTTAGAAGTATATATGGATGATCTATGCGTACATTCATTAATCCGGGCTGACCATTTTGAACACCTCAAAAAGGTATTCAAAAAATGTTGATTTTATTGGATTTGCTTAAATTCTGAAAAGTGCACATTTATGGGTAGACAAGAAAAATTCTTGGACATATATTGCCTAAAAATGGCATAGCTACTAATATGGACAAAATTCATGTTATTGTTGATTTGCATAGACCAACAACAGTCAAAGGGGTTCAAGCCTTCATGGGACATTGTGGATATTACAAACGGTTCATTTATATGTACGCTATAATTGCAAAACCCATGTATAGCATGATTACACACTTTAAATGGACTGATAAGTGTAAAGAATCCTTCATGAAGCTTAAGCAAGCTCTCACTTCAACTTCAATATTGAAATCACCAGATTAAAATAAGATATTCCACATATATGTAGATGCTTCTAATTTTTCCATTGGATGTATACTAGCTCAACTAGGAAATAGAAAAATTGATTTTCCTATTTCTTATGCTAGCCGACAGTTGAACATGGAGTAAAAGAATTATACCACCACCGAAAGGGAAGGATTAGGAATGATCTATGCCGTAAAAAAGTATAGACATTACCTATTAGCAAACAAATTTATATTCTTTGTGGAACACCAAGCCTTATTGTACTTGGCAAATAAGACAACAACACATGAAGAATAATGAGATGGTTCATCATTCTTCTAGAATTTGATTTCACTGTAGTTGTGAAAAAGGGTACCACTCATCAAAGAGCAGATCATTTGTCAAGGATTGTTTCAAGAGAACAACCTTAAGGAGTAGAGGATGATCTACCAGATGCATATCTGTTCTCTGTGGAAATGATACCTCGATGATCAAAAAATATTGTATCATTGATGACCATAGCTCAAGTGGATTTGCAAATACCACTTCCTATCACAATCGGATTAATTGAGTAATTGGCTATGTATGAGTTACTAGCTGGTAGGCTATACAAAAGAAATTGAGATGGAATATTACTGTTATACATTAATCATGAGGAGAAAACCCAATATCTAAGTCAAGCACATTTTACCATAGTAGAACTTCACTTTTGCAAAAGATCAAACTATGCGACGGATCTTGAGACTTGGAGTATTTTGGCCAACTATGAGGTGTGATGGTCATTCTTTTGTGAAAGACTATCCTCAATGTAGAAAACAAACACCCATACCTCATGTAGCATTGTTCCAAATGTCACATGTTCCTAAATGGAGTAACTATCTAGTCACTTACTTATCGAGCCGAATATTTCCGTAGGATATGAGCAAATGTCTTCAAATAGCAATTGAAACTGAAACAAGAGACTATGTTTTTATTGGAAACCAATTGTATTGGAGAGGTAAGGCTCAACATTTGTGTCTTTGTGCAAATGAAGAAAAATATATTCCCATTATAGAACAAGATCATGTTGGATTAGCTAGAGGTCAATTTTCTAGTGAGATCACCGCAAGAGCAATCTTAATGGCAGGCATATGGTGACCAACACTTTTTGCAGATGCGAAAGAATATGTTCAAAGGTGTGATGCTTGTCAACGAGCAAAAATGCCAACCCCTATAGATAGCATGCCCTTAAGACCAATGATGGGGGCCAAAGCTTTCATAAAATGGGGTATAGATTTTGTTGGGCCAGTACAACCACCTGCTTATAAAACCCAAGCTCAATATATCATTGTAGCTACAGACTATTTGACCAAGTGGACCGAGGCTACAGAAAATTAAAATAATGATGCCAGAATCACTGTCGCATTCTTATATGAGTATGTGTTCACAAGATATGGACTACCAATAGATACAATTAGTGATTTGGGAAACTCATTTCCTCAATGAGGTAATTGCGTATGTGTGTAATGAATTTATGGTCATCCATAACAAATCTACTCCCAGCTATCACCCACAAGTAAACGGACAAGCTGAGCATACGAATAAAATTCTTATCTCAGTATTGACTAAAGTGGTTAGTTCAAGAAGGAAAGATTGGGAAATGAATCTCCATGCAGCTCTATGGCCTTATCGAGTTTCATTCAAAACAGCTTTAAATGCTATATCCTTTAACCTTGTTTATGGTCTTGATGCTATATTGCAAATAGAATTTCTATTGCCGACACTAAGGGTAGCTAAAAATCTTGAGTGGACTAGACATGAATTGTCAGAGAGACTTGAAGATTTAGAAAAGCTAGATGAGCAAAAGCTAACTGCTGTAGCTCACATCTATGCACAAAAGCGGAAACAAAAATAGTTTCTTAATTCCCATCTAAATATAAAAATCTTTAAAAAAGGGGACTTAGCTTTAGTCTATTCCCTTAAGCAACACATTCCCAAGTTTAAGAAAAAAGAAAACGGATCGTTTATCATTGAAGATGTATCTCCAAGTGGAGCTATTAAGTTGTTCACCCTAGATAGTGAACCAATGGCTAATTGGATTAGTGGATGTCGATTAAAGAAGTATAATTTACCACTAACCAATAAATTGTTAGAAAAGATGCATGCAGCTAAGAAAAGAAAGATAAAACGGCCGCAGGTTATTGATGAAGCTCAAGAGGAAGCGCGGCTTTGAGTACTCAAAAGGAAAGCTACCCTCAAGAATCATCAAATACCTATTCCCATCAACACTTTGGAAATAAATGACCGACAATGGAATTTGCAAAAAAATGTTGTGTCAACAGATGATGAATGGTTAGATTGAATTGACCTTCGCATCAAAGTACAGCTGAACAATCATAGCACAAATCCATTGGTCGACACAGGAGCTAGAGTAAATATAGTCAGTTATTCCACATACAAAAAAGCAACAAATTGGTTTTTGACAGCAGGAATAGCGACTATCAAAGGATGCAACAAGAACCCAATACCAACATTGGGAGTAGTCAACTTAAATGTGATAGTGCATAAATGTTCATGTCCTCATCAGTTTATATGCTTACCAGATGAACACATAAATGAGACAATGATTTTTGGAATCTCATGGATATGGACGTACAAGGTAGTATGAGATTGGGATACCAATCAGCTCAAGCTATCACCTAAAGGCGGACAACTCGTTGTTCCAATTTCACCAAGCAAAGAGGAATGGAAAAGAAATTACAAGCAGAGCAAACCACGAAGCAATCAACCTTCTTCATCCTATTGACAAGTAAATGCTACAAGTAGCATGCAAGGAGTCAGGCAAATTTGGGTACCAAAAGCACATCTTAAGGACAAGCCAATTCAAATCTGGGTGCCCAAAACATCATGGATAGTACCAAAGACGGTTCCAAGGTTCAAAACACAAATAAGAGCATCTTCAAACAAGCAACCTAACACGAAATGGATTTAGAAGAAAAAGGAGCACTTATCTTCTTCGCAAACTGTAAAACTGATCAAACAATGGAGATTTAAGCCTCAGAAAACTCAACCACGCCATTCTGACTAAGACAAACCAAGATATCAATGGCGGATAAAAGCTCAATAACAATCACTAGTGATACCAACAGCTTAGGAAATCAGCGTGTTAAAGCATTTTGATGGTACAATCAAGCAAAGAGGACACAAGCTACACGAATTGCTCTTTGGAAGTCAGCATCAGAAAACCTCAACATCAGAAACCCTTGAGTTAATTACTCAAGACCCAACTCTTGCACATCATAATGGTTTGAACTGCATTGATCTTCAAAGCATGGTAGAGCCAACCAAGGCTATGCATAGACACGATTGTTCAACCTATGCACACAGTCGTCTCGAAGTACGCCATCTAGGAGGGGTGGAAGGGCACTAAGTAATAAAGGACAATGTTTGAAGAGGGAAGAAAAAGTTTGATGTTAACGTGTGATTTTTTGTAAAATTACCTAATAATGCCCTTGTAAATCATCAACAGGGTAAATTTAACGTATAATTAATATCTTCCTGATGAGTGTAAATAGTGTATATACTATCAAAAAAAAGTCTTTTTGGGTTATTTTTCTTCATTTTATTTTATATTGGGACTTAAAAATAGAGAAATCCAACAAAAGAAAATAAAGCTGTGTTTTTCAATGAATTTTTTTAATTATTGGATTTTCACTTTGGTTTTTTAGGGCATTTTTTTATTTTCTTTGTTTTGTTAATAAACAGGTCAAAATTTGATAATAAATAGCGAATGAGCTCAGATGGAAAAACTAAAGGCACACCGATGATCAGAAAGACAAGGCAAACAGACACAAAAAAATTTCAATCAAACCGGCAGACAGAAGCAGGTAGCCTAAATTAGGCGGCCAAGCCTACTTTTGCAAAATTCTTGCAGAATGAGCTACAGAAATCCGATTGGGAAAATTTTTTAGTCTAGCATAAATTTTTGAGTAACAGGGGAATTTTGGGAAAAATGGTTTGGGAAGTCCAGGTATAGATACCCATGGTAGGCTAAAATCACCTGATTTTCACTTGTTGCCTTTGGAGAGAGAGCTTTTCAACCTTCTTCGCGCGCATTTTCTGTAGTCCACAGTCACCTGTTTTCATCGCCGTCTCACACGAGACATGAGGGATAAGCTCTATACTTATGAATGATCCATTCTATACGGCCGGTAGCTAGTCTAAACCCCAGGAAAAAACCCTAGAATCCGAGCAATGCACTAAGACCTACGACCAAAAATTGACCATAGCAGCCTGTCAACTCAACCAAATCAAACGATACTTGAATTGTAGCATTCCCCTAGATGATAGAACACTTCTATATCAACAATTGACCATTCGGCAAGGGTTGAGGAGGGTCCCAAGTAGAAATCTAGGTTTTTGGGCAGATGTCAGAATTGGATTCTGACTCCACAAACAACTTATATACGGGGTATATATACAATGTATATGGTTGGTTTCCTAAAATCAATCAAGCCAAGCCCTCAGAAAGCAGAAAATAGCTCAAAGGTTACAAAGCATCAAATTTGACATACGAGGTGAAACTGACTCCAAATGGGCCACAATTAAATGAGTTGCTTCAGGACTAAAGTCCATAAGCCTCAAAAGTGACTAACCAACTCTACAAGCCATGCAGTCACAAAAATTGGTGATTCATAGTCGACAAAGCACGAAGTGATCCCGTCAACACAAAACTTTACCAAATGCAATTTAGGACAAAATTCTCAAGTTTTGCAAGAAAAATTTGACTGCTGTAAATAATTGTGATTATTTATTTCTATAATATTTTGGCTTGAAAATAATACCATCACTTCACCTATCACTTGTGTACAGCTATTACATGCCACATTTCAAGTATGAGCCAAAATGATCAATGATAACTTTAAAATTTACCCAAAAAACTGCTAAGGAGTCCTTTCAAACCAATTTATGAGTTATCTGTCACATTTTTTGATCCAAATCACCTCAAATTTCATACACACAGCCTACATCATGCTTAGAACCAAGTTGCACCAAAAAATGTTCATTTTGATGAAAAAGTTAATAATCGTGATTATTTACTTTTTGGCCAAGATGGAGGGAAATTGAACCTTTGACTTCAGTGGACCAAGGCACATGATGTCCTAAGCCCACTAACCAAGTTTGAACAAATTTGGAGCTCAAAATTCCAAAATTCCTTTATATCTATTGTTTCGCAGACCTAAAGCCTAAATCTGGTACCATTTTCGCCCTGTGCACTCAAATGAGCCCACACTTCACCAAGAGTATTTTATTGATGTCTATTTCAAGCCCATGATGCCAAAATTACAAAAATTAAAAAAATTCACAAGTTGTAAATATTCGCAATAACTTACTTTTGTTGCAAATTTTTGTTTGGACTTTATGGGTTTGATCTTTACATGTTATTTTGCATCTATGCATGTTCAAAAATTGATTTGAAGCAAATTGGACTCAATTTGTCAGCAATTTAGATTGAAAGACATTTCAGAGCAGAATCTGCCAAATTTTCTAACTTTGGCACTCTATGCACTCAAAAGGAGCCATGCAAGTTGCAAAAAAGGCCAAGAAGAGGGTCTCTCAGAAGGAGAAGCTGCAAGAGTTGCCACCATACCAACTGGACCCCAGTTCAATAAAGACATCCAAAGCAACCTATCTATTAAAAGAATAGCTTGAGTAGAACAACACAACTGTTTTCACAGGTAGATTCAAAAGTGAAGAAGGACATCAGGTAAGACTACAACTTTTTCCAAAAGAGGTCTACGATATCGTAGCAAAGCCCAAAACAAAAGAAGCTTATAGAAGGCTTGGACTCAGAGAGTTCTACGAACAAGAGCCATGTGGTGTAAATTTTTAGAAAGCTTATGAGCTCCTGTCCACAATCAAGGAAGATGGAACAGTCGAGATTTCTGACCAGCAACGACACAAGGTAGAGTGGTAATTACGAAAGAGATAGTGGCCGAAGCTCTCAAATTGCCGACAAAAACGATGACCATGAGGGCTAGGGACAAAAAAATAGCAGGCACTTCAAACCTACAAAAGAACCTGCCAAGCTACAAGAGAGGACCCTACAAAGTGGGTACCAAAAGAGCTAAAGGGACCGAGAACAAGAA
This sequence comes from Adiantum capillus-veneris, assembly GCF_014529385.1. Lineage (NCBI taxonomy): Eukaryota > Viridiplantae > Streptophyta > Polypodiopsida > Polypodiales > Pteridaceae > Adiantum > Adiantum capillus-veneris. The sequence continues at coordinate 175,310,603 of NC_140931.1, read as the reverse complement.
CCCTGCACGGAAAGAAGCATAAGACCCAAAGGATTTTTTGAAAAGAATGTACCAAGAAGCGGAAGCATTAAAGCTAAAAGAAGCCCAAGAAGCTAAGAGAAAAGCTAGAGAAGATACGTCCAAGCAAGAAACACAAGCAGAAGAAGCAATAGCATAAGGAGAGACCCATCACGAACAAAGTGATATGTCTCCCAGACCATCGTCACCTGCTACAGAACAACATGACCATCCCATGCCAAGCCCTCCACCATCACCAATAGATAGACCCACAGAGGGTGAGCTAACTAAAGAAAAAGATCATGGACCGCAAGAAGTAACAAGATTTGAACAACAAGAAGCAACCGAACAAACCAAAGCAAAGTAGCCAGAGCCAGAAAGGGCAGCAAGTCCTGAACCAGAGGAGGCAACAAGGTTTGAGCAAACAAAGGCACAAGATTTAGAAACCACACCGTCTACCACCACCCAACAGGAAACGGCCGAGGCATCCACGAAGCCTCAAGAAGACAAAACAGTAGAGACAAAATCACAATCTCAAGGGGAGGAACAAACCCGATCGCTACCACAAACAACCGCCACAACCCCACCAAAAGAATCACAAGACCCTGCTGAAACATCTAGGCACTCCACAGAGCAGAATGATTAGCAGACAAAGGATGAGGTAATTATCCAAGTTAATGAATATGCAAAGCAAATGCAAGAGATGATAGAAAAAATGTGATCAACAGCACTTAGCCGCAGTGCTAAGACTAGAGAGTTGAAAATGGTGATAGACGCTCTTCAAGGAGAGCTAGAGGACATATTAAATGTCATCACCAATTTGCAAAAACAAGTCCAAGAGTTGAAAGTTGAAGCTGAACAACGCTAGCTAGCCAGAGAAAAGAAGCGAAAGGTAATGGAAGAGCTAGGCGAACTTCTCATGAAGTTAACAGATGCCTGCAAGACCAAAGACGAACAACTGATAGAAGTTACCAACAAAACCTTAACTACAACTTTGTCAATTCAAAAGATCCAAGTACAGTTAGACGTAGTAAATGCTTCACGACAATACTCAGAGCAGAGGATCAATGATCATGCAACCTTCTTACAATAGAGAAGAGAAAATCTCGCAGTTGCCTTGATCAAAGGTATAGACAAAGTGTATAAAGCACTAGAGAAAAAGAATAAAGATCTCGAGCTAGAGCTAAAGCTAGAGCACTCACAACGCAGAGACCTTGTGTTAATGTGGGTACAAAAAGAAGAAGAGATGCTCAAGGAGATAGCAGAGTTGAAGCGAGAGGGACAGCAAGAGACACAAGAAGAAGCAGGTACATTAGAACAACCCCACATTGATATTCCCTCAGACTCATTTGCTGAGATGAAAACACAGCTAATAGAAGGGCTCGAGGGAGAAGAAGAATTTCAAGTACCATTAATAGATGTCGATCAAGTGCCGATGGTCCAACTGTCAAAAGCTGAAGAAGATACGCTTAAGGAGAAGGTTGCTCAGGAGGATGAGCAGTGGAAGGTAACGACATATTAAGAGTTAATAATTCTTCATTCTATCAATGGTACTCAGCTCACTCCTAACCAAATCAATGCACAATGGCATCAGCAATCACTTCCATATCCCCTGATCAAGATCGAGCTGTTATAGGTTAAGGAACAACTATACAAAGATATACAAGTAGAAGGCGCAGATGAAGTCCACCCCGAGTGGAGAAAGAGTTGGTTGAACAAGAATCCTAGATACTTGCTTCTATTCACAAGAGCACCTGTGGCACTTCAAAAAGATCAAACTTTTTGTCTTGTACCAAGAGTAAGGACATGGCAAGCGCACGAGGCAATGACAAAGAAGCGGCCTACATGGCTGAATTATCCGAGATTTCCAGCTCCAGAGAAGGGAACATCGACACAGGAATACATGGTGAAAACTCTAATGGGCGCCATGGCTGAATTATCCGAGATTTCCAGCTCCAGAGAAGGGAACATCGACACAGGAATACATGGTGAAAACTCTAATGGGCGCCATGGCATTCCTCCAGAGAAAGGAACATCGACACAGGAATACATGGTGAAAACTCTAATGGGCGCCATGGCATTCTTCAAAAGTCTCCCTGATCTCTCATGTGCAATGCTCTAAAAATTTATCAAATGATAATCACATGCATTGAAGTCTTTCACAAGCCAGAGCAAGCAGGAGCACCGTCGATGTCCTTCCTTGAGGGCAATAAGGACCTATGCTACAACCTAAGCGGCCAACTTTTTGAAGAAGTCCTCTATGGCTTCTACGCCCGCTGCATGTTCTTGCCTTCTCATAATATGTTGGCAGTTGAGGAATTGTTCTACGCAGGGTTTTTCACTTCCAAATTTATAAGCTACTCCGTCGTCGAGCTAAAGAATAGAGTCACTATGCAACTTTTGTAGGTTCCAAACAAAGAAAGAAAGATCAGATATGAAAAAGCTTTACATGCACTTAAGGACCACCTCGCCAGCCATCAACCCGAAGATTTTTTCAGCCCATAAAGTTGTGTCAAGGGACGACAGAGGCGAGGAGGGGGGGAAAATTAGCACCAAGTTAACCTAGATACCATTTTTTGGAGTTCTCATTGTAGAAACATCAATTATTTTGATGAATCGGGAATATTGTAACTCTTATTTTTAGGATAAACTTTGTAATTGATGAGCCCAGGCTAAAAGCTTCCAAATTGTATGAACCTATCTTTACCTATCTTTAGTTAGAGCTCCAATATTATTAGTTTTGACCACCAAAAACCTTGGCTAAGGTATAAAAGCCAATTTTTGTAAGTTATTTTCAAGTTTTGGATAATGAAGAGCTAACGGTGCTCACTTCTCTCCTTCTTGCGCTTCCTACTCCCTCCCCAGTTGTCACATTGCAGTCGCATCTGTTGCGTCTCAACCGCAGGTAAGAGCTCTACGCATTGACATAAGCATTTCACAGTATTTTGTAGCTTTTGGCATCGCCAACCCGTGGCCTAATCTCATCATAAGTAGGAATTCATACTTCAAAATAAAAAACTAAGCATAGACGGGGTATTGGGGCATCATTGCTAAGCATTTAGATGCATCCTAGATCGAAAACGACTAGGTCAAAAATCCACCTGCCGTTAATAATCGTGATTTTTGCAGTTGGCCTAAAGTGAGATTTGAGACCATAAGCATGTGTGCTTAGGTTTTATAAACATATCGTAGAAGGTTCATTAGATTTGGATGTCATTTGATGTTGTAATGGATGTGATTTGTTTGCCGATGAGCAATTGGCTTTTGGTGATTTCAGTCACTTGAGTGTAGCTTGAATTAGATGCAAGGTTTTTTTGTTGTTTTCAAAGAGATTCACAACCTCTTCTAGCCTCTATGAACTAGTCAAGTCAGCTTCGTCCCATGGATTGACAATTTAATCGTGGTTCTCTCTACATCTGCAATAAGATAGGAGTGAGGTTAGACACCCGTCCCACACTTTGGATGAGGATGAGAGAGGGGACAGAGAGATTGATGATTTGAGCCCCATCATCATCGATCTGAGCAAGGTGATTGCCATGATGATGCATTTCCTCTAGGGAAATCTACTTAGTCAATCATCAAACAACAAGTCAACAAATTCAAGAGTCAATTCCAACTAATCTAGTCCTTGATCACATGTCTAAATGGCTAGTTCATGATAGCAAAGTGTGAAAACATAATGGACGTGACAATGAAGGAAGAGGGCTCCTTGCAACTGCTAATTAGCTAAGAAATGTTGGTTTCCATGTCCCCTCCCATTTACAACAGAATGAGGAAGGTTCTTGAAAAAATGCAGGCCACTTGCACATTGTCGTAAGATAGAGCTTGAAGAGATTAACATACGTGCCACCATCTGGTAAAATATGGGCACACTTCACTCTATCTTGGAGAATGTAGGTAGAAAACGAGGGGATCCACTTGTAAAACAGGCTTTATTTGTGTTTTGCTATAACGAGATGAATCGGCTACCTCAATTTGTGAAATCCAATCCAAAAGATGATGGATGATGTTGTGGAGGTCACTCTTGTGGACATATGGGAAGTCAAAGAAAGTAGTGTCCATGCCTCGGTAGAAGATGTCGTCCATGTTTTACTTCTCATCTCTGACGGTGTTTGCTTCGCATGTTGAGGTGCATGCCTAACTTTGGGATGGAGCTTCCTCTTCATATTTTCATGTTTATCCATCTACAAAGCTATTGTTTCATGTTTTAATCTCTTTTTTTTCATTTTTCAAAAACTCGAAATAATGGTTTTTTCATAAACAAAATAGTGGGAACTCAAAATTTTGAACATTTAAGCGCTAAAGCGAGGTCGGTAATAAGCACGGCAATGTGTGTGACAATATCCGCGGTATGTTCGCGGTAATATTTGCGGTAATATCATCGGTAATACTTGAAATGAAAAAAATGTGCTCCCGTCCCCCTATCTCTTCTTTGATCAATCCATTCTAGACTCTCTCTCTCTCTCTCTCTCTCTCTCTCTCTCTCTAAATGTGGTAAAAGGTCACAATAAACGTGTTGAGAATTTCATAGTGATTACTGTATAGTAATTTGGACTTAGGATTGGCTATTTCTAACTAGCAAGTCAACATAGTTACTATATAGTAAGTGTGTTGGACTTGGGATTTACTACTTCTAACTAGCAACTCCACATAGTTTCTATATAGTAATTACATTAGACCAAGGATTTACTACTTCTATGTAGCAACTCCACACAATTACTATGTAGGAAATCTAGAGGTACTTGAAAGTTACTAGTTCCATCTAGCAATTATAGACCTATTATATAGAAATCTATGTTCCTACTTCAATCTAGGAAGTACATGGAGCCCAAAGCTAGTTTCTATATGGTAACATGTCAAAAGCTCCTTATGTTGTGCTTTTATATATCTAGTTATTGGTGCTCCACCTGACAAGAAGGATGTATTAAATGTGACATGAGTTCCACTGTGTAAAAGAGCATCACGGCTTGTAAAGATATCTTTGATTATTACGACGAGACCAGATCTATTATCTGTCGTCTCTCCATGCTTGCAAAAGAGAGATAGAGAGAGGAAGAGATAAATGCCATCCCTCTTCATCCTTGAAAGAGAAAGCGAGAGGACAAAGAGGAGAGAATTTTAACGAGACTGCAGTTTTTGAAGTAGCGAAGAGCATGCTAAGGGGCGACTATGAACATATTCTTCTTCAGATTTGCGTGATGGTTGGAAGAAGTTGTGTTCTTTTGGCCTTGTCCGCACAGGACTATTGCGTGAGGCTTAGGAAATCTGTGATTACTCTAGTTGACTCACAATCAGGAAAGTTGTATTTTTTTTTTTTGTACGCCTTATTATGGCACTATCTTTTTTCTTTATTATTGGCACTAATGCCTACATGGAAATCACTTTGTGTTCTAAATACCCTCCAGTAAGTTGTTGTGTAGTTCATGTAGCCGCCACTGAGTCTTTGTGATGCCAAATCAAGCAGTGTTAAAAATAGCCAACACTGAATTAATAGGACCAACGTTGTCCTCTTTTGAAACATGTTACTTATAAGGGGTCTTACATCTACTTCGTTACAAGTTGAAGCAAAGATTTTTGCTAATGGTACAAGTGGTGTTTAATCAGAGTATAGAGGCATGAACATAAAGCAATTGACTATATGACTGGAGCGGTTCCGTGCATAATTAGCATGTGTGCTAACAAAGTACAAAATGGAGAAATCTTGGATTTTTTATCTTTTTGTGTCACCATGCATGCTTTGAGTAGACTTTTAGTGACTAAAATAATTGAGCTTCAACATCTATTTGAGAAAGATATTGATTCTTGCTCATGTTGCAAGTAAAGATATTACCGGCCGACAACAAGGGTAATTCCTCGATAATACTATTTCATGGGGCCTTGTCCTATCTACTTCAGTTCTTGATTATATAATTGATTCTTTCTCATGTTGCAAGTAAAGATATTACCGGCATCAAGGATGAGGGATGTGACAAAAGTTTAGGCATACTTAAGAGCCTAGTTTCTTGTTTTATGATAGAGACCTTGTATGTTTATGTTAGGAAATATGATGTAGCTAAGTAGATAATTGAGTAAACTACTTAATGGAGAGATATAATTTTCACACACAAAAGATTAGAGAGAGAGAGAGAGAGAGAGAGAGAGAGAGAGAGAGTACACATGATATATGTGGTTCACCCAATGTGGCTACGTCCACGGGAAAGCAGCCACTCAATGGCTTTAGTACTTCAAAACAAGAAGTAGGTTACAAAGGGATTATACCCTTAATAGAGTTTCCACCTTGCTTCCTCTCACCACCTCACACCCACCTTGTTGCATCAACTTCACACTATGAAATGTGTGTAGAAATGGCCTCCTTTTATAGGCCAAAAGGGCTACCCTCTCTCATGAGAGGCAGCCATGTGTAGCTGCCCTTGTGTAGATAAGGCCAAATCGGACCCTCCAATCCGCCCTTGTGTGGCCGCCCTTGAGAAGACAAGTCCTCCTTTGAAATCGGCCACCGTCCACGTCCATTGACTTCCAACCACCGGCCACCGGCCACCGACTATTGACTACCGGCCACCGGCCAACCCTTCTGGAAGAGGGACAACTCCTCTTGTGTCTTTTGATACATATCCTTGGTTAGTTTAAAGTGACCAGCCAAAGGTGTAGAAACTATTTTTGCATTTTGCATTGCAGACATTTCTAGTACCTCCTTGATGTAATCCTCTTGAGATAGCTTTATTGTCTTCTTCGTCCCCTCCCTTGATATCTTCATACCAAGTATCCTCTTTGCAACACCTAAATCTTTCATTGAAAAATATTTAGACAGCTCCTCTTTTAGGTCTTTGATGTCCTGCATGTTAGCACTTGCAATCATCATGTCATCAACATACAACATTAGGATGATGAACTTCCCATCTCCCAAATTCTTTGTATAGACGTAGTGATCCGAGTTGCATCATGTGAATCCATGATCCAACATCCATCAATCGAACTTCAAGTACCATTGTCTTGATGCTTGCTTTAAACCATACAAGCTCTTCTTTAATCTACAAACCATTTTCTCCTTACCTTTTACTTCATACCCCTTTGCTTGAAGCATGTAAATTTTCTCCTCTAAGTCACCGTAAGGGAATGCCATATTCACATCCATTTGCTCAAGATTTAAATCATGAGCAGCCACAAGGCTTAAGACAAGCTTAATTGAGTTCATTTTTACAACAGGAGAAAATATTTCATTGAAATCAATACCTTTCTTTTGAGAAAACCCTTTTACCACCACAAGCCTAGACTTGTACCTTTTCTTCCCACTTTCGTCTTCCTTTAGCATATACAACCATTTGTTCTGCAGTGCCCGCTTACCTTTAGGCAACTCAACCAACTCCCATGTTTGGTTGCAATGTAATGAGTCCATCTCCACTTGCATGCTCTTTATCCATTCTTCTTTGGATTCATGATGCATAGCTTCTTCATATGATTCCGGCTCTCCAGAATCGGATCTCTTGGTTGAAGGAAGGAATGAACCTTTCTAGAGGTCTACTTACTCTTGTAGATCTTCAGGGAATAGGTTGAGGCTCCTCATTTGGTTGACGTTGTTGCACATTATCACCGTTTTCACTCCTTGAGTCTTCGACGTCCTCAAGCTCCATGTACTCATCACTTGTTTGTTTTCTTTCCAAGCAATCTTTGTACATATTTTGTTCGTTAAAAATTACATCCCTACTCCTAAAGATTTTACCATCTTGAGGATTCCATAGGCGATACCCAAAGTCACCTTCTCCATAGCCAATGAAGAAACACTTTTTGGACTTTGCATCTAGCTTTGATCTTAGGCTTCTATCTATGTGCATGAAAGCCTCACACTCAAACACTTTGAAAAATGCATAATTTATCGCTTTACCTGTCCATGCCTCTTCTGGAACTCCCCCATCCAATGCCGTTGAGAGTGATTGGTTAATTAAGTACACAGACGGACTTACAATTTTTGCCCAAAGCTCAAGCACTAGGCCTCCATGTAGCCACATGCTTCGTGCTTCTCCATCATGATTGTTTTGTTCATCCTTTCAAAAATGCCATTTTGTTGGGGTGTCCTTGGGGTTGTTCTTTGCCTCCGAATGCCATTGCTAGCACAAAAGCTTTGAAAAGCTTGGCTGCAATATTTGTCTCCATTGTCGGACCTTAGACATTTAACCTTAGTGCCTGTTTCATTCTCCACAATGGCTTTCCACCTTTGAAATATGGAAAACACATCAGATTTATTATTCATTACATAAACCCATGTTTTCCTAGTCGCATCATCTATGAATGTTACATAGTACAATGAGCCACCAAGTGATGGTGTACTTGCAAGACCCAAAACGTCAGAATGAAGCAACTCAAGTTTTTTATTTTTTCTTTCATTTCCAGATTTTTGAAATTTTACTCTCTTTTGTCTACCATAAATACAATCTTCACAGAACTCTAAGTCCACTTCTTTCAAACTTAGTAGAAGCTTGTTTATTTGAAGGAATTGCATTCCTTTGGCACTGTATGCCCAAGCTGATAGTGCCACATCTAAATGATGACTTCCATAGCTATTGTATAGGTTGAAGATTGCATGCTAACAGTACACAAGTAAAGTGTACCGACCTTTTCCCCCTTGTCAACCACCAAAGATCCCTTTGATATCTTCCACCGTTTGCTTCCGAATGCAATGTTGTGACCTTCTTCGCCCAATTGTCCTTTTGAGATTAAATTTTTGCAAAGAGAAGGAACATGCCTAACATCTTTAAGATTCCATTCATTTCCGTTAGCAGTTTTGACACAAAATATACCTTTGCAGACAATTTCACAAGCTTCATCATCTCACAAGTATACAAGCCCAAAATTACCATTGGTGTAATCTTGGAAATGCTGCTTGTGTGGTGTCGCATGGAATGAAGCCCCAGAATCTACTATCTAGGAATTCAACACATTGTCTAATGAGAGAATTAGAGCACTTGCTCTACTTTACCTACCACATTGGCCTCCGATGTTGGCTTGTTGTCTTGAGACTCCGACTCCTTCTTATTCTTTGACCAAAAATCCTTCTTGATGTGGCCCTTCTTGCCGCATTTCCAACATTCAAGAACTAACTTTGTGCGTGACTTGCTCTGCCTTGAGCGATCACGACCCTTTTGGTTTCTGAACCTCTCCTTAGGCCTTCCTCTTGTTTCCACTGACAGTAAAACACTTGATGATTCTCTTGTGCTTCTCCTTCGCATTTCCTCACTTAGGAGAACATCCACAACATCATCAAACTTAAGAGTATTTGTGCCAGAGATAGAATTACTTACAGCCATAACAAGGTTGTCCCAACTATCCGGTAGAGATGATAGTATAAGGAGAGCTCGCACTTTGTTATCGAAATTGATTTTCTCCAATAGAAGTTGACTTATGTTTGTGTTAAATTCATATAGGTGTTCTGCAACTGAACCATTCTCTGCCATCTTTAGATTGAATAAGCGCTTCATGAGAAATACCTTATTGGATTCTGATGGTTTCTTGTAGAAGTCATCAAGTGACTTCCTCAAGTCCTCCGTGGTCTTCATCTCCAAAACGTTGAAGGCCACTATTGAGGTTCAATGACACCAAGAGAAACATCTTGATTTTTCACATTTTTTTCCATGTGCAACGGTTGATGTCACTAGCTTAAATCCAACATAGTGTGTAGACTCTTTTTATAACTCACTTGAGTATTGTAAACAATTTACAACTACTAAGAGGTGTCTAGATGAATTACTAGAAGTCGGACTTTCTAGAGGAACTAGGACATTCAGAAATACCTCTTCTCAACTTTCCATGAAAGTGACATATTGACATCACTCATTCTATCAGTAGGAAACCCCACCATAACGGTGATCAAGGTTGAAAACATGAAGGGACTAAAATTATTCGTAACATGCTTTACATCATGATAAACAAACTCCAAACCAAAAAGATAATCTTGCCATTTGGGTTGCTTCTTGCTTGCGTATGCTCATAGTGTATCTTTTAGCACTAGATCAATACTTACTAATTGCCTATCCATCTTAGAAAGAGTGGAAATATTGTAGTGAGTTACTATCTACAAGCACCCATATTGAGCCATCAACTCGCATGGTGATAGGTAGATCCACAATAAATTTCTTAAAGATGCTGCACCTATGCTGCAAAATGCTTTGTAAATCACCTTCATGCATTTGCATGCCGCTCCAAGTAATCCTTAAACACTACGTCCCATAGCACCTAGTGTGCATGTCTTTAACAAAACTGTACTCATACCTGCATTTTCATGATTTTAATTGCCAATGCATATGGTGAATGTTATTCTTATAGCACTTTGATAACACGAGGAAAAACAATGGATAAATAGCCCATTGTGATCTCTTGAAATCCTTGCTAATCATATCCTTGAAAAATAATCTCATCTAGGTACTAATCATAGACTTTCTATAAGTGTAAAGAGCAATCCATCAATTTTGTTTACAATACTAGCAACCTCAACAAGTTTGTACATAGTACCCAACAATTTTTGGCCACTAGAATTGTCCTATTTACTGTGTGCTCAAAATGGTCAAACAAATGAATGTGACCAACACCTAGGGATTCTGTCACGACACATCATTAGGTAACAGGCACCAATGTCAATCCCAGAAACACATATTCTCCACATGTGGAATATGTCTCAGAAAATGATGTTAGAGAAAGTGACATCTAACAAGTACGAGATGTACTTGTGTGTGGAGGTAACTGCAAACACTCAACGACATGAGCAAGAGGGACCCTCATACAGTTTGCTCCACACTGGCTAAACCAAACTCCATGAGTTCTTGGACCACGTCACACACCGTGTGACTAACAACTTGTGCCAAATAGAACCCTATCATGTAGGTCTGTAATTGTTTCAATAGGGAACGAACTCGTCAATCATGATATCCCGATGAACATGTAAGAGAGAAAGTGACATTACTTTCCCAAAATGCTATGCTCTTACATGACCTTGTCATGTGACTGAAGAGAAAATTATATTAGAGTTTACTCACAAATACACCCCATGTGTCGAGCATAACCAAACATATTTGGAAATAAAATGGAACCAAATCAGATGCTTATGATGAGGCTAAAAATACCTTACACTTACCTGGATAACCAGTGCATCTTTCCACCTTGAAAGATACATTACCAAAATTCCTTCGAACTATTAAACACTAAAAATAGAGATTGGTGAAGATAGAGAAATTGAAATCGTTAATTGTGGGTGTTGTATTGGCAATCCAAACACCTTCGTTTGATCTTGGCAATCCAAATCCTGGGTGAGGGTCTGGAAGGAACTTATGGACTACCCCTTAGCAAATTTTGAATGCCTTTCCTTGAAATTACAAATGTGAAGAGGCCAATAAATGACCAGCAACATGTATAGAGTGATTTTTAAATCACAAGTGGGGTCATACCCCTAGTAATTGTGCTCCTAGAGACACATCAAGTGTCTAGAAACACGAGATCCTTTCAAGTTTGAATTGTATTCACCACTGTAAATATGCTAGACATAAAAGTCTATACCCTTGGGTTCTTGTGGAGAGCCATGTTGTTTGAAACATCTCATCCATTCATCGTGATATAGATAAGAATGTACCAGTTTAAGAGCATCACAAAATCAAACTCAAGTATGGCACCTTGTTAGTGAATTGCTTCCTTGATTTAGGTTCCTTGTAGGAATGTTGTTTGCTGACAACCACAAAAGAAACATAGATAAAAAAAGTTTTAATACATCAATAGCTTACCTTGTCCTAGCCTTTTCAAAAGTCTATCAACGATGGTGCTAATAATCTCTTCAAGCGTTTCAAAACATTGTTGGTTGATGTTGCCACCGACATACAGATATCATGGCAAAAGAGAATTAACTATGTCAAACACTTCCAACTAAAACTAACTAATAGTGTTGTGTGGTAAGTATTTTCCCCTGTCCTCTTGATAGTACAAAGAGGATATATCAAAGATAATTGTAGGTTGATGTTGCCACCAACATACAGATATCATGGCAAAAGAGAATTGACTGTGTCAAACCCTTCCAGCTAAAACTAAATAATGGTGCCATGTGGTAAGTATTATCCTCCTTCCTCTTGATAGTACAAAGAGGATATATTAAAGAGATACTTGCTGAGCCTTGCTCCACTTTATGGCAAGGCCAAAACGAGCAATGGGACCTGTCGCTGCATAAAAAATGTACTTGCTAAAAGCCATCCATGGAATCCTAGCAGCCATGCCCTAGATAATCAAGAACTTTGAATGAGAGAGAAATAAGCCTTGCATCATTGGACAATCCACATGCCATGCATAACAAAAAGTGTGTCAATAATCAACAAAGAATCAACATGCGGTGCATTGACATCCGTTGCCATGCCTACCTTGATTCGACAAGAGTAATTCTTGCATGAAGAATTAAATTATGCAAACCTTTTGAAGAGCACTTGCAGTGTAAAGCTATACAGACAACAAGGAAAACCCCAAAAACGTGAAATTGAAAACATGTTGAGTAGTCATGGTTGTTGTTGCATGGAATTCTCGGTAGGCCTTACCCTTCTCTTGCTAAGCCAATTCCAAATTGATATCCATTGCAAACCATGTATGGATAGCTTGCTCGTATTAATGAACCTGGTTCGTCTAAGTGCCCTGCATAAGAGATCCTACACTTTCCTATAGGTCATTAGAAGCATGGAAACAACAAAAATTATAATCTCAAAAAAAAACCTCATGACAATTAGGCCGTTTTGGATTGCAAGCACTTGTGTCTTTCTTGAATGGTGGAGAACAGCCATGGCTCATAGCCATACTTAATGGATTTTTGAATCCATGAACTAGAAGCAACGCAATTGAAAAGTCTTGAATTTTGGAGGATAGATTGATAAACTTTGCCAAGTTTGTAAGAACTTTACCTTAATTATCTTGAGAACTTTTCCTTTGAAACAATTTATCTCATTTGCTAGAACTTGATTCCAAGTCCTTGATGCCTACAAACTCCAAAGTGATACCATGTTGCTTGCATGCCTTGCATGCAGCTTTGATTGAAGCCTTGCATGTGCTATGTTGCATGGGTTTGGCCCCTTAGGGTGACCCTAGGGCACCATTGGCACACCCAAATTGTATTCGAAACAAATAAAATGTGAAACCTGTGAAGCGATGGCGGCAACAGTGGACGAAGAGAAATCATGCGAGCCTCGCGGTGCTCTGAAGAGAGCATGAGAGCCAACAATGAAGAAATGAACCTTGCTCCTCTTCCCTGCGCGCTCCCAACTAGCCTAATAGCCCAAGATTTGGTGCAAGCGGCTCCACTCCTCCCTCCTCCTCTAATCGGTCACGCCTGCGTGCTTATCGATAGACCTTCCTTTGTCTTCTTGACTATTCCCACGCAGATCTTTTTCCCATATTGTCTTCAATCTTGCTTTGCATGAGCACCTTCATGGTGCCCTAGTATAGCAGGTTGTTCTTCATCTCCCAAGAGCTCTCCATAGCGCAAAACAAAGAGAGAGAGAGAGAGAGAGAGAGAGAGAGAGATCATGCATATCCATGCAAGGGTAGGTCACCTTTACCCTCATTCATAGCTCCCCTCTCCTAGAGTTCTAATAGCAATGTAAGAACCTAGGGAGCTGCATTGAAGGATTCTCCACTCTACCACCCATAATATTGGCCCTTGGCCATTGATACTTAAAATCCCCTATCCACACCTAGCATCCCAACCCTTGGATTGGATCCATGATCCCCCCTAGGTTTGCCCTTGGCATTCGACGAAGGTGCTCTTCACCGAAACCTCAAATGTCCTAATAAGAACAAATCTTGTATATTGTGGCAAACAAATACGAAGTTCCTAAAAACATGGGAAATAGAGATGGATAAAGTTGAAAGGTTGACAATTTACCTCAAGTGGGGGAGCTTGGCTAGATCCTAACACCATTGAGTAAACCATGGTTACACACTTTGAGTGTGAACATCAAGTTGCATTTTTGAACGTCTTAAACTTGTAAGGGACTATCTCTACCAAGGTGTATAGATAATGCCAGCATTTCAAACAACACGATTTTTTACAAAAACCCAAGATTATGGATTTTTGGGTCCGAAAAAGATCTAGTTGTGAATATGATTCCAGCTTTAGTGGATCTCCTATTTTATCTCTAGCACTACAAGTGTTTATATGAGTCCAATTTTGGGGTAAGACCCAGGTCGTGATTATTAAATCACTTATTTAGTGTGATGGTCAATTTTTGGAATCTTCACACTTGCAGTTTCAAGGAAATAATTCCATAAGCTGCCAAGGGCTTGTGGATAATTTCACCTTCCAAAGTTAAATTAAGATACTATCGGCTGCTAGTTGAGCAGTTTTCCTGCACAGTTCAACCAAGGGGTTTGACAATGTTGATTTTAACCAAGGGGTCTGGTTTGCAAAGGCAATACACCCAAGGTTACATGTGCAATACTACTTGCATTTCACTAATTTTCAATTAGTGTTCCTAGGCCTCCGCTCTACAGGTACGCATCTGTTTTGGTTTGGTTTCTTTTGGTTTCATTTTTGTACCTAGGATGAATAAAAAATGTTTGCTCTTCACAGAAATGACAAGGTCATGTAAGAGCCACGCAATTTGGGCTATGGTGCCCGAAATTAGTTTTTGCATTATGCAGTTATAGACCCACTTGTAGGGTTTATTTGGCACATGTTGTCCCATCGAATACAACATGGTTTAGGAACTCAGGAATTTCGGTTTAGCTAGTGTGGAGCAAGGCTAATGAGGGTCCATCTCACTCCCGTCGTAGAGTGTTTGCAATTACCTCCACGCACAAGTACATTTTGTACTTGAAGGATGTTCTTTTTTCAGACATTCTTACATGACACATATTCCACATGTGGAGAATATGAGTCTCTAGGACTGGCACTGGTGCCCCCTATTTCAAGTATTTGTCACGACAAAGTCCCTAGGTGCTGGTCAAATCTGTTTTCTAAACCATTTCTAGCACGACGTATCAGGAACAATTTTGGTGGCCAGAAATTGTCAGATACTTAGAATGGATTGTTCAAGTACAAGTACTGCTAAACAACATTACAGATGGTTGTTTATACATATAGCAAGGCGTTGAGTTGTTAATGAAAAAGTTTCATTATTTGCACCTAGAAGTGACTTCTGTTTCACCTTCTATTATGGCTCAAACATTTTAGCAAGACTTGCAAATGATTGCAATAGCAAGTATTTAGTTCCTTTTGGCAACTATTTACACTCCTCTTCAATGTGTGCTAGGAACATCACATTCTCCATAAGTATTGGCAAAGATGATTTTGGATATACAGGTTCGGATCTGGCTTTTTGCTAAATGCATGCACAGTAGGTGTTATGGGCCCTACTGTTTAGCAAAGGCTGATTTGGAACGGCATGTGTATTCATAAAGTCATTGCTTATGAATCATTTTGCACTCTATGTGCCGTATCTCTCTGAGATTACTTCTGGGTGTACTAATCACCAATAGAGGTCATGGCTCGGTTTGGGTGCTTGTGGTTTTCAAGTTAACCACGATCGTTATTCAGGAAATTTTTGATTCCTCAACAATATTTTATGATATTGTGATCCCCGTTTACCAGTCATCTGGGAAGACTGTTGTAAACCGTGGGGAAAACACCTCAGTACTGTCTGTTATCCAAGGAGGTTAGGCAGATTACATATCCAAGGAGGATAGGCAGATTACAAAGTGTAATCTTGTGCTAAAGGATACACAGTGTGTGTACATTAGCACCAAGCAATCCAATTAGTCAACATTTATTGCTCTACTTGGACATTTCTTACCAAAGTTTAAATCATGTTTGCGACTAGGTTTAGTGTCTTCATGTATAATTCAAGTTCTCAACCTTGAACACTAGTTATGGTGGGGTTGTTTACTGATACAAGAAGATAACAAGTCAAGGACTTAACCTTGGCTGATGAGTTATGTCATCAAGTAACTTTCATGGACAGTGAAAGGAGGTACTCTTTCGGGTACATCTTTGTAGTGATAGCTCATTTAGCATGCTCATGTGCATTCTAAATGGAGTCTACACACTATGTTTGGATAGGAACTGGTAACACAAAATGGTTACAAAGGGACAACAATGTGGAAAATCAAGATGTTACTCTTGGTTTCATTGCCCTAGTGAACTGTGTTCCAGTCAAGAAAACAGCTGGATCCATGACCGATGCCACTGTGGAAAAAAATAGTGTATCATCACTCTTGTTTTCGAGGAAAAAAATGTTTCTCCAAGGGGGATTAATGTCATGCCAAGGGCATACCCAAGGGAGGTCATGTACCTAGGCCAGTAAGTGGTCATCCGCCAGTGTGGAACAGGGGATTCAGTAGCCAGGGGCTATATAAGGGAGGTTGGTGGTGAATCCAAGCAAGGTAGTCCCAAGGTCTTACACATGTCAAGATCTGTTAGCCATTGCCAAATAACAATCCTATTCTAATTGGGTTTTTATATACATAAGTGTTAACCAACGAGAGAGGACCCCAAGGGGAGTTGATTAGAAGCACTAAACATGGGCCTAAGGGATGATCCATGATCCATTGAGGGTTAAGGGAGGTTCTGATGCAAGTAAGGACTCCTACGTACTCTCAAGGCCTACCTCCATAGAAGCAGTTGGACCTGTGATAATGCCGCATTTGTGAAGCTCTTGAGTGCTAATTATGTTCTTGAAAGAAGTATATATATGAATCCTATGATAAAATCCACTTATTAAAGGTGTACAATCTAGAGTGATGATTAATGACCTTTATAGTGTATGAGGAAACTTTCATAAGGGTGTGCTCTAGATGATTTGGGTATGAGTGTCTGGGTCACTATCGACTTCTTGCATATGCACCTTGATTTGTATCCCTTGTCCATCTTCTCTACATATCTTAGTTCTCTTGGCTGCATCCTAGTTTTCTATGACATTATCCATTGTAGTCAGGGTTTTAGGTGAAGGCATATCCTTCATAAGAGTTTCTAAGTTCTAAGTAGGTATGTTTGGTATATCTATGCCTTTAAAATTCCTATGATCTGGAGTAAATGCTTGATGATATAAATGCCTCTTGCCCTTATCTTGAAGATGCTTAGAGGTAGAAGCTTGGTTAGAGCCATGTTTGTGCGACATGGCTCTAAGATTGTCAACCTCATTTAATAGTACATGGGAAATTTTAGAAGAAATAACAATGTCCAAAAAATCACTAATGGCAAGACTCTTGCTTGTCCATTATAATCGATAGGTACTTAACTAGATAGAAGTGTTCGATCTTGAAATCAATCACTACTACACTACAAACAGATGGCGCTTAGCCATGCCAACACTCTTAGCACCATGCCAAAATAGGTAGTAATAGATGGCTCTTAGCTCTAAGTTGAGAAGAGAGAGAGAGAGAGAGAGAGAGAGAGAGAGAGAGAATGATGGGGTGAGGAGAACCCCTTATTCAAATGTATTGTATGCCCCTTGCATATAATCCCTTACAGACCATGTTTGTGTCTTAGCATATCCTATAAGCGTACAACTACACGTCCTCATAGAGAAAGGCTTAGTTTATCCTATGCCCCTTGCATATAATCCCGTACAGACCATGTTTGTGTCTTAGCATATCCTATAAGCGTACAACTACACGTCCTCGTAGAGAAAGGCTAAGTTTATCCTATAAGCGGCCAATGTACTTGTACTATGCTCTCGTAGAGAGAAGTGCTATAAATCACATCTTGATGCACTTATCGTATTGTTGACCGCTGGGTCAACAACACAACATAACTCAAGTTTCGTACCAAAGTCTTATCTTTTGCGAGTTATGAAATGCTGCGGATTATGGCTATAAACGTCATTTCTAATGAGTAGTTATTCTAGTTTCAGAAGCCGGGGTGCAATGGCACTTCTAGATTGTAAATACAAAGCCATTTGACCCTTTCAACCCAATTTTTGGTTAAACCTAAGGTAGCCTTAGTATATAAGGTACCTATGTCATTTTGTAAAGAAGACTTTTTCATAATCAAAATTTAGCACTGCCGTCTACTGTGTGTGAGAGAGAAAGAGAGCGAGCTTCAGCTTTATCCTCTCGCTACGCCCAGCTCGCTCAACACATTGGAGATCCGACTGCACCATTGTTGTAGGCTTGAGGAGAGCTACGCGACAACGCCAAGCATTCCACGCAAGACGAAGCACACACGCCGACGCATCTACGAGCTATTTGTGGCCGTAAGTGTATCAAACAATGTCTGTTTTTTGCGTGGCACTAGTAGTCTATAGAATCGTGGCGACATAAGCTACGCATAGGTACTCATAAATTTCAGTTTCGGGCACTTTCAAAATTCTGCTCTGTCATCCTACGCGTTTTCCGCAAACGGGTTTTGAGTGAGGGTTTTGAGTGTAGCTGCTTAGGGACAGGTGTATCCTAGTGAGGGGATGGTGTTCCTTAAGTTTCGTATGAATCTGGCATGATTAGGTGAGTTACCTTCCGTATGTGTGTATGTGGCTAGGTGGTGTAGTTGAGAGCAGTGAGGTCCTTGATTGTGGTTTACTTGGCCTTCCAGAGTGTTGTATGTGTAGGATGGTCTCAGCCTGACAAGCTTAAGATATTTCCTCCGTGTGCCTATCGTGTCATTTGTGTCCTCGATTGACATTATGTTGATCTAGGTAGTGTTTGCATGCACCTCATGGGTGTGTGAGTCGCTCCCCGTCCAACATTGGCGCCACTGCCGGGGACACAAGGACCTAAGTAGGTTTCTTACTAACACTCATGTGATGGTTGCTTGATTTAGTTTCGGCTAAAGAAAGCGTTTTTCTTAAGTGGATCCGGAAAAGGATATTCCGCGATCAAGTGGATAGCCAGGAAGCGTGTGTCTTGTCGAGGGTCTGCGACTAGATAGGTTTAGTTAGGATCTGTGGATTAGAGTAGTTGTTGGTGGTCGAGTGATTTGTGAGGTGATAAAAGCGTTTACTGGTTCGTGTGTGGCAGTGAAGCGTTTTTCTACTCATAGATGCAAAACCCCTTATGATTTGTAGGAGTAGCTTTAGGTAAGTGATCCAATTCTGATCTAGAGCTATTCAGCACTGAATTATTTGCTAAAGTGCTTGATTGCATTTGAAATCACGGAAAAGTGTGCTTTTGAGGGTAAAAATGCATTAAACAAGCTTTTGTGTATATTTTTGTATGACTGACTGATGTTGTGCATATAAAAGAGCATTTGCAAGGGTTCTGTGAAGAAAACCTGCAATTTTGTAAACATAGACATCCTACGCGTAAGATGTCTCAAGGGGGTTTTGGAGACCAAATTTGAAAATTCTGACTGCACCAGTGGGTTCAGAGGGTAGATTTTACCCTAGTAACATATTGACTTGGGTGTTTTTCCCTATTTTTGTTGACCAAAAGCCAAAAGGCGGAGTCAGAAAACGTAAAATTTCAGAAAAGGCTTAAATTGAGTGATTTTTGCATGTTTTTGCAATTGTGAAGCATACTTGCACTTGCTGAGAGCATAAGGAAGCATCAGGGACACTTTAGTCTCAAAAAATCAGCAATAGACATACTACGCGTAGGATGTCTATAGGGTGATCTGGGCATTTTTTTGAAAATCTGAGGTTACCAGTGTGTTTAGAAGGTAGGTTCGACCCTATTTTCACCTGGAAAGTTGAAATTTGACCAAATTTTGATAGGATAAGACCAAAAGACGAAAATTGTCAGACATCCTTACCCAAATTGTGCCCAAGGCATAATTTTTGAGACCAAACCATAGGATGACTCTATAGGCATGTTCTAAATGTTGTATTGAGTGCATGTGAGAGTTTTCAGTTCATTTGGGTGAGAAAATTGGGTTCAAAGCGGACTTTAGCACTTTTGACTGAAAAAGGCAAGAACAACTAAAATTTGGGACTTTTGAAATCCAAACCAAAATCTAAGCATACCACTGGGTTACTGACATCAAGGGGAAGCTGTGGGACAAGTCTGGGGTCAAAAAGGCCAAAAAGACATCCTACGTGTAGGATGTCTTCTGTGTGATTTTGGACTCTAAACAAAATTCTAAGCATACCAGAGTGATCAGCACCTTAAGGAGAGTCTGTGGTTCAAATTTGGGGCAATTCTGAGCAGTTAGACATCCTACGCGTAGGATGTCTAAGGCATAATTCTGAAACCAAAATTCTACTATGACCATACCATGCTGTCATATGGCCTTAGATAAGCCTCCTAGGAAAATTTGGTCCAATTTTGAGTTGATTTGACTTAGGAATTCATCAGATTAGACATCAGGCTTTTGAAACAGATTCTTGATCATTTGACCAACCTATAGGTGTCATAATCAAAAAGTAAAAATAGTTGTGAGATTAGCACATCAAGGGGAAGCTACAGTGCAAGTTTGAGCTGAAACAGAGCAAAAAGACATCCTACGCGTAGGATGTCTCCAGGGTCATAAAGTGGTAAAAATTCTACTTTGGCCATATAGGGAGGTTCTCAGTGTCTCCAGGATTCCAGAACTTTTTTCAAAAGTGATTTTGGACCTTGTTTGGCCTATTTACCAAGTGAGGAAAGCTTTTCCATGCATGGCAACCCCCCCATATATTTTTGCCCTTTTATCAAAATATTTCCCATTATATAAGTTACTTTTGATTTTTTTCTTCCTTTTTCACAAACGTTTTAGCCTTTAATAAATAAATAATACTTATGCTAATCAATCACGATGTAGCATAATAAGTAAGCTTTCTTTGTTGATCTCTCTTTTGACCTTAAAAATATTAAATATATATATTCTAGTATTTTCTAATATATATTTTTTCATGTATGTATATTATTCCACTCTACCAAATGTTTTATTCACTAGTTTTCATTTTCAAACCTCAACCCCACTTTCAAATTTCAATAATACCTCCATCTAGATGATTGCCAATCTTTTCAACACTCTAGGTCATGTTTTCATACACATGAAGGAGCTTACACTTGAAGGCAAGAGAGAAGTCCACTCAAAGGGGACCACCAAAAGACTTTTGCAGCCACAAATAATACATTATTTGGCTGAATTTTTTAAGTAAAGAAGAACCCCGAATCTGAAGGAGCGTTCAACATGAAAGATGTAGCTCGTGATCTCAACTTTTAGCTCAATTTTTTTCAGAATTTTTGGAGTTATGAACACGGAGATATGATTTTTGTAGTGGACCCCAGTTTTCTCGTGTAATGGTGACACAGGCCATCCCCACTTTTCTTTCTTCTAGAATGGCTATGGTTCTACAAGTCTTCAAGCATGATTACAAGAGACAAGGCTCTTTTAATGAGGTCTTGGCTAGTCTAGAGTAATTCTATCACCATTTTTGGAGGATCCATCCTCATCAACAAATATCCACCTTCGACAACCTCTCTTATAATTTTCTTACCTCTCTCTTCTCTCCCTAATAAGCTTATTTCTATCCAAAGCTAGACTATTGTAAATATTTGCTATCCTCTACATCCTACCCACATTCTCTCTTTTTCTCTCTCTATTGACTCTGGTATTTTAAATAATGAGGAGACAAGATGGGAGCCACAGTCACATGCACCCCATTTTCCTAGTCACCAAAGTGGGACACTCACCTCAAATAGAAATATTGCTAAATCCTTCCCTCCTTCCCTATATAAGGAGGCCATGAGAGCTCACTTGGGAGGGAGATACACACACACAAATACCTATCCATACACACTCTTGTTCTACATGCTTGTAGCATGAACCCTAATCACATAATCACAACACCATCATCATCACCATCACCATGCATAAAAGATGAGCACCACACCACTTGTAATTAAGGGTTGAAGGCACAATTTCAAGAAGAAGAAGGGTGGACACACTCATGATATTCCTCGCCATCAACTCCCATCTCTCCATTATGCCTCCTACGATCTCGTTCCCTTCTCACTTTCGTGCCATACGCTACCTATTGTATTCATCTTTTGCAAGCAATCAACACACTCCATCTTGGTGCCATACTTTGTGTCGCTTTGGATACATCTCATTGTGAGTATGGTATATGCTTGTTCCTTGCCATTTTATTTTTTTTTGCTTATGTTAAGGTGTGCGGATTTGCCACCACACACACACACTCTCTCTCCCTCTCATATTCCTATCATCTTGCTACTTCCATCTTAAGGTGTGCGGATTCGCCACCTTTTGTATGAGAAGTGAGCATACTTGCATGTATCCCTGACCTCGTTATCTTCCTTACTACATGCACGCGTAGCGAGCCCATTCTCACTCACTCACCACTCCTCTCACCTTATTCTCCGACCACCCCATTCCACATTTGGGCGTGGATCTTGAAATTGTTTTCCATGCATGCTTCATTGTGTATATGTATGCGTCCTAGCCGTATATCTTGCTAGGTGGTGCCCCTATTGTGTATTCCCCATGATGAGGCCATTGTGCATAGTCTTGGTGTAGAGGTCACCGGGTCTATTTTTTTTCACTTCCGCCTCTCATTTGGTGCCCCCACTGAGGAGGGCTCTTGAAACCCTTCAGTTTACAAGACTGAAAACCCTAAACTATTGTGAATGGATGAATGAGTATGAAGGATTTTCTAACTGGACGACAGAAGAAGAAGAGCTCCAAGCACAACTAGACGAACTCCGCATCTCCATCGAAGCTCGAGTGCCAGGCGTAACGGTAATCGATTTGAAGTGGGAGAGTCAACCAATGCGCCAAACCCAGTGGATATACATAGGCCAAGTGCCAAGAAGAAGAAGGAGGAGGTGGAAACCATGTCCGCAACCTACAACCAACCAACAACAACAAAATGGAAGGAGCTGTGCACAATAGAGAATCAACACTATTCTACTTTGAGAATCGGGTAACTCAAGTCACCGAGGTAATTATCATAGTCAGTTTTCAAGTCGCACCTGATGATGCAGCACAGATAACAGAAGCATTGGCTCACACTCTCCCTAGAGAAACTAGGGATCTACTGAGTTTGTTTCAGGAAAGAACACCACCCTCTCCTACAAGCTTGGACAGTGACTAAGCACCTCTAAGCTTCACATGAATCAGGACAACCTACCTCAAGACAGATCACACATACCAACACGTGTACGCTCAATCAAGGTAATATTGGACTTGAAGATTCACTACCAGCACGTCATTGACACCATGCCGGGTGGGGAGCGGTTTTTTGAGGTTCTGGCATCAGATCAGCCATTTGTTTTACCTTTGGTACAAGGCAATGTACCGTTTGAAGTTTTAATCTATGTCCTAGTATAATAGGGTATACACGCCTCCTTGCAAAGAAGAAATTTTTTTTTGCAAGTTAAGAAGTGTGTCTTTCTAGCTCTCTCTCAGTAATCATGGCAAGTGTAGCATTTCCAACCTTTACTGGTAAGGTGGGCGAGGATGCTGCAGACTTTCTAGACAACTTGGAAATAGCATGTGTCATCTCTGCGAGAGATGATGATGCTTCGCGCTTGCGCATCTTCCCACTTCTAATGAAGGTGGAGGCAAGATCATGGTACAATGCCTTGGCACAAGAAACCAAGGAACGGTGGGACTTATTAAGGGCAGCCTTTGTCAAGCGTTTTGGAGAGGGCACAACATCAGAGAAACTATGGCAATTGTTGACAGAGTTGAAGCAGGGCAGTATGCTGGAATACGCATCATATGAGTCAAAGTTTGTAGATTTATGGGGGCGATGGGTTGCATCGCTAAGAGAGGATGAGGGGGCACCTGATTTCCTAAAGAAGGATCGGTTTGTGGCTGGGTTATGGCCAACTCTTAAAGAGAAGGTGAAGGGAAGGTTTCCTGCTACGTATGAGCTAGCAGTTGAAGTGGCCCGCCTTAAAGACAAGAAGTTGCGCCTACAAGCCAGGAATATCGATGGAGAGGAAGCCGTTAGGACCCCACCACCTCTAGCACCACCTATAACAGTCGCCCAGAGGATTCAACCACAAGAACCAATTGAAGATCAGCAAGACCTGCTCAACCGAATCACCAATCAACTTGAGAATCTCTCAGTCCATTTGATACAACAAGGGCATGCACACAATCGCAACCAAGAGCAAGGGAGAGGACAACAAAGGCAAAACCAAGAATACCATTGCTACAATTGTGGGGAGGATGGTCATGGCATGTACTACTGTCCACAACCAAGGAGGCAGAATTTCAACAGAGGAGCCAGACAAAACCAGGTTTCACCACCAACAGCAAGACCACCACCACCGAGGGCACCACGACAAGCACCACCCATGCAAATCTTACAACCACCGATTCAACCACAACCACCACCACCACAACCTCTCATTCCACCCTCACCCCCACCACCAGTTGGCAATCAAACAGTAAGCGTCATCAGTCTTGAAGGTAAGGGAAAGGAGAAAGTGGAGGAGGATAAGACCAAGGTTAAAGGAGTAGATGCTATTGGGGTAAAACGCGCTAGGCATGGTGAATCTTCTCAAAAGGAAGAAAAGATGAAGAATAAAGGGGAATCTAGCAAAAAGCCGTCCAAGTCACGACGTAAAATTGACATTGTAGATTTCTCTTTGGGTGAATGTTCTAAACCATATGATTTGGTTCAAGATGTTTCTGTGCAGGGCCCAAAAATCACCTGGCCCCAGTTACTCCACCTAGCATCTAGGGTGAGGAGACAATGGACAAAGATGGTTAACACGAGGCGACCAAACCCAAAGATAGCTGGGGCTATCTCCGGGAGGAATCTAGATGACATACTACCAGTGATGGATGCTTACATAAAAGGGAAACACATCTCCAATATCTACATCGATGGTGGCGCACAAATATGCGTCATGAGTGAAAAAATGATGCACCGTTTGGGTTTAGAGGTGAGTCGGCCGGCACCATGCCGAGCCAAAATGGCAAATAATTTAAAAGTTCAATGTGTTGGTGTCATAAATGCAGTTAGGATAAAGGCATTCAACACCGAGGTAGACGTGGACATCTTTGTCATGCCACACAAAGGGGAGGGCTATCCTATCATTCTAGGGAGGCCTTGGCTTATGGCTATGAGAGCTAAGCAGGACTGGAACACCGGCATAATCCAGATGAAGGATGCAAAAGGGAGGCCAATACTTTACGACATGAAGATAGGTCAACAACGCGACATGGATCTAGAAACCTCCCAGGATGAGTTTTCTAGTGGTGAATCTTCAACCGCTTCAGAGGAGGAGTCAACAGTGAGTGAAGAAAGTGACAGTAGCATTGAGGTGATGGGGATCATTCTCAAGGACCCTAAGAAGATGGAGCAACCTGATGCCTCATCATCAAGCCAAGGGGAGACACCAGGTATACAACCTCTGGTAGAAGCAAGTAAGCTACATCAAATGCTCTCTAGTGAGTTGTGTGGGAAGGAGCGTGAAGATTATATTTTGATGCTAAGTAATTTTACCACATTGTTCATTGATGAATATGATAAAATCACTGGCATCACAGTAGTTCAACATCACATTAAGATCAAGGAGGGAAGTAAACCTGTAGTGTAGAAGCTCAGGCGGCTAGGAGTAATTCAACAAGACGCCCTACTCAAAGAGGTGAGGAAACTGCTAGAAGCCGATTTTATCTATCCTGTTGAAGACTCGGAGTGGGTTTCTCCAGTGATAGTCACACCAAAGAAGAATGGTAAGTGGAAGGTTTGTGTTGATTACAAGCCTCTTAATGCAGCCACAAAGAGGGACCATTTTCCTCTTCCTTTTCAAGACGAAATACTCAATGAGGTAGCAGGACATGAGCGCTACACGGTATGTGATGGCTACTCAGGCTACTTCCAAATTAGCATCGCTGAAGAAGATCAAAAGAAGACAACCTTCATCACACCATGGGGATGTTTTGCTTACAGAGTTATGCCTTTTGGTCTCACTAATGCTCCAGCCACTTTTCAGCGATATGTGACATTTGTTTTTCAGCCATTCTTTGGAAAATCAATCCGTGTTTTTATTGATGACTTTTGTATCTATAGCTCTCGCTCTCTTCATTTGGAGAAAGTTTATGAAGGTCTAGCTAGGCTACAAGCTTTGGGTGGCCAACTCAATGTGGAGAAATGCCACATTGGTGAAAGCAAGGTTACTCTTCTTGGCCATGTGATCTCGGCCAACGGCATTGAAGCTGACCCAAGCAAGGTTCAAGCCTTGGTGGCTTTGACCTCTCCCACCACAACAAAGCAATTGGTCTCTTTTCTTCAAAAGGTGAGGTATTTGAGTAGGTTCATTCACTTGCTCTCCCAAGTGGTTCTCCCTTTACAACAAGTTACCCATCAACAGATCTTCACTTGGAGTGAAGAAAATGAACAACAATTCAATGAGGTAAAACAAATTCTAGCTTCACTTCCCACCATAGCACCTCCAAAGTGGGACGAGCCATTTTATGTAAACCCTAGTGTTGGCAATGACACACTTGGGGCTGTATTGATGCAAAAGGATCCTCAAACTTCTTTCATGCGTCCTATCTACTTCTCTAGACGAATGATGACCCCATCAGAAAAGGGATACACGGCAGTGGAGCACATGGTGCTTGCATTAATGTTTGCTACCACCAAATTTCGCTCTTATTTATTGTCTAGACCATTCATAATCTTAACAATGGAAGAAGTATTTCCTTATGTAATGCAGCACATGGATGTTTCTTCTAGGATTTCCAAATGGCTCACAAGGCTACAAGAGTTTGACTACACAATGCAAGTGGAGAACTCCACAAGGGCCAGTCTAGGAGGTATTCTCACTCATTGCCACTATGAAAAGAAGCTAAAGATAAAGACTAATGATCAAGATATTACACCCGTGCTGGAAGTCCCTAAGGTAGAGGAGGCTCACTCTCTTTTCTTTGATGGAGCCTACAAGAGGAAAGTGGACAAAGTTGCAGCAGGCATTGTCATCTTCAACGAGCAAGGGGACAAGGTTTTCTCCATTGGGAATCTCTTGGATTCTCACTCTAACAATGAGGCAGAATATGCAGCTTTAACTCTTGGGTTAGAGTGGTGTGTGACACAGGGCATTCAACGGTTAAATGTATTTGGTGATGCCATGCTTTTAATAAAACAAATACAAGGAACTTGGGCTTGTAAAAATCATATCTTGCTAGGCCATTTGCGCAAAGTCAAGGAACTTTTAGGGAAATTTCAAGTTGTACAATTACATCATGTCCCTCGAGCAGAAAATCAAGAAGCAGATGCTCTAGCTAGAGAGAAGTTGCAAGATGTTTCAGTGGTGGGTGCTATCAAGTTGAAGCTACCTCTCTTCCAAGGTAGCGATGCTATGCCTGACATCATGAGTTTCTTGGACACAGGAGAGTGTCCTAAGGATCTTACTAAGGGCCAAAAGCAGTGGCTTGTGCGCAAGGCAACAAAATACCGCCTTATCAATGACGACCTCTACTGCAAGGGTAAGGATCAAATTCTTAGGCGTGTACCTCTCTCTAGAGAGATCACTGAAATCATTTCAAGTTGCCATGATGGTGTTTGCGGAGGACACTTTGCACTTGACATCACTAGTAGAAAGATTCTACAAGCCGGGTTTGTATGGCCTAGTCTACATAGGGATGTGCATCATTGGTGTAAAACATGCAAGGAATGTCAGGGGATAGGAGGCTCACATATGAGCCACAGACTCCTATAATCTCATATGGACCATTTGAGAAATGGGGAATTGATGCTATTGGGCCTTTGCCAAGGAGCCAATCAGGTAAATTTTATATCATCATGGGTGTGGACTACATGACCAGGTGGGCTGAAGCAGTTGCCACCACCCGGATTACAGCTAAGGAAGTGGCTAAGTTCGTATTTGAAAACATTTGTTGCCGTTTTGGCACTCCTCTTGAAATAATTTCTGACAAGGGACCAGGTTTTAGAGGAGACCTTGTAGCAGAGCTAATGGAGAAGTTAGGTATCTCACGAAGACACTCAACTCCCTACTACCCACAATGCAATGGTTTGGTGGAAAAGGTAAATGGTATGATCTGCAAGATCATCACTAAGCATGTAAACAATCACAAAAGTGATTGGGACAAGCATCTTATGGCTGTACTTTGGGCTTATCGCACTTCATTTCGCACATCCCTTGGGTTCACACCATATCACTTGGTGTTTGGTAAGGAAGCCATTTTACCCATTGAAGTACAATTGGCTAGTCTCAGGGTGCTAGCTGGGCAGGTGGAACGTCCTAATACTCATCTCCACAACCACATTCTTGATCTAGAGAGTCTTCAACTAGACAGAGAAGATGCTATCAACTATTATGCAGCACAGGCAAAGCAACGTCGACTTACCTTCAACAAGGGACTTAGGGCAAAAGGTCTCAAGAAAGGTATGTTGGTCCTACGGTATGATAACAGGTTTGACACTAGGAAGGATAAAAAGTTTTCACCCAGATGGGAAGGGCCATTTGTCATTAGAAAGCGCTACGCCAATGGCAGTTACCGATTGATGGATGCAGATGGTAGTCTTCACAAAACACGTGTCAATGGATGGAGGTTGAAGCAATACTTTTTGAGATTTGATCAAACACCTATGATGGAAATCCCCGAGGAGGGAGACTCCTCCACCTCAATTGAAGAAGAATCAGGTACAACGCTAGAGGCATGAATACCTCTAGCCTTAGGGGGAGGGCTAATGAGGAAAGCTTCTCCATGCATGGAAACCCCCCCATATATTTTTGCCCTTTTATCAAAATATTTCCCATTATATAAGTTACTTTTGATTTTTTTCTTCCTTTTTCACAAACGTTTTAGCCTTTATTAAATAAATAATACTTATGCTAATCAATCACGATGTAGCATAATAAGTAAGCTTTCTTTGTTGATCTCTCTTTTGACCTTAAAAATATTAAATATATATATTCTAGTATTTTCTAATATATTTTTTTTCATGTATGTATATTATTCCACTCTACCAAATGTTTTATTCACTAGTTTTCATTTTCAAACCTCAACCCCACTTTCAAATTTCAATAATACCTCCATCTAGATGATTGCCAATCTTTTCAACACTCTAGGTCATGTTTTCATACACATGAAGGAGCTTACACTTGAAGGCAAGAGAGAAGTCCACTCAAAGGGGACCACCAAAAGACTTTTGCAGCCACAAATAATACATTATTTGGCTGAATTTTTTAAGTAAAGAAGAACCCCGAATCTGAAGGAGCGTTCAACATGAAAGATGTAGCTCGTGATCTCAACTTTTAGCTCAATTTTTTTCAGAATTTTTGGAGTTATGAACACGGAGATATGATTTTTGTAGTGGACCCCAGTTTTCTCGTGTAATGGTGACACAGGCCATCCCCACTTTTCTTTCTTCTAGAATGGCTATGGTTCTACAAGTCTTCAAGCATGATTACAAGAGACAAGGCTCTTTTAATGAGGTCTTGGCTAGTCTAGAGTAATTCTATCACCATTTTTGGAGGATCCATCCTCATCAACAAATATCCACCTTCGACAACCTCTCTTATAATTTTCTTACCTCTCTCTTCTCTCCCTAATAAGCTTATTTCTATCCAAAGCTAGACTATTGTAAATATTTGCTATCCTCTACATCCTACCCACATTCTCTCTTTTTCTCTCTCTATTGACTCTGGTATTTTAAATAATGAGGAGACAAGATGGGAGCCACAGTCACATGCACCCCATTTTCCTAGTCACCAAAGTGGGACACTCACCTCAAATAGAAATATTGCTAAATCCTTCCCTCCTTCCCTATATAAGGAGGCCATGAGAGCTCACTTGGGAGGGAGATACACACACACAAATACCTATCCATACACACTCTTGTTCTACATGCTTGTAGCATGAACCCTAATCACATAATCACAACACCATCATCATCACCATCACCATGCATAAAAGATGAGCACCACACCACTTGTAATTAAGGGTTGAAGGCACAATTTCAAGAAGAAGAAGGGTGGACACACTCATGATATTCCTCGCCATCAACTCCCATCTCTCCATTATGCCTCCTACGATCTCGTTCCCTTCTCATTTTCCTGCCATACGCTACCTATTGTATTCATCTTTTGCAAGCAATCAACACACTCCATCTTGGTGCCATACTTTGTGTCGCTTTGGATACATCTCATTGTGAGTATGGTATATGCTTGTTCCTTGCCATTTTTTTTTTTT
This sequence comes from Adiantum capillus-veneris, assembly GCF_014529385.1. Classification (NCBI taxonomy): domain Eukaryota; kingdom Viridiplantae; phylum Streptophyta; class Polypodiopsida; order Polypodiales; family Pteridaceae; genus Adiantum; species Adiantum capillus-veneris. The sequence continues at coordinate 175,280,542 of NC_140931.1, read as the reverse complement.
TGCTTATGTTAAGGTGTGCGGATTCGCCACCACACACACACTCTCTCTCTCCCTCTCATATTCCTATCATCTTGCTACTTCCATCTTAAGGTGTGCAGATTCGCCACCTTTTGTATGAGAAGTGAGCATACTTGCATGTATCCCTGACCTCGTTATCTTCCTTACTACATGCACGCGTAGAGAGCCCATTTTCACTCACTCACCACTCCTCTCACCTTATTCTCCGACCACCCCATTCCACATTTGGGCGTGGATCTTGAAATTGTTTTCCATGCATGCTTCATTGTGTATATGTATGCGTCCTAGCCGCATATCTTGCTAGGTGGTGCCCCTATTGTGTATTCCCCATGATGAGGCCATTGTGCATAGTCTTGGTGTAGAGGCCACCGGGTCTATTTTTTTTCACTTCCGCCTCTCACAAGCAAAGACAAGAATTGTCAGACATCCTATTCTTGGAGTGCACTAGAAGCTTATGCAGCCCAAATCTTGACCTATTGGCATCCAAAATCAAATCTAAGCATACCATTGGGTTGCTGAGCTCTAGGAGAATCTTAGGATCAAGTTTGGACAAAATCTGAGCAGTTAAACATCCTACGCGTAGGATGTCCCCAGCTTGATTTAAAACTCCAAACCAACTTATGAGCACACCACTGTGATCAGCACATCAAGGAGAAGCTGGGGTGAAAATTTCAAGTCATTCTGAGCAAAAAGACATCCTACACGTAGGATGTCTCAAGGCCATTTTTAAATCCAAATGAAATTCTGAGCATACCATTGTGTTGCTGGACTTAAGGGGAGTCTCTGGACAAAATTTTGTTAAATTCTGAGCATATAGACATACTACGCGTAGGATGTCTCTAGGCCAGTTTTAGGGTCCAACTGTACTTTTGACCATACAGAAGTGTTCACAGTGTCACAGAGATCCCAAATCTTTTTTCAAAATTGAATTTGGACTCATTTTGACCAGTCTAAATTGCATTTCACTGTTTTGGCCATAACTTTCACAAACGGTATCGGATCGGAAAAGTTTTTATATCAAAACGTAGCCTGAGAGCGGCTCTACAGATCTTAGAGCAAAACTTGAACTAAATGCATGCCAAGGACGACCATTTAGTTCAACTTTGAAAAAAACATCGTTTAAGGCCTCAAAATTCATCCGCAAGTTAGGGGTGTCTGAAAGCGATAATTTACGAGAATTGTGACGAAACGGTTGCGGTTTTGGACATAGTTTCGACTTTTCCCTAACCAAAGAACTTGAACACAGTGGACTAAGTCTACTTGAACCAAGCAAAAGCTCTTAAGCCCAGAAATCATGTCTACCCTAGATTCAAACGCAGCTTACACAAGCTTGGAGATCCCGACGATAGAGGAATATCCTCCCACAATAGATCTTCCAAACTTGCAATTGATAAAGACCCATCTTGTTGAGAGAGTTTGGATGATTGGTCAGGAGAGTGAAGGACTATATAGATACATTGACGACAATGAGGTCAATCTTTATAGGTGCTCAGATCCATACCTAGAAGAGATAACGGATTACAAGCTCTTATATGTCTACACATACGGAGTCGACTGTCAATGGAGATCTATAGTTATCGACAAGTATGGACGAGAATACAGAGTTGTAGAAAGCACAAATCCATAGACTGTACTAGAAAGAGGTGGAAATTTGGTCAATGAAGGACCACAAATGCCTCCACCAAACACGAGAATTCCTATAGGAATTCCAAGAAGAGAGCCACCAGGATTCCCTTCAAGAGCGATAACGAGAGAAGGATTGGGAGAGTCTCTGGTTAGACTTGTAGACAATCGACGAGTTAGACCATCCCAAGTCCAAAAATGGGTAAACAAAAAATACTCTGAAGATAAAGATCCAAGAGATCACGTAGTGGCTTTTAGAAGAGTGATTAGAGCAGAGGAAGTTTCAGATTTTGCGACACAATTTGCGGGATTTGGATTGACTCTAGAAGATGATGCAGCTACATGGTTCGATTCGGTGGAAAAATGGGATTTTGAGACCCTAGATGAGCTGTTTGAGGAGTTTATTGAAGAATTGTCGCCAAAAGGCATTGCTCACAACACGGTCTCGCAAATCCATAGATTCAAACAGAAAGAGAATGAATCAGTACGCAAAGCATCATTACGGCTCAAGAGATATGTTAAGCTCTGTCCGAGAGCGGAATTACCTACGCAAGCACGTCTGATGTTGATCTTTATCCAGGGAATGAGAGATGAGGGCCTTCAGAAGGATCTGCATATGATAAGGAGGATGACGCTAAACGAGTTGATCAAAGAATCTCTTTATCCAGTGGATAACTGTGAGGCATACAAAGAAAAGGACTTAAAGAGTCAAGGAGATGACACATCCTCTCAGCACAGTGTTTCACAGATAAGTGAGTCCATTGCCAAGCCAACGGCACCTATTGATCAAGAAAAGCTTATCGACGACTTGGTCAAGAGGTTGATTCCTCTTGTAAGGTCTGATTCGAGAGAGCCGAAGTGGTGTGAAATTGAGAGAAAATGGACAAACCATACGGAGGAAGAGTGCTATTATAGCATGGAAAATGCTAGGGAGAGGTATGTACAACCTGTTCCAGAAGCACCTACTCACCCTAGATACATTATGGGGAATGCGCCAGGACCAGTAGGAGTTTTAAGGCCACAGCTTGTCTTAGGACAACAACCTCCGCTGCCAGGTGCTAGAATGCCGGTAGACATGAGATACATGCCAATGATGGAAGCATCAAATAAACCAACACCAGTACCAGCTACAATGTGGTATAGCAACCAAAGTGGGTACTACCCTTCGGAGCAACAAAATGTTAGAGAAACACGTGGAGTGGTGAGGCCGGTACAACCTCCACCTCCTAGGTTTCAGTCGAACGAAAGAAGGTATGAAATGGACGAAAGAACATTGCAATTCATTGCAAATAGCGGATTATCTAGGTCAAAGCTTGCTTATAGCCAAGAGGAAATGCTAAAAGAATCTCCTCAACCAGAGACAGATTGTCACAAAAGTCGTGACAACCACTTGGTCAAACAATGTCCTCATACAGAGATCACTGAAGTAAATGCCTATTGTCTTGAGTGTGGCATCACTCACTTGATCCCCGATTGCCCAAAAAACCCAAACCAAATCAGGAAAATCACGACAAATGTATTAGGGATTGTTCAGCACCGCACCCTAGTAGCTCAGAAAATGAAAATGTTGTACCAGTTCAAGTAGTTACGAGAGCACAAGCTCAAAAGAAAGCTGATGAGAATCCAGAGACAAAGAACACGGAAAGTGACATGAGTCCAAAGACAGATGATGTACCAAAGACAGACGCACCTAGTCAGAAAACCAAGAGCAAACGAAATAGTTGGAAAGCTAGAAAGACTAGGATGAAAGCATGCAGGGAACGAGAGCAAAAATCCCTAGCTGAGAAGCTTACCGAAGCTTAGGAGAAGATAAAACAACATGAGGGAAAGGAGGCACCTTCTCTTACATAGATGGTTAAACCTCTAGAAGAACCATCCACGGATGAGAAACCGAGAAGTGCTAGTTCAGGAGGATCTGTGTTGGCAGAGAAGGTTAATGAGACATTAGATGCCCTCTTGAAAGCCTATGATGAAAGGCTCAAAAACAACCAAACCCAAGAACACAGGTGGATGACATATCCCTATGCGGAACTAGAAAAGCAAAAATTTGAAATGTGCCAGAAAATGATTCAAACAGCCCAAGCTTTACTAGAACCACCAGTTGCAAAACCTTAGGATGTGATCCGTGTCATGCCTACACAAGTAATCCCACCAAACCAGGAACTAAAAGAGCCAGATTCTAGTCATGAGCACAGACCAAACCTTCAAAGACCCATCATTAGAACCAAGGATAGTACTGAATACCACGGATAACTCTTCCGAGGGATTTTACCAAGCTATACCTGAGGATTGTAAAGAGATAGATGGTCTTGACGAATTGTGGAAACAAGTCAGAGAGGCCAATGAAGCCGATGACCTAAGAAGACGAGTAGACAAGACTGGTGATGAATGAGGAGTGTTTCTACCACCAATAGAGGAATTTGAGACTGGATCTCAAATGAATCTAGACGTGCAATCGTATTGGGACGAGAAAGGATCCGTACAATCTATGGATAGTCAACCCCATTCGCTAAGAACACTACCGTCCTACATGGGAGAGTACGAGACCAAGTCAAATGTGGTTGCAGTCCCATCACAGAGACTGTCTCCCAACAAGGCCATCGATTCAAAGGGGCTAGTAGATATTCTATCTGTGCAATAATGTTAGCCGAGTTTCTCAGAATTAGACCAAACATGTGGGCTAATGTGGAAAAATGTCTAGATAAATTTGGTGTAAAAACCCCAATGACTCAAATCGAGGAAGGCATCAAAGAGCTTGAAATGCCTCAACTAAATACTAGGCCAGTGCCATTAAATAAGGTAGGCGAGTATTACGAGGGAGAAGATGGAAACACCACCATTTCTGTGGAATTCAATGGTGTAAAAACCATGGCAATCCTTGACAGTGGAGCTGGTGTGGCCATTGCAACCAAAGAGGTTTGGAAAAAGTGGGGAAAACCTGCCTTGAGATCCACATGATTGACCCTGCAACGGACACAAGGAAAAGCCCATAGGACTGCTAGAAAAAGTACTTGTTACTTCTTGTGGCATTGAATATGAACACACTTTTGATGTTGTTGACTTTGGCAAGAAGAACAAATATGACATCATTCTGGGAAGACCATTCATGCGACAATTGAAAATGGTCCAAGATTGGGGTTTTGACCATATATACCTGAGACATATGGAAACCATAACAAAGATATACTTGAGGGACCATAGCTATAGGGATGTGGCGAGAACACCGGTTGAGGAGTTTGATTCCGCCACAGTAGCAGGATCAGAACTTCCAGCTTGGTTAGGTAAGCCTAAAGAACCGTGGATGTGTGGAGCTTCACAATGTGGTAGCTTGAAACATGAGTAATGTATCCTAGAATGGGTTATAGAGGATAGAGACTATATCCCAGAACCATTTCCTGAAGAAGAGTTAGAGCCTTTTGGATGGGAACACATCTTGGCTACTCTGGACGTGTGCGCCGTGGAGGATGCTCCCACAACAAAGTTTTGTGATGAAAATGGCTATGATGTCGTTCCTTATTTTGCAGTGAGTGTAATCTAGGAAAACGAAGAGAACCAAACATCAACAAGCTCTCGACATAAGGAGCAAACAAAGAAATGTGGAGAATCAAAAGATGAAGAAGACGACGAGTTCTATGACTCTGTAGAACACTTCGAGTTTCAAGCAGATCAACGACCCTGGAATCAATGTCATCGCTACATGAATAAAGTGCATCAAAAGTGGATTCCAAAGCCCTTGGTGAAGACACAGCCACCACAAGCATCCTCATACATGGCTCCTAATAAGTATGCAAAGACTCAGCTAGGAGGAATACGACTAGAGCAACGAGCTGACAATGCTCTAATCAATGGGCTAGAAAAGTCCTCCAAGAAACTATCACCCACGAGTAAACAGACAGTAACTTTCCACTACCAGCCAAAAAATCAAGGGAAAGTACAAGAAGTCAACCTTGTTGAGGATAGTAGCGATAGTGATGAATCTTACGACATTCCCTATCATCAACTCAGGCCATCACTATCACCAACCCCTTCAACAACAACCATGACAGGTCAAAAGAACAAGACAACAAGTCAAAGCCAAAAAGCTTGACAAATCTGGATACCAAAAAGCCAGATTGACCAAAAACAGATATGGATCAAGAAGACAAATATCTCTAATGACAAATCACGAGATCCAACACCAAAACAATAACAAAGAAAGCGTGCACGAACGGGTAAGAATATCACAAAGTCGCAAGATTTCACAACTCAGGTTTGGGCTCCAAAGAAGTTAATTCAAGCACAAAAAAGTCAGGAATTCATTTGGATTCCAAACCAACCACAGTATCAACTTTCAAACCCTAAATCCCGTCCCCAACCAAGTGTACAAGGGCTGAAGCAAAGACCACTGTTGACTCACACAACAAAAAGGTGGATCCTAAAGAAGTCTCTTCAAACACAAACGAAGCACGGGCAAGTATGGATTCCCAAACGACAGCCAACAACAAAACAGCCAATAATCGCAAAGAAATGGGTCCCAAAGAAGAAGAACAAAATTGATGTCAGTGCATCGCCACTTGAATTCTTACAATTCTTCCTATGATTACAGTACAGTTAGAAGAGAGCAAGTTGCTTCAATCAAGCAACGATACAGGAGCTTCAAAGACCATTACATTGCTTAGAATAGGAAGCCTCACCAACAAATGCCAATAAGCAAATTGCTTATACCCACATCTTGCACAACATAAATCTTTTCCATGCATTGACTGTGTATGCATAATAGGGTTACATTACAAGGCCTACATAGGCACAACTTTTAATTGCCCAATCACAACACATACCCTTTGCGATATCCTCTCGTAAAGGATGACTCCAAATAGGAAGGGGAGAGGCATTCTGAGTGCGGACCTAACATTATGACTATTAGAGGGCAATGTTTTGTGAGATGCATTGAATTTAAATTGCGTTTTATTGTGATAATTTTTTGACGAAATTTAGAGTATATGTCCTCATAGTAGTGTTACAGAGGAGTATGGGGACAAAATCCATATATGAGCCCCTAGGGACATGTGTATAGTGTACATAGAATTTGGATTTCTATTTGAATGATTTTTCTTTTGTTAAGATTTTTTTAAGAAAAGACTGACGAGAGGCCTGAGCACTACAAAGAGAAGAAGGTACAGGAAAACGATGAAACTTCACGAAGTATGTCTCAGCAGCCACTACAACAGCCGAAGAACTTGTCACAAAGCAGTGTCAACATGCAACCGACAAGTCATACAAGTCAGAGTCGAGTAGCTAAGCCACAAAATGAGTGAGGTGTTAGTCCCAAAGCTTCAAGTAATATTCTCTGTGGTCTAAGCGTCTTAGCTATTCTAGGTACTGCTCAAGCTGGAAGAGTTGAGCATATTTATGTTGTGTCGCTCATGCTGGTATAGGTGAGAAAAAGAGTCGAAGTCTAAGTACTTAAGTCTAGTGAAGTGAAGGAGAAGGTCCAAAAGACACTCACGTACTGAGCACAGTGAGATACGAGTGGAGAAACTTCTACATCGAAAACCCTTCTTAGAAAGGTGGAAGCTATTGAGACATCTTTTGATGTCACATGTGCTACATTTATTCCTCGAAACACCCATCATCTCCTTCTTTCACATTGCATGCTTTTAATGACAAATTTCTCATATGCATATAGAGTGTCCCATAATTGGCACTTACATCAGGCACTCTTTCCGTGTTTCACCCAAGCACTCACCTTTCATGAACATGTACTTCACGTTCAACTACTCAACTCCAATAAGAGCGTATACCAAAGGTATTTTTTTCCCACCGGGTTTTTTCCCTTTGGTCATCCAGGTTTTAGACCCTAATCTAAAGACACCTATCACCACCCTCTTGTACATATTCCTTCTACATCAACAATAAGGAAATCCTACTCAAATCAATTGACAAATGAACTGGAGCACCAATTTCAGATCATAGCATACTTCTCCTGAATGGCGAGTCGAAGAATGGCCTACAATGACAAAGCTGCAGACAACACTAACAACATGATTGCACAGGAACAAAGAAATCCCCAATGAAGAAGAGTAGACATAAAAGTAATCAGAGGATCTCAAAAGATGAATGGTTACGATGATAGACGTCCACTCTAATGGATCATAGTTCTTGTTGTGGTTCGACAAAGATACAAGCAGTGCAACAGATGAAGCCAAAACAACAGCAAAGTGTTGACCGCTGGATCAACAACACAACATAACTCAAGAACAAAGAAGTCCTCAATGACAAAGAGCAGACATAAAGGTAATCAGAGGATCTCAAAAGCTTGTCCTTGATAATGCGCATCAAATGCTCGGCAGGGTTTTGAACCTCAAATTAGAATAATTAAGTCATGGATTCGGCCTGACAGACAGACTTTGCATTGGAGTGCAACTTGGCCTAAAGAAGTTAAGGGTTTAGCCATACAATTTCTACAAAATCCTTACAAAGTTGTCATTGGCTCACAAGATCAGCAAGCCAATCACTTAATTCTACAGATTGTAGAAGTTGTTTCTGAGAATCACAAATACTCCGAATTGACAGATTTGCTGGAGCAAATGATGGATGGAGCTTTCTCTATCCATGATGATACGAGCAAGTTCAATGACATTGGGTTCTTTTTGAATTTAGATCTGGAAGTAGACCTATAATGACAGAAACAGATGCTGCAGCTCGGAGCGTGGATGTGCAAGACATAAAGTTCGTCATCAATTATGATTTTCCTAAATCATGTGAAGACTATGTACATCGGCTTGGACGAACAAGACAAGCTTTTGCAAAGGCTATAGTCTATACTTTCTTTCCAACAACAAAATGACAGAAAACACCACATTGCCATCGACAATCAGGTCATGTCAGGGACGACATCAACGCGGAAGGGGGGAATTTTGACCGTTGGGTCAACAACACAACATAACTCAAGTTTCGTACCAAAGTCTTATCTGTTGCGAGTTATGAAATGTTGCGGATTATGGCTATAAACGTCATTTGTAATGAGTAGTTATTCTAGTTTCAGAAGCCGGGGTGCAATGGCACTTTTAGATTGTAAATACAAAGCCATTTGACCCTTTCAACCCCATTTTTGGTTAAACCTAAGGTAGCGTTAGTATATAAGGTACCTAGGTCATTTTGTAAAGAAGACTTTTTCATAATCAAAACTTAGCGCTTTCGTCTACTGTGTGTGAGAGAAAGAGAGTGAGCTTGAGCTTTATCCTCTCGCTACGCCCGGCTCGCTCAACACATTGGAGATCCGACTGCACCATTGCTATAAGCTGGAGGAGAGCTACGCGACAATGCCAAGCATTCCACGCGAGACGAAGCGCACACACCGACGCATCTACGAGCTATTTGTGGCCGTAAGTGTATCAAACGATGTCTGTTTTCTGCGTGCTAGTAGTCTATAGAATCGTGGCGACATAAGCTACGCATAGGTACTCATAAATTTCAGTTTTGGGCACTTTCAAAATTCTGCTCTGTTATCCTACGCGTTTTCCGCAGACGGGTTTTGAGTGTAGAAGCTTAGGGACAGGTGTATCCTAGTGAGGGGATGGTGTTCCTTAAGTTTCGTACGAATCTGGCATGATTAGGTGAGTTACCTTCCGTATGTGTGTATGTGGCTAGGTGGTGTAGTTGAGAGCAGTGAGGTCCTTGATTGTGGTTTAATTGGCCTTCCAAAGTGTTGTATGTGTAGGATGGTCTCAGCCTGACAAGATTAAGAGATTTCCTCCGTGTGCCTATCGTGTCATTTGTGTCCTCGATTGACATTATGTTGATCTAGGTAGTGTTTGCATGCACTTCATTGGTGTGTGAGTCGCTCCCCGTCCAACACGTATATGTGATTGTGACCGCAGCGGGGTGCAAATGTATGGCACGTTGCCTATGAATAAACCTTAAAAAAAAATATTTTCAAACATCAATAGCTGAGCTCGTCCGTGCCAAAGTAGGTAGTGCTATAGTGAAAGCGTATGCAATGATGGGTGTTGTACAGCCATCGTACATGTATGCCATGCATACCAAATTGAAAATAGAATAATAAGCCCTTGGTTTCAATGACAGTCTCAACTATGTGAGCCTCCGGTATACGTGCCGTGCACGATTATGCTAGCATGGATACATCACAGTGCTCCGTTGCGGAGACTGAGAGCTTATGTCCATATAGTGCCAACGATATGTGTCATTATCAGTGATCTGAAGTCAATGAGTCCATAATAGAAGCCCTGATTCACCTGAAGACCAACAAAGCACTTCGCGTTGTACAGTGGCTTCTAATTGAGTCTGCCCAAGCACTTTGCTTTGCACAATAGAGAGATTTTTGCGAGTGAAAAGTAAAACATAAACAAACATAGCTAGAAATTGACTAACCTTGTCGCCCACTTGTGGGTAGGTTTATGTTAGTGTGCTTAAAACCGTTGCATAGCCATATATGCAAATAACTTGAGATGGTCGGATGTCCCGCACATGCCTTCTTGGCTTTGTTGAATCCGATCGCTAGTGAAAAAACATGCAGACATGTTGCAAAGACTCCCAATTATGTATGCATAGTCCAAACGCCAAACACTGCTTGGCCGTATGTCCAAGAGTGAAGCCTTGCTTCCTTGGCAAAGTCTAGGTAATGGGCGGCCTCGGCCTAGGTCTCTGAGCCTTCTTGACCAATGGTAGTAACAAATTGTGTTGATCTTCTTTGGGCGTATGGGCCCATGCTCCCAACTTATGACCGTGTCGAGGAGGATGCCACATTGGAAGCATAAAATCACGACAAGCAATAAGTAGCTCATAAACAAAGCGTACCTGTAATCATTGTCAATCACCCTTGGAAATGTGTTGGATGAAGCATGTCAATATTGGATTGAACGAAAACAATCAGCCGGCCATGCATAGCATCTTTAATGGACATGCCATAGTCCTTTCCTATCCTTGGAAACTCTATTTTTATTGAAATACGAAGCAAAATGCCTTGCATTTTGTCCTAGTCAAAACGTCTTTACTGATGTCTCTACATGATTCCCTGCTCATGCGCGTGCATGCATCCACAAATAACCATGGAGCAATTAGCCACATATACTACAAGCTGGGTCTATAGGTACATCCCATTATTGCGATGCCATCGTGTCATTGTAGCAAGGTAAAATTTGAAGATCCTGCCATGGAATACTGGAGAACCCGTTGATCGGCAAAGACAAAGTAAAGGGCTTTGCAATTTGCCATAATCTCCTTATTATCGAATCCGCTAGATGATTTGTAGCTCATGCCTTGCATGCTAATGATTCATTTCGATCTTTGTACTCAAGGGCAAATCACATACACTATATTGCAGGCATGCAATGATCATCGATACGAAATTACCTTCACAAGTTGTCTCATTGAAAATGTCCAAACCTTGTCTTGATAGCAGAAAGAATTCTGCAATGCATAAAAATCATGCAACTCATGACGCCTTTGGCAGCTACGAAGTCAACCTCGTTTTTGGATGGGGGGAGGGGGTGTGCAGCATGGGCACCCTTCCTTGGCCAAAAAAAATGTCCAAAGCCCAAACTTTAGGGCTTATTGGTGGGAAATTAAACCTGTTGTAGCAGAGATGGCGTGTAGAGGTTGCCACACGCGAGAGAGATAGAGCTAGCGACTGCCCTACTGTGCCCCGGCCTTCGAGCCTGTGACACAAGTTGCACCCCTCGGCCTCGCGCTCACATCAATCTCAATTTCATGCGATTTTCCTTCGGCCCGTGTCTCTTCCCCTTGTTAGGGATTGTGCCCACGGCCCTCTTACAGCTGTCCCAACGCCTGCTAAGCAGCCGTGCCCCCGCAGCAGCCAAGCCTCGGCTTCTTCTTCTCCACCATGCAAGCACGCAAAAACCCTCCCCAAATCTTGAGGACCACGCCCTTCATGACACATGAGAGAGAGAGAGAGAGAGAGAGAGAGAGAGAGAGAGAGAGAGAGAGAGAGAGAGAGAGAGAGAGAGAGAGAGAGAGAGAGAGAGAGAGAAGCCCGGGGAGGTCACCTAATAAAAATGTAACCTATCACGTGAGTTCAACAGAAGGGTATTTAAAGTTCTGAAAACTTACAGAAATATATATACAGAAGGGCATTATTTTTTCAAAGTTTAAAAAAACTTACAGATTCTAAAAGAAAAGGGTACATTATATTCTTAACCAAATTCACAGATAAGGGATTTTACAAACATGTCTTGAACGCACGTGATATGGTAGTTTTACACATAGTGAACCCCCTGAGGAGAGAAGAGAGAGAGAGAGAGATTCACTCCATCATGGAAGTCCATCTTCCCCTTCCTCCATAGCTCCCTCCTCCACCGAGCTCTGATACCAATGTAAGACCCTGGGACTACCTTGCTTGGATTCACCACCCAACCTCCCTTATATAGCCCCTGGCTACTGAATCCCTTGTTCCACACTAGCAGCTGGCGGTCACTTACTACCCAGGTCCGTGACCTTGGATATGCCCTTGGCATGACAACATGGTCCTTTCCATAGATCATACTACTTCTACAAATACAATTTTCCCTAAGCTAGAAAGATCGGCCTAGAATGGCATTATCTTTGTATTTGCAAGATTGCTTGGAACACATGCTACACAACACTATAGGTTACACGTTTCACTCCTTGTCACATGTATCCTCATGGTATAGACTTGATAGAATGTATTTTATGACCATGGCTTGGCTTCCCGATATCTCTCACATCTTGGTTTATAGATCTTGTTTGATCATTTTTCTTTGATTCAAATTGTATCTATGTGGATTTCTCTGCACGTACCCTTAGAACCTCAAGACCTCTGATCGTCTCAAGAATAACCTTATCTCTGATGACGTATTTCAAATTGAGGTGTAGGTTAATCAATAAAGTTGTATGTACTAAACGTGGTCCTTAAAGAAATGGGAAATCTTTTTTTGTGGCATGTAGAATCTATTAGAATAGTGGCTAAGCAAGTTGTTGGAGCTCAAAGGGAAGAAGTTCATAAAGCAGGTACAGGTACACGTTCAATCTCTCACTGAAGCAAGATGATCTTTGCAGAGGCATGAGCAATGTATGGTAGGAAAATGAGAATTTTATGTTTAAAAACTTGATTGTAAGATATTCATGGCTACTCCAAGGTCCTTTTCAAGAATCAAAGCTAAACATGGCAAGGATAGGAAGAGTTGGTACGCTCGCTGCTGCTGTACTCTCCCGCTGCGCCATCGCCATCGCCATCGCCTCCTCCCCCCCCCCCTGACTCGGCCCGTCACCCATCAATTTGGGCCCTCCGCCTCAGTTGCTCCCTGCAGATTCGGCACTTTCGACATCTGTTCCAACTCCTTGGAGCAGTGTTGGCGCGCCCTTTTGCAACACACTCCCGTCGTCCTCTTCTTATGCCACAGCAGTAGACACAGATGGAGGCTCCAGTTTCGCCATAGAGGGACTCGCCAGAAGCCCCCTCACCCGACCCTGTTGAGCCCACCATTCGACTTGCTCTCTCACCTACAGAGCAAGCGAGCCTTGCCTCCGAGGTAGAGCGGTTGCAGGCGCCCTCGGTCATCTGCAAGATTCTCGGCACCGACCTAGCAGAGGAGAGCTGCGAGACCTTCTCGAGGCCCACCTTCTCGCAGAGGTGGGAAAGATTTTGGATGTCCAGATTCTCGGACGGGGCTCCTATCAGATCGAGTTTGAGTCCTCCAAGATGGCGTCCAAGGTCATAGCTATGAGTCCACTGGCCATCCGAGCCTCACGTGCCCACTTTCGACAGTGGCGACATGGTTTTGACCCAGCTTCGGATGTTCTAGTAGAGGAGGCAGACATCCCCATCTCAGTCTGCTTTCCGGGTTTAGGGAGGGAGTACCTACCACTTCTTTCCAGGATCGGTTCCGCCATTGGGACTGTCCTGGAGACACCTCGCACGGCAGCATCAGTAGCTGCCAAGGCAGCTGGCATTCCATCAGTTCGAGTTTTGGTTAGAGATACCCACATGCTCCCGAAGGTTATCCTTCTACCTCGAGTGAGTGGGGATTGGTTTTGACAAAGTGTGGAGTACTCGGGCCTCTCGAACCAGTGCTTCATTTGCCGCCAGATGGGCCATCTAGCGAAGGCGTGTCCACGGAGGAGGCCGCGACCTGCACCACAGCCTCAGCCCCAGCCTACCAGGGCTGGCCCGCAGCCACAGCCAGTGGCACAACATACAGATGCAGAGCCACCCTCCGAGCCTGGGGCTCTAGCGGAGGAGGGGTGGTAGCAGGCCCGTAGCCGCCAACGCCAGGGGCCACAGCGTCAGCCTGGCACTCAGAGTGGCCCTTAGGTGCCGACTCAGTAGCAGTGGGTTCCCATGGGGAACCGTTTTGGTCCTCTTGAGCAGGAGGAGATCCCTACGCCAGCCTCCACCTCCGCTTCTCCCTCGACAGCCGCACCCCCCTCAGAGTTCCCTCCCTTTGCCTCATCCTCCCCGCCTTCTGCTCCGGTCGCCTCTCCACCCCGCCCCTCTACCTCTGTCACCCCATCCCGCCCCTCTTCTCCTCCACTCTCCCCAGCTCCCTCTCCTCCTCCTGCTCCAGTTCCTTAGTCGGCTCAGGCGACTGGTCCCTCTCCGGCGGCTAGGAGATCTCTTGGCAGCGCCTTTGCCACAAGTCGCCTAGCGCGAGAGGGTCAGCCCTTCTTGTGGCCCCCTCTGCAGATTCAGACATCCTTCCTTGCAGCCATCCCTCGTGGGCTGACGAGCATTGACATCAGACGCCGCTGGGACTTCTTCGACTACGGGTTCACTCATTTTCTCGGCGACTCCGCAGCAGACCATGAGGCAGCCTGTTTCAGGGTCCATGTTTTGTTCCTCCTCGCTAGGGGGACAGAGGCCCTAGACTCAGCAGTTGGTTTCTCCTTCCCCCTCTGTGGTAGGACCGAGACAGAGTGGTCCCTTGACTCAGTGGGGGGATGGTTGCATACATAGGTTTTAGAGTTCTCTCACCACATGGGAGAACTTGGAGTTATAGATATGCTGCAAACTTTGTGGCCATTGGCCAAGTTTGCGGTGACACCCCCAGACTCAGCAAGATGTAGGCACATTGTGGTGTACTTCTTTGCTGATACGCAGTGTTTGCCTTGCTATGTATACATTCATGAGGACTCCTGGACAGAGGAGGTTGCGTTACGTACGGCTTGCTCTGCTTGGGCTTGGGCTTGGTACTCACTGAAGTCACGCCTATCTAGAGGACGCTCGGTTACTCCCCATCCAAGCCTGCCTCGAAGATAGCCCGTCTTGCTGCTACGACAGCATCTGTTCTCTCTCACTCCCCATGAGGATCATCTCATGGAACGTGCAGGGACTAGGTGGGCCCCAGCGGGGCTGATTGCATCAGGAGCTTCAGCGTTGCCTTGTGGGAGGAGAGATTGATCTCCTTATGCTTCAGGAGCACCATCTGTGTGAGAGCCGCATTCGGCGTTGTGGTCAGATTTTGCGTGGACGGTATGATACCTTTTGGTCAACTGCTTTTGGACCTGGAGATATCCAGGGAGGGGTATGTATGACTATTGCGGACTCATTGCAGCAGGCCATTGTAGGCAGAGGGATTATTGTGCCAGGCAGGGCTCAGTGGATTACTATGCAGGTTCAAGGTGGCCTTGTGGGCTTCCTGAACATCTATGCGCCCAATGTGGCGAGTGCTCGTGCAGAGTTTTGGTCATAGATTGTTGAGTCTTTTTCGCAGGCCGATCATTGGTGTATAGGAGGGGACTTCAACATGTTGGAGAACCCTTCTGACATGATTGGTGGCAGCCATGCTACTGTGCATGGAGTCGAGTTGGCTGTTTGGGAGAGGTTTTGTATGACTTTGAGGGTCTCAGATACATGGCAGCACTCAGGTTTTGTGAGTCCCCCAGACATTCTTGCCTTCTCTAGATCGGACCGCAAAGTGGGAGGAGTGAATCTATCGCGGATAGATCGCTTCTACACTAGTGACCACTTCAGTGACTTGGGGGGTTCAGTGGGTATCCTGGCAGGGACTTCCTTCTCGGACCATGCACCAGTGATCCTCACAGTGGCAGCCAGGCAGAGGAGTGGAAGCACGATGCTCCGCATCCCAGAGAGGGTCTTGTTGGACTCAGCACTCAGAGAGAGGGTAGAGGCTCTATGGACAGACAGGATTCACCTACAGACAGAGTGGCCTCAGGCCTAGCTCAGCTTAGCCACTTTTTTCTTCAGGAGTCTCTGGCTCTCTGGGCTACAGCGAGAGAGGCGGAGCAGCATCTCAGACGGGGCATTGCTTCACTACAGAGGATATAGGAGCAGCATCCAAACAGTCCATGGTTGGAGGAGCAGTTACAGCAGGCTCGATAGGAGCTTGCTAGCACAGAGGAGAGGTGTCATGATTTTGCCTTCCACCGACAGGCATCTCAGTGGACTCAGGTGGGTGACAAAGTGACTGGTGCTTTTTTTGAGACAATGGGGCCTCGGCATTCGCATGCCAAGGTCAGTCAGTTGAGGAGGCCCGATGGGTCAGTTGCTTGTGAGCCTGAGGATATGCGTGTAGTCGCTACTGACTTCTGCCATGAGTTACTGTCGGCTGAGCCTCAGTCAGAGCGGCAGGATGCATGCAGGGAGCAGGTTTGGGCAGAGATGCCATGTCTTGTGACAGAGGAGATGCGCTAGAGGCTAGAGATGCCACTTCAGCTTGAGGAGTTGCACACAGCTCTGAGGGCCCTTCCTCATGGTAACTGTCCAAGTGAGGATGGGTTGACTCCCAGCTTTTTCTTGGAGTACTAGGACCTGCTTGGCCCAGATCTTTGTAGTGATTTTCAGTACATTTTGCACACAGGAGTGATGCCTGACACCATGAGTGAGGGCCTGATCTACCTCATTCCCAAGGAGCGTGGCTCCTTGGATGAGATTCGATAGTGGCGCCCCATCACCATCCTCAACTCAGCCTACAAAATTCTTGCCAAGTCTCTGAGTTTGAGGATTCAATCACTTTTAGAGAGCCTTATACATGGGACTCAGACAGGTTTTGTCAAGGAACGCGGTATCCTTGACAACATATTTACTTTCTCGGAGGCTTCTGCCCTGGAACGGCTCCGTGGTGAGGACCTTGTGATTCTTCTTCTCAATTTTGAGAAGGCCTACGACCGAGTTGACTGGGACTTTCTAGAGGGCACTCTTCGCAGGATGGGCTTCTCAGATGCTTGGATCAGAGGGGTGTCAGCTTTGTACAGGCAGGCTCACAGTCAGGTGCTTTTGGCAAGGGGGAGAGGTGCGCACTTCATTCTCACACGCTCGGTCAGACAGGGCTGCCCTCTTTCCCCCTTTCTCTTTCTGTTCTATGCGGAGGCGATGCGCAGATTTTTGGTGTCACAGCAGGTTGGTCTTCGGGGCTTAGCACTCCCTATTCAGGGAGATGAGCTACTGGATGCTGAGTTTGCCGATGACTCAGCCTTGTACTTAGATGGCCAGGAGGCCAATCTTCACAGATGTGAGTAGGCTCTGGAGACCTTTTTTTGTGCATCGGGCGCACTGATCAACTGGAGAAAGATAGTGGCTTTCTCGGTTGGTAGTGCTCCTATGCCAGATTGGATGCCAGAAGAGGGTTTCAGGTGGATTCCCCCAGGGATTGCAGTTCGATACTTGGGTTGTCAGGTTGGTTTGGACTTGTCTCTCGAGCAGCAGATTGCTCCTCTTCTCCTGTCCATCAAGAGAAAGCTGTTACATTGGAGCTCAACACGTCTGTCGTCGCTGGCTGGTAGAGTAGTAGTTGCCAACCAGGTGCTGTTGTCGACTATGTGGTACATCACCTCCTGCTGGATCTTCTCGAGTTCTTGTATCAGCCAGGTAGAGAGGCTGATCAGGAACTTCCTTTGGTCAGGACGTGACACTCAGATGGCCCGAGTCAAGGTGGCTTGATCGGTCATCACGCTTCCTTATTCTGAGGGAGGTCTTGGGATCATTGATCCAGCACAGCAGAGCAGTTCATAGTCAGAGGACTTCTTCCAGGTGAGGAGCCCTGGAAGGAGTTCTTGTTGCAGAGGCTTCGTGCCAGGGTGCCTCAGCCAGGAGGCCCTTGGCAACCTTTGACCAGATGGATCTTTACAGAGATGCGCCGAGTTGGTTTTAGCAGGAGACTGGAGGACCGTTTCGCTGTGAGTTTGCTTCGTTCTTGGGAGCTCCTACGGTGTGGCATGGAGCAGCGACAACCGATGTGCACGGAGGAGCGCCTATGGCAGCCCCTTGTCTAGAACCCCATGGTTAGCACTCAGAGAAGCCACTTGGTTGGTAGTCGACCTCATGTTTCCTGGGGTCCCATGGTAGCAGGTCCAACACACTCTCTAGGTGACTGGCTGAAGTTCACAGGTTTTTCAGAGGAGGTACAGGGTTTCCAACTGCTACAGGGCATGAGAGGGGTGCACAGCATGTGTCAGGACATCTCAGAGTGAGTTCCAGCTGAGTGGCTCATGCCTCTCGAGCTAGTAGCACCCTGGTGGACACGACTAGAGGTTCTCATTTCAATCAGGGCCTACTCAGAGACTGTCCAAGCCCTGTTCTTCGAGCTTCATGGTGGGGGACGACTACAGCGAGTTGCAGTAGAGGCCCCGCAGGTAGCAGAGTGCTGTTTTCAGAGGATCCGAGTTGTGGGCATCTGTGGGAGGACCTGCGTCATAGACCCTGACCCAGCAGCTCTTAAGACTGGACACTGGAGGCTTTGGGCTTGGGACTGCTGTCCACTGTCACGAGTACAATGGGATCATGTTAAGTGGCTATGGAGGGACCCCTTCTCTTCTGCAGACCACCCAGGAGTCCCCTTCTTTCAGTACACTGTTCGGCTTGGACGGCACATACTAGTAGCACAGAGAGAGGCCCTCCCCGTTGCAGCACGTCATTGGCAGGAGGAGGGTCTCACCATCGAGTTCTTGGCAGACTTTTGGGAGAGGTTGTGGGACTCCAGATAGCCGAGGCGAGTCATCTTCTTTCAGTGGGGCTGGTCGCACATAGAGCCACAGCAGTAGGGAGCTGGCTAGTGCATAGTGGTTTCTCGCCTACAACCTCCTCCAATCTCTTGATTTAGCCTCATTGTATATATGCTGTTTTTTCATTGGGAGAGTCTGCCCATCATGCTTGTTGTAGCCCTCTCTTGCAAAGGAGGTTGTAGCCCTATGGGCAGTTTTCATTAACTAATAGAAGGATCTTTTTCTCAGAAAAAAAAAACATGGCAAGGATAGTATTTGTAGGATTCAACTGTAATATGGTAAAATTCTTGCAAATCTTGGTAAGATTGTGGATGTTTGTCATGACCACTTTAAGGACATTCTTGGTACAATGACAAATCAATTGAGGCAGTAGCTACTATAGAACTCCTATTAAGGAATGTGGATCCATGTGTTGATAAGGTCACAAGATTGGGTTAGACATTTGAGAAAAATGAACTCAAGTGGAATTTTCATAAGCTCGCCAATGACCTACCAAGGAATTTATACAAGCATTGTGGCCTCAAATCAAGGATCTCATTACACAATTGGTCAGTCAAATCAGGACCTCTGAACACATGGACCCCTCTCTCATATTGGGGACGATCAAGCAAACCTTTTTCTCTCAAATGTCTCATAAGAGACCTATCATTATGATGGGCATCTTGTAAGATTTTGGCTAAGGCTATTGCTATGAGGTTGGAACCATTTTTTAGGAATATCCATACACGACAACAGTTTGGTAGTGATGCTTGGTATGGAAGCTACTTTGAACTTTGGACAGAAGACAGTCTTGCTTCAATTTGACTTTGCAAATCCCTTTGATAGTGTGCGGTGGTATTTTTGTACATTTCTACTTTGTGAGGGCTCCTTGTCTAGAATTAATGTACAAAGGTCTAAAAACCCTTGGTCCCCAGCTATTTGCTGTAGCAATGCATCCTTTGTTTTTGTTTTGTGAGGCTTAGGGTAAGAATGGCAGTTTACGATAGAAAAATTCATCAATTACAATAGAATATTTACATTGAATTTTGTTATGGACCTAGATCTTGGTAAATTGTTTTTTATTAATGTCAAAGAAGACAACTTTTCATGAACTAGGGAAAGAATCCCTAGGCGCGCTTGCGCTACCATATTGGTGTAGATGTAAACCCTAGGCAATAAATGAAGTGGATTCTCAATGGAGTGAAGACAAAGATGGCCTCCTGGAATTGCAAAGAGTAGAATATACATCTCGTCTTACGACTTGTTCAAAAAATTCTTCAGCCATACTTGTTATAATACATCCCTCTTATAACCTGGTCCAAGACCATGTTATTTAAATTCACATATGTGATTCAAAAATTTTCATGGGGATCCTCCCACTCTTGGATTACTTGGGATTATATTCAGATTCCCATTGGAAAGGAAGGATTGAGTATTCTTGACCTGCATGTTCATATGTATGCTAGAAGGGCAATAGTGATAAACATATGCTTAGTAAAAATATTGTTTGGGAAAAAGTTATATGGTACTTGCTTGACTTAGGATTTCTTTATTATCATGGTCCTTGGGCACGTTTAACATGGGACAAGCTCTATTTTGCAGCTCATTTCTTTGTGTCATGCCCTACTTCTCATTTCTTGATTGCTTCACGGAAAGTTTTCTTCTCTAAGATTATCTAGTCTTGTAGAGAATGTTACACTGGACACTAATTTGGCAGTGGGGACTCTAAGCCTTGCTTCTGGAGCTATGTTTTTAGAAAGCCACTTGTTATGTACTTAGGGAGGAAAGTTTTTCTACTCTTCAGACGTGGAGTAGGCTCAATGGATCTAATTGTTTACTCTAACAACCTTGATTGCCACTCGTAGATATAGAATTGATCATGGAATTTAAAATGTTTGGAACATGCTGGAAGCCCATGTAAGTAATCAAAACTCTCCAGCACACTCAATGTAAATGATCGACATCAAGATTGGGAACTTCCTAATGCTTCTAGGTAATGGTGGAGATCACCTACTAGAATTTTTTATTTATCATGGTTGCCAAAGACAACCATAGCTACTAGATGTATCAAAAAGTGGACTCTTCCTAGGGAAAATACATGTGAACATGCAAGTTGCAACATGTATGGGACTATCAAATTTCACTTCAACACAAAGTTTTCTTGCGAAGGGTTATCATTGAAGCCTTGCGAATTGGGGGTTTAATGACCATATATGAAGCATATGTCTGATGGAAAATGTCCGAGGTATGGGGAGAAAGAAACATGCAAACACTTGTTTTGAAATTGTGCCCAGGCACGCAGACGCTAGGCTGATGTTGCTACACATTGGAGGAATGCATGGGATATCAAGATCACCAATTTCAGACTTACATTTGGTTATGACTTCTCTCTAGATGTATATTGCAATTCTACATCGAGTCCTTTAGGGTGTCAAAAAGAGAGAGAGAGAGAGAGAGAGAGAGAGAGAGAGAGAGAGAGAGAGAGAGAGAGAGAGAGAGAGAGAGAGAGAGAGAGAGAGAGAGAGAGAGAGAGAGAGAGAGAGAGAATACCATCATCCTACCCCTTAGCAATCTTGAAACTATTGTTGTTCTATTCAACAAACTTTTTTTATTACTCCTTTAAGCACATCACGGAGGACACAAAAGACATAAACTATTTTTCAGACCATAAAGTCATGTACCTTGCTAATTCTTGGAGCCTAACCTTGAAAGCCATGCTCAATAGCCATAGTCTAGGTCAACTTACAACATAATGATAGGCGTTGTAAGTAGGCATCTGATAGGGTGGAGAACTTGATGACAATTGATCCTTTTGCTACATGGAGAGCGTGAAAATGGCTCACCGTTACAAGATTATAAGATAAGTATATACCAACCATTTAAAGAAATTCATATTAATAGGAGTCTTGAGCTATTCCATAGCAAGGATAGTATGCACTCAAGACGGTGCTGAGCGTTGATGGTGGTAGCAAGACGATGAGCAATGAGCAGACACGAGCGTGTAGCCAAGCAAGACCATGAGCAAGCAATGGTAGACAGGGGCCGATGACCGTAGCCGTTGAGCTAGGAACGTTTTTTATTTTTAAAGGGTCTCCACACACACACACACACACACACACACACACACAAAGTATACCATCATCCTACACCCTAGCAATCTTGAAACTACTAGTGTTCTATTGAACAATTTTTTATGCTTGCTCCTTTGTGCACATCATGGAGGACACAAAAGACATAAACTACTTTTCAGGCCATAAAGTCATGTACCTTGCTGATTCTCGGAGCCTAACCTTAAAAGCCATGCTAGATAGCCATAGTGTAGGTCAACTTACAACATAATGATAGGCATTGTAAGTAGGCATCAGATAGGGTGGAGAACTTGACGACAATTGATCCTTTTGCTACGTGGAGAGTGTGAAAATGGCTCGCCGTTACAAGATTATAAGATAAGTATATACCAACCATTTAAAGAAATTCCTATTAATAGGAGTCTTGAGCTACTCCACAACAAGGGTAGTATGCACGCAAGATGGTGATGAGCGTTGATGGTGGTAGCAAGACGATGAGCAATGAGCAGACACGAGTGTGAAGCCAAGCAGGGGCCGATGACCGCAGCCGTTGAGCTAGGAACATTTTTTTATTTTTGAAGGATCTCGATGCAGACATCATAACCTCTTCAGTGGGATGGTTAGTGCAAAGGTGGGATGGTCATGTGCTTGATTCCTTGCATTCGATTCGAGTTTTACTCCAGCTTCCAAGAGAATGAGGAAAATGAGGAATCTACGAACCTTCCAAGCGATATAGTTACAAGTGGAACTGTATGTCACATGTAGCTAGAGCTGGGAAATGGAAGAATTGTATCTGTCAACTCCTCGTCAACTCATCATTCGAAGATTGTAAGATAATGTAAATATAACAATTCCACACACACACACACACACGCACAAAGTAGATCGTCATCCTACACCCTAGCAATCTTGAAACTACTATTGTTCTACTGAACAATTTTTTATGCTTGCTCCTTTGCGCACATCATGGAGGACACAAAAGACATAAACTACTTTTCAAGCCATAAAGTCATGAACTTTGCTGATTCTCGGAGCCTAACCTTGAAAGCCATGCTGGATAGCCATAGTCTAGGTCAACTTACATCATAATGATAGGCGTTGTAAGTAGGCATCTGATAGGGTGGAGAACTTGATGAAAGTTGATCCTTTTGCCACATGGAGAGCGTGAAAATGGCTTGCCCTTACAAGATTATAAGATAAGTATGTACCAATGATTTAAAGAAATTCCTATTAATAGGAGTCTTGAGCGATTCCACGGCAAGGACAGTATGCATGCAAGACGGTAATGAGCGTTGACGGTGGTAGAAAGAAGATGAACAGATACGACCGCGAAGCCAAACAAGACCATGAGCAAGAAATGGTAGAGGAGGGGCCGATGATCGCAACCATTGAGCTAGGCTTTTCTCAAGGGGTCTCGATGCAGACAACATAACAGCTTCGGTGGAATGGTTAGTGCAAAGGTCTCATTGCGATGTCACACGTCATGTGCTTGATTCCCTGCATTTGATTGGAGTTTTACTCTGGCTTGCAGGAGAATGAGGCAAATGAGGAATGTATGAAGATTCTAGGAGATATAATTGCAAGCAAGCCGAGTATGTCTCCCCAATTTTGGGAGCAGCTGGATAAAAGGGTATCTCCTGAGATGCTCTTGATAAAATTGAAGTGGAAAAGGCAAAGGGAGCCCGTGGAAAGAGGTGGAGTAGACAGGTGGAAAGGGGGAGAGGGAGAGAGAGGGAAAGCTCATTTCCCAGATGCAGACGGAGGGTGTGAGCATGGGTCGGCAGAGGGCAGAGCGAGAGAGACACGGAGCCAGCTCGTCTGAGCGGTCTGTGTAGCTGGAAGAGGGGGTCGCGATGGGTGCGCAGGTCCGGCAGAGGGCAGACGGCAGAGCAAGAGAGACATGGAGGGAGCTCGTCTGAGCATCTGTGTAGCTGGAACAGGGGGTCGCGATGCGTGTGCAGGTCCGACAGAGGGCATAGGCGAAGTGCGAGCTGCAGAGGGTGAGGCCATCGCTGCGCAGGTAGGGCAGAGGGAAGGGGGTCGCGTAGAGGGGAGAGAGAGGAAGGGGGTATCTATCTAGATTCGGTGTAATGAGGGAGCCGATTAGCTGTGCCAAATTTTAAGTTTGGAGCTTATTAAAGGGTATCTAGTGAGATACCTGCAAAGGCAAAAGGAAAGGGTGCATCATATTGAATCAAGGAAATAAAAAAGATTTTTCTGTATGTATTTCCTTCTGACGCGTGCAAGATATCAGGGTTGCTAGTAGGGATAAGTGATCGCGTGTAGCGTTAAATGATAGCATTGCTCTTGGATTGTGAAAGAAGGGTTTTGGATAAAGGTGGTGCTCTCCGATGCCTACATTTGATGAGCTGCACCGTTTTCGCGAGCACACAGTCTCTCTCTTGCTATGATGAGCTATCGAAGATGAGCTGAGGTAGGTGATGTTGCTAGGAGATCAAGGCTCTGCGAGATGGTGTGCAGAGCGAGAAACCTGCAAATGGAGAGGGGCGAAGGGTAGCCATTGGGCATTAAGTTAACAAAGCAATTGCAAGCACAGGTGGATGAAACAAAGAGAGACTTGCAAATATAATAGGGATCACCGAAGTGGACCAGGGCTGTGCAAACGGGGCCATGGCGCCATGTGTGGTTGCAAGGGCAGTCTGAGAGAGAGAGAGAGAGAGAGAGAGAGAGAGAGAGAGAGAGAGAGAGAGAGAGAGAGAGAGAGAGAGAGAGAGAGAGAGAGAGAGAGAGAGAGAGAGAGAGAGTTGACCTCCTAACAAGCCCACAGGAAAATTCAGACAAGGATAGCAATACGAGAAAGACTAGTGAGGACCTCCCTCACTTATTCAAGGAATTCACGGCGATATATGGCCTGCCAAGGAAGTTGCAAATGGGTCCAAAATACTTGGAAGATAGGTTTCTTCAAGAATGATCTCTTCTTGGGGGGAAGGTATTCAAGAGCTAGGCGATGATTATCAACACACAAATTTAAATATTCCGCTACTTCAAACATGTGTTGAAGGCCAATAATGGTCGAGCCTTTGAGAATGCCCTGAAAAGAGCTAAGTTCAAAGAGATTGCACAAGAAAGCAGAGAAGCGGTTGTAGCCATTGGAAAACAGATGAACTCATTTTCACAAGAAGTACAATAATTCCCACATTGTAGCTTACCTCAACATCATGAGTTTCTATAAGGGAGGCACCGCATGCCTAGCTAGGTACGATTGGGGGCAGGGGACCGCTGGCCCGGTGATCCCCTGTCCCCAATCGTACCTAGCTAGGTAGGTGGTGCCTCTCGAGCAGAAGCTCATGATGTTATGCATGGTATGAAAAACACTGAAAAAGACTCCGTTTTCCTACATGAGTTTTCCTAAATGAGAATATTTCTAACTCTTCTTGTGTTTAGTGGAATAGGGAAATCAATGCCGTTATGACTAGTGGGTCCCCTGTCATGTCAAAGCTTGCTGGTGGTTCTGCCTTAGGAAGGGGGGGCCATACCAAATCGAATCAAGATAAAAAGCTAGAGGGATAGGCACAGACCTGTGCTCGAGATTTAAAGCGACAATCAAAGAATTCCTTCATCTCCTCAAAGACTACCCTGCCACGAGAGGTCTAGCTAGAATTAGAAAATGGGTGCACAAGACTTGGAAAATCCGCTTATTAAAGAATGATCTTGCAATGAAATTGGCCTATTTAATTTGAGAGTAGCGAAAATTAATGAGAGTACTTTTGAGAAATGACTTTGTGAGCATAGCGGGTGAACATAATTGAAGATAGCAACATAATCATAGCAATTAGTTAACTTGGCATGAACAATACTTTTGCAAGAGAGAGAATTTAGAGAACATGACAACAATTGAGGACCGAACTTATGTGGAGCCGGTCCCCCCTCCAATAGTCATTTGTATTATGATTTCTCCCATTAAGAGAGACTTGTTACAATACAATGTTTGTGTTCCTTGTGACCTAGGTGATGCAATGAAGATGGAAAGCTTCATGCATCACAAACATAACATAAACTTGAAGAAATCTTTAACTATCTCAAGCCTCAGTCCCAAGACCTCAAACACCTTTGAAGGTGGAGAGACCTCAAACACCTTTGAAGGTGGAGAGAGCTAGCAGGGAATGAGGGTAGGGAAGAGGAGGAGGAAACATTTCGTAGGAGAAAGAATTAGTTCCTCACTTATCATAACTCTTGTTTCTAGCATACATAATAGCATAGTAATGAAGAAGAAGGAGATGGCAAGCTTAAGCATTGAAGCATGGCTCTTGGTTGGATTTGCACTCCATATCCAAGAGTGTTGGTGTAGGCTCTCAACCTCTACTTGCTTGGAGAAGGAGAGGGAGTTCTTGCACTTTGCATAGCACACAATGAGAGTGTTTGTGAGTGTGTGTGGGTGAGTATACCCCCTAAGCAACCCCCTATCTTGCTTGGGTCGACCCTCTCTTGTAGCTCATGCTTGAAGCTCATTGGACCCCTCCAGGCCTAGCCAATCACAAGCAGGAGGCATCACAAGCAGCAAGGGTAGCCTTGAGACAAGTGTTCCACTTTTCCCTTTGAGAGAGAGGGCTAGATAAATGCTAAATCAATTAATTGAATCTCGTAAATTATTATTGGACCCCTTGGGTGGCCAACCTATAGGCTTCAGGCACACCATGAGGGCAACATGAGGAGGAACTTGACAAGTGTCCCTTTTGCTTTCTTTGTACCATGCATGCCTTGTGTGAGTGTGTAGGTGTTCTCTCTCATCCCCCCTCATGTAGGGCTCGCCCCCTCCTTGTAGGGATTGAATCTTTGACTTTTTGACACCTCAAGCCCCTCATGCATAGGCCCAGTTCCCACCACAAGCTTGGCTCATAAGCACTTTAAGCTTGGGCTGGGTTCTCACCTCAAGTGCAACTCTAGAATCTCAAGCATGTCAAGCACCTCAAGCATCTCAATAATTAAGCACCTCAAGCATCTCAAGCACCTCAATCATCAAGAACCTCAAGCACCTTAGTCATCAAGCATGACAAGCATGACAAGCACCTCGAGCTGGGTCGGGTTCCCGCGTCTCAAGCTCAGCCCTAGCTTACCTAAGGTCAAAGGCCTTTTACACACATTATTGGAGGTCTTCAATGAAGCTAACCCTAAGGTCTTATGCTCCATTTTTTAGCCTTTCTATTTGATAGACCATCTCTCATTTGGGCCCCTTTACCATTGGCCCCGTGTTGAGATAGATCTATAAGCACATGTCTATATCTTAACACTTGTTCCCGTTTATTCTCCCACATTAAGTGATCAATTTAATATGAGAAAATCATCTGGGTTGGTTAGATATTAGATATTAGATATTAGATTTTATGACATTACCTCTCTCTTGAAATCATAGTCGTCCTCGACTATGAGGTAGAAGAGATAAAGCCTTAGTCATTAGTCAATTTTACTTAGCGGGGTAGAGGATCCCTTTTTTTCCTACAACATCTTTCCAAGATGGATGACTAATCCATTTGGTGCTTGGGAGACATAACTGCCGCAAGCATATCTGCTCTTTAGTCCATTTCATTCTCCCAAAGTAGAGTGACAAATTCTACTTGGTGTTTGAGAGACGTCGTCATCACAAACCTGATTATAAGCATGCATACTAGTTAAATTCGTGCACAATTAAAAAGAGGACTAGTCTTACAAGACAAAAACATGAGTCATTTAAAAGAAATTTGTACATTTGCTTACTCTAATGTAGCATTGTAAGCATCGACAAGGTTCATACTATACTTAAGCTGTATGCCTTGCATCCATCTAGCATCTTCAAAAGGATAATTTTTTAACTTAATTAGATACCGTCGGATAATCTTACCATGTCGTAGTACCTTGTCTTCATGCCGAAGAAGAGATTCGGGTTGTAGCACCTCTTCTTGGTCTTCAACTTCGGGAGGGTCTTCAATAATTGGTTCAGTTGGTGGCTCTCCTTTGTAGGGCTTAAGTAGGCTTACATGAAAGGCATTGTGTATGAGCCAATGGTTGGTCAACTTGAGTTGATAAGCCGTCTCATTGGTGGGCTTCAAGATTTGGAAAGGACCATAGTATCTTTTTGCTAGTTTAGCATAATACTTTTGATGGCCCATAGGATTTTTGCCCGTCGTTTGCCTTAATCGAGCCTTGGGAAACTTGAGTAAGACCCAATCATTTTCTTTGAACATTAAGGCTCTTCTGTGCTTATCAGCAGCAGCAACTTTTTGCCTTTGTTGAGAGATGGATATAGCCTCCTTAATCTTTTGAAAAGATTCTTGTAGGTCACGGCTATACTCATCGGGCGAAGATCTTCCCATGTACTTTGAGTGGCAATGGACTTTTAGGTCTTCCCTCAATGATCTCAAAAGATGCTTTTCCCGTAGAAGTATGTACAGTATTATTGTAGGCATACTCTACAAGAGGTAAGTACTTTTCCCATTGTGAGCGTTGATCTACTTCGGTAACATAAGTCTTAAGTAGATCGAGTATCGTAAGATTGGCTATCTCACTTTGGCCATCCATTTGTGGGTGATAGGCCGAAGAGAAATTCAATCTTGTTCCTAGATTTTCAAAGAGACCTTTCCAGAAATTACTGGTCATTCTAGGATCTCTATCTGACACGATGGATGTGGGTAATCCATGGTGCTTGAAAATCTGAGATATGAAGAGAGTTGCCATTTGATGTGCCTTAATAGTCTTTTTAACATGAATAAAATGTGCTTGCTTGCTAAACCGATCAACTATTGTCCATATTCCTGTATTCCCATGGATAGACTTGGGTAATCCAAAGATGAAATCCATGGATATACTCTCCCATGGTGAATTTGGGATAGGCAATGGCTGGAGTAATCCAAGTTGCTTTGCTCTATCATACTTGGTCTTTTGGCATACTACACATTTTGAAACATACTCTTGTATGTCCACTTTCATGGTAGGCCAATAGAAGTACGTCTCTACTCCTTGGAGAGTAGGTTGAATACCTCTATGCCCCGCATATGGAGGAGCATGGGATTCATACATAACTTTCTCACGAAGGAAATGGGTAACACATAGCCTATTGCCGTGGAGAAGATAACCATCCTGCAAGGTGAATGGTTCCTCTTTCATCCCCAAAGCAAGGACTGACATTATGTCTCTAAAGTCAGGGTCAGTAGCATACTCATCTATCATAGAGGATAGATCATTGTGAGTAGCTATAGACACCGCATTAACTTTGGGTCGTCGTGAAAGTGCATCGGCCACTTGATTGTGCTTACCAGCTATGTGAGCAATATGAAAATTAAATTGCGAAAGAAAATTTGCCCACCTCATTTGTTTGTCGGAAAGCTTGGTTTGCATCATGAAATACTTGAGACTTTGGTGGTCAGTTCGTAGGATAAATGGAGTCCCCAATAGATAGTGCTTCCATGTGTCTAGGGCATGTAGAACAGCTAAAAGCTCTTTCTCATAAATGCCGAAGACTCGTTCATCAATATTGAGCCTTCGGCTCTCATATGCTATGGCATGCCCTTCTTGAAGAAAAACTGCTCCAAGGCAATCACCACAAGCATCACATTGGACCTCAAATGGCTTTGAGAGATCCGGAAGCACGAGGATTGGTTGGAAAGTAAGCTTCTCTTTGAGCTTTTCAAAAGCATTTTTCTCCTTAGAAGTCCATATAAACTTAACGTTCTTCTTAGTTAAGTCGTGTAGTGGTCTTGCTACTTGAGAGAATTTTGTTATGAAGCGTCTATAGTATGCGCACATACCAACAAAGCTTCTTAGCTCATGTAGATTTCTTGGGTTAGGCCATGCTTTTATTACCTCTAACTTTGATGGATCCTTTTGGATACCATCTTTAGAGATAATATGACCTAGGTATTGAATCTCTTGAAGGAAGAATTCGCTTTTCTTTTAGTTGAGAAAAAGCTTGTTCTCCCTCAATGCTTGAAAAATCACTTGGAGATGTTACTTATGTTCCTTCAAAGACTTGGAGTAGATGATGATATCATCAAAGAACACTCCAGTGAATTTGCGGTATGTTCATTTTCTCCATCAAACGATTAAACGTAGCTGGTGCATTAGTCAAGCCAAAAGGCATGACTAGATATTCATAAAGACCAAACGTTGTGCGAAACGCGGTCTTTAAGATATCTTCATCCACTATCCTTATTTGATGATAGCCACTCTTAAGGTCAACCCTACTTAAGTAGGTAGAGCCTTGTAGCTTATCAAACAGATCTTCTACACGAGGTACGAAAAATCTGTTTTTGATAGTGATATGGTTTAGTGCTCGATAGTCCACACACATACGGTATGTACCATCTTTCTTTTGCACTAAAAGGACTGGAGAACAAAAGGGAGAGGAACTAGGCCTCACCATCCCTTTGTCTACCAGCTCTTGTACTTGCCTCATGATCTCCTCTTGTTGAGCTTGTGAGACTCGATAAGGAGGCTTGTTAGGTGGTGAGCTTCCAGGAAGGAGCTCAATGCGATGGTCATCATCCCCTCGTTTTGGAGGTAAGTCCATAGGGATATCATCGATGAACACATCTTGGAATCCTTTTAGAAAATTAGACAAGTCTAACTCTTCTTCATTCCTACCATTTACATTTGATGAAACATTAGTATCTTTTAGAGACTCTTTGACAAAAATCATGTACGCAGAAACTGAGCTATTCATTGACTTATCAAAAGCAAGAGAATTTACAAGTGGAATAGTGCGACCACGCTCACTAGCATCTATATACATGTTCTT
Source organism: Adiantum capillus-veneris (assembly GCF_014529385.1). Taxonomy (NCBI): domain Eukaryota; kingdom Viridiplantae; phylum Streptophyta; class Polypodiopsida; order Polypodiales; family Pteridaceae; genus Adiantum; species Adiantum capillus-veneris. The sequence goes on along the minus strand of NC_140931.1, from coordinate 175,250,191 downwards.
TCCCCTGTAGGTGAAGTAGATTCTCCTTTCAGGGAACTTCATGTTGGCAGCCATGCGATCAAACCATGGTGCCCATAGGATAACATCCTCATGTTGGAGAGGAGAGATGAAGAAGTCTTCTTTGTCGACATAACTTTGGACATGAAGCATCAACTTCCCAATCAAGGGAGTAATGGAGGCTTGTTATCCCTTGAAAGCTGCATCAGCCACTACTATATCTCCCATCTCAAAAGCTTGAATGCCCAACTTGGTGGCCAACTCCATTGATATGAAGTTAAGAGTAGAGCCAGGGTCAAACAAGATGAAGGCATCATGCTCTCTTACCTTTCCCCAAGCATAGGAAAGTGATGATCCTTTGCAATGAGCATCCTCTTTTGGAGCTTCGATAGTGGAAGCCCTAGGAGTCTCATTGCGAGTATTCTTCTTGGGGCAAGAACGATAGCCATGTCCTTGCTCCCCACACTTGAAACACTTATGGTCCTTGCGAAAAGCTTCAAGCTCTTCAGGAGAGAGTTTGTTTTTACCTTTGTAAACTCCCTTCTCCTTGGACCGATTGTTGTTGTTGTTGGAATTGACTTGGAAAGTATTTTGAACATTGGTTTTCCCCTTTGCATCATTTTTGTCTTTGTTTTCCATGGGCTTGACATTACGTCTAGCCCCTTGATGGAAATTGATGCGTGAAGCAACCATGGTGTGATGGATTACTTCGCTAATAGTACCAGGCCATTGAGAGTTGATGTATTCGGCCATCTCTTCAGGTAATCCCGCATAGAATTGTTGCCTTTTCTCGGCAAAGTCTATCTTTTGAAAGACATTAGCCTTGAGATGTAAATTCCAAAACTTGTCTACATATTTGTGGATAGTCTCATGGGAGAGGAGCTTCAAGCTCTGCCATTCGGTAAGCACTTTGTCCTTTGCATCGCTTGCAAGGAATTGCTTCATGATGAAAACTCGTAGAGTTTTCCATGTCTTTGGGGCTTCACCATTTCCACGAAGGCTAGCCTACCATTGACGAGCTGATTTTTGGAAGTGCATAGCTACATGGCGTAGCTTAGAGGACTCTGTGAAGCCCTCATCTCCAAAGGCCGCATCAAATTGCTGGATGAAGGCCAACACTTTGTCAGTAGCACCGAAGGTGCCATCATAGGTGAGAAAAGAGATACTCTTTCCTCCCTCCTTGAACTTCTTTAGCTTTTGTGAACTTCGCCATGCAAGAAATGATTTGCGATGTCCTCCTCTCTTGTATTCTCTAGGAGAATAACCATAACTTTCGTCAGAAGAGGAGGAAGGTGAAGAGGGTGACCTCTTCCTAGCCCTTTTCTTCCTTTGTTTCCTCTCTTTCCTTTCCAGAGTGATAAGGAGAAGGACTATGTGTTGATCTTTTCCTCTTGGGAGGAGTGGGCGATCATCTAGACTGCCGTCTTCGTAGAGCCACATCTTCCGAGGAACTTAAACTTTCATTGCTTTCTTGCTCTTTGGATTCCTCCTCTCGAATGGGAGAGAGTCTTCTTTTGGGGGTCTCTTCAAGAGGCCTCCTAAGCTCTCTCTTCTCTTGGAGAGGAAGGGAAATTCCATAAGCACAAAGTTATTGAGTAACTTCGGCTTGCAAAGCAGGGTTGCCCATAGCTTGCTGCAACCTAGTGACGAGATAATTCACAAACATGGGAGCATCATCATTAGCACCTTCATGTGCAAAATCAAAGCTATCAATGTTCATTCTACTCTCTTGATTATTGTCAGCCATGTTAACAAAATTTATATATGTACTTAGTATATGCTTTGGCAATTCAAAACCTTAGTTGCCACTCCTCTTAACCTTTGAATATCGGCTCTTAAGTATCTACACCCACGGCTCAAAGTGGTTAATTATAGAGAGTAGAGGAGTAGGTCTAACATAGCACAGTTGCCAAGGGCTAGCTCCTTTCGGACTTCTTATGGCTCAATAATGGTAAAGACGTAGGCAAGTCTAAAAAGACTCCATTATTAAGTCCAAAGCTCCCGAGGTGTGCACCATCCCTCACATAGTGGGCTCAACAAAACCGATAATAGATCCAAGTTCCACTTACCCTAATATAATTAACAACATCAACCATTTATAAGCTACTTAAGGACCTCTCTTCTTAAGCAAGAAAAGAGAAACCAAATGCTCTGATACCAATGTAATGAAATTGGCCTATTTAATTTGAGAGTAGCGAAAATTAATGAGAGTACTTTTGAGAAATGACTTTGTGAGCATAGCGGGTGAACATAATTGAAGATAGCAACATAATCATAGCAATTAGTTAACTCGGCATGAACAATACTTTTGCAAGAGAGAGAATTTAGAGAACATGACAACACTTGAGGACCGGATTTATGTGGAGCCGGTCCCCCCTCTAATAGGAATTTGTATTATGATTTCTCCCATTAAGAGAGACTTGTTACAATACAATCTTTGTGTTCCTTGTGACCTAGGTGATGCAATGAAGATGGAAAGCTTCATGCATCACAAACATAACATAAACTTGAAGAAATCTTTAACTATCCCAAGCCTCAGTCCCAAGACCTCAAACACCTTCGAAGGTGGAGAGAGCTAGCAGGGAATGAGGGTAGGGAAGAGGAAGAAGAAACATTTCGTAGAAGAAAGAATTAGTTCCTCACTTATCATAAATCTTGTTGCTAGAATACATAATAACATAGTAATGAAGAAGAAGGAGATGGCAAGCTTAAGCATTGAAGCATGGCTCTTGGTTGGATTTGCACTCCATATCCAAGAGTGTTGGTGTAGGCTCTCAACCTCTACTTGCTTGGAGAAGGAGAGGGAGTTCTTGCACTTTGCATAGCACACAATGAGAGTGTGTGTGGGTGAGTATACCCCCTAAGCAACCCCCTAGCTTGCTTTGGTCGACCCCCCCTTGTAGCTCATGCTTGAAGCTCATTGGACCCCTCCATGCCTAGCCAATCACAAGCAGGAGGCTTTACAAGCAGCAAGGGTAGCCTTGAGACAAGTGTCCCCCTTTCCCCTTTGAGAGAGAGGGCTAGATAAATGCTAAATCAATTAATTAAATCTCATAAATTATTATTGGACCCCTTGGGTGGCCAACCGATAGGCTTGAGGCACACCATGAGGGCAACATGAGGAGAAACTTGACAAGTGTCCCTTTTGCTTTCTTTGTACCATGCATGGCTTGTGTCAGTGTGTGGGTGTTCTCTCTCATCCCCCCTCATGTAGGGCTCTCCCCCTCCTTGTAGGGATTGAATCTTTGACTTTTTGACACCTCAAACCCCTCATGCATAGGCCCAGTTCCCACCACAAGCTTGGCTCATAAACAATTTAAGCTTGGGCTGGGGTTCTCACCTCAAGTGCAACTCTAGCATCTCAAGCATGTCAAGCACCTCAAGCATCTCAATAATTAAGCACCTCAAGCACCTCAATCATCAAGCACCTCAAGAACCTTAGTCATCAAGCATGACAAGCAGGACAAGCACCTCGAGCTAGAGGTCGGGTTCCCGCGTCTCAAGCTCAGCCCTAGCTTACCTAAGGTCAAAGACCTTTTACACACATTATTGGAGGTCTTCAATGAAGCTAACCCTAAGGTTTTATGCTCCATTTTTTAGCCTTGCTCTTTGATAGACCATCTCTCATTTGGGTCCCTTTACCATTGGCCCCGTGTTGAGATAGATCTATAAGCAAATGTCTATATCTTAACACTTGTTCCCGTTTATTCTCCCACATTAAGTGATCAATTTAATATGAGAAAATCATCTGGGTTGGTTAGATATTAGATATTAGATATTAGATTTTATGACGGATCTAATTTTAGGAGAAAAGGTTTTAAAAAATGAAGCCATTGTAATTTGCACACAATTTTTTCACTTTTGTTATCTCAAACAAATTAACTTGGAAATCAACAAACCTTAAAGTTACCTTAGGACGACGATACCGTTCACTAAAGGAGGGAATGGATTCTAACTGTTGGAAAAACAAGTACTCTGATTAGTGAAAGCGAACACTCTTTAGCACAAGATAATAAAAAAACGGAGTTAACAGGCCACCAATCGAAACATGTCTCGAATGGAAACTCATCTTGAATCGGAGTTGTGTGTAAGTCGCTATGAAAAGGCAAATGTCTATTACCCTTCTATATCTTTAATCTGCTCCTCAAGGCACAGACAGCTCAGTTGCATTTATTCGATTGAATAATGAAAAAAAAATCAATTTATTAAAAAATAAGCGCGTATTCTCAAATTATACATGAATAAGCGCATAAATTACTATTTAATTGATCAATAAAATATGTTGTAGTATACAATAGCAAACCGATAAACTTATCGATCGATAATAGCAAAAAACTACCGACCAATTACCTCATCAACCGATATTTTTTTGTCACGTAGCTCTCTCTCTCTAGGTACACGCAGATAATTAATTACACTTTAAACTATAAAAATGTACTTTTCTTGAAATGTTTTCAAATTATGTATACCAAGATACTTGTCTGATGCATCTCTTGTGTCTCTTGCATGCATATGGGGTGAGATAGACACTACTTGCAAGGTTTGATTCACCAATTGTTGCATCCTACCCCAAAGGTAGTTTAGGGGGTTGGGGTTTAGACTATTACTATAGGTTGTTCTAATTTGGTACATTCTAGTTGAACTTGAACAATCATTGATTGTTTGTACTGTGGGAATACAAAGACCAGATGGGTACGAGGCCTTGTTGGCTACACAACATTCTCATGTGCCTCCCCTCTCCACAGCTCATGACACTTTTTGAATGGCCCTAATATAGCACAAGCATGGAGAGAAGTCTAGGTGCTACTCAAGAGGACAATAATGAATAGGCGCTCATGTAGAGTAGTTTCATTGGTAGCAACCAAGTAGGGTGACCGTGAAGGAGAAAAACAACCCGATAAACTTTGCAGGTTTGGTGAGACCATTATTGGTGTCATGGCACAACAAAAAATGATGGAAAAAATAGCGCACATGCACATTATTGGTGTCATGGCACAACAAAAAATGATGGAAAAAACAGCGCATATGCATGTGCATGAAGTTCTGGTGAGCCCAGGTATTGGTGCCATGGCACAACAAAGACTACGAAACAATGCACATGCATGGGCCCTTCATGCAAACGATGCCACGATCATCACAACCAAAGCTACACACGGAGCTGATCCTGATGACAAAACCTGGGGAAGGTGCCATAAGGTGGTGACCATACCTATAGTACTATGCTTTCTCAAAAGAAATATTAGTAGAATTTTTTCTAGGCGTCTACAATTTAAGAACCTTTAAAGTTCAAAAGTGAAGGTAGGAAATAAAAATCCAGATGACATTGAAAAGTCAGGAAGACTTTGTATTCCCTATGTGAAGAGGTTGTCTAGCATACCTATAATGTTTGTTTACCTTCCTCTTAATGATTTTTTCTGCAATGTTTGTTTACCTTCCTCTTAATGCTTTCTTCTCCTTAGAAGTTCCTTGCACTCCACTATATGTTTGTATTCAGTTTTTGTTCTTGGAATCCGTTAGGAGATTTATTTGCCAACATAAGTCTATACTTGTGCATCTAAACAAACTCTTTGCATTGAGATGCTTTGTTTCCATGAGAGGTAGATTTCTTGAAGTGATTAACATTTAAGGGACATGATGGGGCATGTTTTTTTTTTGTTTTTACTCTAAAGAGGGCCCACAAGGGGAGGTGCTTATCCCTTTCAAATACAAGCGAGGAAACATGGTCGGGCAAGGGCCGCGTACCATCGGGAAAGAGCCACACGTAAGCATCACCATGTCCGCCTAATTGATGCACCACGTGCTGGGAATGACACAGAGAACTTGTAGCAACGAGCTAAGAACCTCCTCCTCAGGTGGGTCGGGATGCACTCGAGTGTCCAAGGGCAAGAGTCCTAGCAACGTGAACACCATAGTTGTGGAGTGTTTTTGCAAGTGCAAAGTCCTAAAGAGTATCCACTTCAATGTTAGAAAAAATGTGCGTCAATTGACAACTCTTGTGAACTTTGGCTTTAGAGGATTAGTTTTAGCCCTTTGCAGTATCATTCACTAGGAGAAGTCACATTGGCTGTTTAAAACAAAAAGAATGAAAAGGATCCATGTGGGGGGGGCACTTGAATGAAAAGAGCAGTATTTGGGAAAAATAGTGCATTTTTTCAAACATACAAAATTCCTTTGCTTAAATTTGCAAAGAGGAAATTTTTAAAAATTAGGTTTATTTATTGGATTTTTACACTATTTTTTTCTATTTTGGGAAAGAATTTTCTCCTTTTTCCCTTGCCCTCAATCAACTTTTGGTTGTCCAAAGGGCAAAGGCTATATATAGTGATGCCTTCTCTTTTTGCTGACTAAAATAGAAAAAAAGCAGGGTTGTATTTTCAAGATTTTTTTGATAGATCTAAAATGTTGATTGGTTGAAATAAGATAATGGACACTCATTTAGATGATCAGTGTGTAAATCTAATGATGGACTTGTTTGATTCACTCTCTTGGTAGTTTGTAGTGGAGCACTGATGAGTAGTGCGCGTGCTCTCTCTTTCTCTCTCAACTTTTTCTTGTTCTCTTTCTAAACAACGAGAAAAAGTATCCATCAGGAGTCCTTTGACTCATCACTTCTCTCTTCTGCCTCAATCCCGACACACAGCCCTTCCGCTAGCTACCAAATTGCAAAGCAGGCAAGAGGCCGCTAGAGAACACATCCAAGGAGTGCTCAGCATCTTGACGTTGAAGATTGTTCGCACCATGTGGAGAGTATGGGCTGGCTGTGGCTTCAATATAACTATTTCTGCAAGGCTAGACCAGGGTTGGCATTGCTCAGGGACTCCGTGATCCTTTTTAAGTATCATTTGAGATACCTTGACTTCAAAAGTTGCTCGTCACCTGATTGAAGCTGCCCCCTTCTTTGTGGTCATGGCAATGACTTTCCTTCACCTTCGTGAGTGTAAATAGCTTATCTGTAGAGCTCTTCTACTTCTCGATCTTCTAGCTTGTTGCTCAGTCGCGATTCTCTGCAGGTCTAGCTTTTGATTTCACTGCATAGATCCTCAAGATTCCATGCTTGAGCACAAGGTAAGCTGCACATGCGAGGATGAGAAGGGCTGGGGTCGGAGTTGCTCCCTATCACTCTGATACCAGTTGTGTGGAGTAGATCCCCGTCCGGGTGTGTGCAAGAAGAAAGTCAAGCCTATTAGCTTTGTGTGTATCCTTTATTCTTATGTATACTCCTGCAAGAGTATGTGGGTGCAAGCAACTCTCCTTGCGGTTAGTTGCTACTACAGTAGTAGGTAGTATATACCATCATGTGTGTTTGGAGGATTTGTTGTGTCTTGCTTGCACTTCTTGCTTTTAGAAAGGACATCAACGGATTTCAACACAGAGTGGCGAGACAATGTCAAAAGGGGCATGCTCATCTTCGCAAGCAAAATGCGCACGCAGGTGTGTGGTTTTGGTTCAAGGGTCATGGATGGAAGGCTTGCTGCTCTGAGGGCGCGTTAAAGGAAAGGGGAAAAAGGTTGAAGCCGACCTAGTTGGCACCACCATAGAGAGGCTATGTGCTTGCTTTTGGATAGCGCCTAGTGGAGAGAGTAGAGCTGAGTTGAGTGCAGTGAACAACTCATCAGCAAACAAGGTGTCAAGGAGTGGCCTGTGTGAGAGAGAGAGAGAGGGAGAAGGAAACAAAAGTTTTATCATCAATAGTGATGATTGAGTGCGCCAAGGTCATGTGATGTGGAGAAATACATCATACCCATGTGCAGGTGGTTTCATTTACTCTCCACACGTTTTGCTAATCTTTTTGGAAGATGATGATGCGTTTTTCCAACAATGGGTTTTGGTTGTGTTTATCGCAAGCTACAGTAAATATGGCAGGGTTTTGGGCAGATCCAAGAAAGAAGGTGAAGCTAGCAAAGAAGGTGCTGAGGGGGATAGGAGACGATGTGGAGTCAGGGCAAGTGGGGTGGGCGACGGTGAACAGCTTTGGCGGCATAGCGAGGAGGGATTCAAAAGTTCTGGCGGAGACGAGGATGAGCGACAGTGTGCCATTGCTGGGAAGGCTAGCAGAGCATGTGGATGAGAAGAGCTCAAGGTCACTGGTGTATGTGAGAATGGTAGTCCTATACTATCACTTATATATAGTCTGGAGAAAGGGGAGGAAGTGCCACTGCTGAAAAACAGAGAGGAAGTTGGAGGGTAAGCTGAGGCAGCTGCGGGGCGGCGAGAGTATAGAGGGCATGCTTGTGCGCAGGGTACCTCTTGCATTTTCCGGGTCATTTGAATGAGTCTTGCTATGATGATGTGGCTTCTATCCGGAGTTGGAGCTTTTCCTCTTCATTCAAAGGCAGTGCCAAATTCATGAGCCACCCTCATGGAGCCCACAGTCGCAGTCCTGGGAGACTGTGCTCTCTCTCTCTCTCTCTCTCTCTCTCTCTCTCGGAATAGTTTCCTACAACGTAAAATTCTCTTCTTCTTCTTCTTCTTCTTCCTCTCTCTCTCTTTGACCGTGTAGATGAAGTAGGAATCTCGAGAGTCTTGGGTCGAGGCTCTTTTGCACCTCTTTCTCTCTGGCAAGGGGCTCCTGAGTCCTGTCTTGAAGGTGAGAGAGATGGCTCTTTCGAGGCCTGACAATACGTAGCCCTGCACCTATAGTAGAAGGTGGGATTAAAAAACTTAGTCATTTATAGATTTTATTCACGTCGAGCCAGTATGTGTACGAGGGGTATCTTTGAAACTTTGAACGAAGGCTTCTTGCTTACCTTCAAAGCATCCGACTTCAAAGGAGCTTCAACTCAGTTTGCAAGTTGATTGAGAAACCTATTTACAATCATGTCACTGGGCTTCTAGACCTTTCTGAGACGCTCGTGCCCCCAACGATCTTGTCAGTGACGACGTGCACCCCATGTGATTACCGCTTGCTGAAGCTGCAGCTAAAAGTTTATACTGGAATAAGACAGTTGAGAGGGTTCTGGCCTGCATATCCAACATATGCACAAGGTCTCTTGAGCACCTTCAAAATAATGTCTGTGATTTATGTATGCAATATAAAAAATGAAGAAAATTGAACTCCATGAGGGGACTTGGTTTTTCTTTGAAATCTTCTACTGATGCGTTAGACCTTGTTAGTGAAGTCCCGTGCCAATGATGACTAGTGTGTACGGTTAAGGAAGGCGTAATTGTTGACCAGGGTATGATAAAGGTATTGGATGACAATTTTTAAGGTAGCGGCCATTAGAATTGTGAACTTGTACTGCACTAGTTACAATACAAGTTGTGTATTGTATAGCTCGCAAAATGGTAGGGAAGGTTCCAAAGGAGGTGTTTTGTATTGAGGAAATTTAGAGCAGATTGGAACGTGGTGCCGGATTGGCGATTTTCTAAGGAGTTCTTGACGTCTTCCTCTTGGTGAAGATTTTTGTGTAGTAGCTCATCAATTTTTGGGATGGGGTGTTTTGTTCTTGATAGTTATCTGGTTTAGGTCCTCGCTCTAATTTTCTATGGATAATCTATGCATTCTTTAGTTGGCATATTTCTCATTATCACTGATGGGCTGGCGGGTTCGATGCTCGATGCAGGAACTTCTTGATTTCAGCATTTGCCTTGACATCAATGATGAAGTCAAGCTTGCATGGATGATCCAGGTAGATACCTGAGTAGCTATTCAGGAAGTACTTGTGAAAACTTTACATGTTCAAGCTTCAGGTCTATCCTCGATCCAACCTGCCTTGCTTTCCTTGGGCAGCGAGACATGGCAGAACACGGATATACTTTGGAGAGCATCAAGGCAAGCATTGCAGCAAGGAAGCTTGACTTTGATGCCTTCATAGGTATGTATCTGGTGATACATTCTTGTATCATTGTGATCTCCCAAGGCCAACGTATGCAGCATCTGTGTGTGTATGTGTCTTGTATGCATCAGGCTATGACAATACCGATTGCCCTTAATCAGCTCATACGCATCAGACTACGGGATTAGCAATTACTCTCTGTCTCTTATATGCATCAGACTATGGGATTAGCGATTGTCCTTAATCGGCATTATTTGCACATTTACAAGCACTATCATGGCTCATTTCACATAGCAATTGCCTTGTGAAATAAGCTGTAATTGTACATTTATGATTCATCCACACCATCATAGCTGCCCCTTGCTCCACTAGTGCTTCATCTATTCTCATCATCTAGAGATCATGCTCATGCTAAAGTCTTTGCTTCTGGTCGAGTCCTACGCCAACGTCTCAAGAGAGACTAGGAGTAACAGTGAACATGGTAGTATAGCTTCTTTAATGTCTACCTGATGGACAAGTCTTTAAGTCATATTCAATATAGATAAATGTTGAGCTAGTGCTTTCATGAAATGGTTCAGTGATATTGCAGGGGAAAGAGAGAGGGGGCATGGGGGTGGATCAGGGAGCACGAAGCTACTCCATTAGCAAGTTGGTGATAAGTTGATAATAAAATGGTAGGATGTGGCAAGAGGATGAGACTGTAAATTGATCTCCCTAAGCCTCAAACCTTAGGCTAAGGCCAGGTTCATAAGGGCCAACACAAGAGCATAAGTAATAACACACTGCATATGGAACTTTTCTAAGTAAAATGTTCCCTCCTACCCTTCTACAACCCCCTTTTTGTACACTCATGTGGCACCATACGGTAATCTTTAGTGAATCCCTCAGGAGGGCGATAGACCTTTTAGTAATTAGCTTGGACTTGATATCGCCCTTTTATTAATTAGCTTGGAATGATGATGTGATTAGCACAAGGTGTTACTTCTAGCTTTGGGTGATGATGATTAATAAGTTTTTATTCGGTCATCATTGGAAGGCAGGCCTTCTGATTTTATCACTTGTTAAATTGAAAACGACATAATATTAAGCTGAGACACATGTTTCCCAAACATTGGCAAGGACTCATTTGCAAATTGAAATACCAAACAAGGTAAAAATTCATAAAAAGAGGGTGTACGTCCCAATTCTCAGGCTCGCTTTCTATAAAGAAAAGAAAAACAAGTATCAACTTTCTAAGGAAGCGAGGTGATGCTTAGTTAATACCCCTCTTTCACCAAAAAAAAAAAAGCTTTGTCATTATCAACTTGCCATTGCCATGTGGCACTAATCCACAAGCTTTATCCAACAGTCCACAATTGCTTTGGAGAGTTCCATGATTCACTAAGGCCTTATGTAGGCCAAAAATATAATGTTTCACATACAAAAGTCAGTCAAATCTATGCCAACTTCCTTCTTCACTAACGTTTGTTTTAGAAAGCCAATATGGAAATTTTCATATCTTATCTTACTTTAGTCTCAGAGCGACTATGAATTTTAATCATCATTAATGACCCCATCAACCTCATTAGCTTGAATTTTTCTTGCTAATAGAATTTTCCATACGGATATGATTCACCTAGCCACATGGATATGGTTGTGACTATGGTTAAAGCCTTTCTTCTCCTCGTCTCTCTCTCTCTCTCTCTCTCTCTCTCTCTCTCTCTCTCACACACACACACACACACACACACACAAATTGCACAAAACCCACAAACAAGGTAACGGTCAATCTACCTAATAAAGCCATCATCCAAGAGTTTCAAAACCCCAAAGCGGCTTTCCTCTCAACTAGCCCCTCTAGGTTTTGTTCTTTTCTTTTCTTTCACCTTTCCGATGGACCCTCAATCCTTAACTGATGCCGCCATGACCTCTGTTGACTCTCTAACATGGTGTAAGGCATCAGAATTGCCTCTCGGAATTGGGACTGCACTTCGGGGCTCAACCAACTAAACTCTTGGTGTATACGACTAACGGTTGAACTTCACGCCTATCTATTTGCATGCACCCACACATGCAGGCTCATAAAAATTGTTTAATAAGTTATTGGAAGACTTTGGTTACAAACAGCACAAAGTTTAATCAGTATAGCCAACCTTGAGTGAGGAAAGATCCCTCTTCTATGAGGAAACTGGTGGATAAAGCGTGCGATCTTGGTGGATAGAGAGGGACCTTCATTTCTTATAAGAGGTAAAGAAAGCTCTCTGTGTACATTCCACGTTAAAGTTTAGCACATATTATGACAGGACTTTACATATAAGAAACAATTCATTGGCACGAGCATATTTAGCTTGGTTTACATGGAAGATCAAAGGAAGCACAGAGCTGGACTCAAGGAGTCGAGTACTGGCTTGCATGCGTACCCTGGAGCGTCAACACGGAAAGAGGAGTGCGCATGTCTGTGTGCTTGACTCTTCAGCACGGGGGGAGAGAGAGAGAGAGTGTGTGTGTGTAAGTAAGTGAGTGTTAATTAACATGCATGTGTGCCACGATTTTACGTACCAATCTATCATTCATAACCTATAAGTCTATAATCTATAAATTCTATCCTAAAATCTTATGTATCTTCTCTTGCTACTCTACTACTATACTACCTGGGTCGTTGTTGCATCCATTAATTAATTTCACATGAAGATTCCTTCCCCTCCTTAATTTTTACAAGCAGCCACTCACTTAGACCCGATGCACACGCTCTGTTCTATCTGCGTGTCTCCCTCTCGTCCCCCCGCCTTGCTCTCCGTTCCTGTCCCTCCCATCCCCCATCGTCCAAGGATGTTATCTGCAGCTTCATCAACCCTTTACTAAACACCACTAGGCAGGATACAGAACACTCTCTCTGTCTCTCTCTTGCCTCTTCCACAAAACGTTGTTCCTGTCTCTCGCTTGCCTCGCGTCCGAGTTTTGTTGTTACCCCAGCCCCATCACAAACTCTTTGTGTCCCCTCTTCGCCCTTACATCCATGCTATCGTTGGCTCAACGCGTCACCGTCACCTACAGTGGCGCGATACCAGAGAGAGAGAGAGAGAGAGAGAGAGAGAGAGAGAGAGAGAGAGAGAGAGAGAGAGAGAGAGACTATGTCCTACAGACGTGCGTCCTTCCTCAGTCTGTGTCTCGTCCCCTCTCTGGATCGCCTGCACGTTTTCAAAAAAATCGGCTCACTGTACATACACACACACTCTCTCTGCGCCGCGTTGGCCTGACACACATGACAATTGGTCTCTCTCTCTCTCTCTCTCTCTCTCTCTCTCTCTCTCTCTCTCTCTCTCTCTCTCTCTCTCTCTAAAAACGCAGCCGTTTTTTGACCTAGTAGACAGTAGTCCACTCTTTTGATCATAACTTCTTCATCCGAACTCCGATTTGGGTGATCTATAGCCTCAATCGAAGAACACGAAGTCCTCTACGCATTGATGTAAAGACAGAAATTTTCAGAGTTGTGGAAGGTGTTTCTGTAGCAGCATTTCCGAAGTGAACAGGTTCAACAAAATTGATTCTCATCTCCTATTTTACATACAATGTCTTCCGGCACTCGCAAGGGTTCTTCTTTTTCAACAAGGTCCACAACCATTGTGGAAAATGATCCAAAATCTCCTAAGTGTGGAGATAGCAACACAACCACCCAACCAACGACATCGGAAACCATGATCATGGCGTACTTGGTATCATTGCAAGAGACCATAAACAAACAAGGCGAAGACTTACGAGTACTTGCAATGGAGAATGGCACACTAAGGGTACTTGTGGTTGAGAATGAGAATCTCAAGAGGACACTTGAGATGCAAACAACACGTTTGATGCAACTTGAAGAGGAAGTCAAGGAATGTAAACGCTCTCTTGTGGACTTGAATGCTTTGAAGGAGCGGATGAGCAAAGTAGAGCATGACCATGTATTGAAAGAGGAGAATTTTGACACTATGAGCCGGGATGTATGCGGCATGAAAAATGTATGCACAAACAAATCTTGGGCTGATGTATGTAGTAGCAATGTGGTTTCTAATTCCTCACTCATGCAAGCTATGGTTCAAACAAAGAATGTTGAGAATGTGGATGTGGAGGAGTTCAAGGAACGGGAGCGACGTTCCAAGAACATTGTTATTCGTGGAATTCCCGAAGAGAAGTTAGAGACATCTCCTTCTCTTGCCATTGTTATTGAAGATTTCTTCAAAACCCACTTTGGCATGTCCGGAGTTATGGTCTATGGAGCACATAGAGTGGGGAAGCAAGGAGCTCCTCGCTCGGGAGAACGGCCAATTGTATGCACCATGCCGGATGAGACCAAGCGAAAGATTATCCTTGATAATAGTTGGATCTATTTGAGGGATACAAAATGTTTTGTATGTGAAGATCGCACTATTAAGCAACAAAATATGCGTCGCAAGGCATATGAGGAAAAGAATAATAAAAACAAGGAGATCTCTCATGAAGAAAATGTGCCCAAGGAGGAGGCAAGTCTCTCAAGCAAATAGGGATGCGTGACCTATGAGACCGAGTTATAATTGAAAATATGCTTTTGGAATTGTAATGGATACCCATGGAATGCGGGGGTTGGCATTGATGAACTAACAAGCAAAGCCGATGTTGTACTTCTTGTTGAAACTTGGGAGCATGATACACAAAGGATTAACGGCTTGGAGGATTACAATGTACATTCATTGATGTGGTCAAAGAATCTCAAGCAACGAAGAGGACAAGGAGGGTTAACATGTATGGTTAAGAAAGGATTGGAAGATTTTGTATCAATTGTGAAAGATGACAAGTACAAACGTTATGTATGGCTGAAAATTATGACACCAAAAAGAGCACCCATTTTTGTAACCGGTTGCTACATTCCTCATCATGATTCTCCCTTTTATGCTTGCATGGATAGAGATCAACCATTTTCTGATTTGGAAGAGGACATTGCTTATTTCAAAGGTGAAGGTGATGTTATTGTATTTGGGGATATGAATGCTCGCACAAAAACATTGCAACATGATACTCAACAATTTGATATGCCATACATTTCAAGGGAGTTGGACGAAGTTCATTTGTATGATCGTACTTCAATGGATGAGAAAGAGCCGGATCACTATGGAAAGTTACTTTTACACATGTGTAATAGCACGGGTATGCTCATTGCCAATGGTGTATCTTTGTGGAGTGGAACCAATGGATTTACATGTAGGAGACATAATGGGGATAGTGTGATTGACTATATGCTACTCTCTGAAGCCATCATGTATCGCATAAAGAGTTTTATGTTTGGTCAATGGACCCCGGAATCCGACCATCGCACCTTATGTATTGACCTTTCATGTGGAGAAGCAACTAAGCATGATAATCTCAGCCAAAGGAAAGAGAAGTTATCACTATGTATGGATTTCAAACGGGCACCAATGTACATTGAAATGGTTGAGCAAAAATTATGGATGACAAAGCTTCAATGTGATGCACCATTGGAAACTAAATGGGAAGCTTTCAAGAAAGCTATTTGTTCTTGTGCGAAAGAATGCTTTGCCATAAAGCATCTCCATGGTATCAACAAAGATAGATCACGCAAAAGGTGGTTTGATAAAGAATGTCAAGATGCTCGAAAGTCCTTGATAAAGCTTGATGCAACTATGGACAAAGACAACTATCAAAGTCATTTGCATACATACAAGGCATTGATTGAAAAGAAGAGAAGAAGATGGGAAGTAAAGAAACAAGAATTTCAAGTCCAAGAAAAGGCACATGCATGTGGAAGATTTTGGAGAAACTTGAGAGGCAAGCAGGTTGAGAGTTTTGGTAACTTGAGTCTAGTGGATATGTACACACATTGTAGGCAATTATATGAGCAAGAAAATACTGAAAAAATGCCATTTTATGGTTCACTCCCATGTATGCCGTCTTTTTTTACTATTGAGGATGTATGCGGTGGGCTTGAAAAGTTGGCCACTCGCAAAGCGGAAGATCTTCAAGGTATCAAGCCGGAGATGATCAAATGGACGGGAGATTTTACCTATGAGTGGATGTGTGACAGTGTTCAACCTTGCACTTCAACATGGTATGCCTTATGATTGGAGTACTAATTGGGTTAAGCCTTTGCATAAAGGAGGGGATGTAAAGAATGTAAGCAACTACCGGACTATAATGATTGGGTCTCTTATGGCAAAGTTGTTTGGGTGCATAATGGAGATGAAATTGAGTGATTGGGCTGAAGAGAATGACAAGCGTGCAAAGGGACAAGCGGGTTTTCGTCGATGCCATAGCACCATTGATCATCTTGTCACTCTTCGTGTTCTCATGGAGGAAAGTCGGTTGAAAGGCAAGCGATTGTATTGTTGTTTTGTGGACTTTAAGAAAGCCTTTGATATGATTCCACATAACAATTTGTGGAGAAGGATGGAAGAACTCCAAGTGCCAAGTGAGTTTATGCTTGCGGTTTCTCGAATCTATGAGAAGGTGATTTGTCAATTGCGCATGGGAAGAGAAATTTCAAAAAATTTTGTAAGCACTATTGGGGTTAAACAAGGATGTCCATTGTCACCAACTCTCTTTGGTCTATGCATCGATCAATTTTAACAAATGGTACTTGACTTTATGCAAGAAGAAGGCATTGAAGAGGTCACTATTTGCAATGCGGTAATCATGCTTTTGTTGTATGCGGATAATGTAGTGCTTCTAGCACACACTTTAGAAGATGCACAAAAGCTTATGGTTGTCCTTGAGAACTTTTTCTTGCATAGTGGGCTGATTGTAAATGAATCCAAAACAAAGGTTATGCTTGTGAAAACCAACCATAAGGAGAAGCCATGCATTGTGTACAACAACGAGACACTTGAAGTTGTTGAGAGCTTTAAGTACCTTGGCCTTGAGGTTCCATCCAATCACAAGTGGCATGAATGTGCTATGCGTCGTTTGGAAGCGGGAAAGAGAGCATATTATGCATTTGAGAACATGTGTAATGCGGGAAACATCAAGTGCTGGGTTCTCAAGAAGTATCTTTTTGATGCATTGGTGACACCGGTTCTTCTTTATGGAGTTGAAGTGTGGAGCGGGAGCATCTCAAAGTCTACTTGGAAAGAGTTTGAGAATGTCCAAAAGCGTTTTCTTACAAACTTTCTCCAAGTTAAGACACAAACACCATATATGCTCCTACTTCTTGAGTCGGGATCTCTTCCAATTGAGGTTATGGGCATGGAAAGGGTTGTGGAGTACATGATAAAGATGCGTCAAAACCCCTCACATCGACTTCCTACAATTGCATGGGAAGCAAGCAAAAAAGTTCAAAAGACGCATAAAAGCAAGATCTTGAGCACGGGATGGATGCAAGACATAAAGAAGTGGTTTGGGAGATGGGATGCATTACGCTTGCTACATGATGCTTCAATTGACTCTTAAGTGAATGAAGCTTTTCTACAACGCCAATGTATTACGGCTTGGGAGAAATCCGGTGGGTCACGCTTCATACATTACACCACCTATATTGCCCCCAACTACAAAACCATGTTCTTCGCTGAGAGAGGAAACCGTACTCACACTTACATGCTTGAGCCTATTCCCTTGTCCGCGATACGCACTATCGCAGCAATTCGGCTTAGCTCCCATTTCCTTCGATGCGAGATAGGGCGTTGGGGCAATGGAGAAGAGTCAAATCGATTGTGCACATTATGCTCACTGCAAGTTCGAGAGTCTGAGTACCACACACTACTAGAGTGCTCAGCTTTTGATCACATCTGAACTTGCTTCTCTCACATTTTTAGCCATAACTTAGACCTACACACTTTCCTCTCCCAGCCAAAGTGTGGGCTCTCCATTGCGACTCTCATCACTACAATTTTGGAGCATCGAGAGTCACTCATCAGCCATACACATACTACATCACATGTAACTTTGGTCCCATAGGTCATATTTGACCTCCGAGGACGATAATAAAATCTCTCTCTCTCTCTCTCTCTCTCTCTCTCTCTCTCTCTCTCTCTCTCTCTCTCTCTCTCTCTCTCTTCCAGATGTCATGGAATCCGCGTTCGCAGATGCCCTCCACTACCTCCAATGTCTGGGAAAAATGTGTGCCACCTTAATATCGTGCGATTCTCAATTCAAAAAATGCCGATTGACGAAAAGGCGAAAAGGAAAAATTCTGCAGCAAAATAGAGAAAAATAGCGTAAAAACTCCAAAAACAATTTAATTTTCTAAAATATCCTCTTAACAAAATCAACGAAAGAAAAAATGACTTGTCCACTCCATCCGTTCATTCCACTTGCATTCCCAAAATACCTCTGATTGTGAGGGGCACAAGCGGAGAGAGCGGACAGGCGCACAAGAGCAGAGAACTATCCCAAGAGACCTTAAAGATCTATCCGACGAGCAGACTTGAACTCAAGACTTGTTATTCAAGAGGGAAGCGGCATTTTTGAAACTAAAAACGGCATGATATCAAGGCAGACATGTAATGTGCACAATAATCCCTCGAACAAGGAGCTGTTGCGAAGAGATGTTAAGCTATTGTGAAGAGATGTTAGGCTCAGTGTTTTCCCTTGTTTTAGATCCTATTTATGCTTCTACTATGTTGTGTAGTATATTTGCAATGCAAAATCAATGTGTATTGTTAGTCTACTCTAAACTAAGTGCAAAAAAAATTAAGACATAAAGACTTAAATGTGTGTATCTAAAAAATAAATTACAGGAGGGGGGAGTTTCAGCTAAGTTCAATGCTTTGACCAAAGAGCAAGCACTAGGTACACAACAATATGTGTAATCCCATCAGAATCTGATACCTATTAACTTACCTACTAACCATGTTCAATTAGCTAAAGAAAGGACAGGCAATGCCATATTTTGATAGAATTTTGGGCCAATTTGATCTTTCCCTGCCTATAGATATTGCTATATACCTTTGTGTACCTTAGGCCTCCCATTGGACCAATGACACTAATTGAACTTATGCTTTCTTTAGTTAATTTTTTATGTTGTACAAGGTGACTAATGACTCAAAAATTGATGCTTTTTATGTGAAGAGATGTTAAGTTGCTGTGAATTGCTACAGCTAAAGAAGAGGCAAAGGAGTTTTGTCCATTACATGCATTGTCATGTAGATGTGGGTGTGTAAATTTCTCCTACCCATAAATATAAGCATTGACCAATAAAGATGAGATTATAACCTGGTGGTTTTGATCCTCGTGCACCTCTAGACCGAGGTGTGCGGGGATCAGACATGGCTAGAGAATGTGAGGTAGTTTAGAGTGTGAAGAGAGAGAGAGAGAGAGAGAGAGAGAGAGAGAGGATGCCAATAGAAGATTAAATTTATATCCAGGCTATAAGGTTTTTACATTGATTATGAGTAGTGACAATGAAGTGGGGCCATCCAATCAAAACACCTATCCCTCAACAAGGATCTTATGTACTTGTAATCAATGCAAACATGCTGTGCGACGAACAAGACGTGTTTCTTTGCAGCACGTTCATGAATTTGGCGAGTTTGACTCATCTATTATAGATTGAGTTGTTGCCAATTAGAGCTCGTCAGACTCTGAGGTTGGCCAACAGACAGCAATCTTGCAATCCAATAGACGTGTTTGCAGGTGCTTCGGTCAATCAGCATACGTGAAGCCACAAGATGTAGCCTCTGATAGCTCGGAGGGTGATCATGCAGACCATATTTCCAACGAGGCTATGTTTGAGCCCAAGATCGATGAAATGATTGAGACGATCATGGATTTAAAAAGGCTTATCTATGATGACATGAAAAGTGAAGCCGATACACCATTGTATGGTGGAGCACATGTGTCTAGATTGAAGGCGCTCCTGGTTCTTTTCAACATGCAGACAAATTTTGGATGGAGTGACACTAGCTTCACAACGCTTTTTACGATCTATTACAATGTGTTTACTTCAAAAATACCACATTTTTTTCACTGTGTAAATTGCTCAAAGAGCACATACTGCCAGCTGATAATGTGATGCTAGATTCCAAACAAGAAGCAAGAAAGATCTTGCAAAACTTGGGGATGGATTATAATTTGATTCACGCTTATCGTAACAACTGCATTCTTTTTAGAGGGTAATACATAGACATAAAGAAGACAAACAACATCGTGGTATCACCGAGAATAACCATGGTATCAACGAAACAACATCATGGTATCACCGAGAATAACCATGGTATCAATGAAACAACATCATGGTATCAATGAAAATCACCATGACCAAAGTACTAACAAAACATCATCATGGTATCATCAAAATCACTATGGTATGAATGAGAGATTATCAATAAAACGACGTAAACTATATCTCTAGAAGAATAATTATACCAGAATCAATGAACAAATATATCATATAACAAAAGATCATATACCATCAGTAGCTCAATGGAATTTGGACGATCATCAATGGCTCAACTGAATCGGAATGACATTTATGACAGATATCCATGAACAGATCTATAGACATTTGATATCTGGAAATATAGATATCCAAGAAAAAATCATCGGTAAATGTCTTAGAACGTATTAGACAGCTTGAAATAGTATAGACTTTTGAGAACATATATCTATAATAGTGATTCGATTTGTAGTTGCCTTCTGCAGCAAAGTTACATCAGTAACAAATATATGATTGATGAAGAGAAAAACATAATTGATAAATTTTCAATTAGGAGAAAAATCAAAAGCAAAAATGCTTTTCAGACATTTACGTAGTCTGAGAACGATAATTCAAAATCGCTGCTGAGTTTAGAGAAAGTTTCTTTTGCAAAGTTGTAGACCATATCGATTGCAGTGGCTCTCACGGGCCGGTTTTGCAAAATCTTTTTCAATTAGGAAAAAAATCAAAAGCAAAAAGCGAAAGTTTCTTTTTAGACATGTACGCAGTTTGAGAACGATAACTCAAAATCTGTGCAGTATTTGAAATTCTTTTGCAAAGTTATAGACCACACCCATTTCGGTGGCTCACGCAAGTATTATCTGCAAAATTATTTTCAATTAGGAGAAAAAAAAGAAAAAGTTGTTTTTCAGGCATGTACGCAGTCTGCGAATGATGACTCAAAATTGGTGTAGAACTTGAAAAAATTTTCTTCTGCAAGGCACATCGACTCCGGTGGCTCGTGCAAGTAGTTTCCGAAATCAATTTCAATTAGGAGAAAAATTGAGAACAAAAAGCAAAAGTTGCTTTTTAAACATGTACGTAGTCGGCGAACGATAACTCAAAATCGATGCAGAATTTGAAAAAGAATTCTTCTACAAAGTTGTAGACACATCGATTCCGGTGGCTCATGCGGGTAGTTTCTACAAAATCGTTTTTAATTAAAAGTTTAAAAAAAAAAGCGAAAGTTGCTTTTCATACATGTACGCAGTCTACGAACGATAACTCAAAATCGGTACAGAATTTGGGAAAAAGTTTCTTCTACAAAGTTGTAGACCACATTGATTCCAGTAGCTTGCACAGATAGTTTTTGCAAAATAGCTTTGAAGTAGGAGAAAAATAAAAAACAAAAACGTCCTGCTCTAATACCATGTTGAGAGAGAAAGAGAGAGCACAGAAAAAGAAACCCAAAGTGTGTTGAATACACACATGAGATGCTGTATATATAGAGGGGACATGGGTGCTATATATAGAGAAGCCATAGTTAGAGTATCTTCACATGTAAGCTCAACACAAAGTACCCATATAATACTCTTCTGCATATAGTTTTACTATGAGTCAAAAGTACCAAATCCGACTTTTTGTTATATGGCAATGGTCCTCCACCGGACCAAAGGTCTTTGTGTAGTACCCAAGCCTCTGTAAACTACCCAACTTGATACTCTCATGCGTGCCAATGGTTTTACATAGTACCAAAAGCATACTTGTTTATCCCCAAAAAATTTGCAAAGTAACCATACGGGTACTCTTCTTCATTGAGTTCTACTATGCGTCAAAAGCAGACGGATAGTACCAAATCTGACATTTTGTTTTATGAAAATGGTCCTTCATAGTACCAAAGGTCTTTGTATAGTCCCCAAACCTCTATAAACTACCCAATTTGGTAATCTTTTGTATGCCATTGATTGTACATAGTACCAAAATTTTAAAGACAGTACCAAATATGGAAATATTTTATCTATAGAGTACCAAAGCCTCACTCTATTTTACCAAAGCATAATTGTGCAGTACCAAAGTTTTTGTGCACTTCCAAACCTACTCCCTGTATAGTACCAAATCATTCTTGTCTATCATCAAAGCATTTGCAAAGTACCCATATCGATACTCTACTTCATAGAGTTCTACTATGAGTCAAAAGCAAAAGACAATACTAAATCTGACTTCTTGTTGTATGGAAATGGTCCGGCACTGTACGGAAATGGTCCAACACTGTACCAAAGGAAATGGTATAGTACCCAAGCCCCTATAAACTACCCAGTTGGTACTTGCCTACATGCCATTGCTTGTACATAATACCAAAATTCTAAAGACAATATCAAATATGGAAATAGTCTTTTATAGTGCCAGATGTTTTATGAATAGTCTCAAATTTGTATAGCACCAAATATTTTCTGAATAGTCTCAAATTTGACTGATTTCGGTGTTGTCCATCTCTTAAATGGTATTCTATTTCATGGGGCAATGGTCGTATAGTACCAAAGGCCTTAGAAGAACCCACTTCGTTGTGTATTGGTTATATATTGCACCAAAGAAGGTAGAAATGATTCACTTTGGTTACCCAATATGACATTTTTGTACTCTACAATACCATATTTGGTACTGTCTACAACCAATTTTGTCATTTTACCATCTGCATGAAGTTGAAATTTTGTAACCTTTTTTGTTTTGGTGCCATAGGTTGAGCTATACCAAAGATTCAAGAAGTCTCACCATATAGTGGTCATGTCTCTTAGATTCTTTGAGGCATTAAAGCCATACTTTGTTCGGAAGTTGGAAGAGAGGTATACTTGTTTCTATGTATCTTATGTGCAGATGCTCTATTTCAAAGAGACTTTTAATTAGATGTTGCAAAACAAGTTTGGGAATCACGAGAAAGGTCACCTTTGCACTTGCTCCATATGTTGTAGAAGTGATGATACAGGAGAGTGCTTTGCAAACCAAGCAGTATGTCAACACATCACTAGTATGTGGGAATCCACCATGTGCCCAAAGTCTCTAAATAGTGATTACCATGCCAAGAAATTCTTAATGTGGGACTGCTCCCAATGTGGTGTACGGAAGTTGACATTTTGTCCCAGTGAGATAGTGGAGGATAACAGGGAGGTGTCTGTGAAGGTTTTCATGGATGCTGGAACGGGACATTTGATGCAAGTGGGAGTGAGAAGAAGCGAAAGGACTTGATTGTGCAACAAATGAAAAGAGTAGATTTTCTTAGCCTATTTTCACCCCACCTCACAAGCTTTATCAAGCACAACTTTTTCTTTCGTTGGCAAGCTCAGCAGTTCAAGGATTGTTTACTCAAGTTTCCTAGCAATGTCATTGTATCAATTATTAGAATGAGATTTAGTCAATGCATTAATGGTCTACTCAAGTCACAATACTTGTGCACATCACTTATGTAAGAAATGCAAAGGATGGTGTTCAAAAGACGCTACACTTTTACGTATCATATGATAGGCATCATGATACATTGTTTGTACAACATTGTTTCATGCTTCACAACAAGTGGCTGAAACAACATGGATTTTGTTTGAAGCACCATTGGGTGTGGTCACATGGAGATGCTTCACAATTCAAAGCCCATAGAACTTACTATTTTATGGACAGCTACTATCAAATGACAGGCTTGCATATGATTCATAACTTCTCAACATCAAGCCATGGAAAAGGAGAGCATGATGGGGCAAGGGCAATCATCAAGAGAAGCTTGGCACATGCGGAATTGAAACCAGATGGATGGCCTATGAAGTGTGTGGCTGATGTGTTCGAATTTTTGAATGAAACTTTTCAGCCAAGAGAATAGTGTCACAAGTCTAATTCACAGAGATTCTTTTCTCTTATTGGCGCGGATTATGTACAACGCGATCTCTAGTGGGATTGTAAGTGCATTGTGGTCTCCCCCTCATTTCATTGTGTTGATGGGTATTCAAAGGACAACCAGTGTGAGGTATGTTTTTGAACAGTTTAATGTTTTTGTGATCCATGTATAAGTGGGCTCTGGAGAAGATGCAAAGATAGAATGCATATAGAAGAATGGAAATATGTTTCCATTAGACCACTACCAAAGTCTCTAAATACAGGAAGGGACAACAAAGAGGATTATGAGGAGGATGATGGATATTCAAAATTCTCTGTCGATGAGCCAAGTTTCTATTTTGCCACTATATGAATGATGCCCTGAAATGTTAAGTGGGATGCTATCCATTGGGGATAACTTTGCAGTGAAAGCATCCAAGGCTAAAGAGGACTTCTACCTTATCAAATGCACGAAAGTGCTGTACCAGAAAGACAATGGGAGCATATAAGAATAAGTGGCATAACAAGATTGTTAGAGGCAGGAAGGTTGTTGAAGGCTTCTATTATGGCCAATTTGAAGGAAATTTTGATACATATAGCCTATTAGATCAAGCATCTCCAGTCATGATCTACTCATATCTTATAAGGGCCATACGTTTCTCAATGGAGCCTATTGTAGGAGTCCTTAATCAATTCAAATTATCTATTGAAGTATATGAGAACATATACATTAGCATGCCATATGATGATGATGATGAGAGCGATGGTGCATCCCTGTTACTTGAAACACAAATCTAGAACCCCTAGGTGGGCAAGTGAATTCTTTTTCTCCTAGACAAAATACATCTTTTTCTCCTCATGATTTACTATTTTTCTTGCTATTCTTCACTTACTTTTTTTAATATTTGAGATTGTTATACATTAATTGTCAATCTATGTACCAACTTGCCCCCAACCAATACCAAATTAATACTAACAAGCACCAAAATGGAGCTAACGAGCACCAAAGTGGTGACAAGCAATACCAAAACTTTTACTGTAGAATCCCTTGCATAAGCTCATGTACCAAAAGGGAGCTAATCAGTACCAAAGTGATTGCAAGCAGTACCAAAGTTTGGTGCTATAAAATTCTTTGCATAAGTTCATGTACAATACTGTGAGCATTTGGTGCAAGAAAATGGATCCAAGCTGCAACTGTATATTTGCAACTTTAGGGTTTCAAACACAAGTGATGCATAGTAGGGTCTCCAAAACCTGCTAGACAACATGGCTCACGACCATCATGAAGTGAATAGTGCCAAATTCTTAAGAAAATTTGGTACTGGATAGCACCAAATTTTGTACATTTTCACCATTGTATTAACACCAATGTCAGGGATTTCAAAAAATATGCCTTTAGACTACAAACTACTAGACAACACAAGAAAAGACACTAGAGATCAAGATCCCAAGACAGTATACCAAAAAAGTGGTTTTCCATTATATTAGGTAAGGGGGATCAAATTTGTAAGAGTAACCCTTCATCTCTATGAAGTAATCAACAACATACCCAGAAATAGCATCTTCTATATCAAAGATAGGGTTCTTGCGAGTGTACGTTGTTGGGTACCAATCGCATATCCATCCGAGAAACCACGGCAAAATGAGGTCTGCCAAATAAAAAGGGTGTTCTTTTTCTACCACAACAGGATAATATGATCTGATTGCAAGACAATTCTCATAGTTATTTTTTAGTGACGTGTATCTACAATCATCCAATAGAATTGTGTTGCTAGCATCAAAATTCTGGTGCCTTGCCCACATTGTCCATAGGTTCTTCAAAAAAACAGGCTTGTTGCCCACTGCTTTGGGCACGTGTGACACCTCCTCCATACTTTGCCGCTAGGTCTCATAGTCTTCTTGGTAGAGTATATTTGCCATTCCAAAGAGGACGTTAGAAGTATGTGTAACCTAACCTCTGAAACAGTCAAAGATTACATGAGTTACCTGCAAAGTACTTCTACCTCACATGTCGAGGGAAGCAAGCGTTCAACATATCTAGCACTTTTTTCCTTCTATAGAAGGATCACAAAATTATCTTGGCTTTCTTTTTAAGAGTTAGTATGAACTCCTCAGTATCTGGCCTTACAAGACAAATTAGCAAGCTATTGAGTCTAATGATCCGTGGTTGGAGCTTCTTGTCCAAAACCCAAAGGCCTTCTGGAAGTTTGCTACATCGTGTCAATAACACCCTATTAAGGTCAAGCACAATCAACCACCTGGGTTAAGCAACATCATGCACAAGAATTGAGTTTTTCGGTGGCTCATCTAGCCACCAAGGGTTTACTACAGCACCAATAGTCCATATGAGAGGAGGAGAATAGATAGTGCAAACAGATAGTGCAATCATCATATCATAAAAAGAAAACTGGTATGACATCAAAAACTACCAAATTTGGTACTCAAGACTACCAATTTGGTAATGTATTGTGCAATACTTAGTTTGGAAATGGTACTCAATAGTACCAATTTGGTACTTTATTGTAAAATACTTAGTTTGGAAATGAATAGTAACATTGGAACACACTTACAAGCTGAAAACACTTACAAGTTGAACACACCACAATATTATAGAGAGAGCAAGAGATGAAAGACATAGGCCAAAAGTTGAATTGATTCGGTGAAGTGAAAAGCACATTGTGCGAAATACATTTGCATGTCACAAGGGCTACAATTTGCATGCACGAGTCAACTGGTCACGAGCACGGTTGCACTTCTTTCTTTGCACACAAAAAAGCTCCGACAAGGTTGACGAATCAAAAGAATCACATGTCGAATTCTGTACAGCATCACCAATTGCTAGATCCACACCCCTATCGGTAATGTCCACTTTTGCATCCTTTGCTTCCACTTCCTCCTTGGCATTCTTGGCCCCGTCCCTGTTTTATGCTTTGCCTGCCCTTCCCCTTTCTCCATGTTCCATTTTCTTGGACTGTGTCCCTTTTTCTTTTTTGGCATCATCCACCCCTTTTCCCTCCTTGGCATCCACCCCCATCTTGTCCTCCCCCTGATCCCCCTTCCTGGCTTCCAACCCCTCCTTCTCCCCCTCATCCTTCTTGGCATCCACCCCATGCTTGGTCTCTTCCCCTGTCCCTTTAGGTTCTTCCACCCCCTGCTTGGTCTCTTACGCTGCCACTTTAGATCTTCCACTCTCTTCTTGTCCTTTGCACCTTCCCCTTGCCTATTATCATCCTTTCTAGTGATACGATCCTCATACATCGTGTCAGCAGCATTTGGTATGGTAGCATCCAGCTTCACTTCCTGAGGGACTTTACCTCCCACAATGTCTTTGTTATCCTTAACATCCTTGTCCTCATATTCACTGTTTTCGTCACTTTCCCCTATGGTATCAAAGTGTAGTCCCTTCTCAATCTCCTTACCTTCCACACTACCATACTTTAAATCATAGAGAACATCTCCTCTCTTTAGTAACCTCATCCTCCCCCCATATACGACTTGCAGCAAATTTTGTGGCACCCTCTCCTTCCTTGACCACCTCTCCATCTATTCCATTGGGCCTAGCCACTGCACCATCCTCCTCCTTTGCAAAAATAGCAAAAGACAGCATGTACTTACATGCAGTGCATGTAAGCATATGATTTGTTGAACACGCACATACTAACTCTTCACAAGATGATGCCTAGTGACTTGGGACTTTTCCACCTTAGGGATCACCATAGTACAACCAGTTTTGGCACAATGATCCCTGCTTTGTAGCAAATCACTGATGTAAAGGGGTTGATACTGATTTCGACAGTCAAGATCCACCAAATCAACAACTAGGGCCTAGGAAATAACATGAATCTCTTCCCAAGCCCAACATCAGCAATCATCTGCTTCACAAAGAGGGATGGCATTGTGATTCTTTTCATGTTGCCTCTGGCATATCATACTCAGCCTGTTGCCAAACAACACCAAAGGGGGAACCAGATTAGTACCAAAAGCTACCATAATAGTACCAAAAGCAGTCTCCAAGGCATCATACTAATAAGTAGTACCAAAATCTACCCAAACTACCAAGTCATCAACAATGACAAAAGACGACCATGTAGTACCAAGTCATCAATGACAAAAGACGACCATGTACTACCAAAAATAGAACCATGAGCTACCAATCCATAGTTGAAACATAAGCAGGAAAAACAAAACCCTAACAACCACCAAAACAACATTGTCAAAAGCTACCATAACTACCTAAAACTACCAATACCACCAAAACACCATTGATAGAAAGCAACCATAAACCACCAAAGGGGAAAAAAAAATTCTACCAAAAGCTTCCAGTTAGTACCAAACGCTAGCAGGAAGTCTTGTGGGATGCATGTCTAACCTCACCATCCTATCTTATTGCAGTATTAGCGAGAACCACGATTAAATTGTCAATCCATGGGATGAAGCTGACTCGACTAGTGCATAGAGGCTACAAGAAGTTTTCAATCTCTCGAAAAACAACTAACAACTAGTATCTAACTCAAGCTACACTCAAGTGACTGAAATCACCAAAAGCCAATTGCTCATCGATAAACAAATCACATCCGTTACAGCATCAAGTGATATCCGAACATAACAAAACTTTTAGGAAATGTTTATAAGACCTAAGCACACATGCTTATGGTCTCAAACCCCACTTTAGGTCAAGTTCCAAAATCGCGATTATTAATAGCCGTGGATTTTTGACCTAGTCGTTCGACCCAGAATGCATCTAAATGCTTAGCAATGATGCCCCAATACCTCTCCTATACTTAGTTTTTGATTCAAAAGTGTAAATTCCTAAAGTTATGATAAAATTAGGCCGTGGGTCAACGACGCCAAAAGCTACGAAATAATGTAATGTGTTTACGTCAATCCGTAGAGCTCTTACCTGTGGTTGCAATGCAACAAACACGACTGCAGTGTGGCAGCCGGGGAGGGAGTAGGAAGCACGAGAAGGAGACGAGTGAGTGTCGTTAGCTCACGCTGTGTATTTCATTATCCAAAAACTTTTTAATAGCTTATAAAAATTGGCTTTTATACCTTAGCTAAGGTTATTGGTGGTTAAAACTAATAATTTGGGAGTTCTACAAAAGCTAGGTAATGACAGGTTGATACAATTTGGAGGCTTGTAGCCTCGGCTCATTAATTTATAGAGTTTATCCGAGAAAATAAGAGTTACAATATTTCCAATTTATCAAAATAATAAGTGTTTTACAATGAGAAATCCGAAAAATGGTATCCGTGTTAGCTTGCTGCTAACATTCCCCCCCTCCTCGCCTGTGTCATCCTTGACATAGCTTTATGGGTTGAGTAGTCTTCGGGCTGGCGGCTGGCGAGGCGGTCTTTAAGTGTACTTAGTGCCTTTTGGTATCTTATCTTTCATAGTTACTCTGTTCTTGAGCTCCACTGCTGAGTAGCCTACAAACCTTGATGTGAGGTTGCTGATCACTGGCGCAAATATCTTTGTTCGTCAAGTGAAGAATCCCGTGTAAAATGCTTCCTCAAATGCCAACATAATATATGAAGGTAGAAATATGAATCTGGCATAGAACCCATAGAGGACTTCTTCGAAAGGTTGGCCACTCAGATCAGACAAACCTTTATTACCCTCAAGGAATGACATCAAAGGGGCGCCTACTTGCTCTGGCTCATTGAACACTTAGATGCATGTGACCAGCATTTGGTAGATTTTAGGGAAAATTACCAAAATACCCCTCTAATTTGTGGAAATTCCCAAAATACCCCTCAAATTTCAAAAATTTCCAAAATACCAAAATATCTATTTTGGTTGAAGTATTCAAGCTTATCATTCCTTTATTCTTTTCTGGCAATCAAGATCCGTTTTTGAGTGCTTAGCATGTAATTTGTCACAAATTACCTCGCAAAAAAGGGCAATTTATCTCCAAAGCCTACATTACCTACTCAAATTCTAGTTTGAGTATCTTGTATTGATAGAAAATCAATCTTCTTATGAAAGGTACAAATTTTTTAATTTTTGAAAAAAATTAATCTCACAACTAGGGGTATTTTGGGAATTTTGTAAATTTGAGGGGTATTTTGGGAAATTATGACAAAATATCGGGGGTATTTTGGGAATTTCCACAAATTAGAGGGGTATTTTGGTAATGTTCCCAAGATTTTATATAGCATCGCACATGACCAATCTGGTAGACTTTTAAAGAATGATATGGTGCCCTTTAGGGTTTTTACCATGTATTCTTCAGTCAATGGTCCCTTTTCTGGAGCAAGAAATCTGGGGTAGTTTATCCAAGTTTGCCGCTTCTTGAGTAATGCCTCATGTGCTATCTAAGTCCTTACTCTTGGTACAAGATAGAAAGTTGGATCTTTTTGCAGGGCTGCAGGTGCTCTCATGAACGAAATCAAGTATCTTGGGTTTTTGTTCATCCAGCTCAACCTCCACTTCGGGTGGTCTTTATTTGCGCCCTCGACTTGCATGTCTGCGTAAAGTCTTTCTTTTACCTGTAGTAGCTCAACTTTTATCAGAGGGTAGGGCAGGGACTGTTGGTGCCATTGTGCATTGATTTAATTGGGAGTGAGTTGTGCAACGTTGACGGAGTGAAGAACTCTCAACTCCCAATCCATCGCTACCTTCCAGTGCTCATCCACCTCTTGTGTAATCTTTTCTTTCAGTGCATCTTCTTCAGCCTTTGAGAGTTGGACCATGGGCATTGTGTCTTCTTCTGTAATGGTTACCTGAAAATCTTCCTCACCACTCAGCTCTATTGTGGACTATGTCTCTAGTTCAGCAAATGATACTGAGGGTATTTTTATTTGAGTCTGCTCCGAAGTGCCTGCCTCTTCTTGCATTTCCGGCTTTCCCTCTCTCAGTAGCTGGTTGACTCTTTTGAGTTCAACAATCTCCTTCAATAGTTCATCTTCTCTTTGCACCCGCATCAATGCCAAGTCTGTGCACTGAGATTTCTCTAGCTTTAGCTCCAGCTTGAGGTCGAGGTCCTTGTTCTTTCTCTCCAATGCTTTGTAGACCTTGTCTATTCCTTTGATCGAGGCGACTGGATTCTCTCGTATTTGTCGCAAGAAAATTGCATGATCATTTATGCTTTGTTCAGAGTATTGTAGAGAAGCGTTCGCAACATCCAACTGCACTTGAATCTTCTGAGCTAACAGGGTTGTCATTAGAAGTTTGTTTGTAACTTCTGTCAGCTGTTCATCTTTAGCTTTGCAATCATCTGACAACTTCGTAAGTAGGTCACATAACTCCTCGATCTCCTTCTACTGTTTATCTCTTGCTAGCTGATTTTGTTTAGCTTCAGCTTTCATTTCCTACACTTGCTTCTGTAGATCAGTGATGCCATTTAATCTATCTTCTAACTCTCCTTAGAGAGCGTCAATCACCATCTCTAGTTCTTTAGCCTTTGTGTTGTGGCTAAGTGCTGCTGATCGGAGTCTTTCCGTCATATCCTACATTTGCCTTGCATATTTGTTGACTTGCAGGATTACCTCATCATTTCATTTCGAGTCTTCATTTCTTGCTAGCTACCTAGATGTCTCAACAGTCTCTTGTGTCTCTCTTAGCTGCGTCGTGGCGGCGGGTTGTTCTTGCCCTTGAGGTTGTGGCTGGCCTTCTTCTGCTTTGTCATCCAGAGGCTTTGTGGATGCCTTAGCCATTTCGTGTTGTGTGGAGGTGGAAGGTGTTTTCTTTATTCCATGTTCCTGTGTTTGATCAAACTTTGTGGCCTCCTCTGGTGCAGGACTCGCTGCCCTTTTGGTCTCTTGCTCTTATTCATTGTGTTGCTCTTGTGTAGTGGTTGCCTGTTGTGCAAAATCGGCTCCTTCTCTTTGTTTAGGCTCTTGTGTAGCTTCATTTTCCGGTGATGGTGGTGGGCTTGGCATGGGTTGATCTTGGTGTTTAGAGACAGGAGAAGAGATGCAGGGAGACACATCACCTTGGGCATGTTGTGCTTCTCCTTGTGCAGTGGTCTCCTCTGCTCTCTTTTGTTCTTCTTCCTCTTTTGCCTTCTTTGCCGCTTCTACATACGTTCCAGTGCTTCAGCGGGTTCTTCAGCCTCTTTCCTGGTGTGATGCTTGGTCCTTGGTCCCTTAAGTACACTAGGCACCCATTTTTCTGGGTCCTTTCCTTGTGCTTGTCTGTTGCATTCGTATGCATGTTTCTCTCTTTCAAACCGGGCTTGCTTTTTCACGTGCTCTTCTTGGTGTGCTGCCATGGCTTTTCTCTTCATTTCCTCTCTTTGCGCTCTCTTTTCTTCATTATCTGAGATTTCACTGTTGTGCCTCTCCGGCGAGCTTTCAGCCGACTCTTCATCATATTTTTAGGATCTCTTGGATGATCTTCTAGCTCAAGGAGATGGTTGAGCTGATAGTATCCAAGTGTTTTGGTCTGGGGCAGGTGGTAGGTTGTCGGCCATGCCGATGGCATGGTATGCAATTCTTGTCAATACCTCTGGTGCACCTAGGTAAGTGATCTTTCCTTCTTTCTTTGTGCCTTTTAAAGTGGTCAGGACATATTGTGCGTGGTCCACCGGTTGCCTGGTTGTTGACTTGAGGACTTGAGTGAAAGTGGTGGCAACCTCATGATCGATTTGGCATGCTATACCTTGGTGGCCTTTTAGCTAGGAAGTAAAAGTGTTGGTGGTATAACCTGGCTGGCTCTTCCACTTGCTTGTGAATTAGGTCTGTAAAGGTGGCTACGACAGTTTCTTTGGTGAAAGTAGCTGCCATTTTCTTGTACCTTTCCCTCATTGTCATTCCTTTTGTGGGCAGTCTGAGTGCTTCTGCCACTATTTCCTTGGTTATTACAACTTCAACTTTATTCCCCTGAGGGTCAAAAATATGGGCAGTTCCATCTTCTTTAATTTGGATAAAAGCTCGTAAACTTTTTGGAAATCCACACCGCACGGCTCCTGTTCATAGAAACCTTTGAGTCCTAGCATGCGGTTGGCTTCTTTGGTCTCAGGCTTCGTGCCAACATCATATAATTATTTTGGTAGAAGTTGCAACTCTACCTAATGTCCCACCTCACTCTTGAATCTACCGATGAACACTGTGGTGTGATGCTCCTCGAGCTGTTCTTTTAAAAGATAGGTTTCCTTCGTGGCTTTGACTAAATCTGGATCCAATTGGTATGCGGGTAGCTCCTGCAACTTTTCTTTCTGGTTGAGCTTCTTCTTGGCCCTGTCTACTACTTGCATGGCTCCTGTTATGTGAATAGAGTGTCAAAGTTAGCAGATTTGTCGAATTTTTCTCTGAAATGCCCTTGAGTCTGAAATGCTGACAATTTTAGTCCAATTTGCTTCAAATCAATTTTTAAACAAGCATAGATGCATAAAAACATGCAAGGAGTAAAATTGTACCAAACAAAATTTTGCAACCAAAGTAAATAATCGCGATTATTTACAACTGAGTATTTTTTTCAACATTTTGCAAACTTGGCATCACAAACTCAAAGTATATACCAAATACATGCTCTGAGTGAAATATGGGCTCATTTGGATGCATAGGGTGAAAATGGTACCAGATTTTGGCTTTAGGTCTCTAAAATAGTAGATAAAATGGAAATTTGAGATTTTGAGCTCCAAATTGATTCAAACTTGGCTAGTGGGTTGAACACATCATGTACTTTGGATGTATGATGACAAAATATCAAAATTCCCCCGTTTTGGCTAAAAAGTAAAGAATCGCGATTATTAACATTTCTACCAAAATCAACATTTTTTGGTACAAATTGATTCTATGCATTGTATAGACCCTGTGTATGTGATATGAGGTGATTTGGATCAAAAAATGTGGTCCATAACCCAAAAATTTCTTGCAAAGACTTCTTTGCGTTTTTTAGCAATTTTCCAAGTTATTGGTGCTCATTTTGGCTCCTACTTGATTCCTGGCATGTAGTAGGTCTGTACACATGATAGGTGAGGTGATGACACAATTTCCAAGCAAAAATAGTGCAAAGTAAATAATCGCGATTATTTACAGCGGTCACAATTTTTTTGCAAAACTTATAAATTTTGACCTAAACACATTCTATACACCTAAAACAAGTCCTAAATTGAATTTGGTCAAGTTTGGGCTTGTCGGCATCACTTTGCACTTTGTCGACTTTGAAATCACCGATTGAGTTGGTCAGTCAGTTTATGAGGCTTTGGACTTGTCCGCAACATAGTCGTGAAGCAACTCATTCAATTCTGGCTTATCTGGAGTCAGCTTGACCCTATCTGTCAAATTTGACACTTTGTAGCCTTCAAGACGTTTTTTGCTTTTCGAGGGCTTTGCTAGATTGATTTCACTAAACTAATCATATAGATTGTATACGAACCTCGTAGGTAAGCTGTCTGTGGAGTCAGATCAAAATTTTGGCATCTGCCAAAAACCTAGCTTTTCTACTGGGGACCCGCTCAACCCCTGCCGAATGGTCAACTGGTGATATAGAAAGGTTCTATTATGCTAGGGCATGCTACAATTCAAATCCCATCTAATTTGGTCGAGCTGACATGCCACTATGGTCTGTTTTTGGTCGTAGTTCTTTGTGCACTGCTCGATTTCTAGGCTTTTTTCTAGGGGTTTGGACTAGCTACCGTCTGTACAAAATGGATCATTGATGAGTAAAGAACTTACCCCTCATGTCTCGCGTGAGACAGTGCTAAAAACGAACAACTGTAGACTCCGGAATAGACACACGAAAGAGGTCGAAAAGCTCTCTCTGCAAAGGCCACAAGTGGAAATGAGGTGGTTTTAGCCTACCTTGGATATCTATATGCGGACTTCCCGAACCAATTTTCCCCATATTCCCTTGTTAGTCCTACTAGGCCGTGAAATCTATGTTAGACTCAAAAATTTCCTTGATCGGATTCTTGTATCTCATTTTGCAAGAATTTTGCAAAAGTAGGTATGGCCGCCTAATTTAGGCTTCGTGCTTTCATCTTTTAATTTCATTGAAAATTTTTGTGCTTGTCCGCCTTATCTTTCTGATCACCATCGTGTCTTCCATTTTTCCATCTGAGCTTCCTTGCTATTTATTATAAATTTTTGACACGTTTATTAAAAAAATCAATAAAAATAACAAAATGCTCTAAAAAAGTAAAGTGAAAATCCAATAATTAAGAAAATCCATTGAAAAAAATATTGTTTTTTGTTGGATTTTTCTATTTTTAAGTATCATTATCAATAAAAATGATGAAAAATAACCAAAAAGGACTATTTTTTTATAATTTACAGATAGTATATACACTATTTACACTCATCGGGAAGAATTATCAGTGAATTTTTTCTTGATGAGATTAATTATAAGGGCATTATTAGGTAATTTTGCAAAAAATCATACGTTAACAACGAACTTTTTCCTCCCTCTTCAAACATTGCCCTTAATTACTTATTACTTAGTGGCCTTCCACCCCTCCTAGATGGTGTACTCCAAGACGACTGTGTGCATGGGTTGAACAATTGTGTCTATGCATAGACGTGGTTGGCTCTACCATGCTCTATAAGATCAATGCAATTCAAACCACTATGTTGTGCAAGAGCTGGGTCTTGAGTAATTAACTCAAGGGTTTGTGATGTCGAGGCTTTCTGATGCTGTCTTCCAAAGAGCAAATCTTGTAGCTTGTGTGCTCTCTGTTTGATTGTACCATTAGGATGCTTCAGCACGCTGATTTCTTGAGTTGTTGTTGGCACTTTTGACTGTTGTTGTCGAGCTTTTTCTCGCCATTGGTAGCTTGGTTTGCTTGGTGTTGTATGGTGTGGTGCAGTCTTATAAGAGTTAACTCGCCATTGCTTGATTGGTTTTACAGTTTGTGGAGAAGATAAGTGCTCCTTTTTCTTCCAAACCAATTTCATGTTAAGTTCCTTACTCGGATATGCTCATCTCTGGGCTTTCACCCTTGGAACCTTCTTTTGTTTTGTCGGTGAAGTTTTGGGCATCCAGATTTGAATCGGCTTATCCTTAAGCTGTGCTTTTGGTACCCGAAGTTGTCTGACTCCTTGCATGCTACTTGTAGCATTTGCTTGTCGAGGGGATGGAGAAGATTGATTACTTCGTGGTTTGGACTGTTGATTGCTTCCTTTCCATTCCTCCTTGCTTGATGCAATTGGAACAATGAGTTGCCTTCCTTTAGGTGATAGCTTGAGCTTATTTGTATCCCAATATGGTACTTCTTTGTATGTCCGCATCCAGGGAATTCCAAGAATCATCGTCTCATTCATGTGTTCATTTGATAGGCATACACACTGATGAGGACATGAACATCTATGTACTATCACGTTCAAGTTGACTACTCCCAATCTTGGGGTTGGGTTCTTGTTGCATCCTTTGATTGTCGCTATTCTTGCTGTCAATGCTTGATTTGTTGCCTTTTTGTACATGGAATAATGGACTGCATTTACTCTAGCTCCTGTGTGGACCAAAGCATTGGTGCCATGATTGTTGAGTTGTACTTTGATGTGCAGGTCCATTCCGTCTAACCAGTCATCATCTGTTGAAACTGCATCTTTAGGTAATTCCCATTGTCAGTCATCTATTTCCAGAGTGTTAATGGGAATCGACATCTGTTGATTCCGGAGAGAAACTTTTTGTTTGAGTATTCAAAGCGGAGCTTCCTCTTGGGCTTCATGAATAACCTACTATCATTTAATCCTCCTTTGTGTGGCTGCATGCATTCTTTCTAGCAATTCATTGGTTAGCAGCCAATTGTATTACTTTAAACAACATCCACTAATCCAATTAGCCATTGGTTCACCATCTAGGGTGGACAATTTTATGGCTCCACTTGGAGATACATCTTCAATGATAAGCGGTCCGTTTCCCTTTTTCTTAAGCTTGGGAATGTGTTGCTTAAGGGAATAGAATAAAACTAAGTCCCCTTTCTTGAAGATTTTTGTGATTAAGTGGGAATCAAAAAACTATTTTTGTTTCCGCTTTTATGCATAGATGTGAGCTACAGCAGTTAGCTTTTCCTCATCTAGCTTTTTCAAATCTTCAAGTCTTTCTGAAAATTCATGTCCAGTCCACTCAAGATTCCGTGGTACACTTAATGTCAATAATAGAAATTCTATTGGCAGTATGGTGACAGGAGCAAAGCGAGACACGAACCCCGACGGCCTCTAAAATGCCGGGAGCCGATGGCACGCCTCGAACCAGTCACGGTAAAGCGAACAGGAGGCACCACCTAGCTTTGAGCGGCTAGGAGGCAGAAAACGGGGATGTGAACACCGCAAACTTACACACACACACACACACACACACACACACACACACACACACACACACAGAGCATTGACAAATGATGAAAACCCTCGGGGGTGTGAGGGAGAATTATTTCTTGTAGTATTTACAATGACCTTCCTTCCGGCGAGATGACACACCGTGGTGATAGAGAGATACGGAGAAGAGATAGTGAATCTACTTGGTGCGTTCTCTAAAGACGACTCAATGATATGAAACTTGCTACCAAGAATGTGTATGTATGTGTGCATTGACCATTGGAGTCGAGAGGTGGACATAGCTCCCTTCACATGGTGCAATTCCCAAAAAAAACCATCACACAAGTCCCCTCCCCGTGATGCCAATAGCGTCAATTCCTCCCACTAAAACTCTACCAAGTGCTGACCTCTCATGAACTGCCCTCCCCCCCCCCCCCCCCCGATAGTGAACTCTCAGTGCCCTTTTATAGGTTGGCTGCTTGGATTAGGGTAATCCCGGTCTGATTAGGGTAAGCTAATCGGGGAGACAAAGCAAGGTGGTGGGCCCAGTGTGGTTGACCCTTGCTTTGTTTTGGGAGTTATTAAAAATGAAAACCTCTAGGTGGGCCTTTGTGACCATCACCTAGAGAGAGGGAAATTACAAATTGGGAATTTACAAGGCTTGGGTGAAAACTGAAAAATGATGATAATAACCTACGGTTTATTGAAAATGGTGTCGTGGTTGCGTGATGCCGGTGAATGGTAGCTTGCTGGTGCATCAAGGTAGCGCGTACATCTCTTCGGGGTTGGTCGGGGCATGCCTTTGGTGCCTTTGTTCTTTTGGTTGTCGGTGTCGCATGATTTCGTTGTCTTTCTTCTTTTGTTGATGGCATCGTTGTCCTAAAGTCCTCCGGTTTTTGTATTTTTCTCATGTGTGTGCGTTTATGCGTGTGTGTGTCTGTATGTATAGGTATGTGAGTATATATGTGTAATAGTGTGTGATTATATGTATATGTGTGTGTGCATATGCGTGCGTGGGAACGGAGGTGGGTATTGTACATATATAAATATATAATAGTTTTTTCTTTTTACTGTTTTCGGCGGTGCTGTGGGCGACGCAGAGGCGGAGGGGAGAGAGGGGGTGAGTGTGGAGGGGTGTGTGCGTGTGCGCCTTCACTGGCTACGGAGGGGAGAGCGCGACAAAGAGCCGGGGGCCACCTGCGGCATGCGTGCACAGAGCGCGAGGGAGAGAGGGGGTGAGTGTGGAGAGGGGGGGTATGAGTGGATGGGGGGGGGGGGGGGGGGTTGGGGTGTGGTGGGTGTGGTATTCAAGCGCCCGCGAGGGCCAGGGAGAGAGAGCACGACAGAGAGCGGGGCCGCCAAGGGGGGGGGGTGAGAGGATAGTCAACGAGAGAGAGAGAGAGAGAGAGAGAGAGAGAGAGAGAGAGAGAGAGAGAGAGAGAGAGAGAGAGAGAGAGAGAGGGGGGGGGGGGGGGGGGGGGAATATGTTAAGAGGGAGGGTGTGAGGTCCCCCATAGGGCAGGTTCCCACCATGGGAGTAAGAGAGAGGGAGAGAAAGAGTGAGGTGGTGAGGGGATAAGGGTGGGAGTGTAGAGAATAGAGAGAGAGAGAGTGAGTGGATAGAGGAAGAGAGAGTGTGGCTTCCCTTAAGTCTTGCGGTGAGATATGTTAAGAGGGAGGGTGTGAGGTCCCCCATAGGGCGGGTTCCCACCATGGGAGTAAGAGAGAGGAAGAGAAAGAGTGAGGTGGTGAGGGGATAAGGGTGGGAGTGTAGAGAATAGAAGAGAGAGTGAGTGGATAGAGGAAGAGAGAGTGTGGCTTCCCTTAAGGCTTGCAGGGCCGTTTCCGAGAGAGAGAGAGAGAGAGAGAGAGAGAGAGCTAGAGTTTAGTGATGATAGGGGAGAGGGGGTGTTAGGCCAGTGGTCCGCCAGGAAGAAAACAGGGGGGGGGGGGGGGGGGGGGGGGTAGTAAGGCTAGTGGAATGTGGACGAGGGGAAAAATTGGGAATAGGCAGCCCGTTGGAGGGTGTGGAGGAGCAAAGTTAGAGAGAGAAAGAATATTTGGAAGAGAGAGAGGGAGAATATACAGTAGTTGTGGCGGCCCGTCGGAGGATGTGACAAAGGCATAGGTGTCTCATGTGCCCACCGGGCCGGGTGATGCAACGGCAGAGTAGGAGAGAGAGAGAATATTGGTGGAGCCGAGCAGTAGGAGAGAGAGTGAATCCGTCTTCTAGCGATAATGGAGGGGTGTGGCCAAACTGGGGGCGCCCCGCTAGTGGTTAAGCCTTGGGGGGGGGGGGGGATTGGTAAAGAGATTTTTTTGTTTTTTTTTTCTTCTTTGGTAATATGGCCTCCCTTCCTTAGGGTGTGGTTCTCGTGGTCGCGGTTTCGAAAACCGGCCATCATTAGCCCTCCCATCTGGCTAGAGCCATTCATGCTTCTAGCCCTTACTCTGTATCTTTAGTTGTGGAACTAGAGGGTTCTCCCTCTTCTGGAACGTCTAGCATGAACTCTGGATCAAACCTAAGAAAATACCTTTTCAGCCTCCATCCATTGACTCTAGTCTTGTGAATTCTCCCATCTGCTTCCATCAGCTTATAGCTGCCGTTGTCATAGCACCTTTTGACAATGAATGGTCCTTCCCATCTGAGTTGAAATTTCTTGTCTTTCCTGGTGTCGAATCTGTTGTCGTATCTCAGCACTAACATACCCTTTTCCAGGCCGTTTTCTTTAAGCCCTTGATTAAAGGTGAGCCGGTGTCGTTCTGCCTGCGCTGCATAGTGATTGATTGCTTCTTCCCTATCTAGTTGGAGCCTCTCTAGATCCAGGATGTGGTTTCGGATATTTACAATTGGGTGTTGTATCTGGCTAGCCAAGACTCGTAAGCTGGCTATCCGTACCTCAATGGGTAGAATTGCCTCCTTTCCGTAAACTAGATGGAAAGGGGTGAAACCTAATGATGTTTGAAACGTCGTTTGATAGGCCCATAGAGCTGTCATGAGATGTTTATCCCAGTCTCCTGTGTGATTTTTCACCTATTTTGTGATGATTTTGCAAATCATTCCGTTTACCTTTTCTACTAGGCCATTACACTGTGGATAGTATGGTGTGGATAGTGTTGGCGGATACGCCACGACGGACGTCAGCACAACGAGAACTCACCTAACAAGATTTGTCAGCTAAGGACGAAGCTCGACCCGCAGGCGCGTGGAAGCAAGCATAGGGTATCAATCTACACTCGACCGACTCTCAACTAATTCCTATAGAGGTCTCTACCCAATGTCTAAGCTACAGCCTTCAGGAGTGCATAAGAGGAGATTTCCTACAACGCTTCCAAGAGCCAAATACCCATCAAACGATCTCGAAACGCCACAGAACTTGAAGGAGACCCTACTAACACCAATAGGTCACTCTCCCTAAGGTCCATGAACCAAAATCCCAACCCAAAACACCCAGTGCAAAATCACATAGGATGTCTGTCCGAAATTTGCAGGTCGTTGTTTCCGAAAACTGAAGTGCCTAATGTGTAGCTCTACTCAATGTGAACGCGTGGATATGTTGAAATGCGAAAACGTATAACGTATGCTCATCGAATCACTAGATGAAGCTCATAGGTCGAGATCGCAAAACCAGACTGTACATGCGCAATGTAGGTATTGGCGCGTAGCTCTCGTCGGGGGCAACACGGTGCACTTCTTCGCACTCGGCTTCGACCATCGATGCGCACGTAGTGTCAAGATGAATCTCTCAATCTCTCTCATACACAGTACGCTCACTCATAGACTTCACTTTTTTTTAAATGACAAAAGGTTTTTCATTAAGGTCAAAAAGTGGTATAAATACCTTACAATCTCAAATCCTAATGTTCCAATTTAACCATCTACTCAATCTAAATGTCAAAACTGGGATACAATTTGGAAACTTCTTTAAGTCCCAATATTTACAAAGGTGAAATGTCGGGTTTTCTCAATAAATGAATAATTACAAAAAATAATAATCCGCCGAGAAATCGTTTTTTGTAGGGTGTGTCGAGCTTCTAACAGATAGTATGGCAGCTTCTGTTCCTTGGGCCTTGTGCTTGGCAGCTCAAATGCCACAATGGCTACCTCTTCTTTTGAATACCCAGCCGCTAGTAGATCAAGGAATGTTCTGAAATTCCTTTCTTCTGGATCTACCTTTTCCTGTTTCTGTTCATCATCTTCTTTCTGCTCTTGGCTCTTTTCTTGCTTAGAATCTTCGTGTTCCTCCTTCTTTTGTTGGGTTTGAGGTGGGCTAAGAGGAAGTGGTGATGGAGGTGGGCTGGGCACCGGGCTTGGTGGTGGAGTTGCTGGCTTCTTCTTGAAGTCCCTATCCGCCTTTGTCTTTCTCTCTCTCTCTCTTGGCCTTCCTGCTCTTCTAGCAGTTGCCGTCGTACTTCATCCACTTCTTATTTTGTAAAAGGGACATTTGGGATATTTTCTGTTGTAGCGTCCAGGATCTCAAAGTTTTTGATGTAATCTTCAAATCTATCTCTGTACACCCTTCGGGATGATCCCGACATGGCCTCTAGTGAGGGCTTCCACAGCTTGCTTAGATCTCCTTTTAGTGCTCTTTCAGCTCTGAAGATTTCCATTAATCTTTTGAGCCGTGCTGCTTTCTGCGATTTGGTCTCCTTGATTGGCACTTGTAAACTTTCTTTCTTTCCTTTCTTCAACCCTGGCTGCTCCTCTTGCATGCTCTCTAACCGGCACTTCAACCTTGTGGCTACTCGGGGTGCTTTGGGCGTTTCCTCTTCTTTATCTTCTTTGAGCCTTAGCTAGTCATTCTGTGATGGAGGGTCAGGCCAGTTTCATTTGGCGTGCAATGCTCCATAAACCACTTTTGTTATCAGTTCACTTGGCACAATGTAGGTGGGATTCTTGTTGCCCATCTTCACCAGATTGTCAAGGATATAGGCAGCATAGTTGATCACCTTCGGCTTGCTCTTCTGCATTGCCCAGGTGAAGGTGGTAGCAATGTCTCCCGGTGGCATTCTGTACTTCTGCGGCTGCTTTGTACACATGAGGAAATACTGGTTGTAGAGCTGGCTCATGACCTCCACTTTAGGGTTTGCAATGTCTTCAAAGGTGTAGTTGTTTTTCTTTTCGGTGTACACCTTGACTTCATCTCGGCGCTTTGTTACACTATCCCCTTTGTTGGAGATGTCTAGTGCTGGTGCCACCACTCTTTCTGTGATTACAATCATAGTGTCCGGCTTGCCCTGCAGATCAGTGACTCTGGCAACTCCATCTTCTTTGATTGTGGTTACAAATTCTCACACTCGTTTTATGTCAATTCCTGCTGGTAGTGCTTCAAAATAGTTATGGAGATCTATCTTCTCCAAGTACTCTCCCATCTTGCTTCTGACAAACTCATTGAGCTCCCGTGGTATCATGGGTAGCTCTACTGCATTTCCTTCAGGATCCTTGAACACACCTTGGTAGATCTTCAAGTCATTGGACTCTAACAAATCGTCTTGAATCCATGTGTTGGTTGGTTTTAGAGTTCCTTTTGGGATGACAAGGGCTCTACTTCTTCCAAGTAATCTTTTATGGTCATCCTCTTCTTCTTTGCCAGTGATTTTGCGGCTGCCATAGATCCTGTTGCACTCAGTAGTCCGAAGTTAGCGTTTTTTTCCATATTAGCTGAGAAACTGAGTTCTAACTATCCAAATGACTTGAAAATTGATAATAAAACTTAAAAGGAACTTGGGAAACCGTGCATGTGCTCACAGTATCATTCTGGCCAAAATTTATCATTTAGACATCCTACGCGTAGGATGTCTTTTTCATCAGTTTTTGGTGAAACTTGGCATGCTGGTGGTCCTTGGCTTGTGCAACATGGCTATATGATTGGCATTGGGTTTGGGCATCAAAAAGTGCATTTTGGGGCAGATTCAGGCTTTAGGCTCACATATTTGGTAGGATGTCCACAACAGGTGGCAAATGATATTGAAATGGGTTGAAATTTGATATATCAGCTTCTTGCACCATGGTAATGGCTCCCATGAAGTCATTTTTTGCACAGAAGTTCAAAATCATGCTGGAGACCTCCTACACGTAGGATGTCTATTTCATCAAAATGGCTTGAGATTTGTTATGTGGGTAGCTCTTGGCCTGTGGAACATGGCCCTGCTCTTGGATTTTGATTTGGACAAGAATTGGTGTTGGTAAGACCATGTGTAGTGTTTTTAGTCTCATAAAGTGCATCTTGGAGATGTTGGGGGCCAAAAGTGATGAGAATGGCTTGAAACTTGATATATGAGCTCATGAAGGGGTAATAAAGAGATATGGAGTTGAAAAATACCATCTGGGGCCAAAAATGTCATTTAGACATCCTACGTGTAGGATGTCTATTTCATCATTTTTTACATGTGACCACACAGATAGGTTGGCAATGTGCTCATGGGTATGTTGTGCAAGTTTCATGTGATTTGGGCAAGTTTTGGTAGGTTTATGGCCCATTATTGCCTCTATGCCCTGACTTTGCCTTTTTTGGTACACATGAGGTCAATTCTTGTCCAAATGTGATGAAACTTGGTGGCTAGCTTTGTACAGGCTATTCAGAAACTTTGTGTATGAGAGATGTTGGGGTTGGTGCCCAGAAATGGCCTTGAGACATCCTACGTGTAGGATGTCCACTGATGAAATTTTTGTTGGAGGTGCTACTGTGCCTGTCCTGAGCCCCCCTGAGTCCCTTTTAAGCATTATTTCAACAAAAACATCAATTCGATAGAAGGAAACTCCCCGTGTGGATTTCAGAGCCTCCGAGCCGTTTTCTGACTTTTGGAGTGCTTTTCGGCGATGAAATTTCTTGATGTTGGTCTCCATAGCTTCACGATCCCTTGGGGATCCTCGCCATATGGTTTTTGTCGACTTTGGCTTTGTCGGAGCTCCATTTGGCAATTTGTCGCTCTAGAAGCGCCCGTGGTTGCGTTTTCATGTCGTCGATGACTTGTGGTGGTCTACCACCATAGGACTTGGTTGTGGATG
The DNA here is from genome assembly GCF_014529385.1 of Adiantum capillus-veneris. Classification (NCBI taxonomy): domain Eukaryota; kingdom Viridiplantae; phylum Streptophyta; class Polypodiopsida; order Polypodiales; family Pteridaceae; genus Adiantum; species Adiantum capillus-veneris. The sequence goes on along the minus strand of NC_140931.1, from coordinate 175,206,273 downwards.
GTCTAGGAAAGCCGCTCGTGAAGTTTGGTGGCAAACGGACATGCGGTTTGGCCACAAGAGCTATTTGACGCTTTGTGTGTCTGATGCTGTTTCTGAAGTTTGGTGCTGCTTCGGGTCACCTTTTGGTCATGTGGGCTACATAGACTTGTCGAGCATATCGAGATGCTCCTACCCATGAGTTTTGGTAGCATTTGGGCACCTTTCTGCCGATTTCCGATTTGGTGGCCTCTTGCGGGGCTCTAGGAATTAGGGTTTTTCCTGATGGTTTTCTACTGCCTTTGGTCATCCAAAAGTGGTCTTCTATGCTAGGGTAAGCTGCTGATGAAGTGTCATTGCTTTTGGGTTAGCCGTTAGGTGGTCACTTCTACTTGTAGGTCTCTACCGCTCGCTTTCTGTGCGAACTCTACGCTAGTTTTCGCGACAAAACAACAAACATGCGCGAAAAGCTCAAGGTGGTGAGCCTACCTCTCATTTCTGGAGCCTGTCAGGTAGTCGTGCGCATCGTAGAAGCTGCTGGAAGTCCCGTTCACTCTAGGTGGCAGAAGCTCTCTCTCAAAAGTCAATAGTAGAAATGAGCTTAAAATGAAGTGAAAATTTCTTATAATGGGGGTCCCCGAACCACTTTTCGTGAAATTTGACACGTGCTCCGAACTTCTTGCTAGATGCGGTTAAGCTCAAAATTTCTTGATTTGGACTCCATTTGCCCAATTTACGAGAAATTTGACGTTTCGGTCAAAATCTGACCAAAACACGCTTTCCGCTCCCTTCTCATAATTGCACCCCCACTATACCATAGGTTTTTCTATAGTCACTGATCATCCCCATATTTTTTTTTTCATTACGAACGTTTTTCACTTGCTTTTTTGTATTTTTGAAGTTTTTCTACCAAAAATTAGTAAAATTAAAAGGAAAATAGCAAATTAAACCCAGAAAATCCTCAAAAATCATAATAAATAAAAAACATCACCCCAAAACACTATATACACTCACATGCAATTTTTATAGTCGGATTTCTCCGTTTTACCTATATTTTACCCGAAAAATGGCTATTTTTATCTATATACACACACCTAGGGGCTTGATTTGGCGTTTGGCCCCATATATTTGTAGATTCATGTTGTATAAGGGAATATGTACTTGGGTTAGTCTAGAAAATTTTGTAATCCAACGGCAACCCTTAAAAACAGTCGAAAAACATGCCCTTTTTTGCTCTTTCTGCCATTGGGTCCGCATTTGAGAATGCCTCCCCCCTCCTAGCCGGAGTCCTCCCGGACGACAAGGTATCGTCTCGGTGTATGTGTCGTGCCTGGGTTAAAAAATTGTGCTAATGCTTGGCCGTGTAATGTGGCCCTACATGATGCATACGCGGTCAATGCATGGAAAAAAACAATGTTGTGCAAGAGGAGGGTATAAGCAATATGCTTATTGGCATTCGTCATCGAGGTTTCCTGTTTGTTGTTGATTTGGTCCGCAAATTTTCTTTGCAAGTAAAAGTTGTAACTCTACCGCTCTTTGTTTGATCGTCTTTCTTGCAAAAGTTGCTTGGTTTGCCGCTATTGTCGATATAGCCGTAATCGTCTCCTTGGAGAGAATTTTCGTGGCGGAATTGACCATAGACTTTGTCTCTTTTGCTTTCCATTTGTAGCTTTTCTTTGCCGGTTTTTGTAGGTGTATTGCTACTTCCTCGGTTGTCATTGTTTTGCTGCTGCTGATTGGCACACACATAAATCGGTTTGTTGGTTTCATATGTTGTGTGTTTCTGCTTTTTGATGTTGCTTGTACTGAAGGGAGTTCATGTTGCTTCGGTTTCGGGATCCAAATGCGAGTCGCATTTAAGTTGTTGCTGAGCAGTTTCTTTTGGATCCATATCTGTTTTATTCCCTTGGTTTTTGGTTGAACTGTCTGCTTCTGTTGAGTTCTTCTGTTGTATTGCTGTTTGTCTGCCATGTCATTTCTATCCTTCCGCACCCATACTTGTTTTTCTTGTGTTGGTAACCTTGATCTTTTCACTGCGGTCGGTGACTTTTTATGCTTCTAGTGAACATGGTTGGTAGTTTCCCGTTTGTTCTCCATGTTGTTCTTTAGTGCACCCATCCTTTTGGTTCTTTCCCCAATGATTGTGTTGCCGCCATCTGGTTCTTCCGTGGGTGCTGAGCAAAGGCTACCACTTGTTGTTCTTATGCATGCTGAATTTTGACTGCATCCGCATTCCAATCTATCTGCACATTATACTCTTTTTGCCAAGGTTGTCCCAACAACATGGGGTGTTGTGTGCTTTCATCCTCGACCACATAAAACTTGTGTGGGTAAATATATTGATGTAGTTATACATGCAATATAATCCAGCCCAATGTGTTCAGCGAATATGATGTACTAATTTCCAGCACTTGTGGAGTAGGATGTAGTTGACTTGTGGGTTTGAGCTGTTCGTATAACTTTCTATAAGAGATTAGATTTTCTTGAGCTCCAAAATCAAGCAATGCCGTGGATTCAACTTGATTGCTACCCACTTTGACTGCAATTATTGGCTTCACTGTGTTGTCATCAAAATTTGTTAGTTGAATAGCATTTATTCGCAACGGTGATCCACATTCTTGTTGTTGTCGTAGAAGCCGTCTTTTTACAATGCGTTCTTTTGCTTCTGCTTGGGCTTCTTCTCGTACTCTCTGTTTCTCCTTCATCCGTTGTTTTTCTTGATGGATTTGTTGAAGCATATCCTGGGTTAGTGGAAAATGATATTTTTTTAATCGACACCCACTAATCCGATTTGGTATTTCTTCACCTGCTAATGTATCAAGCTTGACAGCTCCGCTTTGTGATAGGTCACTAATCACAAAGGGTCCCATCCCTCGCTTTTTAAGTTTCTTGGCATGTTGCTTCAAGGTATAAACAAGTACATAATCACCTGTTTTGAACTCTTTCGTGCACACATGCTTGTCAAAAAACTCTTTTTGTCTTCTCTTTTTAGCATAGATCGAAGCTATAGCTCGCAAGCGAAGTTTATCTAGCTTGTCAAGATCATCTATTCTTGACGAGAGCTCATGCCTTGTCCATTCTAAGTGTTTTGCTACTCGTAGAGTTGGAATTAAAAACTCTATGGGTAATATAGTATTTAGTCCAAACACCATGTTGTACGGTGTCGTTCCTATTGATGTTTTGTAAGCTACCTTGTATGCCCATAGTGTTGAGTGTAACTGCTGATCCCAGTCTGTTCTTGACTCTGATACAATTTTAGTGAGAACCGTACATAGTTTTTTATTTGTGGCCTCAGCTTGTCCATTTGCTTGTGGATGATATGGAGCAGATTTTCTATGTATGATCATGAATTCCTCTAGCAGATATTCAATGACTTCATTTAAAAAATGTGTTCCTCGATCACTGACAATTTCTATTGGTAACCCGTATCGTAAAAATACATTCTCATACAAAAATACATTCGTGCATCTGCTTCTGCTTTTTGTGTTGCCTTAGCTTCCGTCCATTTTGTGAGATAGTCTGTAGCCACAATGATATATTGGGTATGGGTGCGATATGAAGGGGGTGAAATAGGCCCCACAAAATCAATGCCCCATTTTGCAAATGCCCTTGCTCCCATCATTGGCCATAGTGGCATCTCATCTCTCTTTATCGGCACCTTGGTGCGCTGACATGCGTCACAACGCTTTACAAACTCCTTAGCATCCATATGCAATGTAGGCCACTATATTCTTGCAGTTAAGACAATTTTTGCCGTCTTATCGCCTGAAAAATGGCCTACACTTATGCCTCCATGTGCGTGTTCTAGAATCAGCAGGTATTCACTTTCACTTGCACAGATTCTAAGTTGATTGTCCTTTCCTCGCTTATAGAGTTGGTTCCCAATTAAATTATAGTCTCGAGCCTCCAGCTCTATAGCCCTTTTTCGTGCTCTTGTGATGTTTTCATGAAACGTCCTTGTGGTTAGGAAATCAATGATATATTGACTCCATGCAAGTGCAATGTTTACCTGAAACAATGTCGCGTGATCCACTGGTTGTTTGGCACTACATTTGGTACAATTGTCAACATAAGCATGTGTATCAGCATACATAGTTGGCCAATAAACCCCTAACTGTTTCTGCCTCTGGTGTGTTTTCATTGTTGAACAATGAAATGCATAATCCTGGACATGTGCTTCTTCAAGATAACACTCGAATTCCTCCGGATTTATACACAATCGTAGAATTTGGTCCAAGCCGAGATGATACAGTCGTCCTGCAAAATCAACTGGAAGTTTTTTGTTTGTCGAATTGTTTGTTGTTTGGGTCTGTCTTCCTTGTTATCAAATCTACCTCCAAAGGAAAGAATGCTAACAATTTCCTAAGACCATTTGGGTATCATTTCAATATTGAAAAGATACGCATTGGGTATGTCATCATCTACTCCTTCAGGAGCTTCCCCGTTTTGTAGCCTTGAAAGATGATCTGCCAGCAGATGAGTTTTACCCTTTTGACCACCACTATGAAGTCAAACTCTAGCAATATAATAAACCAGCGTACAATTCTCCTAGTATTGCATGGTTTATTTACCATATACAAAAGAGCTTGATGATCTGTGAAGAACACAAATTTGTTTGCAAGCAAATAATGCCGAAATTTCTTTACAGCATAAATCATTAGCGTCAAGATGAAGCTCACACTCTCTCTCATACACAGTACGCTCACTCACAGACTTCAAAACTCTCTTTTTAAAAATGACAAAGGATTTTTCATTAAGGTCAAAAAGTGGTATATATACCTTACAATTCTCAAACCCTAAAGTTTCAAATCAACCATCTACTCAATCTAACTATCAAAGCTGGGATACAATCTAGAAACTTCTATAAGCCCCAATATTTACAAGGTGAAATGTCGAGTTTTCTCAATAAATGAATAATTACAAAAACATGATAATCTGTCGAGAAGTCAATTTCCGTAGGGTGTGTCCAGATTCTAACACTCCCCCCCTCCTTGCTCATGTCGTCCCCGACATGGCTGTTGAGCTGCTTCTTCATCGCATGGTTTCGCGCATCTTGATCAGTGATTCATATCTTGCATGTAGATTCATCATTGTTGGGCCGAAAATATCAGTGTTTATGGTGAAGAAGCATGATAAACATGATAATCTGTCTAGAAGTCAATTTCCGTAGGGTGTGTCCAGCTTCTAACACTCCCCCCCTCCTTGCTCATGTCATCCCCGACATGGCTGTTGAGCTGCTTCTTCATCGCATGGTTTCGCGCATCTTGATCAGTGATTCATATCTTGCATGTAGATTCATCATTGTTGGGCCGAAAATATCAGTGTTTATGGTGAAGAAGCTGGTGTAGAACGCTTCTTCAAAGGCCTGGAGGTGATAGGATGGCAGAAACATTATCCTTTGATACAACGCATGTATCACCTCCTTGGAAGGCTAACCAGATAGATCATAGGCACATATGTAAGTATCTTGGAAGAAGAAGATACTGTCTGTCACCTGGCCTTGCTTGAATGTCTCAAATACTGCTAAAAGAGTTTTGTGAATTTTCTTCATCATCATGAACGTAAGGTCAGGTGAGCCAGTGAATAATTTGATGGCGCCCATTAGGGTTTTCACCATGTATTGGACACTTATTCTCTCGCCTGCCTTCAAGCTCGGCAGCTTAGGATAATTCAGCCAATTGGATTAGCTCCTTTGTAATATCTTCTAGGCTTTCCATGTCCTGATCCTTGGTAGAGGACAAAAGCTGAGGTTGTCTCTCATGTTTTTGGGTGCCTCTACCAAATGGATTAGGTACTGTGGATTAGGTACTTTCTCCATTTTGGCTGAGAGTCAACTATTAAACTGGCCCCTTATGGCTGGGAGATATCTGCATTTAGAGTGGCACTGTCGGCTCTTTTCTAATCCTCTTATTGATGGTGGTGGCTTCATACTTTAGCAAAGGATATGGGAGAGAGGGCTGAAGCCATTCGCGCCTGAGGTTGCTGGCGTCAATCTTCTAGATGGTCATTGATTTGAAAACCCTATGCTCCCATTCCAAGGCTTCCTTAGTCGTCTCTCTGATCTCCACCTCTATTGCTTTACGCAGCTTTTCTTCCTCTTCCTGTGTCAGATCTTGTGGCTCTTGAGAGGATCCTACTAGGATTTCCTCTTGCATAGGTGTGTCCACAGGATCTGCCACATTTTCTAAATCTATGCCCTCAGTGGCCGCTGGCCTTATGCCTTCTTGCTCTCCGGCTTGCTGTCCTCTCAGCTCCTCGATCTGCTTTAGGAGTTTCTATTTTTCTGTTTCAGCTTCTTCCCCCATGTTCACGAGGAGGTCGTTCAACTCGTCGTTTATCTTCTCCGCCTCCTCGAGCTTTCTTTTGATACTTTCTAATTTCTCTTGCATGGATTTTTGTTCTTCTTCCATTCGTGTTTGCATAACAATTGACCCTTCTGCCATCATCAATCGTTGCTTTTTCTCTAGAGTCAGCTCTGTCTGAAGTTCTTTCATCTGTTCTTCATAAATTTGGCTTTCCGTAGTGATGTGAGTCGAGCTAGTAGCTCTAACTCTGGCAGGAGATGCCCGTAGCCTCTGGATGGTTTGATTTTTCACTTTAAGCTGGTCCTTGAGCTCCAGGACCTCATCCTGGCTGGCTTCTTGATCTAACTCCGCCTTTTCTTTGGCATTTCTCATGGCCTCTACTTCCTTGGACTCCTCAGCCAGCTATAGGGTCAGGTTATCTCTTTCCCTCTCTGCATCTATCAATGATTTGCTGAGTTGCTTACACTCCTCTTCGACTCCTTGCATTCTTTGGGCTACTGCCTGATTTTCTTTTTCCATTTCCTGGTATCTTTGCAATGCCTTTGCTAGACTAGCATGTAGCTCCGCTTCTCTCTCTTTCTGCCTTTGACTTTGTCTTTGTAAAGAGTCTACTTCCAGCTTTATCTTCACTTCAGTGGCCTTGAGAGTTGCCATCTCACTTTCTGAGGCCATGGACTGCTCTCTTAACCCGATTAATTTTGTCGTCACCACATCCCAATCATTGGAGGGCGGGTGCAGGTCCACTGTATCTGTGGCCATCTCCTTTAGTTCTACTAACCTGATGCTTTGCATTTTCTCCTTAGGCCCTGTGCTTGCCAAGTCAAATGCGACTGTGGCAGCCTCTTCTTTTGTGTATCCTGCACCTAGCAGGTCCAGAAATGTGATGTATGCTTCATGTGGCTTTGGCTCCTCACTCTTGTTTAACCTCTTCCCTCTCCTGGCTTTGTTCTTTCTTGGACTCTTCCTGGCCTTCGTGGTTGTCTTCCTTCTCTTTATCTTCTTATGGAGGGTTGCAAGGAGGTGGTGAGGGCGGTGGGCTGGACTCAGGGCTAGCCGGTAGAGATGTAGGCTTTTTCTTTAAATCTCGGTCTGCCTTTGTCTTCCTTTCTCTCTCTTGGCTCTCCTACTTGTCTAGCAGTTTCTGTTGTACTTGCTCCACTTCCTCTTCTGTAAAAGGTACATGTGGAATATTTTCTGATGTGGCGTCAAGAATCTCAAAATTTTTAATGTAATCTTTGAATATGTCCCTTTGCACCCTTCAGGATGATCCCGACATTGCTTCTAGAGACGGCTTCCAGAGTTCACTCAAATCGCCTTTAAGGGCCCTTTCTACTCTGAAGCTCTCCATCAGCCGCTCTATTCTTGCCGCTTTTTGTGACTTTGTCTCTTTTTCCGGCACTTGGACAAATTCTTTCTTTCCCTTATTTTGCTTTGGCTGCTCTTCTTGAACAGGCTCTAGCCATCTTTTCAATCTTGTGGCAACCCTTGGTGCTTTGGGCTGTTCCTCCTCCTTGTCTTCTTTGAGCCTTAGCCAGTCGTTCTGTGATGGGGGGTCAAGCCATCTTCCTTTTGTGTGCAATGCCCCATAAATCACCTTAGTGATTAGTTCACCTGGCACAATATATGTGGGCTTCTTGTTACCCATCTTCACTAGGTTGTCATTTATATATGCTGCATAATTGATTAGCTTTGGAGTGCTTTTCATCATTGCCCAAGTGAATGTCGTGGCAATTGCTCCTGGCGGCATTCTGTACTTTTGTGGCCGCTTCGTACACATATGGAAGTATTGGTTGTACAACTGACTCATGATTGCCACTTTTGGGTTGGCAATATCTTCAAAAGTGTAGTTATTTTTCTTCTCAGTGTACACCTTGACATCATCTCTTCTTTTAGTTACACTATCCCCTTTGTTGGAGAGGTCTAGTGCATCTGCTACAACTTTCTCGGTGATGACTATTTTTGTTTCTAGCCTGCCTTGCAAATCGGTTACTCTGGCCACTCCATCTTCTTTTATTGTTGTCACAAATTCCCAGACTCTCTTTATGTCAACCCCCACTGGCACTGCTTCAAAATAATTGTGGAGATCAATCTTCTCCAAGTACCCGGCCATCTTGCTTCTTACAAACTCATTGAGTTCCCGCGGTAGCATTGGTAGCTCGATCACATTCCCTTCAGTGTCTTTGAACACTCCTTGGTAGATCTTTAGATCGTTGGACTCTAGCAGATCTTCTTGGATCCATGTGCTGGTGGGCTTTAGTGTTCCTTCTGGTATGATGAAGGGCTCCACTTCTTCTAGGTAATCCTTAATGGTCATTCTTTTCTTCTTTGCCGGTGACTTTGGGGCTGCCATAGATCCTGTTACACTCAGTAGTCCAAAGTTAGCGTTTTTTCCATATTAGCTGAGAAAATGAGTTTTATCTATCCAAATGACTTGAAAATTGAAAATAAAGCTTAAAAGGAACTTGTGAAATTGTGCATGTGCTCACAGTGCAATTTTGGCCAAAAATTTCTCTCTAGACATCCTACGCGTAGGATGTCTTTTTCATCAAAATTGGGTGATACTTGACATGTTGGTAGTCCTTGGCCTATGGAACATGGCTATGTGCTTGGATATGGATTTGGGCCTCAAAAAGTGGATTTTTTGGGCTGATTTCAGGCTTTAGGTCACAAATTGGGTAGAAAGTCCATAACAGGTAGCAAGTGATGTCCAAATGGGTTGAAAATTGATATATGGGCTCATTGCACCATGGTATTGGCTCCCATGATGTCACTCTTTGCACAGAAGGTCTAAATTATGCTGGAGACATCCTACGCGTAGGATGTCTATTTTATCAAAATGGCATGGGATTTGTTCTGTGGGCAGTCCTTGGCCTATGGAACATGGCTATGTGCTTGGATTTGGATTTGTACAAGAATTGATGCTTGTAAGAGTCTGTGTAGTGTTTTTGGGCTCAAAAAAGTGTATCTTGAAGGTGTTGGGGGTCAAAAATGATTAGAATGGCTTCAAAATTGGTATATGAGCTCTTGAAGATAATGTGATTGGATCTGGAATGGACAAACATCCTCTGTAGGCCAAAAATGTCAAATAGACATCCTACGCGTAGGATGTCTATTTCATCAATTTTTGCTTGTGACCACACAGATTGGTTGGTTATGTGCTTGTGAATGTGTTGTGCAAGTTTCATGTGATTTGGACAAGATTTGGTAGGTCTATGGCCCATTATTGCTTCTATGCCCTAACTTTGCATTTTTTTCATGCATATGAGGTCAATTTTGGTCCAAATGTGATGAAACTTGGTGGCTAGCATGTAAAGGTCATTCAGAAAATGTGTGTGATCAAAAATGTTGGGATCTGTGCCCAGAAATGCCCTTGAGACATCCTATGCGTAGGATGTCTCCTGATGATTTTTTCATGGATTTTGTCACTAGTGCCTGCCCTTGGTCCCCCTCAGTCCCTTTTAAGCCCAATTTCAACAAAAAAGTCAAATGGATAGAAAGTAACTCCCTGTGTGGATTTCAGAGCCTCCGAGCCATTTTCTGACTTTTGGAGTGCTTTTTGACGATGAAATTTCTTGATGTTGGTCTCTATAGCTTCACGATCCCTTGAGGATCCTTGTCGTATGGTTTTTGTCGACTTTGGCTTCACCGGAGCTTCATTTGGCAATTTGTCGCTCTAGAAGCACCCATAGTTGCGTTTACATATCTTTGATGATTTGTGGTGGTCTACCACCATAGGACTTGGTTGTTGATGGTCTAGGAAAGCCGCTTGTAAAGTTTGGTGGCAAACGGGCATGCGGTTTGGCCGCGAGAGCTATTTGACGCTTTGTGTGTCTGATGCCGTTTCTGAAGTTTAGTGCCGCTTCGGGTCACTTTTTGTTCATGTGGGCCACATAGACTTGTCGAGCATGTCGAGATGCTCCTACCCATGAATTTTGGTAGCATTTGGGCGCCTTTTCGCCGATTTCCCATTTGGTGGCCCCTTGCGGGATTCTAGGAATTAGGGTTTTTCCCGATGGTTTTCTACTACCTTTGGGCATCCAAGACTGGTCTCCTAAGCTAGGGTAAGCTTCCGATGAAGTCTCGTTGCTTTTGGGTTAGCCGTTAGGTGGCCGCTTCTACTTGTAGGTCTCTATCACCCGCTTTGTGTGTGAACCCTACGCTAGTTTTCGCGACAAAACGACAAACATGTGTGAAAAGCTCAAGGTGGTGAGCCTACCTCTCATGTCTGAAGCCCATTGGGTAGTCATGCACGTCGTAGAAGCTATTGTAAGGTCCGTTCGCTCTAGGTGGCAGAGGCTCTCTCCAAAAGGTTAATAGTGAAAATGAGCTAAAAATGAAGTGAAAAACTCTTATAATGGGAGTCCGCGAACCACTTTTCATGAAATTTGACATGTGCTCCCATCTTCTTGCGAGATGCGGTTTAGACTCAAAAATTTCTTGATTTGGACTCCATTTGCTCTGTTTACCAGGAATTTGGCATTTCAGTCAAAGTCTGGCCAAAACAGCTTTCCGCTCCAGTCTCATAATTGCACCCCCACTGTACCATAGGTTGTCCTATAGTCACTGACCATAGGTTTTCCTATAGTCACTGATCATCCCCATATTTTTTGTTTTTCATTACAACCGTTTTTCACCTGCTTTTTATATTTTTGAAGTTTTTCTGCCGAAAATTAGCAAAATTAAAAGGAATATAGCAAATCAAACCCAGAAAATCTCCAAAAATCATAATAAATCACAAACATCACCGCCAAACATTATATACACTCACATGCAATTTTTATGGCCGGATTTCTCCGTTTTACCAATATTTTGCCCGAAAACTGGCTATTTCTACTTATATACACACACACCTAGGGGCTTGATTTGGTGTTTGGCCCCATATACCTATAGATACATGCTGTATAAGGGCATATGTACTTGGGTTAGTCCAGAAAAATTTGCAATCAAACAACAACCCTTAAAATAGTCGAAAATCATGCCCTTTCTTGCTCTTCTGCTATTGGTTCTGCATTTGAGAATGCCTCCCTCCCTCCTAGTCGGAGTACTCCCGGACGACAAGGTATCGCCTCAGAGTATGTGCCATGCATAGGTTGAAAAGTTTGTGCTAATGCTTGGCCGATTAATTTTGGCCCTAATTTAAGCATTCTTGGTCAATGCATGGAAAAATTAATGCTGTGCAAGACAAGGGAATAATCATGATGCTTTATTGGCATTCGCCGTCGAGGTTCCTATTTTCTTTGCAAGTAACAGCTATAACTCTACTGCTCTCTGTTTAATTGTCTTTTTTGCAAAAGGCAGTCACTTTGCCGCTACTGTTGATATAGCCGTAGTTGTTTCTGTGGAGAGGATTGGCTTGGTCGGAATTGCCGTGAACCGTATTTCTTTTGCTTTCCATGGGTAGCTTGTTTTTGCCGGTTTGTGTAGTTGTTTTGCTACTTCCTTTGTTGCCACTGTGTTGTTGCGGATTGGCATCCACATAAGTCGGTTGTCCTTTTTCAAATGCAGTTGTCTGCCTTCCGTTGCTGCTTGTAGGGAGTTGCTTTTGCTTTTGTTTCGGTATCCAAATGCGAGTAACATTTGGGTTATTGCTGAGCATTTTCTTTGGGATCTATATATGTTTTATGCCCTTGGTTTTTGGTTGAACTATCTGCTTCGGTTGAATTCTTTTGTTGCATTGTTTTTGGTCTGCCATGTCATTTCTATCCTTCTGCATCCATACTTGTTTCCCTTGTTTTGGTAACCTAGATCTTTGCACTGCGGTCGGTGACTTCATATGTATGTAGTTAGCATGGTTGGATTTTACCTGTTTGTTAGCCTTGGGTATCATGTTGTTCTTAAGTGACACTCGTACTTTTGCCTGTTTTGAACTCTTTAGTGCGCATATGCTTGTCAAAAAACTCTTTTTGTCTTCTCTTTTTAGCATAGATTGAAGCTATAGCTCTCAAGCGGAGTTCATCTAGCTTTTCAAGATCATCTATTCTTGAAGAGAGCTCATGCCCTGTCCATTCTAAGCGTTTCGCTACTCGTAGAGTTGGAATTAAAAACTCTATAGGTAGTATAGCATTTAGACCAAACACCATGTTGTACGGTGTGGTTCCTATCGATGTTTTGTAAGCTACCCTGTATGTCCATAGTGTGGAGTGTAGCTGCTCATCCCAATCTGTTCTTGACTCTGACACAATTTTAGTGAGAACCGTGCATAGTGTTTTATTTGTGGCCTCAGCTTGTCCATTTTCCTGTGGATGGTATGGAGCAGATTTCCTATGTATGATCATGATTTCCTCTAGCAGATATTCAATGACTTCATTAAGAAAATGTGTCCCACGATCACTAACAATTTCTATTGGTAAACCGTATCGTACAAAAACATACTCATACAAAAATTGTGCAGTGGTTCGTGCATCTGCTTTTTGCGTTGCCTTGGCTTCCACCCATTTTGTGAGATAGTCCGTAGCCACAATGATATATTGGGTATGGGTGCGATATACAGGCGGTAAGATAGGTCCCACAAAATCAATGCCCCATTTTGCAAATGCTCTTGCTCCCATCATTGGCCGTAGTGGCATCTCATCTCTCTTTATCGGAACCTTGGTGCGCTGACATGCGTCACAATGCTTTACAAACTCTTCAGCATCCATATGCAATGTAGGCCACCATATTCTTGCGGTTAAGACAATTTTTGCCGTCTTATCGCCCGAAAAATGGCCTCCACTTATTCGGCTATGTGCATGTTCTAGAATCAGTAGGTATTCGCTTTCACTTGCACAAATTCTAAGTTGATTGTCCTTTCCTCGCTTATAGAGTTGGTTCCCAATTAAGTGAAAGTCGCGAGCTTCCAGCTCTATAGCCCTTTTCCGTGCTCTTGTGATGTTCTCAGGAAACATCCTGGTGGTTAAGAAATCAATGATATATTGACTCCATGCAGGTGCAATGTTTACGTGAAACAATGTCGCGTGATCCACTGGTTGTTTGGCACTACATATAGTACAATTGGTAACATAAGAATGTGTGTCCGCATACATAGTTGGCCAATAAACCCCTAATGTGTGTCCGCATACATAGTTGGCCAATAAACCCCTAACTGTTTCAGTCTTTTGTGTGTTTTCACTGTTGAACAATGAAATGCACAATCTTGGACATGTGCCTCTTCAAGGTAGCACTCGAATTCTTCCGGATTTATACATAATCATAGGATTTGGTCCGATCCTAGATGATACAGCCGTCCTGCTATCAACTGGAAGTTTTTCGTTTGTCGGATTGTTTGTTGTTTGGATTTGTATTTTGTCTTATCAAACCTACTTCCAAAGGAAAGAATGCTAACAATTTCCTGTGACCATTTGGGTATCATTTCAATATTTAAAAGATAAGCATCTGGTATGTCACCATCTACTCCTTCAGGAGCTTCCCCGTTGTGTATCCTTGAAAGATGATCCGCTCGTAGATGGGTTTTACCCTTTTTGACCACCACTCTGAAATCAAATTCTAGCAATATAATAAACCAACGTACATTTCTCCCTGTATTGCATGGTTTATTTACCAGATACAAAGGAGCTTGATGAAGTGTAAAGAACACAAATTTGTTTGCGAGCAAATAATGCCGAAATTTATTTACAACATAAATCATTCCTAACCCTTCTCGTTCGGTGGTTGTGTAGTTCTTTTCCGCACTGTTTGACTGTCGGCTTGCATAAAAAACTGGAAAATCCTTTGTTCCGTCTCCAGGTTGAGCCAGAATACTCCCGATTGCATATGCAGAAGCATTAATGTGAACATGGAATATCTTTTCCCAATCTGGTGCTTTAAGTACATGTGCTGATATAAGGTTTTCCTTCAGCTTTTGGAATGAGGTTTCACACTCCTCGGTCCAATCGAAATTGACTAGCAAACGATACAGAGGTTGTGCGATGACCGCATACATGTATATGAATCTTCGATAATATCCGCATTGTCCCATGAAAGATTACACTTGTTTAGCATTAGTAGGCCTGGGTAGGTCTACTATGACTTTGACTTTGTTTAGGTCAGTGGTTATGCCATTTCTTGAGACAATGTGTCCTAAGATGCGGCCTTGCTTAACCTTAAAGATACACTTTTCCGGGTTAAGACAGATTCGATATGTCCTGCATTTTTCAAATACCTTTTGCAAATGGTCAATATGGTCCTCTCGTAGAAGAGAGTGTAGACAAAGATCATCCATGTATATTTCTAAGAATATTCTTAGGTATTCTTTGAACGTGTGCGTCATTAACCTTTGGAAGGTAGCTGGGGCATTAGTTAGGCCAAACGGCATAACTCGATACGCATAAATTCCCCATTCTCTGGCAAATGCTGTTTTGTGTTGATCCTCCCTTTCAATTGCCAGTTGGTTGTATCCTGAAAACCTGTCCAGAAAGGAATAAGCCCGTTTTCCGGCCACCCGCTCAAGTACATGTTCTGTGATTGGCAAGGGATAATTATCCCTTATGGTGGCTACATTTACCTTTTTGAGGTTTACACATACTCGCAGTTTCCCGTTCTTTTTGGGAACTACCACAATGAGTGACACCCAATCTGTATGTTCAATTTCATAGATGAATTCAGCTTCCATCAGCTTGTCAATCTCCTCTTTGATTCGTTTAGCAAATGTATCATTATATGTATAAGGACGTTGTTTGCTAGGTTTTGCATCCGATTTCAAAGGAATTGTATGTTGGCATATCGATGGATCAACTCCTTTGAGGTCTTTATAGGACCATGCAAACACGTCTTTATATTTCTTGAGAAGTTGTGTTAGCCATTCTTCTTCTTCAGGCTCTAAATCGTTTGCTATATAGACCGGCTGAGGCTTTTCCTCTGGTTCCGCGAGGTCTATCCTTTTTGCATTTTCTGTCCCATCGTAAGATTCTTGGTTGATTCTTTCCCTGACTGGTGGTGTCATGATGATTTTTCTGTCATGGATGGTAAATTTCCAATAGTGTGATGGTATATTCATGTTTCCCATCTCCGACTCCCCTTTACCATCACTATCTTCTTCAGTAGTCCATATCTCACGTAAAGACCGTTTCAGTTCTTGGTATTTCTGTTTACACTCCAGTTTGGTCCACTCTTGGTCTTTTGTTGTTTCTTTTTTTTATTTTTGAGATTTTTGTGATTTTGTTTCTGTTTTAGCTTTTCGTACCTGTTTTATTTCCTCTCGCGTTCTTTCCCTTCGATCTTTTGAGAATCTTCCTGATATTTGATCTTTTACACAATCCTCTGCTTTTACATGCATCAAATAGTGAGTTTTACCTTTTATCCTGGGCATCAAGTTCTCTCTCACTTTGTTTCTTGTTCATTTCTTCCTATAGCGTTCCTGACGTCTAGGGTGTTGATTAGCAAAATCATAAAACTATATTCTCGGTTTCCCTTCCACGCTCACTTGAGGTGTTTGAACACTCATTATCTGCATCATCATTTACTTCCAGATGTTCAGAGGAGTTATAAAACTCTTCTTGTTCTGGTGGTTCTATCGTCTCATCTTCTCCTGGTATAATGCTTACCATGTCCTTGTCCTCAATCACTCTTTCTAAGACGCAATCCTCCCTTCTTAAGCTTCCACAATGTGAAGCTCCGCACATCCATAGCTCTTTTTGTTGCCCTAACCATGCTGCGAGTTCCGATCCTGCTACTATACCTGAATCAAACTCTTCCACAGGTGTTTGGTTCACATCTTTGTAACTATGGTCTTTCAGGTGTATTTTAGTTTTTGTCTCGCCATGTCTGAGGTATATGTGGTCGTAACCCCAATCTTGGACCATATTCAATTGTCGCATGAATGGTCTTCCCAAGATGATCGCATAATTGTTCTTTTTGTCGAAATTGACTATTGCAAATGTATGCTCATACTCGATTCCACACGAAGTGACAATCACTTTTTCTAAGAGTCCTAGAGGCTTCTCCATGAACCCATCTACCAATTTCAATTTCATTATGGTAGCTCTTAAAGCTGGTTTTCCCCATTTTTTCCAGATTTCCTTGGTGGCAATAGCAACTCCCGCTCCACTGTCTAGAATGGCTTTGGAAAGTACTCCTTGGAATTCTACTAGTAGCGTGGTGTTTCCATCTTCTCCCTCACAATACTCTCCAACCTTGTTTAATGGTACTGGCCTAGTGTTTAGTTGAGGCCTGTCCAACTCTCTGATCCCTTCCTGTAGCCTCAAGGTAGGGTCTCTCACTCCAAATTTTTCTAGGCATTTACCTACTATGGTCCACATGTTTGGTCATAACCTTAGGAGTTCGGCTAGTGTGATTGTGCATGGCACCGGGGTGGACAATAACTCAATCAATCCTTGTGAATCCATTACTTTGTTAGAAGAAAGTCTTTGAGATGGGATTGCTCTCACTTCGGACTTGGCTTCATACTCTCCTAGGTAAGAGGGTAAAGTTTTCAGCGAGTCTGGTTGGCTGTGCCCCGAACTAATTGATCCCTAGTCTCCCCCTTGTGAATGTATCTCAAAGTTCATTTGTGACCTTGCCTCAAATTCTTCAATAGGAGGTAAGATCACATTCTTCTCTTTTCTCGTGCTAGTCATGTGGCTACTCATCCTGTTAGCCTCGTTGGCCTCACGGATTTGCTTCCACAGATCGTCTAGACCGTTACAGTCCTTACCCATTTCTGTCAATGTTTTAGGCTGGAACCCGTCACTTGCCTCATCTGTTGTATTTGGCACTATGATAGGCTCTCCTCTGGACTCATAGGCATTCGTGAGTCTTTCCTTCGTTTCTACTAGTTCCTCTAAAGTTGGTTGGATAGGGGTTGGAGCTGGTACTTCATGCCAATTTGCAGGTTTACCCAGCGGGTCTTCCATCAATGATTGAGTTGTTTCAATCATCTTTTTACACATTTCCAACCTTTGTTTTTCTATTTCCGCATATGGAGAAGTCGTCCACCTTTGCTCTTGGGTTTGGTTCTTTTTGAGTCTGGCTTCATAAGCTTTTAGAAGCTCATCCAACTGCTCATTTACCTTGTCTGCCAGTACAGATCCTCGTGATCCTGCACTTTTGGGCTCTGCTATTTCCTTGGGTGCTATGGTTGCCGTGGTGTGTAAGCTTAAGCTAGCTAGATCCTCTAACCGCTCTAATCTATCCTTTGTATGTTTTAACTCCAAAGATAGATCTGTTTTCTCTCGTTCTTTCTTGGCTTTCATATGCGCCTTTCTAACTTTCCAAGTGCTTCTCTGATTTTTCGTTTTTCTGAACTTTGGGCATCAGTTTTTGTCTCTTCCATTATGGGTTCGTTCGTCATTCTTTGAGCTTGGGCTCGTGTCACCGCCTGAATAGGTATGATTGTTTCATTTTCTGACCCTCCACTGGAAGGTATTGTTTCTAGCATATTCAAGGTGGTTTTTGCTCCTTTGCTCGGGTTTTTAGGGCAATCGGGAATCAGATGAGTAACTTCACACTCGGTGCAATATGCGTTGACTCTAATGATTTCATCATGAGGACAGTCTCTTAGCCAATGGTCTCCACCACACTTGTAGCAGGGTCCCTTGGGTTGTTGAGGTGCTCCTTGAGCTCCCCTTTGTTGGTATGCATGTCTCTGTCCGCCCATGCCTCCGTTGGCTATGAACAACAATGTTCGTTCATCTAAGCTATATCTTCCTTCTCCTGCTACCTGTGCAGCTGTTGGTGGTCCTGTACTTCCTATCATGCTCCATGGTTCTGGTGTCAAGGGTTCTTTCGGTGGATGATAGGCAGAGTTTGTTGCATATCCGTTGGGATCTTCATAATATGCATGCATAGGCACCAAAGCCTTATCCTCTGATTCGGTTACGGTTGGTGTGTATGTTATACCGACTGGTCGTAATCCTGGTAGGGGTGGTTGTTGCCCCAATACCGGTTGTGGTCTTTCTACAGCTACAGATCCTGGTAGGTTGCCTGCTTGATACCTAGGCATCGGTGGAACTTGAGGAGAAGCTACATGAGCTTGGGGAGTATAAGGTCTCTCTCTCACATATCCTTTGTTATAATAACATTCCTCTGTCCCATGGTTTGTCCATTTTTGTTCAATAGCACACCACTTGGGTTGTTTAGCCTGGGGTTTGGCGTAGAAGTTAATCTTTTTTAGCACTTCATCTACAAGCATCTCTTGGTTTACAGCTACTTCTCCTTTTGGTGCTGACTTAGAAGACTTGCTTCCACTTTGTTGTGAAGATGAATCATTGTCAAAGTCCTTGAACTCCCCCTCTTTGTAGACTGAACAATTGTCCACAAGGTAAAGAGCCTCCTTGGTCAACTCATTCAACGTCGTGCTCCTCTTCATATGTAAGTCTTTCTAGAGATCCGCATTCCTTAGTCCTTGGATGAATATAAGCCTAATTTAGGACTGAGTTGGCAGTTCTTCCACAGGGCAGAACTTAACATATCTTTTTAGTCTTAGGGCTGCCTTTCGTACAGATTCCCCATCTTTATGTTTGAATTTATGGATTTGTGAGACAATATTATGAGCTATCCCTCTTTGTGAGAATTCCTTGATAAACTTGTCAAACACTTCCTCCATAGACTCAAAGTCTCTACGATCTACAGAGTCAAACCAAGTAGCAGCGTCATCCTCTAGGGCTAGTCCAAACCCTGCAAATTGGGTAGGGAAGTCTAACACCTATTCAACTCTAATTACACGCACAAAGGCTGCTACATGATCTCTTGGGTCTCTGTTTCCTGTGTATTTCTTGTTTACCCATTTTTGCACTTGAGAAGGTCTAATTCTACGATGGTCTACAAACCTCATCATTGGATCTCCACGTCCTAATCGATATACCTCCTCAGGTCTTTTGTAGTAGGCTGGTTCCTCTCCCAGTGGTGCTCCTAAGCCATAATTTCTAACAGTTCTCGCCAGAGATAGTTCATCTCTTGGAACTCGTTCCATGGGTGGTCTTCCAGGCTCTATTGACCCTTGAGTATTTGGCTAACTTTCTCCTTGATACCTTGAATAGAGTGGTGGTTTTTGCAAATCCCTTAGCCCTCATACGGCCTGATAACCATCCCAGTTTCGGTCTTGCTCCATTGTTGTCGACTGTCGAAGCCATGCCTGCAATGATGGATGGTTTGCTGGTTGGTTTTGATTGTTGAACGTCTACGGTCGGGTGGAATGTGAGGTAGCGTCATACTCTTTAGAAAAGGGATTTGTCGACTTACTTGGGGTGTAGGTGGCTCTTGGCACTTTCTCAGGGGCGTATGCTGAGTCTCCTGGATCTGTTGCCTTTTCTACCTCCTCTGGTAGAATACGTTGGTATTCTCGCCCGTATCTATCAACAAAAATTATATACCCTTCCCCATAGCAGTTTCATAAGAGAATAAGTAAAGAACCTTGTCTTTGCTTAATTCGTTCAAGTATGGTTCTTTGCTGCGAAAGTAAGCGACTATCCCTCACTCTCATGCTTGTAGATTCCCACGTTCTCATTATAAGTTGGAACCCTGGTTGTTTTCTTATCATACATAAAAATAGCTCCAGGCCGATCAATGTCTGGTGGTGGTTCTTGAGCTTCTGAAACCATTTTCCTTTTCGCCACGTTATCTCCATATCTATTGTAATCTTCAGGGTTACTGACTATCAGATAGTGGTTTCCCTTTTCGTCTCGGAATCTATCTCCATCATCATAGACTCGTATTATCTCCAATCTCTGAGCCGGCCTCTCTTCGATACAAATGCACTATCGAGGACGCAAGTTTTTTCCCTCGAAGAAGATCACAGTAGGCTTGGAATCATTCAAAGGATTTAGGGAGGCGCTTCCTCCTGGCATTGGTCCGCATTAGGAAAAGTTTGGACTCAAAAATGGGCCTTGTAAGAATTGTTGATGTGGCATAGCTTTCAAAAAGTGGGGATCGATAATTTTTTTGCAAATAAGATCCAAACTTGTCGGAGGTTGGATATTTAGAATCTACTCTTCAAATGCTATCTATTGATATATAGCATGCATGTATCGGACATTGCCTTCATGTAGATCTAGAAAAAGGTTATTTTAGATTACCGTAATGGTAACAAAACCTGGCTGATTGAAAAAAAAATGGCATAACTTTCATAGAAGTCATCCAAACTTTTCAGACCTTGGCTCTTTAGAATCCATTTTTCAAGAACTTTCCAATGATAGGTCATATCATGGGGTTCTAAGCAATATTTAGAGGGGTCTACCGGGTTGCTTTCTTTTGTACAACTTTGATGATGTGGCACTCTTAAAAGGCCCAAAAATGAGTTCAAAATTTTCCTAATGTCATAGGTGAAACCTCCTGGCTGTTGACTACCCATCATGAAGAAAGATTTGTCTGACGCAGTGTCAGTATCACTACCTTACTCAATAATCGGTGCTAGTGGATCTAGCCTTGCCTGAGTTACACTCTCCTAGGTGGACACTAAGCTACCTTGGTCACTTGCCACCTTCTGGTCTCTAAAAATGTATCTTCCTGATCTTAAATTCATCAAACTTATCAATGCAATTTATGTAATGGAATTTGCCTATTCAATTTGAGAGTAGCGGAATTTAATGAGAGTACTTTCAAGAAATGATTTTGTGAGCATAGCGGGTAGACATAATTGAAGATAGCAACATAATTATAGCAATTAGTTAACTTGGCATGGACAATAATTTTGCAAGAGAGAGAATTTAGAGAACATGACAACAGTTGAGGACCGGATTTATGTGGAGCCGGTCCCCCCTCCAATAGGCATTTGTATTATGATTTCTCCCATAAAGAGAGACTTGTTACAATACATTCTTTGTGTTCCTTGTGGCCTAGGTGAAGCAATGAAGATGGAAAGCTTCATGCATCACCAACATAACATAAACTTGAAGAAAGCTTTAACTATCCCAAGCCTCAGTCCCAACACCTCAAACACCTTCGAAGGTGGAGAGAGCTAGCAGGGAATGAGGGTAGGGAATAGGAAGAAGAAACATTTCGTAGGAGAAAGAATTAGTTACTCACTTATCATACTCTTGTTTCTAGCATACATAATAGCATAGTAATGAAGAAGAAGGAGATGACAAGCTTAAGCATTGAAGCATGGCTCTTGGTTGGATTTGCACTCCATAGCCAAGAGTGTTGGTGTAGGCTCTCAACCTTTACTTGCTTGGAGAGGGAGAGGGCTCTTGCACTTTGCATAGTACACAATGAGAGTGTTTGTGAGTGTGTCTGGGTGAGTATACCCCCTAAGCACCCCCCTAGCTTGCTTGGGTCGACCCCCCCTTGTAGCTCATGCTTGAAGCTCATTGGACCCCTCCAGGCCTAGCCAATCACAAGCAGGAGCCATTACAAGCAACATGGGTAGCCTTGGGACAAGTGTCCCCCTTTCCCCTTTGAGAGAGAGGACTTGATAAATGCAAAATCAATTAATTAAATATCCTAAATTATCATTGGACCCCTTGGGTGGCCAACCAATAGGCTTTAGGCACACCATGAGGGCAACATGGGGAGGAACTTGACAAGTGTCCTTGCTGCCTCTTCAAGCTGGGGCTTCCCTTGTGTGTGTGTGTGTGTGTGTGTGTGTGTGTGTGTGTGTGTGTGTGTGTGTGTGTGTGTGTGTGTGTGTGTGTGTGTGTGTGTGTGTGTGTTCTCTCTCATCCCCCCCCCCCCCCCCCTTGTAGGCTCGCCCCCCTCCTTGTAGGGATATTTTTGACTTTGGATGAGCAAGCCCCTTAGTCATCAAACATGACTAAGCACTTGAAGTAGGGGGTGTTTCCACAAGCATCTCAGGCAAGCTTCTCAAGGCACCTCAAGCACCTTAATCATGCACCAAGTCAAGCACCTCAAGCATGGAGCTAGTCAAGCACCTCAAGCATCTTAATCAGGCACCTCAAGCACGACAAGTACCTCGAGCTTGGGCCGGGTTCCCACCTCAAGCTCAGCCCTAGCTTACCTAAGGTCAAAGGACTTTTACACACATTATTGGAGGTCTTCAATGAAGCTAACCCTAAGGTCTTATGCTCCATTGGTTAGCCTTGCTCTTGATAGACCATCTCCCATTTGGGCCCCTTTACTATTGTCCCCGTGTTGAGATAGATCTATAAGCACATATCTATATCTTAACACTTGTTCCCATTTATTCTCCCACATTAAGTGATCAATTTAATATGAGAAAATCATTTGGGTTGGTTAGATATTAGATTTTATGACATTACCTCTCTCTTGAAATCATAGTCATCCTCGACTATGAGGTAGAAGAGATAAAGCCTTAGTCATTAGTCAATCGTACTTAGCGGGTAGAGGATCCCTTTTTTACCCTACGACATCTTTCCAAGATGGATGACTAATCCATTTGGTGCTTGGGAGACATAGCTGCCGCAAGCATGTCTGCTCTTTAGTCCATTTCATTCTCCCAAAGTAGAGTGACAAATTCTACTTGGTGTTTGAGAGACGTCGTCATCACAAACATGATTCTAAGCATGCATACTAGTTAAATTTGTGCACAATTAAAAAGAGGATTAGTCTTATAAGACAAAAACATGAGTCATTTAAAAGAGAGTTATACATTTTCTTACTCTAATGTAGCATTGTAAGCATTGACAAGGTTCATACTATCCTTAAGTTGTACTCCTTGCATCCATTTAGCATCTTCAAAAGGATAATTTTTGAACTTAATAAGATACCGTCGGATTATCTTACCATGTCGTAGTACCTTGTCTTCATGCCGAAGGACAGCTTCGGGTTGTAGCACCTCTTCTTGGTCTTCAATTTCGGGAGGGTCTTCAATAATTGGTTCAATTGGTGGCTCTCCTTTGTAGGGCTTAAGTAGGCTTACATGAAAGGCATTGTGTATAAGCCAATGGTTGGGAAACTTGAGTTGATAAGCCATCTCATTGATAGGCTTCAAGATTTGGAAAGGACCATAGTATCTTTTTGCTAGTTTAGCATAATACTTTTGATGGCCCGTAGGATTTTTGCCCGTCGTTTGCCTTAATCGAGCCTTAGGAAACTTGAGTAAGACCCAATCATTTTCGTTGAACATTAAGGCTCTTCTGTGCTTATCACCAGCAGCTTTTTACCTTTGTTGAGAGATGGCTATAGCCTCCCTAATCTTTTGAAAAGATTCTTGTAGGTCACGGCTATATTCATCGGCGGCGAAGATCTTCCCATGTACTTTGAGTAGCAAGGGTCTTTTAGGTCTTCCCTCTATGATCTCGAAAGGTGCTTTCTCGGTAGAAGTATGTACAGTATTATTGTAGGCATACTCTACTAGAGGTAAATACTTTTCCCATTGTGAGCGTTGATCTACTTCGGTAACATAAGTCTTGAGTAGATCGAGTATCGTAAGATTGTCTATCTCACTTTGGCCATCCGTTTGTGGGTGATAGGCCGAAGAGAAATTCAATCTTGTTCCTAGATTTTCAAAGAGACCTTTCCAGAAATTACTGGTCATTCTAGGATCTCTATCTGACACGATGGATGTGGTTAATCCATGGTGCTTGAAAATCTGAGATATGAAGAGAGTTCCCATTTGATGTGCCTTAATAGTCTTTTTGACAGGAATAAAATGTGCTTGCTTGCTAAACCTGTCGACTATTGTCCATATTCCTGTATTCCCATGGATAGACTTGGGTAATCCAAATATGAAATCCATGGATATACTCACCCATGGTGAATTTGGAATAGGCAATGGCTGGAGTAATCCAGGTTGCTTCCCTCTATCATACTTGGTCTTTTGGCATACTACAAATTTTGAAACATACTCTTGTATGTCCACTTTCATGGTAGGCCAATAGAAATACGTCTCTACTCCTCGGAGAGTAGGTTGAATACCTCTATGCCCTGCATATAGAGGAGCATGGGATTCATACATAACCTTCTCACGAAGGGAATGGGTAACACATAGCCTATTGCCGTGGAGAAGATAACCATCCTGCAAGGTGAATGGTTCCTCTTTCTTTCCCAAAGCAAGGGCTGACATTATGTCTCTAAAGTCAGGGTCAGTAGCATACTCATCTATCATAGAGGATAGATCATTGTGAGTAGCTATAGACACCGCATTAACTTTTGGTCGTCGTGAAAGTGCATCGGCAACTTGATTGTGCTTACCAGCTATGTGAGCAATATGGAAATTAAATTGCGAAAGAAAATTTGCCCACCTCATTTGTTTGTCGGAAAGTTTGGTTTGCGTCATGAAATACTTGAGACTTTGGTGGTCGGTTCGTAGGATAAATGGAGTCCCCAATAGGTAGTGCCTTCATGTATCTAGGGCATGTAGAACAGGTAAAAGCTCTTTCTCATAAATGCCCAAGACTCGTTAATCACCACAAGCATCACATTGGACCTCAAATGGTTTTGAGAGATCCGGAAGCACGAGGACTGGTTGGGAAGTAAGCTTCTCTTTGAGTTTTTCAAAAGCATTTTGCTCCTTAGCAGTCCATACAAACTTAACATTCTTCTTTGTTAAGTCGTGTAGTGGTCCTGCTACTTGAGAGAATTTTTCTATGAAGCGTCTATAGTATGCACACATACCAATAAAGCTTCTTAGCTCATGTAGATTCCTTGGGTTAGGCCATGATTTTATCACCTCTAACTTTGATGGATCCATACGAATACCATCGTGAGAGATAATATGACCTAGATATTGAATCTCTTGAAGGAAGAATTTACTTTTCTTTTGGTTGAGAAAAAGTTTGTTTTCCCTCAAGGCTTGAAAAATCACTTGGAGATGTTGCTTATGTTCCTCCAAAGATTTGGAGTAGATGATGATATCATCCAAGAACACTCTAGTGAATTTACGATATGGTCTAAAAATTTTCTCCATGAGACGATTGAAAGTAGCTGGTGCATTAGTCAAGCCAAAAGGCATGACTAGATATTCATAAAGACCAAATGTTGTGCGAAACGCAGTCTTTAGGATATCTTCATCCACTATCCTTATTTGATGATAGCCACTCTTAAGGTCAATCCTACTGAAGTAGGTAGAGCCTTGTAGCTTATCAAACAGATCTTCTACTCGAGGCACGGGAAATCTATTTTTGATAGTGATATGGTTTAGTGCTCGATAGTCCACACACATACGGTATGTACCATCTTTCTTTTGCACTAAAAGGACTGGAGAACAAAAGGGAGAGGAACTAGGCCTCACCATCCCTTTGTCTACCAATTCCTGTACTTGCCTCATAATCTCCTCTTGTTGAGCTTGTGAGACTCGATAAGGAGGTTTGTTAGGCGGTGAGCTTCCTGGAAGGAGCTCAATACGATGGTCATCATCCCCTCGTTTTGGAGGTAGGTCCATAGGGATATCATCGATGAACACATCTTGGAATCCTTTTAGAAAAGTAGACAAGTCTAACTCTTCTTGATTCCTATCATTTTCATTTGATGAAACATTATTAGCTTTTAGAGACTCTTTGACATAAATCATGTAGCAGAAACGGAGCTCTTCATTGATTTATCAAAAGAAAGAGGATTTACAAGTGGAATAGTGCGACCACGCTCACTAGCATCTATATACATGTTCTTTCCCCTGTAGGTGAAGTAAATTCTCCTTTCAGGGAACTTCATGTTGGCAGCCATGCGATCAAACCATGGTGCCCCTAGGATAACATCCTGATGTTGGAGAGGAGAGATGAAGAAGTCTTCTTTGTCGACATAGCTTTGGACATGAAGCCTCAACTTCCCAATCAAGGGAGTAACGGAGGCTTGTTGTCCCTTGAAAGTTGCATCAGCTGTTACTATATCTCCCATCTCAAAAGCTTGAATGCCCAATTTGGTGGCCAACTCTATTGATATGAAGTTGAGAGTAGAGCCAGGGTCAAACAAGATGAAGGAATCATGCTCTCTTACCTTTCCCCAAGCATAGGAGAGTGATGATCCTTTGCAATGAGCATCTTCTTTTGGAGCTTCGATGGTGGAAGCCCTAGGAGTCTCATCGCGAGTATTCTTCTTGGGGCAAGAACGATAGCCATGTCCTTGCTCCCCACACTTGAAACATTTATGGTCCTTGCGAAAAGCTTCAAGCTCTTCAAGAGAGAGTTTGTTTTTACCTTTGTAAACTCCCTTCTCCTTGGACCGATTGTTGTTGTTGTTATTGTTGTTGTTGGAAGTGCCTTGGGAATTATTTTGTGCATTGGATTTCCCCTTTGCATCATTTTTATCTTTGTTTTCCATGGGCTTGACATTACGTCTAGCCCCTTGATGGAAATTGATGCGTGAAGCAACCATGGTGTGATGGATTACTTTGGTAATAGTACCAGGCCATTGAGAGTTGATGTATTCGGCCATCTCTTCAGGTAATCCCGCACAGAATTGTTGTCTTTGCTCGGCAAAATCTATCTTTTGAAAGACAGTAGCTTTGAGATATAAATCCCAAAACTTGTCTACATACTTGTTGATAGACTCATGAGAGAGAAGCTTCAAGCCGCGCCATTCGGTAAGAACTTTATCTTTAGTATCGCTTGGAAGAAATTGCTTCATGATGGAAACTCGTAGAGTTTTCCATGTCTTTGGGGCTTCTCCATTTCCACGAAGGCTAGCCCACCATTGACGAGCTGATTTTTGGAAGTGTATAGCTACATGGCGTAGCTTGGAGGACTCTGTGAAGCCCTCGTCCCCAAAGGCCGCATCAAATTGCTGGATGAAGGCCAACACTTTGTCGGTAGCACCAAAGGTGCCATCGTAGGTGAGAAAAGAGATACTCTTTCCTCCCTCCTTGAACTTCTTTAGCTTTTGTTACCTTCGCCATGCAGGAAATGATTTGCGATGTCCTCCCCTCTTGTATTCTCTAGGAGAATAGCCATAACTTTCATCGGAAGAGGAGGAAGGTGAAGAAGAAGGAGAAGAGGGTGACCTCTTCCTAGCCCTTTTCTTCCTTTGTTTCCTCTCTTGCCTTTCAGAGTGATGAGGAGAAGGACTATAGGTTGCTCTTTTCCTCTTGGGAGGAGTAGGCGATCGTCTAGACCGCCGTCTTCGTGGAGCCACATCTTCAGAAGAACTTAGAATGTCATTGCTTTCTTTCTCTTTGGATTCCTCCTCTCGAATGGGAGAGAGTCTTCTTTTGGGGGTCTCTTCAAGAGGCCTCCTAAGCTCTCTCTCCTCTGGGAGAGGAAGGGAAATTCCATAAGCACGAAGTTGTTGAGTAACTTCGGCTTGCAAAACAGGGTTGCACATAGCTTGTTGCAACCTAGTGACGAGATAATTCACAAACATGGGAGCATCATCATTAGCACCTTCATGTGCAAAATCAAAGCTATCAATGTTCATTCTACTCTCTTGATTATTGTCAGCCATGTTAACAAAATTTATGTTTATACTTAGTGTATGCTTTGGCAATACAAAACCTTAGTTGCCACTCCTCTTAGCCTTTGAAAATCGGCTCTTAAGTATCTACACCCACGGCTCAAAGTGGTTAATTATAGAGAGTAGAGGAGTAGGTCTAACATAGCAGAGTTGCCAAGGGCTAGCTCCTTTCGGACTTCTTATGGCTCAATAATGGTAAAGCCGTAGGCAAGTCTAAAAAGACTCCATTATTAAGTCCAAAGCTCCCGAGGTGTGCACCATCCCCCACATAGTGGGCTTAACAAAACCGATATTAGATCCCAGTTCCACTTACTCTATTATAATTAACAACATCAACCATTTATAGGCTACTTAAGGACCTCTCTTCTTAAGCAAGAAAAGAGAAACCAAATGCTCTGATACCAATGTAATGGAATTTGCCTATTCAATTTGAGAGTAGCGGAATTTAATGAGAGTACTTTCAAGAAATGATTTTGTGAGCATAGCGGGTAGACATAATTGAAGATAGCAACATAATTATAGCAATTAGTTAACTTGGCATGGACAATACTTTTGCAAGAGAGAGAATTTAGAGAACATGACAACAGTTGAGGACTGGATTTATGTGGAGCCGGTCCCCCCTCCAATAGGCATTTGTATTATGATTTCTCCAATAAAGAGAGACTTGTTACAATACATTCTTTGTGTTCCTTGTGGCCTAGGTGAAGCAATGAAGATGGAAAGCTTCATGCATCACCAACATAACATAAACTTGAAGAAAGCTTTAACTATCCCAAGACCTCAAACACCTTCGAAGGTGGAGAGAGCTAGCAGGGAATGAGGGTAGGGAAGAGGAAGAAGAAACATTTCGTAGGAGAAAGAATTAGTTCCTCACTTATCATACTCTTGTTGCTAGCATACATAATAGCATAGTAATGAAGAAGAAGGAGATGACAAGCTTAAGCATTGAAGCATGGCTCTTGGTTGGATTTGCACTCCATAGCCAAGAGTGTTGGTGTAGGCTCTCAACCTTTACTTGCTTGGAGAGGGAGAGGGAGCTCTTGCACTTTGCATAGTACACAATGAGAGTGTTTGTGAGTGTGTCTGGGTGAGTATACCCCCTAAGCACCCCCCTAGCTTGCTTGGGTCGACCCCCCCTTGTAGCTCATGCTTGAAGCTCATTGGACCCCTCCAGGCCTAGCCAATCACAAGCAGGAGCCATTACAAGCAACATGGGTAGCCTTGGGACAAGTGTCCCCCTTTCCCCTTTGAGAGAGAGGACTTGATAAATGCAAAATCAATTAATTAAATATCCTAAATTATCATTGGACCCCTTGGGTGGCCAACCAATAGGCTTCAGGCACACCATGAGGGCAACATGGGGAGGAACTTGACAAGTGTCCTTGCTGCCTCTTAAAGCTGGGGCTTCCCTTGTGTGTGTGTGTGTGTGTGTGTGAGTGTGTGTGTGTGTGTGTGTGTGTGTGTGTGTGTGTGTGTGTGTGTGTTCTCTCTCATCCCCCCCCCCTGTAGGCTCGCCCCCCTCCTTGTAGGGATATTTTTGACTTTGGATGAGCAAGCCCCTTAGTCATCAAGCATGACTAAGCACTTGAAGTAGGGGGTGTTTCCACAAGCATCTCAGGCAAGATTCTCAAGGCACCTCAAGCACCTTAATCATGCACCAAGTCAAGCACCTCAAGCATGGAGCCAGTCAAGCACCTCAAGCATCTTAATCAAGCACCTCAAGCAGGACAAGCACCTCAAGCACGACAAGCACCTAGAGCTTGGGCCGGGTTCCCACCTCAAGCTCTGCCCTAGCCTACCTAAGGTCAAAGGACTTTTACACACATTATTGGAGGTCTTCAATGAAGCTAACCCTAAGGTCTTATGCTCCATTGGTTAGCCTTGCTCTTGATAGACCATCTCCCATTTGGGCCCCTTTACTATTGTCCCCGTGTTGAGATAGATCTATAAGCACATATGTATATCTTAACACTTGTTCCCATTTATTCTCCCACATTAAGTGATCAATTTAATATGAGAAAATCATTTGGGTTGGTTAGATATTAGATTTTATGACAATTTACCACAAATCCAACCACTCTCCTGGCAAAGGATCAGTCTCCGCACAACTTCTTGCTTTGCTGTTGAATATACTTGTACACAAGCATTTAATTTCGGCAATCGAATCAAAGCATTTATCTGCTAGAGGTTATCTTAGTGATGATTGGTATAACTGGAGAGTTAATCTCAACCACTACTGTATTTTATACATTGGTGATGTTCTGGATTAGGTCTGCTTATGTGGAACTGTACTTCCCTCGGATGTTGGTCAATTTACGTGAAAAAGTCTGAATTCAGTCTTTGCTCCGTCAAACGGACAAACAAGGTCCAAATTCACTTCTGAAAGACGTTCTGGAATGCTTAAGCCAAATGGAATTTCACTGTCTAAGCCCAGTCAAATTTTCTCTTCAGTAGGTCCCAGTAGATATCCTACGCGTAGGATGTCTCCTGCTTTGTTTTGCCTAGATTTTTGCACTATGGATTCCCCTTGATGTTCTGAGTCCACAGCTGTTTTTACTTTTTGATTTGGACACCTATAAGCTGGTCAATGGATCAGAAATTTGTTCCGATAGCCTGTTGCTGATCTTGATCAGTCTAATCAACTCCAATTTGGACCAAAATTGACTAGGGGCTTGCCTCAGGCTACACAACACCTTGTTATGCCCACTGTCAGTATATGGCTTTAATTTCTTGCTTTAGACATCCTATGCGTAGGATGTCTTTTTCATCAGAATGGCTTCAAATTCAAAACACAGACTCCCCTTTAGTTGCTGATCACTTTGGTATGCTCAAAATTAGGTTTGGAGTGTAAAATCACACAGAAGACATCCTACACGTAGGATGTCTTTTTGGCCAGTTTGACCCCAAACTTGACCCACAACTTCCCCTTGATGTTAGCAACCCAGTGGTATGCTTGGATTTTGGTTTGGATTTCAAAAGTCCCCAATTTTAGCTGTTCTTGCCTTTTTCAGTCAAAAGTGCTAAAGTCCACTATGAACCCAAATTTTCTCACCCAAATGATATAAAACCCCTCTCAGTCACTCATTATTTCATGCAGGTCATGCTCATGCAGCCATCATATGGTTTTGGTATTAAAATAATGCTTTGGCACAATTTGGGTAGGATGTTTGGCAATTTCAGTCTATCTGGAACTATCTTGTCAAGATATGGTCAAATTTTCACTTTCCAGTTGAAAATAGGGTAAACCCCACCTTCTGAACACACTGGTCAACTCAAAATCCCAAAATTTCCACCAGATTAGCCTGTAGACATCCTACGCGTAGGATGTCTCCTGGCTTGAAATTAAATTTTTTCTTGACAGAAATGCTCATGATGCTCTGTAGTTCTATCAGAAACACTCACAATAACTTTTGGACTTCACTTCAGCTTTCAAACACACTTTTGCATCTTTTACAAACTTGTGATGAATTTACCAAGCAAGTATACATGCATGACGTGCTCTAGATCCTGAATCATAATGTCCTACTTACTCTACTCCTACTCATCATGTGAAATGGTGATAATGGTGTTTTGGTTGCTTTCTGGCCTCTCCGGACTCTCAAGCTCTCCTCTCACCGCTTCTACCACTCCAACTCCTACTCAAGAACTCAACTAATACCTAAAACTATCTTTGTCTACCTAAATCTACCTAAGTCGAAGAATCTAGGCAAGACACTCGCTTCCTAGACTCCCTCTAAGACCTAGAGAGTCCTCCACCCTCTGATCCTATCTAAATGTAAAACGAGACTCTTGGCAAGCAAAAAATCCCTATCCTCAAGGACTAGTCTTGGTCACCTACCTAAGGTTTTCGTCCCCGGTAGCGGCGCCAATGTTGGACGGATACGCCGCAACGGACATCAGCACAGCGATAACTCACCTAACAAGATTTGTCAGCTAAGGACGAAGCTCGACCCGCAGGTGCGTGGAAGCAAGTATAAGGTGTCAACCTACACTCGACCGACTCCTAACTAATTCCTACAGAGGTCTCTACCCAATGTCTAAGTCACAGCCTTCAAGAGTGCATAAGAGGAAACTTCCTACAACGCTTTCTAGAGCCGAACACCCATCAAAAAATCTCGAAACACCGCAGAACTTGAAGGAGACCCTACTGTCACCAATAGGTCGCTCTCCCTAAGGTCTATGAACCAAAACCCCAACCCAAAACACCCGGTGCAAAATCACGTAGGATGTCTGGCCGAAATTTGCAAGTCCTCGTTTCCAAAATCTAAAGTGCCTAATGTGTAGCTCTACTCAATGTGAATGCGTGGATATGCTGCAATGCTAAATTGGACAACGTATGCTCACCAAATCACCAGATGAATCTCTTAGAAGGAGCTCGCAAACCTGGATCGTACGCGTGCAATGTAGGTATCGACGCGTAGCTCTCGTCGGGGGCAACACGTTGCACTTCTCCGCACTCGATTCCGACCACCGGTGGACACGTAGCGTCAAGATGAAGCTCACACTCTCTCTCGTACACAGTACGCTCACTCACAGACTTCAAAACTCTCTTTTTAAAAATGATAAAGGGTTTTTCATTAAGGTCAAAAAGTGGTATATATACCTTACAATTCTTAAACCCTAAAGTTCCAAATCAACCATCTACTCAATCTAACTATCAAAACTGGGATACAATCTGGAAACTTCTGTAAGCCCCAATATTTACAAGGTGAAATGTCGAGTTTTCTCAATAAATGAATAATTACAAAAAAATGATAATCTGTCGAGAAGTCTGTTTCCGTAGGGTGTGTCTAGCTTCTAACAGTCATACACAATCTCGATGATTTGTGGATTAAGGTTCCCTTGGAGCATCTTTGGGAGATACTAATACCTATTTGTTTTTAAACCTTTTCTATGGTGTACTGGAAG
Organism: Adiantum capillus-veneris; assembly: GCF_014529385.1. Lineage (NCBI taxonomy): Eukaryota > Viridiplantae > Streptophyta > Polypodiopsida > Polypodiales > Pteridaceae > Adiantum > Adiantum capillus-veneris. The sequence goes on along the minus strand of NC_140931.1, from coordinate 175,173,871 downwards.
CCTTGCCCCTAGCTTGCCAAATTTTCTTATAAAGGATTGCTAGTGAGCTCCACCATGCTCACGGACAAAGAAAATAGTTGTGCAAGACATGTCAGTGGACTTTGTTGAGGCAAAGGTGGAGCAAGATTACTCCAGTGAGACACAACAAGTGTTTTCAAAGTTTGTGTAGGCAGAGGTACAATGGGTCTACTCCCTAGCGACACAGGCATAGATGACAGACATGGAGTTCTTTGAAATGCTCATGCTAGAGACTAATGAGTGGATGTCAGGATACATAATTTTGCAAATGGATGAGAGGTACGTCTCAGGTACGTAACCATCCAAATGGTAGCAATGACACGTCCATATGTGATGAGTAGTCTTGATGATGCAGTGCATGTCGATAACAGTCAAAAGGCTAGTGCAACCAGGTTTATGCATATTTTGTCAGCATTTGGGCCTCTCATGTATGACCTACTAGTGTCAAGGCCCAACCTAGCAACTATAGTGGGAGCATTTACAACAGGGATTTTGAGTTGTACGATGACTAATACTAGCATGATGCATTATGGAGATAAGCAGACCATACAAAATTGTTTGCAGGATTTGCATGCAGGCTCTAGTGTGGATACGCATGCTCACCTAGTTTATATGGATGCATGTAGATCAATTGAGCGAGCCAGTGGGCATAGGCTGAGAAAGTCTCTCACCTATTTTCTTGTACATACTAGTAGTTTAGCTAGTAGGATCCACTTATCGACACATTTGTCTTTAACTGTGAGGTTGGCGGGGTAAAGGTGGCATCTTCCTTGCCCCAAGATGCATCACCCACTGTGTCCATTAACTTACCCTTATTCTTTACATACATAGAAGAATAATAAATGAGCATTGTTTCTTGCCACTCTCGTCCACTTCACACTATATGTTTCATGTATGTGTGTGTGTGTGTGTGTGTGTGTGTGTGTGTGTGTGTGTGTGTGTGTGTGTGTGTGTGTGTGTGTGTGCCACATTTGTGTATCCCTTCAAGATGGACTACAAATAAAATACCATACAAATATTTCAATAGAGAAAACTCACAAAATTACTTCAGCTCTAGCTTTGAAGGCACCCATTTTTATTGAGAGAGAAAGAGAGAGCACAGAAATAGAACCCCAAAATGTATAGAATACATACATGAGATGATGTATACATAGAGGGGACCTGGGTGCTATATATAGAGAAGCCATATATTGAGTAGCATCACATATAAGCTCAACACCCCCGCTCAAATAAGGGTCCCTAACTGTCGATGAAAAAAGCCTTGGGGGATCATGGGAAAAACTCACAGCTCTATATACACCCACCGTTATATTATAAAAACCATTGAATGTACAAAGGTTCATGAGGAGCTATATCACGCCTTTTACAATAAATATTTTATGACGACCTACATCACTACTTTCACAATGAATGTTTTATGAGGAGTTACATCACTCCTATCCCATCAACTACAACAATGAATACAAAAGTTTAATAAAGAGGTGTAAAGGCTATCGATTAGCTCGTGATTAGAAGTGTCTCCGTGAATCTGTTGTGTAGCTTGCCATCCATATGGCATCTCCAAACATGTCTTCATGTTGTCATCAATATGGCATCACGAAACATGTCTTCACGTCATCTTCAATACGACATCACCAAACATGTCTTCATAAATCTTTTATTGTCACCAAGTTTTTCTTCATGAAATAAATTCTTTGATCAATCCTACATAGATCATAGACTCAAAAAACATAGTGAAATAATTACATTCACAATTCCATAAGATATGGTTCGCGACACCACCCTTTTGACAACATATGTGTACATAAAGTATGAACGTAAAAGTACAAGATGCGTGATTATGTGATGCAAATGACATGTGTATATACTACATAAAACGACATTTATCAAGGTAGTGATATCAATGAATATCATCAAAGTATTAACAAAACATCATCATTGTATCAATAAAAATGAATAAATCATCATGGTATCAACTAAAAGCATCATGGTATCACCGAGAATAATCATTGTATCAACAAAACAACATCATGGTATCATCGAGAATAACCATGGTATCAACAAAATAACATCATGGTATCACCGAGAATAACCTTGGTATCAACAAAACAACATCATGGTATCGCCGAGAATAACCATGGCATCACTGAAATATCATCATGGTATTACTGAGAATAACCATGGTATCAATGAAACAACATCATGATATCACCGAGAATAATCCTTGTATCAACGAAACAGCATCATGGTATCACCAAGAATAACCATGGCATCAACGAAACAACATCATGGTATCACCGAGAATAACCATGGTAGCAACGAAACAACATCATGGTATCACCGAGAATAACCATGGTATCAACGAAATATCATCATGGTATCAACGAAACAACATCATGGTATCACCGAGAATAACCATGGTATCAACGATTATCACCATGATCAAAGTACTAACAATGCATCATAATGGCACCATCAAAATCACTATGGTATCAACGAGAGATTATTAATAAAATGACATAAACTATATCTCTAGAAGAATAATTCTACCAGAATCAATGAACGAATATATCATATAACAAAAGATCGTATACCATCAGTAGCTCGACGGAATTTGGACGATCATCAATGGCTCGACTGAAGCGGAATGATATTCACATATATCAATGAACAGATCTATAGATATTTGATATCTAGAAATATAGGTATCCAAGAAAAAATCATCAGTAAATGTATCAGTACGTATTAGACAGCTTGAAATAGTATAGACTTTTGAGAACATATATTTATAACACTGATTCGATTTGTAACAGTCTTCTGCAGCAAAGTTACGTCAATAACAAATATATGATTGATGAAGAGAAACATATAATTGATAAATTTTCAATTAGGAGAAAAATCAAAAGCAAAAAGCAAAATTTGCTTTTCAGACGTGTTCGTAGTCTGAGAGCGATAATCCAAAGTCGCCTGCAGAATTTAGAGAAAGTTTGTTCTACAAAGTTGTAGATCACATCGATTCTGGTGGCTCTCATGGACCGTATTTGCAAAATCATTTTCAATTTGGAGAAAAATCAAAAGCAAAAAGCAAATGTTGCTTTTCAGACATCTTTTCAGACATGTACGTAGTCTGAGAAAGATAACTCAAAATCTGTGCAGAATTTCAAAAAAAAAAGTTTCTTCTCCAAAGTTGTAGACCACATCGATTCCAGTGGTTCAAGCGGGCCGTTTCTGCAAAATCGTTTTCAATTAGGAGAAAAATTGAAAACAAAAAGAAAAAGTTTCTTTTCAGACATGTACGCAGTCCGTGAACGATACTCAAAATCGGTGCAGAATTTGGAAAAAGTTTCTTCTGCAAAGTTGTAGACCACATCGATTCCAAAAGAAAAAACAGCTTGCTCTGATACCATGCTGAGAGGGAAAGAGAGAGCACAAAAATAGAAACCCAAAGTGTATAGAATACACACATGAAATGATGTATATATAGAGGGGATATGGGTGCTATATATAGAGAATCCATATATTGAGTAGCTTCACATATAAGCTCAAAAATTTCAGCACTCAAGATGGGCTACAAGAAAAGTATCGCACAGTAATTTCAATAGAGAAAAGTCATAAAAGTGCTTCGGCTCTAACTTTAGAGGCAAGGGTGACATAAGACATTTATCGAGCCAAAAGGGTGATTGAATTTTTCAAGGAAGAAACACATGGAGAAGGAAATCTTGTAAATATGTATGAGATTCAAATTGCAAAGAGCCAACATGTATGTGTCCAAATTTTCAGGACCGTCATGTATGCAAGCGGTTGTGTTTTGTATGTAAGCACATTTACTTTGTATTCTTACATGTTTTAGTCCATCAAATTCTTGAATTGTTTGGCATAATCTTTTACCAAAAATTCATTTTGTTTAGCTTTCTTGATCATTTCGAGTACATCTTCAGGTGTCTTTTCAGCCTTGGATCTTCCGAGAAATTTGATTCTTGGATCATATTTTGCAAAATTTGCTATTCCATGGATTTTTTCTACAATGTTGATGCAAAGTGCTCCTTCTTGATAGAATCATTATACAATGCATCATACCCACTTGTAGACCACCTTGTTTCTATTGGGGTCATCCTTACTTGGGTAGCCGCTCTTATGTGAACACATTGCAAACTTATTTAAGGCCTAAAAATATAATGCAATACTCTCTTTTCATCCTGCCTGATCATGAGCCATGCCTTATATTATCATCATGTCTTGCTTATCTTTGCTCGCCCTCCTCTCCACGCCATGTCTGTGAGAGAATCTATAGGCTATTGCTCCCAACATTTGGTATTAGAGCTTGTTTTGTTCTCATGGCAAGTAGGAGAGCAAGCAGATATCATTATCACCACCAACAACAATGCAAAGCCTGCTTTTCCTCTTCAATTCTAAGTAAATTTCGCCTGGCCATTCTTCTACCTCTGTTTTTTATATTCTTGAAGCTCATTCAACTCTTCTTTTTCCATCCCTCTGAGCTCGGGATTGTTCACCCTGTTTGAAGTGAGGTTTCTTGCAATATTTGTAGGAGCTCACATGTACTAAGCAGAGATGGGTACTTGCTCAAGTAATCCCATAGAAAAAAATTCGAAGGTTCCTTGAAAGCCCATTAATGTGGCTGTGGTCGACCTCAAGAAACAAAATGAAGCTTGGCAAATCTTTTATCGATGTTCATAGCAAAGAAGTTCCTGCAAAAGTGGGTGAAGGCAAAGAAGTTACAAAAGCATTATTCACATAGTTTTGCATGTGAGATCCATTGGCAAAAATCCTTCATTTGGTATGTATGATGTATGAAAGTTTCTTTTTGGCCAAAATCCCATGTTCGTCCCCATGTTTATCATTTTCGCCAAGATATGTAACGGGACTAGACACTGCCCCGACGAAAGTGAATGATGCCGGAGGTAAGACCTTCCCAATTTATGATTGCCTTGTGAGCTCAGGATGAGTTTCCTTGTGAATCTTGGCAATGCATCCACAATGAGACCCGCAAGGATGTATCAAAAACTACACCTAGACGTATGAGTATTCGCTAGGATTAATTTGTGCACAATTTTGGCTGAAGGGGGTGATTATTGGGGTCAATCCAACTTGGACGGCCGCTCTTATGTGAATACATTAAAAAAATTATTTAAGGCTTAAAAATCTAATACAAGACTCTCTTTTCATCTTTCCTAATCATGAGACTTTCCTTATCTTATCCTCATCTCTTGCTTCTCCGTGCTTTCGCCCTCCTCTCCATGCCATGTCTGTGAGAGAAGCTATAGGCTACCACTCCCAGTAGTTTCAAATTTTCCCACATGGCTATTAGCATCCTAGGATGTTTTCACTTTGAATTTTCCTGGCCCTACTTTAGGATTTGGGGCTGGTGATTGAGCCATTGGTGGTGGTTGAGGAGGTAATGTATGGATTAGAACATCTTTGTCCATATAGATTTTTCAATTGCTCCCATATGAGGTATTTGTATAAAAATAAATGATACGAATGAAAAAATCTAAAAGCGAACTTTATTTTAAGGCTATTTTTTTATAAATAGAAACTAAGAATTTCAAAATGCAGAGTTTTTGGGATATGACATAGATCACCAAATGTGGCTTGCATAACCATCAACTACTATCACCTTAAAAAACAAAGTGGTAGATCTAGTATACTTGTAGCATAAGACAATGAAAATTGGTCATTAATCAAGCTCACAAACGTTGAATATGTGACCACACAACTTTCTATTTTTAATTCTAGTAAAATAAATTCACATGAGAGTCGCAAAAATGTCTAGCACATATATAATTAGTCACCATGGATTATTGCATGCACCTTGCTCAATTTTCTCTTAGACTAGGGTACAAGTAATTTAGTGAAACATCAATTGCTTCTGTAGGTACGTTTCATGAGTGTAGTTACTATTGAGATTGTGTACAAAAGTGAGAAATTTTAAATTTTTTTGAGTACTTTGGCTAACACTTTATAACTTTGTAAAAACATTTCTTGAGCTTTTTTCTAGACTTCATGTGTCATTTTATTTCAATTAATTAAAAAAAGACACTCAGGTGTCCTTATTGGTATCAAACTAGTGTCAAGGTTGAATTTCTAGGGATGTATATTTGATGCTTGTAGTAGAGAATCACATCTTCAATGTAGTGGTCCTTGATCATGCTTCTTTGTTTTTTTTGTTGGGTCCTCTTAACAAAGGAATTGTAGGACTTGAAGATAAGCCTTATCTCCCAAGGAGGCTTCCATAACCTTATCCAAAATTGGATTTTTAACCATGGAGATACCAAGGAAGTATTTTTGGTTAAGGGCATTAACAACCACATTGTCTTTGTTTGGTATATAATGCAAATATGTTTATCCACTAGCCAATTAATGGTGAGGTTCAAATCTTCAGCACCGCATTAGGAAGAGGATGGGGTCTACGAGGGCCCCTTTATTTTCCATGAGATTATGGAGGTGATTAGCATTTTGACGAATAGGTGTACGCCATGTGTGCAAGAATGGTGGGTGTGTAAGAGATGTGTAAGAGTGGTCAAATGATACACTTTTCTCCCCAAAAAAGGAGAAGAATAATTTTATGATTTGCGGCCTTCCATAAATCCTACATATGTTCTCCGAATTAAGCAAAGATTATACATCTGTAATCTAAACATTGATCTGTTTCCATATATATGCTACACGATATGATTTTGTCCGCTATATTTCAAATTTCATTTTGTGGAAAAATTTTGAATTCAAATAAACTAGCCGTTTTTTCTGTTTGAATTCAAAAGCTATCCTTTGATTACTTTCTTAATACTAAAGGTCTGACTCCCTTAAACTACCAAATAAAAAGGCTCTCCTATACCCCATTCTCTTCCTAATGGCACAGAGTAGAGGGTGACAAAAATAGGCAAAACAAAAAGAGATAGTAAGAAAAGTTGAGGTAACAAAAATATATACAAACACATTGTTTATCGTAAGTGAAATTATTGATCAAAGTTCATATGTTTTACCTGGCTCGATCCAAATCTCAAAATCTCTATGACCATGGCGCACCATAACTTTTCTTGAATGGGGAAGGCTCCCAATTTTTCATTTCCCACTGTTTTAAAGCATTGAAAGCAAAAGAGAAATTATATTAAAAAAGTATAGATTGATGGCTAACCATAAATGCAATGCAGCTTTACTTACAAAATTTTCCTCAAAGTTCACCCATCTTCCACTCGCAATCCATAAATGTTTTTTGGTTCTTTAGTGATAGATAATTATCGTGGCACTTTAGTGCCTGAATATACATAAACTAGGTATCATATACTAGTGGGGTGAACATCAAAATATTCATGTCAAGTCTGTGCTTTCCATCTTATCTTTAGTGTTTTTTGATTCTTTATGCCACTAGCCAAGTGAGAGTTCCAAATATCTATAAAATGTTCTCAAGAATTTTATTATTGGCTTGGCATATTTTGCATGCAGCAACTTACTAGATTATTTCTTTCCAAGTCAATAGACTTTCTTTTCCCACAAATGTGCACTATTTCTAGTTGGAGATTTATTTATCACCAATAGGTAATAGGATTTCTAAGTCTCTCATTGTACAGTGTGTCATTGGGTAGAGTCGTTGTGTTTCTTTCTTGAGACTAATATTATGGAGCTCAAAATTGGTTGCCATTCTCTTAATCATGAGTTTCTCTACTCATGTTTTCCTAAAGTATTTGATATTCTTTTATTTTCTTTGTCCTTTGAGGATTGTACCTCTCCTCATAGGTAAAAGTAGGGGATCAAAGAAGAAAAAGGGCTAAGGTATCATCATCACTAAAGATTGAGGAGACATCACAAAGGGATGTCTGTTTACAAAGAGAACAAGAAGATTTTGAGCTAGAAAGGGAGCTACACAGATATTTTGAAGAGTTTTAGCAGCGTGAACCAAGAAAACACAGAATCAAAAATGCCAACAAGATCCTCCCATCTGGTTCTAACCATGATGAGTACAAAGAGGAATTTCTTTGTTTACATAAATATGCTCCAAAGGTGACATGCAATTTATTAATGATGAAGAATTGAGAGACGAAAGTGCAAAACAGACCCGTGGCCTCTACACCAAGACTATGCACAATGACCTAGTCATGGGAGGTACACAAATAGGAGCATCACCTAGCAAGAAATGTTGCTAGGATGCATACATATACACAATCAAACATGCCATGGAAAAAAAAAATCAAAATTCATGTCCAAGTGTGGGATGGGGTGGTTGGAAAACAAGATGAGAGGAATGGTGAGTGAGTGAGAATGGGTTTACTACTTGTGCATGTAGTAAGGAAGATAATGAGGTAAGGGAGACATGCAAGTAGGATCACTTCTCATACCAGAGGTGGCAAATTCGCACACCTTAAGATGCAAGTAGCAAGATGATAGAAATATGAGAGGGAGAGAGAGTGTGTGTATGGTGGCGAATCTGCTCACCTTAACATAAGCAAAATGGAAAGAACAAGCATAAACCATACTCACAATGAATTGTATCCCAAACGACACAAGGTATGGCACCAAGATGGAGTATGTTGATTGCTTGCAAAAGATAAATACAATACGTATCATAGGAAAAGAAGATGAGAAGGGAACAAGACCGCATGAAGCATAATGGAGGGATGGGATTTGATGGCAAGGAATATCATGAGTGTAGCCATAATTATTCTTCTTGAAATTGTGTCTTCAATCCTTCATTATAAGTGTGTATGGAGATAAGGTGCTCATTTTGTGAATGTGAGGGTATTGTGATTATGTGATTAGGGTTCATGCTACTAGCATGTAGCACATGGGTGTGTATGTGGGTATGGGATAGTGTGCATATGGGGTAGTGTATGTGTGTGTGTAGTGTGTCTCCGTTTACAAAGAGAAGGCCTCCTTTTATAGGCCAAGAGAGTGATTAGGGAAGAGATTATGAGCCACAGGAGTTATTACAGAGTAACCTCAGTTAGAGGCATTTCCTCAATGAGAGAGCTGTGTGTGCCCTGCTTAGTGATCAATTTTCTTCTAATTGCCTTCATCATGTTGAGCTTTGTCTCCAAGTCACCTTTCATAGCTTGAGTCCAAGAGCTTCCTTGTAATATTTGATAGAATCTTGATAGAATAAGAGAAAATAGAGCAATAACGGTGAGAAGACTATAAGAAATTGTGTGTGTGGAGCTGTATAATCATGACTTCTTCCTATGTGGATAGATAAGCTCCACCATTTTAGCCATACCTCCCAAACCGTAGCTTCAAAAATTTAAAACAAAATATGGGCCAAAAGATTAGCTCAATGCTTACAACTTTACTGTTGAAAAATTTTTCCAATTCAGAATGGAAAAAATAGAGAAAAATCCCACAAAAACAAGAGTCCGTCTTTTTCCTTTCAAAAAGCCTTCCATGTGGTCTCCTCTTGACTTCATGTGCAAGCTTTGTGTCCACAAGTGAATTATGCTTGAATTTGATCATATTTTGTTGATTCCACTCCATAATTCATAAGATTCTCCTCCCTTTCACTATTGACTCCTACTCTTCACCTGTAGTGACCGTCAAGTAGTGACTGTCGGGTAGAATCAGCATCTAGAGATTTTTTCTTTTCATAGGGTTTGTTCCTACCTCTCCTTATTCCGAGATATTAATGTGTCAAACCCATAGATATGTACAAAATAAATACATAGGTTTTTTGTGATTTTCATGCATCAAGTGCATACAAAGAGAGAGGTGGAGAAAAATTTGAAAAAGGCCCTCATTAGCCCTCCCCCTGAAGCTAGATGCATTTATGTCTCTAGCTTTGTACTTGATTCTTCTTTAGTTGAGGTGGAGGAGTCTCTCTCCTTGAGGATTTCCATCATAGGTGCTTGATCAAACCTCAAAAAGGACCAATTCAACCTCCATCCATTGACATGTGTTTTATGGAGCCTACCGTCTACATCCATCAATTGAAAACTGTCGTTGTTGTAGTACTTTCTAATGACAAATGGCCCGTCCCATTTGGGTGAAAAATTTTTATCTTTCCTATTGTCAAACTTGTTATCATATCTTAGGACCAACATACCTTTCTTGAGACCTTTTGCCCTAAGTCCCTTATTGAAGGTAAGTCGATGTTTCTCTGCCTGTGCTACATAATAGTTGATAGCATCTTCTCTGTCTAGTTAAAGCCTCTCTAGATCAAGAATGTGGTTGTGGAGATGATCATTAGGGTGTTCCATTTGCCCAGCTAGCACCGTATGACTAGCCAATTATACTCCAACGGGTAAAATGGACTCCTTACCATACACCAAGTGATATGGCGTGAATCCAAGGGATGTGCAAAATGAAGTGCAATAAGCCCAAAAGTGCAGCCATAAGATGCTTGTCACAATCACTTTTGTGATGGTTCACATGTTTAGTGATGATCTAGCAGGTCATACCATTTACCTTTTCCACCAAACCATTGCATTGTGGGTAGTAGGGAGATGAGTGTCATCGTGAGATACCCAGCTTCTCTATCAGCTCTCCTACCAGGTCTCCTCTAAAACCTGGTCCCCTGTCAAAAAATATTTCAAGAGGAGTGCCAAAACGGAAACAAATGTTTTCAAATACAAACTTAGCCACTTCCTTAGCTATAATCCGGGTGGTAGCAACTACTTCAGCCCACCTGGTCATGTAGTCCACACCCACATGATGACATACAATTTACCTGATTGGCTCCTTCGCAAAGGCCCAATGGCATCAATTCCCAATTTCTCAAATGGTCCACATGAGATTATAGGAGTCTTTGGCTCATATGTGAGCCTCCTATCACCAGCCTTCTAACCCTCTTTGCATGTTTTTCACCAGTGATGTACATCTCTCTATAAACTAGGCCACACAAACCCGGCTTGTAGAACATTCCTACTGGTGATTTCAAGTGCAAAGTGCCCTCCACAAACACCATTGTGGCAACTTGTAATTATTTTTGTGATTTCTCCAGAGAGAGGTACACGCCTAAGAATTTGATCGTTGCCTTTGCAATAGAGGTCGTCATTGATAAGGCGGTATTTTGTTGCCTTGCACACAAGACACTGTGTTTGGCCCTTAGTAAGATCTTTGGACACTCTCATGTGTCCAAGAAACTAGTAATGTTAGGCAGAGCATCACTACCTTGGAAGAGAGGCAGCTTCAACTTGATAGCAACCACCACTCAAACATTTGTAGCTTCTCTCTAGCTTGAGCATTTGCTTCTTAAGTTTTTGCTCGAGGGACATGATGTAATTGTACAACTTGAAACTTCCCCAAAAGTTCCTTAACCTTGCACGAATGGCCTAGAAAGCTATGATTTTTACAAGCCCAAGTTCCTTGTATTGTTTTATTTAAATCATGGCATCACCAAGTACATTTAACCGTTGAATACCTTGTGTCAGACACCACTCTAACCCAAGAGTTAAGGCTGCATATTCTGCTTCATTGTCGGAGTGGGAATCCAAGAGATTCCCAATGGAGAATACCTTTTCCCTTTGTTCTTTGAAGAGGACAATGGACGCTCGTAGCTTTGTCCACTATCCTCTTATATGCTCCATCAAATAAAAGAGAGTGAGCCCTCTCTATCTTAGGGAATTCCAACACATGTGTTACTTCTTTGTCACTAGTCTTGATTTTCAACTTTTTTTCATAGTGGCGATGGGTGAGAATGCCTCCTAGAGTGGCTCTTGTGGATCTCTCAACTTGCATTGTGTAGTCAAATTGTTGCAACCTTGTGAGCCATTTGGAAATCCTAGAAGAAACATCCATGTGTTGTATTACATAAGGAAATACTTCTTCCATTGTTAAGATTATGAATGGTCTACACAATAAATAAGAGCGAAATTTGGTGGTAGCAAACATTAATGCAAACAACATGTGCTCCACTGTCGTATATCCCTTTTCTGATGGAGTCATTATGCGATTAGATAAGTACATAGGATGCATGAATGAAGTTGTAGAATCTTTTTGCATCAATACCGCCCCAAGTGTGTCATTGCCCACACTAGGGTTTACATAAAATGGCTCGTCCCAGTTTGGAGGTGCAATGGTGGGAAGTGAGGCTAGAATTTGTTTTACCTCATTGAACTATTGTTCATTTTCTTCACTCCAAGTGAATATCTCTTTATGGGTAACTTGTTGTAAAGGGATAACCACTTGAGAGAGTAGACGAATGAACCTACTCAAATACCTCACCTTTTGAAGAAAAGAGACCAACTGCTTTGTTGTGGTGGGAGAGGTCACAGCCACCAAGGCTTGAACCTTGCTTGGGTCAGCTTCAATGCCCTTGGCAAAGATCACATGGCCAAGAAGAGTAACCTTGATTTCACCAATGTGGCATTTCTCCACATTGAGTTGGCCACCCAAAGCTTGCAGCCTAGCTAGACCTTCATAAACTTTCTCCAAATGAAGAGAGCGGGAGCTATAGATACAAAAGTCGTCGATAAAAACACGGATTGATTTTCCAAATAATGGCTGAAAAACAAATGTCACATAGCATTAAAAAGTGGTTGGATCATTGGTGAAACCAAAAGGCATAACTCTGTAAGAAAAACATCCCCATGGTGTGATGAAGGTTGTCTTCTTTTGATCTTCTTTAGTGATGCTAATTTGGAAGTGGCCTCAGTAGCCATCACATACCGTGTAGCGCTCATGTCCTGCTACCTTATTGAGAATTTCATATTGGAAAGGAAGAGGAAAATGGTCCCTCTTTGTGGCTGCATTAAGAGGGCATCTTGTTGAATTACTCCTAGCTGCCTGAGCTCTGCACTATAGGTTTACTTCCCTCCTTAAGCTTAATGTGAGGCTGAACTACTGTGATGCCAGTGATTTTATCATATTCATCAATGAACAATGTGGTAAAATTACTTAGCATCAAAATATAATCTCCATGCTCCTTCCCACACAACTCACTAGAGAGCATTTGATGTAGCTTACTTGCTTCTACCAGAGGTTGTATACCTAGTGTCTCCCCTTTGTCTGATGATGAGGCATTAGGTTGCTCCACCTTCTTAGGGACCTTGAGAATGACCGCCATCACCTCAATTCTATTGTCGCTTTCTTCACTCACTGTTGACTCCTCCTCTGAAGTGGTTGAAGAGACACCACTAGAAAACTCATCCATAGAGGTTTCTAGATCCATGTCCTATTACCGACCTGTCTTTATGTCATAAAGTATTGGCTTCCCTTTGGCATCCTTCATTTGAATTATGTGGTTGTCCCAGTCTTGCTTAGCTCTCATAGCCATAAGCCAAGGCCTCCCTAGAATGATAGGATAGCCCTCCCCTTTGTGTGGCATGACAAAGATGTCCACATCTACCTCGGTGTTGAACGCCTTTATCCTAACTGCATTTATAACACCAGCAAATTGAACTCTTACATTATTTGCCATTTTTGCTAGGCATGGTACCTGCCAACCTCGGGGGGTTCACTATATGTAAACCATCTATACAACGTGCGTTCAAAGGGTATTTAAAAAAACCCTTATCTGTGAATCTTGAGCTAATAAAACAAGCCCTCTTTCTTTATGAACTTACGTGTATTTTTCCAAAGTGCAATTAAAAAACCCCTTATTTAAATATATTTATGTAAATTTACCCAAAATTTTTGAATTAAAAAACCCCTCCTATTGAACTCTCATGGTATACTTACATACATAGAGGTGGACCCCCCGAGTGGCCTACTCACCTCTAAACCCAAACGGTGCATCATTTTTTCACTCATGACGTATATTTCTGCGCCACCATCGATGTAGATATTGGAGATGTGTTGCCCTTTTATGTGAGCATCCATCACTGGTGGTATGTCATCTAGATTCCTCCTAGTGATAGCCCCAGCTCTCTTTGGCTTTGGTCGTCTCGTGCTAACCACCTTTGTCCATTGTCTCCTCACCCTAGGTGCTAGGTGGAGTAACTAGGGCTAGGTGATTTTTGCTAGATTCCCCTTTATTTTCATCTTTTCTTCCTTTTGGGGATATTCACCATGCCTAGCGCTCTTTACTCCCATGCCATCTACTTCTATAAACTTGGTATTACCTTTCACCACTCCCTTGATATCCTCCTCTACTTTCTCCTTTCCCTTACCTTCAAAACTGATGATACTTACTGCCTGCTTGCCAACTAGCGGTGGGGGTAAGGGTGGAATGAGAGGTTGTGGTGGTGGTGGTGGATGTGGTTGAATGGGTGGTTGTAGGAATTGCATGGGTGGTGCTTGTTGTGGTGCCCTCGGTGGTGGTGGTCTTGCTCTTGATAGTGAAAACTGCTTCTATGTTGAAATTCTACCTCCTTGGGTGTGGGCAGTAATACATTCCATGGCCATCCTCCCCACAATTGTAGCAGTTGTATTCTTGGTTTTTCCTTCGTTGTCCTCTCGCTTGCTCTTGATTGTGATTGTGTGTATGTCCTTGTTGCACCAAGTGCACAGATAGATTCTCAAGCTGAGTAATGATGCGACTCAACATGTCTTGCTGCTCTTTTGATGCCTATTGTGGTTGTGTTCTCTGAGCAACTCTTGCAGTCATTGGGGTTAGTCAGAATCAGCTTGATTCTTTTGACTCGTTGACTCTTGCTTGCATGTCCAGCTTCTTGTCTTTAAGGCCGGCTACTTCCACTGCCAACTCATATGTTGCAGGGAATATACCCTTCACCTTTTCTTTAAGCGGCAACCACAGGCCAGCAACAATGAAACGGTCTTTCTTTGGGAAATTAGGCGCTCCTTCACCTTCTTCTAGTGAGGCAACCCATCGCTCCCACAAATCCACAAACTTGGATTCATAAGTGGCATACTCTAGAAAACCTCCCTGCTTTAACTCTGTTAGCAGCTGCCATAACTTTTCTGAGGTTGTGTCTCCACCAAACCTCTTCAAAATTGCAGTACGCAGTAGGTCCCATGCATCCCTGGTAGCTTGGGGCAAAGCATTGTACCAAGAATTGGCCTCTACTTTCATCAGTAGAGAAAAAAATTGTAGCCATGAGGCATCGTCATCCTTGTTGGAAACCACACAAGCGATGTCAAAGTTATTCAAAATATCCATGGTGATGTCTTCTCCCTTCTTGCCACTGAATGTGGGAAAAGAGACACTTGCCATAATAGTAAATCAATGAGCAGACAATCGTTTTTTTTTTTTTTTTGGAATGACTTAGTGATTCATAAAGGTTTATACGTGGGTGGAAGACTTGAGCAGGAGCTAAGAAGAGCACAAGACTAGAATAGAATAAAGATGCTTACATCAAAAGAGTGGTAGTAATCAAGAAGGGGCAAGATGATGGGATGTGGGAATCTAAGGATTTCATCAAGCATCTCTGCTGCTCCATATAGGAAAACAATCTCTTGGTGGTAGAATATCTTCCTATCAATGTACAGGTTTACATGCATGTGTTGCAAGAAACGGAAAGGAAAGACTTTTGGCCTATTGTTATTCTCCATGTTGGGTGTTGGGCAAGGCTTTGACCACTAGAGTTGCAAACCTTAAGTGTTGACAAGGTGACACCTTCACCACATGCCTCTACCTCTTGTTGAAGTCCACATAATCCTCCATATTGGGTTCAAAACAGACTAGGCGAGAAGAATCTACCGCAATCGGCTTTCCATTTTTCATGTGGCAACGATGCTTGGATGGTCGTACTTGACTTGAACTCTCTAGGCCTAGAGAGAGCGTAGGCCCGCTTGCTTCCACCAAATGCTTTAGGCTTTGTGGATTGGACTTTGCAGTTGATATAGTTGACAACTCTTCTCTGACGGTTGGAGAGAAAAAACTTGGTGCCACACAAAATTTGATTGATGTGAAAGTGTTGATGTGGTTCTCAAAAGCAAAACTTACCGTTCTTTCTTCACCTCCTCTGTCGACACTCATTGACAGAATTCTTTGGTTGACAATAATGATGAAATTTCGTAGCACTCCCTCTTGATCCTCTTGATTTGCGATCAGCACGAGCAATGCAAGATGTGGAGCTTATCTCTTGGATATCGACGACGCTACAACCTGGCAGTCGCACTTTGATGAAGGCCTTGACTGCTTCTACATTCTCCTCTTCTTCAATCCTCCAGTTTGAAAAATCTTGTAGCCACTCGTCCATGATTGATGAAATGCATGTATACTCTTTGTAAACTGAGGGTCTTTGCAAAGACCTCCTCCGTGGGTGCACCAAATGAGAGAAGGAAGTGCAAAACAGACCCAATGGACTCTACACAAATACTATGCACAATGGCCTCATCATGGGAGGTACACAATAAGGGCGCCACCTAGCAAGATATGCGGCTAGGATGCATACATATACACAATCAAACATGCCATGGAAAAAAATGTCAAAATCCACGCTCAAATGTGGAATGGGGTGGTCGGATAACAAGATGAGAGGAATGGTGAGTGAGTGAGAATGGGTTTACGATTCGTGCATGTAGTAAGGAAGATAATGAGGTAAGGGATACATGCAAGTATGCTCACTTCTCATACCAGAGGTGGAAAATCCGCACACCTGAAGATGCAAGTAGCAAGATGATAGGAATATGAGAGGGGGAGAGAGTGTCTGTATGGTGGAAAATCTGCACACCTTAACATAAGCAAAATGGAAAGAACAAGTATAAACCATACTCATAGTGAAGTGTATCCCAAACAACACAATGTATGGCACCAAGATGGAGTATGTTGACTGCTTGCAAAATATGAATACAATAGGTAGCATAGGAAAAGAAGATGACAAGGGAACAAAACCGTAGGAAGCATAATGGAGGGTGGGGAGTTGATGGCAAGGAATATCATGAGTGTAGCCATCATTCTTCTTCTTGAAATTGTGTCTTCAATCCTTCATTACGATTTTGTGTGGAGATATGGTGCTCATTTTGAGTGATGGTGTTGTGATTATGTGATTAGGGTTCATGCTACTAGTATGTAGCACATGGGTGTGTATGTGGGTATGGGATAGTGTGCATATGGGGTAGTGTGTCTCCATTTACAAAAGAGAAGGCCTCCTTTTATAGGCCAAGAGAGTGATTAGGGAAGATATTATGAGCCAGAGGAGTTATTACAGAGTAACCTCAATTAGAGGCATTCCCCAATGAGAGAGCTCAGTATGCCCTGCTTATTGACCAATTTTCTCCTAATTGCCTTCATAATTCTCTCAAATATTATAAGGAAGCTCTTGGACTCAAGCTATGGAAGGTGGCATGGAGACAAAGCTCGCCATGAATAAGAAAAAATAGAGCAATAATGGTGAGAAAACTATAAGAAATTGTGTGTGTGGAGTTGGATAATCATGACTTCTTCCCATGTGGATAGATAGCCTCCATCATTTCGGCCATACCTCCCAAACCGTAGCTCCAAAAATTATGAAAAAAATATGGGCGGATAGATTAATTCAACGCCTACAACTTTTTGTTTAAATTTTTTTTCAATCCGAAACATAAAAAATAGAGAAAAATCCCACAAAAATGTGTGTCCATCTTTTCCCTTCCAAAAGTCTTCCAGGTGGTCCCCTCTTGACTTCATGTGCAAGCTTTGTGTCCAAACGTGAATTATGCTTGAATTTGATAATATTTTGTTGACTTCAACTCCATAATTCATAAGATTCTCCTCCCTTTCACTATTGACTCTTACTCTTCACATGTAGTGACCGTCAGGTAGTGATTGTCGGCGGGTAGAATCAACGTCCAATGATATTTTCTTTTCATAGGGTTTGTTTCTACCTCTCCTTATTTTGAGATCCAAATGTGTCAAAACCATAGCTATGTACAAAATAAATACATAGGTATTTTGTGATTTTCATGCATCAAGTCCATACCAAGAGAGGTGGAGCAAAATTTGAAAATTGGCCCTCAATACATTGAGGGCCTACGAGAAGTGTTGAAGTTTCAAGTGTAGGGTGCAGGTTGTGTTGATTTCCTAGATATGTGGCAAATGCTGTAAAACATAAGAATTGGGAGAATTTTGACCAGAGAAGGAGGATGATTTCAACGAGCCATCGTTCAATAATGTTGAAGCAAATCCTTGAAACCCACCTAACCAATATTCTTCAAATCACCAAGTTTACAATGTACAATAGTGACAAGGACCATTCCCTAATGATGGAAATGGAAATGGAAACTACAAGAAACCACCTCCAATGCATAGGTAGAAAAACCCAAAGTTCTTCGAAAGAGCTTGAAGACTTGGATTATGCTTTCGATGCGGATAGCACCACATTTTGTTTTTTTGACCACTCAATTGCTAACACGGAGCATACTCTCTCCCCACAATGTTTGATGATTTACAGACGTCCATCAAGTCTGCTTGGGATGCCCTAGAGAGGCAATCCCCAACGGCCAAGAAACATATGGAGACCAATGGTTCAAGCAAGCTATCAAGGTAATAGTAGAAATGTATGGATTTTATGAAATTATGAACATGAACAGATGTGCTCATTGCAAAGCTTGAATGAAAAGGGACATTTCACCATCACTTGTTGGAAAAAAGTTAGGATTATCAGAGAGTCACATGAGGGAAAATAGAGCACCTTGTTTTTTTGTGAATAATGTCTTGCCCATAGAGAATACTACTGTTACTATTACAAAACCAGAGCCTTTGAGCAGTTGATTGCGGATGCAGATTACAAAGTAATGCTTTATGTACTACAAGTAATATAAAATGTAAAGCTTTGTGTGAGTAATGAATGCATCTTTTTGAATTTTTGATCAAATTGTCCAAGATCTAATCAATGAATCATTTTCATAGAAATGATATTTATGCCTACATCTAACATGATCTATGTAGTCTCTCTATATCTCTCTACCTCCCTCTCTCTCTCTCTCTCTCTCTCTCTCTCTCTCTCTCTCTCTCTCTCAATGGACATGGGAAAAGAGGGAGGTAGAGTGACAAAAATAGATCGCATATGTATTTGTGGTATGCATTCAAGCTACTAGTGGCTTGTGTAGTTAATTGTTTTATGATCCAAAATTGATATATAGGTAGGCATAGAGAATCTAGTCTCTCTATCTATGCCAGCACATTTGGTGCTGAGGAAGCACCCTAGTCTTATCAATATTGATTTTTATCATTACTATTAATAATGTTGGGATTACATTGAAGAGGAAGATTTATGGGCTAACATGCATGACAAAGAGGACCCCTCATTCGATATTCATGGGCTCAAAAGAATTTCCACACAACTTGTTTTCATTCAAGTTTGAGTGGAGGAGGAAGATTAGGTTGTGAGGGCTTGCGCTCTCAGCTTCCTACAGCCTACGATGTGCACATGAGTTGGGATCTCTAGGTGACTTGCGGCAAGGGGGAGTGTCTTTCCACGAGTGGATCTGCTCACGAGGTGGGAAAAGGGCGATACTTGAGGGACTAGGTGTGCCTCATGAGGGAGGTCCCAATAGCCTCGCCCAAGTAGTTGAGCATACGTGAGGCCTCCCTCTTATTTTTTGTCAACAGGAAAGATTTATCTCCTACACCTCTTTTGCGAAAAATTTGGAGATCAATTTCTTTGCTCTTGGTTTGATGTGGCTCGTTGCAAAGGTGGCAGCTCTGCATTCCATTTTTGGTGATGTCATATTGGGATTGGTAGGATGAGGCTTTGCTCTTTTCAACCCGTGTTGATTGCTTAAAGGCGGCATGTGCCTTGCCCCAAGACACCCAATGATCCTTTCACACTGTCTCCACTAACTTACCCCCCTTATTGTTTACATACATAGAAGAATAAGGAGTAATTGTTTCTTCTTGCCACCATGCTCCATCCCAGAACTATATGTTCTCTCTCTACTTCTTCCTCTCCACACACACTCCACATTTGCACATCCCTTCAAAATGGATTACAATAAAAGTATCGTACAAATAGTTTAGTAGAGAAAACTTGCAATATTGTTTTAGCTCTATCTTTGAAGGTGCCTGTTCCAACACTCGAGATGGGCTATAAACAAAGTATTGCACAACAATTTCAGTAGAGAAAACATGAAAAATTGCTTCAGCTCTAGCTTTGAAGACAAGGGTGACATAGCAGATTTGTCGGGCCAAAGGGGTGAATGTATTTTTCAAGGTGGAAGCACATGGAGAAGGAAATCGTGTGAATATGTACGAGATTTAAATTTGTAAAGAGACAACTTGTATATGTCCAAATTTTCATGATCGTCTTGCACGCAAGCGACCGTATTATGCGTGTAAGCACATTTACTTTGTATTCTTGCGTGTTTTAATTCATCAAATTCTTGAATAGTTCGGCATAATCTTCTACCAACAATTCCTTTTTTAAAATTATTTTGATCCTTTTTAATACACCTGCAGGTGTCTTTTTTGCTTTGAATCTTCCTCAAAAATTATTTTTAAATTATTATAATCTACAAAATTTGCTATGCCATGGCTTTTTGCCACAATGTTCCACAAAGTGCTCCTTCTTGATAGAATCATTATACAACTATCATACCCACTTGAAAACTATCTGGTTTCAAATTGCCCCACATGGCATTACTCCATGCTTTCAATGCATGGGCATCTACTTGATACTTTAAACAACAAGCATTATGCATTCTCAATTTGTGAAAATTTTCCGGGTTTCTTAAATGTCTCTTATTTCTTTGTTATAGGCAAGGCATCCAAATACAAGGGGTTAGGCTTGGCCAGGCAAGAAAATATAGTCAAAATTGAGATAGGTAAGCTATTTGGTTTTCAAAGGCATCCGTAAATGGATGCAAATTTATAAGAAAGCACAAATTGTCTTAAGCATTTTATTGCTTCACGTTTCCCACTAAGATACTCCAATTGTTTTGTGTAACGAGGTTTGCAATAGCCTTCTATGTTTTAAGTGCTTTGTAAGCAATGAGGCCTTCTTTCAACCAGATTGTTTCAAATAGAAGTTAGGAAACTTTGATCACACAGTATCTTAGCTTGCTATGGGCTCTAGGAAAGCGCACATAGCTAGTGTAGTCCGTATCTTTTAGCATAACCGAAGGAAAGGTCTACATGGTTGCAAGCCATTTGATGAGCTATTGAAGGTCCTTGACACTACCAAACTTATTCTTGGCAAGGCCGATCGATTAATGTAAGAAGTGATCAATGCTACCAAAGTCTAGTGATAAGTTAGCTATTTCTAGATGAGCATTTACTTATGCCCATAGATTTTATAAATATCATAACAAGAGGCTTCCTTGATGCTATGGCACCAAATAGAACGTAAAGACTATTAATAAAAAATGAAGCACATACAGAACATGACATTAAATTCCTTTCAAGAATCATGTAAAATTAGTATCCTATATCAGAACGACTATTTTATTTCTGTTCGGATGTATTTATAAACTTCTTTAAGAGATTGTAAGGGTCATAATCAGGAAGATAGTTTTTTGAAATGCGTTGTTTTGATGTACTATAACGTCTTAATTTCTACATACTTTTTGATGCTCTTCGTACATATACCGTCATGATATACGAGAGTTAAAAGACCAACTTCAATCATTAAAACATCTCAGACAATGTCTATGTCTATGAAAAATAGGGATAATAAGTTCACAAATGAGGAAATGGACAAAATTTGTTGTAAACAAAATGATTTTGGGGTATGGATTGTGTCGCTTGATGAGCATGCCATTAATCTTCATGGATTTTATAGCTAACATACCATTCGTTTCGTGACACTTTAGTGGAGTTCATAATAAGCATGATTGATTGAATGAACATTCATAAGAGTAAACCCATATAACCCACTAATACCGCTTCCCAAAAAATAACATTTTGCTTGACCTTGATTTCTAAGATTTTTTTGTTTTTTGTTTTCGGAGTCGGGTAGGGCACGCCAGGCAGCTCCCCTCATACACCAAAAAAGTATATAAGAAGAACGACCAAGACTATGCACCCAAAAATCAAAGGCAAACGCTTTTGTCATTAGTTTTTTATGGACTACTAGAGTCCAAAATTATCTACACTCCTAGGGCCATGACTAATCCTTTGAGAGACCCATTTCGCCAACTTGATTTTGGCGTGACAGCGACCAAGTACCTCTGTTCAGAGGCCCATGTACTGCGGGACTCGCTTCGGTCTTCCCTTTGGAGTTGCCTCCTCTAGGTAACTTATCGCTCACGTCACTAAACTGCCTTTGAAACCCGATGGTTTTCCCTTAGGAAATGCCATATCCGCTTGGAAGGGCGTCGGCTCACAGGTGACGTCCACTGAGGTTGGTGGTGTCCCCCGTTTGCACCTCCCAACCCCTTTAGGTGAAGTTGATCCCCCCGGGGGGGAATGGCACTTGGGCGCTCTTGTAGCTCATTTGGCTTAGCTTGGGGAGAATTACGTCATTTCCCCCAGAAGGGATCGGATTCAAAATAACAGCATAGGAAGGAGAGAATTATCTCCCCATCCGCCTATGCAGAGCACCCAAATACCGGGGTACAACTTCACCGAGCAACTTCGCCACAGACACGTGCCCTGCGGTTCCATCCCTCGAGGGCGTACCCAGAAGGGCATCCGCTTCCCACGAGCCTCCCCACCAAGGAGGATAACGGTCCTTTCTTCAGGGTCCAACGAAGGGTCAATTACGTTGAAGGTGGAGTTGAATCGGTTTAGCCACCTCCCCTTGGCTTCATCAACCGCCAAACAGTTCATCAACAAATGCGAAAGCGAACGACCCTCTAACTGGGAGCACAGCGTGCAAATGCTGAGTCCGCGCATGTAGCTATCCGCCAGTTTGAGCCCACCTACTCTCGCGAGAGTCAGCATTCTCTCCTCCTTCCTATTCACTACAGTGCTCCTATTGAGCTGCAGCAGGTATCCACGTGTTTATTCAAAGCCGGCCTCCTTATAGGGCTCCAACACCAGGCACGAATGCGTCTCGTCCCACTTGTCCCATGCGTGGTGGCGAACTAAGCTAAAGTCAGCTGTTGGGATATACTTATTCATTGAGTTCTAGGTTCTTGTCGTCCAAGTCCACTTCTTGAACGGTTGGTTCTTAGGCTTCTTGTTTACCAAAGAGCCTATCCAGGTAGATGAAACCGAGCGGTACTTGTCAAAAGCCCTTGCTCGTTGTCCCCCACAAAAGGCAGGTACAGGTGGTATGTTAAACTCGTGATGGAGAGTTGTCGTCCCTACAGAGGTTGATGTTGCTCCCTTTCCGAGTAACATTCGCATCCCGGTAGCGACGAGGCGCTGCAGAGAGTGAAGGACACGTTGATCGTGGGCCCCCATAATTTCCGTGCCATAACAACTCACTGGATATACGCACACCTTAAAAACAATCATTCGAGACCATATAGGGATGGCTCGGTTCGTTAGTAGGTGCTGACATGCGAATAGACTTTTCCTCCCCTTGTCCGCTCGCTCCTTGACGATGCGTTCAATGGAAAAGGTCGAGTCTACGTCGATGCCAAGATACTTGTACGTTTCACCCACTGCAACCATCTCACCACCAAGAATAAAGTTCCTCATAGAGAGATCTTGCAGGTCCTCGTGGAACACCATGACCATGCATTTGTCAATTCCAAAGGTCATGCCCCAGGTCTTTTCCCATTCACTTACCTTGTCAAGGCTCGTTTGTAGGCTTTTAAGAGAGTCGGCAAGTAGAACGAGGTCGTCAGCAAAAAGGAGTCCTTTTAATTGTCTTGAGGAGGTTAGGTACTTCCAGGCCCATGTTTCCTCATCTCCGCGTTGATGTATATATTGAATAGACTTGTCGATCCCGAGCATCCTTGGCGGACTCCCGGCTACATCGGAATCGAACCTGACAGTTGTTCCATGTGTCAGACTTTAACAGAGGTGGACCTCTAGAGCGCTTGGAAAAATCTAAGTGCTGGACCTTGCAGGCCAGTCGCAGCGAGCTTTAGGAACAACGCCTCGTGTGGTACTGTGTCGTACGCCTTCTTGAAATCAATGTAGGCCGCATAAGTTGGTTTCCCCTCCTTGTGATGGAGTTTCACAATCTCCTTCAGACATGCGACCTGCCAATCTCCTTCAGACATGCGACCTGCCCTATGCATTCCTCATTAGTATGGAATCCTGCTTGGCCGGGATTGAAGAAGTTCCTCTTTTCAAGTATCTTAGTGATCCGCCTAATCACGACCGTAGTGAGGACTTTTATAGCAACGGAGATTAACGTGATCCCGCGATAGTTATCAGTGTTGGTCAAATCGCCCTTCTTGGGGATTGACACAATCACTGCCTTGCTAGCGCCGGTCATGATGTCTCCGGTATCATAAATGCCCTCAATCATGTGCAAGTATTCCTTGCCCATCTCCGATCGTGGCTTACACGGATCCGACCTAAGCCCCTTATCTTTCACAAGCAGCTTAAAGGATTTGGGTGGTAGATCATCGCCACCCATTCCCTTGTGCCTCTTCAACCACAGACAGGCCTCCAGTACTTTGTACCAGTTCAACAAGTCTCATACCTTAGGCATAGTAGGCAAGATGCGCACGTGTTTGTCATACCATGCAAGAGGATCCTTGCTGGTACCGTCCGTATGTGCGAATACCTTGGAGTAGTGACCCTCCCATACCTGTAATTGCCTCTCTAGTTCCATTACTAGCTCCCCAATTGCGTTCAAAGGTTGATTGGCAATAGTTCCTTGCCCCTTCCTAACTATTTTCTTGAGGTGGGTAAAGAATTTCTTCATTTGACCCTCCCTCAGGAGCTCATTCCCTTTTTCCACGAAGGGCTCGAAGGATCTTTGGTTACTCTCATGGACAGCAGCCTTCGCACGAAGTGCTATTTCCTTGTACTCCCTACCCGCTTGATGCCCAGCCCTAGTGTTCACAGCCTTGTTCCTCACCTTATTCCAAGATTTCCGTTGCGCATTAATGAGTCTCTGAGCTTGAGGTTCGAGTCGACAAATCTCACGATCAATCAAAAGATGCAAAACAGACATACCTAGCCAATCCCAATCAAGAACCAAGATTCGTGGAAAGAGCTCCTGCCTCTTTGGCAATTGATGTAGCAACGGAAACAAACTTGTCATAGCATTGTTGGGTCGCACGTCCGTCCTCATGCTCGAGGTGCAACAAAGTATTCCATCGATTGTCATGGAGGAACAACCTGCAATTCACATCCATCTTACATGCGTCCAATTTGGAATTTGGGTACGGATGGTAAAGTAGCTTTGACTGCTACTCCCGAATCCACAGAGTGTAGGTGGCACACTAGTGGCCAATGGTCTGACAAGTCTATCCCCCTCTGTATTGTATTGTTGAGAAGTAGTCTCGCGGCGGATTCGTTCACGATAAAGTGACCAATGTCCGACTTTCCCTTCCCCCACCTGGAATGGTACGTGAGGTTCGAGTCTCAAACCTTTAAGCTCTCCAATCCTCTTCCGCATATCAAGAGCCACTTCTTCAGTGCCCCCATCTTCATGTTGAAGTCACCTCCAACAATTACCGGTAGGTTTTTGTTCGAGATGCCCCCAACGTTCGGGCGAGGGTCTTTAAAGCGACTGTCCTGGCTTCGCCCAACTGGCGCTGCGGAATGTACACATTGCCATGAATCCAAGTCCCTAAACCTTTCGAAATTAATTATATGAAAATCTGATTCGGGGAAGAGAAGTTGAGCTTAAAGGGCCTGAGCTCAATTGCGACTAGAGACGCCATTCCACGTTCTCCTAGTTTTGCGGTGCCTAGGGCATTGAAGACCACGTGCCCGGGGAGTCTAAGAGGCCAACATCCTTGGAACATTCGGGTTTCTTGCACCCCGACAATGCTCCATTTCCCGATTCCCATCAACGATCCAAGTTCGCTCCTTTTGTTTCTGAGTCCGTTAACGTTGAAGGTAGTTACCTTAACGTGGTTGATTGACTACTCCCCGGCGGTGGAGGTGGAACTTGGTCTACAGGCCCGCGGTCTCGATACGGTCTCGACAGTCTGCATCTCCATTTGCTGAAGCGCTGTTCTGCATCTATCTTACCTACGAGCGCTTCAGCTGTGCTAAGAGAGTGGGTATAGAGATCAAAGCGTACACTCCTACAATGTATACTGGTAACTTTTCTAACTTTGATCACACTAGCTCCCACTCTCGCAATCTCCAACTGCCTCCAAAAGCTGCGGACGCTATGATTGTCCGCTCCCCACACACATGCTAAACCAAATTCACCAAAGGCTACTCCATGTTTCAACGATGCCAGTGTCAGACGTGTCATGCACACTCTTTCCATTCGCCTGATGTCACTGGCTTCGGCCTCGTGGGGTGGTCTATCCACCCCAAGAGTGGGGGGTCCAATCCCCCCACTCGAGGCAGCCTCAACGGAGGCTAAGGTAAATCCCCCCACCCCATGCAGTGATTCGTCCCCCCTGCTTGAGGTGCTTCGCAAAGTAAAATCCCCCACCCCGCGGGTTGGTCTATCCAACCCAGGCGCAGAGAGTCCAATCCCTCTGCTCGAGGTGCTTCGCAAGGTAATAACTGGCTCACCTGATTGTTCCCACGGTTCGTGCCTCCCGGGTATCCTACCTAATTGCCTCTGAGCTTCGTTCCTCCCAGTAGGCATTGTCCGTGTTTGCCGCTGGAGTTCGTTCCTTCCAGTAGAGGTGTGCAGTGTGCTCATAGCACTCACTGAACACAAGTTCGTCATCGCTTTGAGAGTATAGTAAGCTTTGAGAGTATAGATAGCTTTGAGAATAGCTGAGAAATTTGGAGAATTTGAAAGAATGAGCGCTAGAAAGCTAGAGCGTTTATATATATGGTTGTACTTTTCATTAAGGGCCCCTGAACACTCTCTCCCGCAGGGACTGGGGAGAGAGACCACTTGCTTCCCATCCCCTCGTGGTGCAGGGGTGGGCGCCAATTATTTCCCCTCATCCCCTTGTATGGCCGGCAAAGGGGAGGTTTACATAACATACCCCACTTCCACACTTCGAAAAGTGGAGTTTGGATTTCACCATGGAGCGAGTCCTTCTAATTTTTTGGTGCACGACACACCCACCCTTTCGCACTCGATCGGGGGGTACTGCTGGAGACTCATCCCTTTGCAGCTTGAGGGGAGCCACCACTCCTTTCTCCCCTCCCTCGTGGCCCTAAGGGGGAGCGCCTCTGACCCAGGTCTGGGGGAAGAAAGGCTTTTACACCTCTCTCCCAAGCACCCCGTGGGGTGGGCCCGAAATGTCCAAACCCCCCCCCACAGGGCTCTTCGCCAACTTCAGGAAGGTAAGTTGCCCCACCCTTCTGAACTCCTCAAGAGACTTACCTTTAGCCTAGGCACAAGGCGTAATGCGTTCAATACCCATAGGACAAACTTCAGGTGTAGTGCGTTCAAATGCCACAAGGGGTGGGTTACCTCATCCGCTTGGAAGTTAGATCTTCGTAGGTTGGGAATCACCCCATCCAGTGGAAGCTCCCTACCTTTAGCCCAGGTATAAGGCATAATGCGTTCAATACCCTTGGGAAAACCCTTGGGTGTAGCGCATTCAAAAACCCACGAGGGACGAATTACCTCATCCGCTTGGAGGTTAAATCTTCACGGGTTGAGTATCACCCATCCGCTAGAAGATCCCAAAGAGGCAATGGAGAGTTCTCAGTTAGAATCCAGTCCCGCCACATGGAGGCGACTCTCCACAGGGACCTTGATTTCTAAGGTCAAGCCAATGATAGAACCACTATTTATGCCAAAATATATGGTATGTTTTGGAATGCTCAAATTTCAATCTTGAAAGCCAAACCAACTAAAATTACAATTAGGACTTTTTATTTTCAAATGGAAAATTTTCAATATATATTGGGATATGTGAGCACTACCTAAAACTGGGGATAGTTACGGAGCGAGCTCAACGAAGCGAGCTTTGGAGCGAGTTTTTTTTTTTTTTTTCATCCCACCACCACTACCTCCCATTGCCGCCCCTTAGCAACCATCACCACCACCACCCTAGCTCACCATTGGTGGTTAGTGGTGCTAGCTTACTACCACCATGTGCCGCCCCTACTCCTACCACCACCGCTCATTGCCGCCCCTTCCTCCAGTGGAGTAGCCAAGGACCTCCTCCCTATCTCTCCCTCTCTCTCTCTCTCTCTCACACACACACACACACACAAACAAAAGCCCAAGGCATTAACAATTTTGCTAATTCCTTCGGTTTTTTTTTTTGCAAACGCCCTCACCCCTCCCCATCTCTCTCTCCCATGATTCCTCCAACCCATTCCCTCTCTTGCCTCCTCTTCTCTCTCTCTCTGTGTGTGTGTGTGTGTGTGTGTGTGTGTGTGTGTGTGTGTGTGTGTGTATGCCCCCCCCCTCTTTCTCTACGTCCGCCCCTCCATCTTCCCTCTCTCTGGCCCTTCCCCCCCCCCCCCCCCCTATAACCTTTCTATAACCGAAGTGTGGTAGATTGGTTATGCTATTTCCCTCTTGAATAAAAGATCTTGAGTTCAACTCTCCTCGTCGGATAGATCTTTAAGGTCTCTTGGGATAGTTTCCTACGACGTTAAAATTCTCTTCTTCTTCTCTCCAAAAAAAGGCCTGAACGATATCGCTAGTGCCTCGCTTTTTTTAATAGGCTCCCCCTCCCTCCCTCCCTCTCTCTCTCTCTCTCTCTCTCTCTCTCTCTCCCCCCCCCCCCCACCACCACCACCACCACCATACCGCTCGATCCTAGAGAGAAATGAAATGAGATGGAATGAAATATTATATTAACCAAAATGGAATAAAATGTTATATTAAGCGTTTTCATAAGGCCAAAATGACCTATGAGACCAAGCTAGATATAAAATAAAATGAGAGAGAGAGAGAGAGAGAGAGAGAGAGAGAGAGAGAAGGGAGCAGTTGGCAGGGGAGGGAGAGATAGAGAGATATATTTTATTATCGTTTTTGAACGTCAAATATGACCTGTGACACCAAAGTTACATGTGATGTAGTATGTGCGTGATTGATGAGTGATTCTCGGTGCTCCAAAATTGTGGTGATGAGAGCCGCAACGGAGAGCCCACGCTATGGCTGGGAGAGGAAAGTTTGTGCAAACTTGATTCGACTCTTCTTCATTGTCCTAACGCCCTTTCTTGCATTGAAGGGAGTGGGAGCTAATTGAAATGGATGCGATAGTGTGTATCGCTGACAAGGGGATCATCTCAGGCATGTAAGGGTGAGTATAATTTCCTCTTTCGACAAAGAGCATGGTTTTGTAGTTGGGCACAATATGGGTGGTGTAATGCATGAAGCGTGACCCCCGAATTTCTCATGGGTCATAATACATTGGTGTTGTATAAAAGCTTCATTCAATAGGAAGTCTATTGAAGCATCATGTGACAAGTGTAATACATCCCATCTTCCAAACATGGTCTTTATATCATGCCGAGAAATGGGGGGAGGGGGGGGGGGGGGGGTTTTCAAACATTGTTAGAGTGAGAGAGGTGTGATAATGTTTTTAAAAAAGAGGAAAAAAGAGGAAGTGCAAAAGAGCTTAAAGTCCTTATACTTTTTTTTTTCCTTTGCTATGAGCACCTTTTTTTTTTCCTTTTTTTGATTAAGCTTCCTTGGACTCCCTCTCATTTCCTCTTAGAAAAAAAAAACATCACCTTCACTCTCCCCCTCTCACAATATTTGTCCCTCTCCCCCCCAACCAATCCTTTCCTTTTCTCTCTCTCTCTCTCTCTCTCTCTCTCTCCCCCCGACCCCTTTTCTCTTCCTCTCTCTCTCTCTCTCTCTCTCTCTCACACACACACACACACACACACACACACACACATTTTATTTTGTACCCAGACATTGTATTAGATCCACCTATATTATATAAGTTTGGTCTCATGGGTCATTTCTTTTGAAGACATTTAATATAACATTTTTATTTCATTTCATTTCATTTCTCTTTGGGATTGAAGTGGTAGTGTGACGAGAAGCATAGAGGGTCCCAATCCCACCCCCCTTCTCTCTCCCTCCTCCTATCACTCTCTCTTTCTCTCCCTTGCTCTCCCTCTTTTACAAAAAAGGACAGGCACTAGCGATATTGCTAGTACTTTTTTTGAAATTTTCAATGGATCCCCCCCCCCCCCCCCCCCCCCCCTCTCTGTTTGTGGGACGGGAGGGAAGAAAAGGGCATGGTGGCAAAGGTAGAGAGAGAGAGAGAGAGAGAGAGAGAGAGAGAGAGCGGGAGAGAGAGATGAGGGGTGGAGCTCACTCTGGGATGGGAGGGAAGGGAAGAGAGAGAGAGAGAGAGAGAGAGAGAGGAAAGGGAGGGGCCAACGGGAGAGGGAAAAGGGGGCAACAACAATTGTGAGAGGGAGAGACGGAGAGTGTCTTAATTTCTTTTAAAACAAACCTGAGGGAAAGAGAGCTAGTGGAGGGGAGATTTTTTTATTTGAAAAAACTTATCAAAACGACTAGTGGAAGGGCATGGTGGCAAGGGTAAAGAGCAAGAGAGAGAAAGAGAGAGAGAGGCGATGGGGGGTGGAGCTCACTCTAGATGGGAGGGAAGGGAAGGAGAGAGAGAGAGAGAGAGAGAGAGAGAGAGAGAGGTGGCGGGTGTGAGACACACACACACATGGAGAGAGGGAAGACAATGAGAGAGAGGGGTGGTGGGGGAGAGAGATAGGAGGAAGAGAGGAGAGAGAGAGAGAGAGAGAGAGAGAGAGAGAGAGAGAGAGAGATTATAGAGTGGCAAGAAAAGAGAGAGGAAGAAGGGAGTAGGAGAAGAGGACTTTGGGGAAGGGATGGAGGTTGCTAGAGGAGGAGATGGAGAAAGGGAGGGCGGTTAGAGGAATAGATGGAGAGAGGGGGTGGAGGAGACGGAGGATGTTGAAGGAGGAGGAGGAAGGGAAGAGGAGGAAGCACATGGGCGGTGAGAGGAGGAAGAGAAAGTAGGGAGGGCGGCCCTCCAAAAAAAAAAAAGCTCGCTCCAAAGCTCGCTCGAAAACCTAACTCCCTAAAACTCTGGTTCTACATCATAATGTCGACCTTCAAAGGTGGTCTCACCAATGTTGCAAAATCAAAGTTCGAAGGTGCCCTGCTCTTTTATAAGTAGCAAAAGTGAAAATAATTCTAAAGACTCAAACTAGCAAAAGTGAAAATAATTCTGAAGACTCAAATCTTGCCTGAAGACATCTAGCAAAAGTGAAATAATTCTAAAGACTCAAATCTTCCTAGAAGACATTGCACTAGTTTATTACCATGCTACCATGTTCTGTACTAGATAGTGCTTAAGATTGGTTGCAAGAGTTACATCTCAAGTGGACTCGAGCTGTTGTCGCATGTGGGATCCCAATAATGTGATGTGGAGCCCCATCTTTCAAGACACCTTGATGAGCATTGCAAATAAGACGTGTGTTCTTACAGACTATGATACGATCCACACAAACTATAATAAGAGGTATGTTCTTACATACTATAATAAGATCCACACATAGCACCTAAAACAGGATAAAGGGTGAACGTGGAGCTACTCTCACCCATACAATGCTAAGCTTTTTGCAAGTTTATGGTTACACTTTAGCCCTTGATGGGTGGATAAACTATCAAAAGAAACCTTTGGCAAAATGATTAATTATTTGTCCCAGGGGGCCTATTTTCGGCATACAATATAAGCATACAATAGCAAATGCCAAAGAATGTGACTCCCATTGTCTCCTCCAGAAGCTAGTGGAGTCCTAATGCTGACCTTCAAAGGTGGTCTCACCAATGTTACAAAATCAAAGTTCGAAGGTGCTTACTCTTATATAAGTAGCAAAAGTGAAAATAATTCTAAAGACACAAATCTGCCTGGAAGAGATTGCACTAATTTATTATGATCTGTACTAGATAGCTCTTAAGATTGGTTGCAAGAGTTGCATCTTGAATGGACTCCATTGTTGTTGCAGAGGATCCCATTAATGTGCTGTGGAACCCTATCTTTCAAGACGCCTTGATGAGCATTGCAAATAAGAGGTATGTTCTTACAGACTATAAAAAGATCCACACGTAGCGTAAAGGGTGATTGTGAAGCTATTCTCACCCATACAATGCTAAACTTTTTCCAAGTTTATGGTTACACTTTAGCCCTTGATGGGTGGATAAACTATCAAGGGAAACCTTAGATCAACATAATGATTAGTTATCTGCCCTAGACAGTCTATTTTCTTAGAGGCTATTGATGTATATTTGAAGGAAAAGACAATTGGCTTTTATCAAAGATATATAAGCATGCAATAGCAAATGCTAATGGGCCAAAGAACGTGACTTCCCTTGTCATACACGTAAGATTCGAAAAAAATTTATGCCACTCAGAAAGGTTGGAAATGAAATCAAGCGCCTGATTTCATGTGAACCTTCATGGCCTAGATAGAAAAGATGTATCGATTCCCGAGATGAGTTTGCCATATATTGATCACGAAAAAACCATGCAACTTGTGCACTTGTAACCAAGCAACTTTTCCTAGCGTTCAAATCTCAACAAACGACATAACCTCCAAATACTGTAATCAATTGATATTAGAGCAAAGCTTAGATTGTCCTGTTAAGCAAAAAAGAATCTAAAATCAAAAAGAAAAATAAAAAAGCAAGAGTAACATAGGAGCAACATTTAATTATTTACCTTGCGCCCAATTGTCTCATGAAATGTCTTTTCAATCTCACCTCGTTGTTGAGAGTCGTTTGCTTTACGTGATTCGTGGCCCCCGGAGGGAGTTGGGGGTCGAAGGGGGACACACACAGCTGAACGAAATCTTGGACTGAGGTACCAGCATTTGCAATATCTGTGAGCAAAAATAACCTTATCAAGTTTGGCTATGCATGACTTATTCAACAGCTTCTGAATTAAAAAAGAATTGAACATCTTGCAAATGTAATCCAAGTTGAAATCAAGGTCCATTAAATTTCTCGTTTAAAACTTATAGAACATCCAACTAAGACTTTAGGTCATGACGAACGAGCTCTCTATTGCTACCCCGCCATCGCCTAGCTCCCCAGTCCCACTCGCGCAGTCCCCTTGCCAACTGCCCAGCCCCTGCCCGCTGTCCACTACACGCCCACTGCACGCTACCCCCTGCTCCCTGCCCACACGCTGCTCATTGCAGCCCCTTTGCCCCCTGTTCGCTACATTGCCCGCCCGCTAGCCGCCCTCCTCCCCCCATTCACCTCCGTTGTGGTGGGTTGTTTGCAGCCTATTGGTGACGGTTTCGACACACTCGCCCCGCCTCGACAGCAGGAGACACAGAATGGCGGCCCCTCCTCCACCACAGAGGGACTCCTCGGAAGCCCCCTCGCCCGACTCCGCAGAGCGGACCCTTCAACTTGCTTTGTTACCAGAAGAGCAAGCGAGCTTGATGGCGAGGTGAAATGCTTCAAGCCTCCTCGGTTATCTGCAAGATTATTGGCACTCGACCCAGGTGAGGTGTCACGAGGCTGTGGCAACCCCTAACCTTAGTTGTTTGTTTCTTTCCCTTGATTTTTATTTAATTTTTGGGACCCTCTTTTTGAAGTCACAAATGGCCGGACATTGTGTGGCCAGTGTGAAACGGTTGACGGACGAGAGTTTCACCCGCAATCGGGAAGGGCAGCTCGCCACAAGATGGTTGGGACAGTCGGCACTGGAATCCAAGCAGTAAAAGTGTGTCTAGGCTCAAGTCAAAGTCATTTGGGCCCTTCGCTACACTTAATAAGTCGGTGGGTACTAGAATTAACTCAAAAGAGGCAAAGTGGACACTTGGCAATGACATATGCAATTTTCCAGTCTAGCATGAAGAGAGGTGCAGGTGATTACAGCTTTAATGGAAAGGTTGCAGGTGATTAGTGGGTGCAAGTGATTACAGCTTTAATGGAAAGGTTGCAGGTGATTAGTGGGTGCTGGTGATTACAGCTTTAATGGAAAAGTTGCCTTCTCCCTTGTCTTATGTTGCGTGATGATTCTGCTTTTGTGCCTCTCTCTCTCCCTCTTTGAATGCAAAAACGTGATGTCCCGCTCAAGGGCTGTTCATCTATATATAAAGTTGTGTGGGTTCATGCGCGATTGTCGAGGCAAGAGCCTCTTGCATAGGTACTCAATTAGCTAGTTGCTAATTCCCCGCAGGTACAGGTGAATTTGGACAGATTTCAAGTGAGAAATTTTGTCCGATACAAAGCGCAAGTAGTCCTACAAGTGCGGGAGCTCGAGGGCTTGCTACGGATGCGACTGGCACGCAAGACGGAGCCCACAACAGAAGATTACAGTCTCCTGTGTATTTTTGCAGGTTTAGGGTTTTGACCCTAATTGATCCCTAATACCCCCTGAACCTTCGCGGAAACGTTGGGATCACTGTACAAGTAGTCCGATGCATTCTCAGGGCAGAAAACAGAGAATTCAACGTGCTGCAGATTCTCACCGGGTTTGGAAAAGTGTCCATATGCGCCGGGAAAGTCACCTTTGATATGTGGATTTTGTCTATGAAGCCTCCTACTGCGGTTATGATGCCAAAATCGGGCTAGAGTAGGCCATTTTCAGCCCAGTAAAAGTGGGACAGCTCATAGGAACTCGCAGATTTTCTCTCGAGTTTTATAAGAATAGAGAAATACCGAAAGGAGCGCCAGTCTTTGGGGCCTACAGGGTATTGTTGTCTGCTTGGTAGCGCTCTAGCTGCCAGGCCGTGGTTTATTTGAAGAGTTAATTCCACAGGTTTATTCGTGAAGTTTTCCTTTGTGTCGTAAAGTTCAAGTAAAGTTTATCAAGTAAAGAATCGGGTGAATGCTAAAGTCAACTGCCCTACGAGCCGGTTTCATGGTTCCGTCGTCGAGACAGAATCACTTTTTCCTTTAAGAGAGAGCCTTGGTTGGTTTGCGGCGAAGACACAGAGCACACGAACTTGCAATTGCACTATGGTTGACTAGACAAATGACTCCAGGGAAGAGGGTTCCTCTTCGCACGACAGACAAGCTATTCCTCCAGTGTTCGAGGATGACAAGAGTTCATGGCCACCCCCATCAAGCTATCTGTACCTTTTGTTCATTTGAATGCTCTAAATATCAAGGGTATATGACTAGGCAACTAGACGAGGATGCGTTCAAGACACACTTGGTTGCTGCTGTGAATGCCTTCTCTCGATTGGTGCAGAATCCTAGGTTTATGGAATATATGCAAGCGCCGCCAGTGCCACAGCAGACAAGGCAACCGTCTCATGCAGTAGAGCTTGTTGAGGCTCAAGCCCAGGTCCCTTGTGCGTCCCAGTAGGGCAAGGAGCACTCACATGTTGCAGAGTCACATGGGACTCCAAGACAAGTTCCTTCTGTCCATGAACAGGTGGTTGGGACGCCTATTTCACAAGCTTTACCAGTTCAGCCAGCCACCTTTCAGAGTCCGCATGTTGCATTAAACGGACAGGAACCAGTTTCCATGCTATGCAACAGGTTTTTCCACCACCCACGGTACATCCTGGGTATTTTGGGAGTGGATTAGTGTATCAGTATTTCAGAGCATGGCTTGTTATGCGCCTAGAAACCAACAATATATGTCGGAACAGTGTTTGGGGGTATACAAGACCTGATGTCAAACCCCATGTATGGTAACATTGGCATGCAACCAGGGCCAGTTTGGGGTACCATTGGGCAATTTTGGCATGGCTGGTTTTTCCGACCAGCAGCCACATATAGCACCAATGATGCAAAATGTCAATGGCCAAGGGGAGCCGATTCTCCCTATTACATTGCCCATGTTGCAGATGCTTCCCTATGACAATTTAGGAGCACTGGAAAATCCAAAAGCATACAAAGAAGGTGGTGCAACTGTGAAGTTTGATACCTTCAACGGCTTGGAGGATAAGGCAAAGGCTCTTACTTTCCTCCAGTAGTTTGATACAGCTTATGCAGCAGGCAATTTTACAGAGGCCTCCAAGGTCAAGAAAGCTATCACTTTCTTGAAAGGCAATGCGCTTACATGGTGGATGACACTGTTCATGCAAGGACAGACACCCACCACATGGGTATACTTCAAGCAAATGTTCACATCTACATGGTTGTCAAATGAATTTGAAGCCGATGTCATGACGGATTGGCACCAACTCACTACGGCTACTTGCAAGAGCCTACAGGAGTACAATCGGCGGTTTTGTAACACGTTGCTCTCAGTAACCTCCTACAGGTTTGTGCCACTGACAGAGCAGATTGAGAAGTATTGTTGTGGACTTCCTGGAGGGCTTCAAGATTATTGTACAAAAAATAGAGTGGCTACGCTCACTCAACTAATGGAAGTTGTCAACATTGGTCTTGCCTTGTTGAAGGGAGAGGACAATGGGTTTCAGGGCAACGTGAAAGGGGGGTCAACAAAAGAAAAATTCAGCAAAGAAGCACGTTGTGAAAGTGACTCCTGAAGCGTCCCAGGGGTTAGAAAAGGCAAACAAAGGCAAGGACTCAACTGAGACGTCTAAAGGACAGGCCAAGAAAAAGAAAAGGAAGCCTTTCGTGCGCAAGTCGTTCGAGGAGAAGAAGGCTTGAATGGCTGAGAACAAAAGCTTTTATATGCGAGCAGCCTAGACATTTTGCTACAGATTGTCATTAAAGAAAAAGGCTAGCTGACTCAGAGGACAAAGAGGATAGGAAACACAAGAAGTCTAAACCCACGGTAGGTCTAGTGCCAAATATGGTGGGTGATAGGACAAGTTAAGATGCCAGTGAGTTACGCAGAGCGTGGGGTAAAGTTAGAGACCAAACAACACTTATCTTCTTTGATCCAAGTGCTAAAGCAAACTTTATCTCACGAGAGTTGGCCATTAAGCTGGGCATCAAAGCTGAAGAGATAGGGTACACAACAGAGGCATCTGGCCACTCAAAAGTGTGTTACGCCTATCATTGGAAAGCTCCGTTTGCATATCTAGTCATATGTGGACATAGAGGAATTTTACATCATGCCACTGGAAGGGTGATGCGCTATTGGGAATCCCGTAAATGTTCCGTATACATGGAATATTGGATGTCTTCAACAAAAAGATCACCCTTTAGCATAGGGGCAAAATTCACATCCTTGATGTAAAGATTAAAGGAGAGTCTGTCCCTATTGTATTTGCTTCGGCTATCCTTTCTGTGTACTTGGTTTTTGATCGTGATGTTTCAGATAATTGTCCGTCAAATTTATTTGTGTTAGATAAAGAAAGGTCAGCATTTTTGCGAGAGTTTAATGACGGTTCTTCTGACTCATTACCGTCTCGGTTTTCGCTGGAGAGGCCCGAGGATCATGCGATAGATTTGATGCAAGGTTGTAGCCCACCAAAAGGACCTCCCTACAGTGAGCTTTCTTGCAATGATGGTTGACACATAGACACCTTTCCCGAGTCAAAATGATGCTTCAATGAAGATGGACTGGGTAGATTGCTTTCAGGCGGCACATTGGGATTCGAAGTGCAAGTCGGTGATGCTTCCGGAGTTTGTTGATTGGAACCAATATATTCTGGAATCCCTGAGACATTAGTAGTAGATGTGTAGTGTTTCTAGTGCGGCTCGGTAAAAAGAGATCATGGGCCAAGTAGAGCTGTTAGAAAAAGGTTTGATTCAACCTAGTTCTTCACCCTTTTGCTCCCCAATGCTTCTAGTGTAGAAGAAGGATGGCTCTTGGTGCATGTGTTGATTACCGTGCGTTGAATAAGAATACCATCAAGAACATGTAACTATCTTACCAGACCTCAGGAAGTCATTTGTGGTCCAGTGTGATGCGTGTGGCAATAGTACTGGGGCAATGTTACTGCAAGATGGTCGGGTAGTAGCTTACTAACAGAATCTTGCAAGGGCAAGAAAAGACGATGCAAATCTATGAGAAAGAGCTACCGGCCATGATTCATGCGCTTTCTAGATGGAAGCACTACCTGTTAGGTGCTTATTTTGTTGTCCAGACAGATCATTAGACCTTGCGATACTTCTTGACACAGTCAAAGTTATCCGAAAAGCACATGCGATGGACAAACATTCTCTCTATGTTCCACTTTCAGATCTTGCATGTGGAAGGCAAGAAGAATGTTTGGCTGATGCGTTTATCAAGAAAGCCACAAATTTCAGCTGTGTCAATTCAATTCCTTATCATCGTGAGCTTGATGACATGAAGGAACACTATGCTATTGATGAAGATTTTGCAAGGATCTTTGAACAATTGCAAGATGGGCAACTCCATGAGCACTACCTCCTCAAGGATGGTTTTATGAAGATGCATGGTACATTATGTGTCACTAGGCCATTGCGACATAAGGATATGATAGAAAGCCACGTCCCACAATATGCAGGGGATCGTGGTATAGATGCGAAAGTAAAAGTGGTAGAGACATTCTTTTATTGGCCTACTTTGAGGAGAGATGTGGATGCCTTTGTGCAAGCATGGGTGATTTTCCAAAAGGTCAAATTTGACAGGCAGAAGGCACTAGGGTTATTGCAGCCACTGGCTATTCCAGATAAGCCATGGGAAAGCATTGCTATGGATTTTATCTTTGATCTTCCAAGAACGCCGACAAGGAATGATGGTATATAGAACATTATTTACAAGTTCAACAAGCAAGCCCATTTTATTCCTGTCAGGAAGAAGATAAAATCTGACCAGATGGCACGATTGTTTATGTACAATGTGTTCAAGTACCATGGTATGCCACAGTCTATTGTCAATGATCGTGATCCTCGTGTGACGAGCGTGTTTTGGAGAGGCTTGTTTGAAACCATGGGCACCACGCTCAAGTTTTCATCCTCAAACTGATGTGGAGTCAAAACAGGCTAATTCTACTGTCTTAGATTTGCTAAAATTTTGTGTGTCAGATAATAAGGGCAAGTGGGAACAGTATCTACATATGCTTGAGTATGCATACAACAATACGGTGCATTTCTCAGCAAGCAAGGCACCTTTTGAGATTGTTGAGGGTGGCAAAAAGGTTCCTCCCATTTTGTGCACAAAGGACAAAATTTCTGAAACAGATCAATATGTAGAGAACATGGATGAAATGTATAAGAAGATCAAGCTTGCCTTGGAGAAGACTCAAGCAAAGCAGAAAAGAGCTGGTGTTTGTCACCGTCGTAAATTGTTGTTTTCACCTCGTAATTGGGTTCTTTTACGGTTTGAAAAGGCAAGGTTAAACAAGATGAAGGGCAAGGAAAGGTTGTTTCCGAAGCTCAGCATGCGTTAATATGGGCCTTTTCAAGTACTTGAGAAGATCAATGATGTTGCTTATAGGCTAAAATTGCCTGAAACTTAGAAGAATCATAATGCGTTTCACGTGAGTCTTCTAAGACCCTTTATGGGTAAAGTGCCAGAAGATATGCCAAATGAAGATCAGCCAGAAGTTGAGGAACTTGATGAGATCTTGGTGAGTAACTTGATGAGATCTTGGTACCTGAGCAGATTTTGGCACATGAGGAAAGAAAAGTTAAGGGACAGGTTGTAAGACGGTATTTGGTGAAATTCAAGAACTATCCACCTATGGATGCAAAGTGGATGGAAGAGTGTGAACTTTTGGAGTGACCAAATGTATTGCAGCTTTACCTTGAGGCCTTTGAGTTACAGCCTACGTATGCCCCAACTCAACGTGTTCAAAAGAGGGGAAATGACGGAGCTAGCACATCGAATGTAAATACGGATTTAGTGCAATATAAGTGGAGATTGCTCTATAAATGCTAAAGGTATTATGCTCACTTCTGTCGTAGATGAAATGAAAAAAGTATGAAGGTTTCATTAAGTCATTTGTATCTATGTTTCATGACCTTTCCTGCGATGCATGTGATGATAAAAGGGTGCTAATCACACTAAATCATCTATGGGATGATCGCAATAAGGATTAGTTAATTCGTCATTAGTGAGGTCCGGGATGGATCTTGATGCGGTTACTAGATACGTTGCTGGCAGTCATGGTCTGAGATTTGGAAAGATTTTTCCTATAATTGTTTTATCATGTCATGTCCGGTGATGTCATGTGTAGTGATGTGATTGTCGTCTTTGTACAAGCGTGTCTAGTGCGTCGGTACTTGTCTATTGAATTGGTTTATGGCCTCTGTCTGTTTTGCAAGCATAATCGATGGCAATTATAATTCTTTCAAGAGGGGGGTATGTCACAAATTGTTGACGTGGCATGACCACTAAGTTGTTCCGACTTATGAACAACTTCCGAGGGGCCTAAGGGACAACAAGGCATTAAAAATAATGCGTAGAACTCCTGACGTGGTTGTCGCTAATTATGCTTTCAAGAGGGGGGTATGTCACAAATTGATCACGTGGCATGACCACTAAGTTGTTCCGACTTATAGACAACTTTTGAGGGGCCTAAGGGACAAC
Organism: Adiantum capillus-veneris; assembly: GCF_014529385.1. Lineage (NCBI taxonomy): Eukaryota > Viridiplantae > Streptophyta > Polypodiopsida > Polypodiales > Pteridaceae > Adiantum > Adiantum capillus-veneris. Next base: position 175,133,800 of record NC_140931.1, on the reverse strand, counting down.
AAGGCATTAAAAATAATGTGTAGAACTCCTTGAGTGGGTGTTGTACGGATGCCCGCTAATTACGCTGCTGACGCGGGAGGCTGTACGGATGTCCGCAGTTCACGCTGCTGACGTGACACTATTGTACGGAATTCTGTGAACAAAGCTGGCTGTTTTTTACTTCTCAGAGCATCTAGACGCAGAGTTTGAGAGTGAGCACCCGCGAGAGTTGTACTTTGCTCAAAGATTAATATATCAAATAGAGTTGAGTCTCCAGAGATGACGCCCAAGGTGATATCGATGAGCCGCTCGGTATCCGAGCAGCTCGCGCTTATTTTAAATGATCGCGTCATGGTTTCAACCTTACTACAATTGTGCTTGAGGAGGAGGTCGACTTGCCTATCTCGGTTTGCTTCCAAGGCCTAAGAAGAGAGTACCTCCCTCTTCTTCCCAAAATTGGTTCCATGTTCAGGACAGTTCTGGAGTCACCGCGCACTCCAACTTCAATTGTGGGCAAGGTCGCAGGTTATCCAGAATCACGTGCTTCATTTGCAGGTAGATGGGCCACTTAGCAAAGGCCTGTCCTCAAAGAAGATCTTGTTAGGAAATAAGACGTAGCTAAATAGATATTTGAGTAGATTACTTAATGGAGAGAGATAGATTTCACACACAAAAGATTATATAGTAGAGAGAGAGAGAGTACACATGATATACGTGGTTCACCCAATGTGGGCTACGTCCACGGGAAAGCAGCCACTCAATGGCTTTAGTACTTCAAAACAAGAAGTAGTTTACAAAGGGATTATACCCTTAGTGGAGCTCCCGCCTTGCTTCACTCTCACCACCTCACACTCACCTTGTTGCATCAACTTCACACTATGAAATGTGTGTAGAAATGGACTCCTTTTATAGGCCAAAAGGGCTGCCCTCTCTCATGAGAGGCAGCCATGTGTAGCCGCCCTTGTGTAGATAAGTCCAAATCGGACCCTTCAATCCGCCCATGTGTGGCCGCCCTTGAGAAGACAATTCCGCTTTTGAATTCGGCCACCGGCCATTGACTACCGGCCACCGGCCAACCGACGGTTGTTTTCCGACCACTTTCCGGCCGCCATCCGGCCATAATATTCCGGCGAGGGAAAAAAAAAAGTCTCGGGGGCTTCCACCCCCGAGGCCCCTAAAGTTGCCCCTGATTCTTGGCCATGAAAATTTTGGTTTTCGGCAAGTGATTTTCCTTCACGCACGATGGCTTCTCCTCATAATGGGGGCCTTACAAATGTGCACTTTTACCACAGAAGATTACAAGGTAAATCAGGCTCCATACTTAACAGATCTTGATCCACAACACATCTGTTGGATGTTGTTGCAGTGTCTGTTTTTTCTCACTGACTCCATGAGGATCGTCTCATTGAATGTGCACGGATTAGGAGGAATGTCACAAACTGATGACATGGCATGAACATTAAGTTGTTTCGACTTATGGACGACTTCCAAGGGGCCTAAGGCACAACAAAACTGCTGACGTGGTTGTTGTACGGATGCCCGCTAATTACGTTGATGATGTGGCAGGCTATACAGACGTCCATGATTCACGCTCTTGACGTGGCACTGCTGTACGAAATTCCGTGAATAGAGTTGGCTATTTTGATTTTGAGTTTACATGCTTTTGGGGCTCTGCTTTTAGCATCCCTTGTAAATTTATAATGTTTATAAGTGACCCAAGGGTCTCAGTTCTCAAACCATCTGGACGCAGAGTCTGAGAGCAAGCACCCACAGGAGTTGTACTTTGTCACGAGCACATCTAACCCTATGTGCATGTGGACAAGTTGTTCCTACTTCTAGGGTGTAAAAAGCCTAGGAAGGTTTCTGGCACCTTTGTGAGCGTGTGCGTAGGCCGTGCATATTCAGGCACTTATAGTAGCTGCATAGCCTCTGTGCGCACAACCCGAGATCATTACTATCATGATACAATACCAAGCATGAGCATTTTTAGGGCATTGAACCCTTTTTGCCAAAGTACACATTGTTCACTTATTTATTAATAAGTGAATTTTTTTGGAAAAGTAATTAGGGCAATTTGCTAAAGAACTATAAAAAAAAACCATTGGACATTCAGTAGAGGCAGAAGAAGCAGGGACATAAGGAGACATGCACCCAACAGTCAGGCAGCACCTCAGCAAGAGCCCTAGCGTTTTCTCAAGAAGAAGAAGATCAGCGTTTTCAGCCACTACCACCAGCGTTTTCAGTTTTCAGCCCTTTGCCTCGCAAGAACCCGCTCCCACCCGGTTGCAGATCCTCGCCAAATTCCCCATCTAGTACCAGATCAGCCTAGCGTTTTCAGAATTCAGAAGGTCATCCTGACGTTTTCAAATTTCAGCCAGATCAGCTAGTGTTTTTGCATTTCAGCCCTAGTTAGGCGAAGCAGTTGTAGATTCAGACCGCAGTACCGCCACAGCAGCAGCAGATCTCCAGCAGAGCATCTAGCATTTCCAGTTTTCCGCCTTGGCGCCGTCGTCGTCGACATCATCATCGTCATCGCAGTCTCTATCTTGACGAAGACACCTTCGTCATCGTCATCGTAGATCCCTATCTTGACGACGACACCTTTGTCGCCATCGTCACAAATCCCAGACTTGACAAGTTATAACACCATCGTCGTCATCGTCATAGTCTCCATCATCGTTGACATTGTCGTCATCAAGATCACAGCATCTAGACCATTGTACCATATTTGTGCAATCTATAGCATAGACCTCTCTTGCCATAGAGAGGGGGGCCCTTGGAGGGGGGTTTGAGGGGGTTTGAGAACCGTCTGGTGTCGTATTCCTCTCTCTCTCTCTCTCTCTCAGCACTCTCATTCACTGTAGCCTTCACTTTGATTGTGATCATTGCACTTGCACTCTCTCTCTAAGAAGAACGGAAGGCTCTTCCTTCCGTAAGTAAAAGGAACCCTTGAGCACAATTCGGAGCACTCACCCTAAGCACTATCAACATTCACTTCCGTTGCACCTTACATTGGTATCAAAGCTCTTTGGTAGTGTTTTGTATAACTCAAGAAAAGAGCCACATAAAAAAATGCTTGTTGCGGTCGCACGTAACCCAAGTCCACTTGGACGTGTGGATTCCTAATCTTGTTTTTGAGTAGTGGTAGGTAACCCAAGAAAGAAGGGCTTGTCCAGCCTCCCCTTGTTCCTCTTTTCACTCATTGGGAGCGGACCGTGCACTTAGCGGCCGGCCAATCGACGTGAGGTGAGAAAAAGCAACTTTGGTGTGAGCGCAAGGCCGCCAAGGGGTGCGCCTGCAAGGAAGAGTCGAGCTCAAAAAAGAGAAAAAGCCTTCTCAAATACCGATTGCAAGCTAAGAACCCAAGTACCCAAGATCTCACTGTATAGTCATCACCCGAAGCGGAATGGATACTTTGCGTGAAGGTGATGAGAGTGGAGTTGGAGAGGAAGAACTTTCTACACTAGGAGGACTGTTCCCCAATCCTCCCCCATCCCCATCTACGCCACGGATTGCACCAAATCTATGGAGGCTTTGGTCAAGTTGATGATAAAAATGATGCTACAACAAGAGGTTCAACGTGCCGTCTTAGAAGAAAGACAGGCAGTCATGGAGCGTGAGTGTGAGCAAGCGAACTTGGCGGCTGAAGAAAAGCGAGCGGATATGGAGTTAAGAGTGTGAGGTGCAGAGAGACCAACACATGGAAGAGTTGTTCTTGCAGGTACTCACATCGAAATCCGAGTCAATCAAGGACGTTGGCACTTCGTCATGTGGCACAAGTAGAGATGCAGAGTCTGTCACAAAAAAATACGGAAGCGTAAACTGACATTTAATTGCACTTCAAATACTCAAGAGAATTAAAGGGAGCGAGAAAACTTGACACTTCATTGGGGACCAGAAGATGGGCTGGTCCCCCCCCATAAAGAGAATATCTTTATTACTAAGGGAGAATCTTTACAAGCACAGGAACGGGGCATACGCCCGTCCTCTATTCTTTCTTCTGTTTTGTTCTGACTACTGACTGAGAAAGTGTTTCCACTTTCTTACTGCTTAGGGGATTTCCTCTCTTCTGCGAGACTGGTTGGAAGCTCTCGAAAAGAGAGTCTATCTTCCGAAACAGCTCATCGGAAGCTCTCACAGAGGAGAGTCCATCTTCCGTTATGTGTTACCTTCATGCTCATTCATTCATGCATCGAACACAAAAGAGAAACAAGCAAAATGCACACGCACATGCTTGCTGTAATTTTCTGCACATAACCTGAAATTCTTACCTGTGCACACCCCTACGCCGAAACAGAGGTCTTCTTCGCGATGGAATCGCGCCAAACTTGATGTAGACTTAGGATAAGGAGAGAGAAGAGAATTTCTATGGCTGATCTGCTGAAAACAGCCCTAATCGAGGTGATTAGGGGCTGAAAACAGAGAATTACAGCAGCCGCACTCTGCTAAGAGAGCGTCTACGGCAGCTTCTCGCGATGAAACTTCACCAGAAGGTGTCTATGACTGTGAGATCCCTTGTTCTTGACAATGGGAGCACAAGGCTACCACATATGTCGCAAGGGACTGCTCTCAAGCTTCAATGGAGGGCTCCACCGCGTAGAGCACGCTCACATTAGGGGGGGTAGGTGCACTGCCAGCCCTGAAAATGGGGGAGGGGGGCCTCCTAAATAGCCATCAGGGAGAGGGGGCGCTAGGAAGAGAGAGAGGGTGAGAGTGAGAGTGAGAGAGAGTTAGTTTGCATTGGTAAGTGTGCCACTTGGCACACTTACTTTAAAAACTTACAAAACCATTCAACTTTTGACTTTAAAAACTTCTAGCTCATTAATTAAAAAAAATGTGCAACTAACTAACAACTGCTACCAATGATTCTTTTATGAGAACACCAAAGGTCTGTCGGCGCAATGCCGCACGGGCACTGCACCGCCTTTGCCTGTTCACACTTGTCCGGCCGCCCCCCCGGGCACGGACCGTTAAATTTAATTTCACGAAACTTACCCTAAGGCTTTATTAGCTTTATTAGCCTTAGGGTCACTGTTCTAAGGACCCCATCTCATTCATGTGCTTGTACTGACGCGCGTATTTTTCCTGAGCCTAAAATCTGAGGCTACTGCTTACCCCTTTCTGAAGACCCGATTTCCCAATCACTAGGGCTTCAGGGTAATTTCTGCTAAGGTCCCTCTGAGGTGTTCTAGCCCGCATTTAGGCTCACCTGAGGCCTTAGAACTGCTAGGTCTATTATGGTGTGCACACAACTAATTAGATAATTCTTTTCTCGTAAATAAATTCATTATTTACAAAGTCTGACTTAGTTACATTCCTCTTGGTTCTAAACAGTTGACCTCAACTGTAGAGCGTCAAGATAACTGTGCAAGATGTCAGGGTAGTCCTTAAGATCGGACTCAGTCATCCACTTTGCATCTAAAGGAGTGTAATTCTTGAACTTGACTAAATACTTTCGATGTAGACTCCCCGACTTGAGTTGTCTCTCCGAGTGGTGTATAATCTGTTCAGGTTGAAGAATTTCCTCAGTCTCTTCGACTTCTGGAGGATCTTCTTGTACGGGCGCCACTGGAGGAGGTCCAACATATGGTCGGAGGAGACTGACATGAAAAGCATTGTGGATGCGCCAGTTAGAAGGCAAATCCAGAGTGAAAGTCACATCATTGACTTTATCTGTAATTTTGAAAGAGCCGTAAAATCTATGGGAAAGTTTGACAACTTTTCCTTTGCCGACCCGCTTTTTCAATCTAGCTTTCTCAAACCGAAGCAGGACATATTGTCCTTTTTCAAGATTGAGATTCCTTCTGTGCTTGTCTGCTTTTCTCTTCTGTTGCTCTTGAGTACGAAGAATTGCTTGCTTTACTTGTTGATGGGCAATATCAATATTGCGCACAAATTCATCTGCGGCGAAGATGTTTTCTTTGGTCACCATAATAGGAAGTAAGAGTGGCTTCCCGTAAATAATTTCGAAGGGGGCTTTACCAGTTGAGGAATGTATGGTATTGTTATACGCAAACTCAACTATTGGTAAGTACTGTTCCCATTCGGATTGTCGTTCCGAAACATAGCACTTGAGGAGATCTAAAACAGTGGCATTAGCGATTTCGCTTTGACCATCTGTTTGAGGATGATAAGCTGATGAAAAATCAAGCTTAGTTCCCAAGTTTTCAAACAATGCCTTCCAAAATAGACTAGTCATGCGGGGATCTCTATCGCTGACAATAGTCTTTGGCAATCCATGGTGTTTAAAAATCTGAGCTAGAAATATTCTAGCCATGTGATCAGCTTTGATCGTCTTCTTTACTGGAAGAAAATGGGCTTGCTTACTGAATCTGTCTACGATAGTCCAGCTTGCATCATTTCCATTCTTGGATCGAGGAAGATCCGTAATAAAATCCATGGCAATACTTTCCCATGGTGTGTTAGGCACAGGGAGCGGCTGAAGCTTGCCATAAACTTTATGTCTGTCATATTTCACTTTTTGGCATACTAAACACTCACGTACATGTTTTTCAATGTCCGCACGGAGTGTTGGCCAAAAGAAATACCTTTCGAGGGCACTAGTGGTGGAAGCAATTCCCCGATGCCCGGCATAAGGAGAATTATGTGCTTCATCCGTCACCTTTTGTCGTAAGGGCTGAGCTATGCATATTGCTTGTTGACGATAGAGTGTATTATCCCTGATAGAATAAGGTGGCTTTGAGTGACCAGCTTGAAGATCTGCCCAAATTGTGGCGAAGTCTGGATCTTGAGGATACATCTCACTGAGAGATTCTAGTTCCTCATGATAAATTGTTGTTAGTGCATTGATCTTTGGACGCCTGGAGAGAGCATCTGCAACTGCATTCTTTGTTCCAGAAGTGTGTAAAATCTGAAAATGAAACATTGAAAGAAAGTTGGCCCATCTCATCTGCTTTTCTGATAACTTTCTCTGTGTGAGAAAGTAGCGAAGACTTTGATGATCTGTCTTGATAATAAAATCAGCTCCTAATAGATAGTGTTTCCAAATGGAAAGAGCATGAATTACTGCCATTAGCTCTTTTTCGTATATGGAGGCATGCAACTCTGCATCTTTAAGGCGCCGACTTTCATAGGCTATCCCGTGACCCTCTTGGTTCAAAACTGCTCCTACACAATCTCCAGATGCATCGCAGTATACCTCGAAAGGTTTGCGAAGATCAGGGACGGTGAGAACAGGTCCGTGACTGAGTAGATACTTAAGCTTTTCGAAAGCTTGTTTTTGTCCAGACCCCCAATGGAATGGAATCCGCTTCTTTGTCAGGTCATGGAGGGGACCTGCTATCGCGGCAAAAGCTCGAATGAAACGCCGATAATAAGAACAGAGGCCGAGGGATTGGAAATCGATTCTTGATTGTGATCTTGTTTAGAGATCTATAGTCTATGCACATGCGGAATGTGCCATCCTTTTTCTGTACTAGCAAGACAGGTGAACAATATGGAGAAGTACTAGGCCTTATTAAGCCCTTCTCCAAAAGTTCGTTAACCTACTTGAGAATTTCCTCTTGCTGCATTAGACTAACTCGATAAGGGGGCTGATTTGGAGGAGAACTTCCTGGGATCAAATCAATGGTATGATCCTCAGGTTGCGAAGGTGGGAGTTCATTTGGAAGTTCATCTGCAAAACAATCTTTATATCTTTCTATTAACTTAAGTCTTTTTTGCTCTAAAGAGGAAGAAAGTTGTGAAACAGACACATCTCTCTCTCTTGTAAAAATCAAGTACGCTGAAACACACTTTTTCATTTCTTTCTTGATGGCAATGTGGTTGGCGATAGGAATACGCCAATCACCTGCATCTGCAAGTACAAGATACTTCTTTCTTTTATGAGCAAAAGATAAGGTTTTCTGAACATAATCAGGAATGGGATGCATCTTGTAGTGCCAAGGCATTCCCAAGATAACATCGCATCCTTCAAGTGAAGCTAGTAAGAAAGACTCTTGATCCTTGTAGTCGTCGACCTTTAGATTCAACTTCCCTATGATTGGAGTAGAGTTTGAGTTCTGCCCTTTGAAAGCAGATTGCGCTTGAATAGAGACTCCCAAACGATTGGGCTGCAAGTTCAGGTCGTCAGCTAGCTTGGTAGAGATGAAGTTGTCTGTGCTACCAAGGTCAAACAAAATAAGAGCCCGCTGGTTGTTGATACTACCCCATGCTTTGAGAAGAGCTCGTTCTTTTCCATCCTTGGTTGTATTTCCCTGTACATCTGGGACTGCATTGGAAGAGGGTGGTTGTGGAGGTTTGGTAAGACAGTCACCCTTCATATGACCAACTTGTCCGCACTTGAAGCATCTTCCTTTACTGATGTATGTTCGCAACTCAGCAGGAGAGAGATATCTCTCTTTCTTGGGCTGATTTGGCTTTGCTTCTGCTTCGGAGGCGGTTCTTTTCTTCTTTTGAGAAGAAGTAGAAGAGGTAGGCTGCTCATGGAGAGCCTTCTGCTTAGCATGGTAAGTGCTTTGCTCCATCTTCCTGGGAGTACCCTTGTCATGTATTCCATCAGCTATGCGGGCTGATTCCATAAGTATCTGCAAGTTACCTCGAGGGTAAAGCTTCATAGCCTTTTGCAAGGCTTCATGCAAACCTGCTTCAAACTTGCGCATCTTCTCCGAATCGTCAATCTTCTTGAATGGAGTGACTTTCAAGAGAACGTCCCAAAACCTATCCACATAGCGTGGAACAGTTTCGTTCTCTGACTGTGAAAGTCGATCCCATTCTTTCTTTACCTCTTCCTCATAGTCTGGAGGAAGGAACTGTGCGTAGAACTCCTTCTTGAAAGCGGTCCAATCTTGGGGCTTGCGATCTTCCAGGATAAGGGTTAACCACCAATTGCTGGCGGTGCCTTTCAGGTACAAACTAACATGGCGAAGCTTGGATCTTTCTTTAAAATTCCCTTCAACAAATGCAACTTCAAATTGGCGGATGAAAGCCAAAGCTTTGTCATTATCACGCCGTCCATTGTAGGTGTCGAATTTCACATCTTTATCTCCCGACTTGAATGTTTTTTGCCTGTGGTGCTTCTTCTTATGGTGCTCCTTCTTTCGATGCTTAGACTCCTTGGGGACAGGAGTCCTTTCCCTTGAATGTACTTCTTGCTGCGACGGATCGTCGAGAAACATGTCTTCCGGAGAAACTATGTCTTCCAGATCCTTCATGAAAGAGAACTGAGGGGAATCAGGGGGATCCTACTCTTGAACTTTTGGATTAAACCGCACATGACGTTCTGGAGATTTCTTCTGCCTCTCGTGTATGCGGGAAGTACCAATCAAAGGATCTTTTCTTGGTTGTGGCGCCTTTGGGTTCTGCGGAATTTCTCCCGATCCCATCGGCATTTTCTCCTTCCCTTTTTCAAGAGTATGGAGAATCTTTTGGACTTCTGGATGGGAGAGAGCTTTCTGCAACTCTTCCACCTGCTGTTGAAGGAGAGAGAACTCTATCTCGCGTCCTTCCATTTCTGCAGTCTGCCAAGAGTCGTCAATCCCTTCAGGAAGAGAGAGGACCTTGCTCTGATACCACTGTCACAAAAAAATATGGAAGCGTAAACTGACGTTTAATTGCACTTCAAATACTCAAGAGAATTAGAGGGAGCGAGAAAACTTGACACTTCATTGGGGACCAGAAGATGGGCTCGTCCCCCCCCATAAAGAGAATATCTTTATTACTAAGGGAGAATCTTTACAAGCACAGGAACGGGATATACACCCGTCCTCTATTCTTTCTTCTGTTTTGTTCTGACTATTGACTGAGAAAGTGTTTCCACTTTCTTACTGCTTAGGGGATTTCCCCTCTTCTGCGAGACTGGTTGGAAGCTCTCGAAAAGAGAGTCTATCTTCCGAAACAGCTCATCGGAAGCTCTCACAGAGGAGAGTCCATCTTCCGTTATGTTTTACCTTCATGCTCATTCATTCATGCATCGAACACAAAAGAGAAACAAGCAAAATGCACACGCACATGCTTGCTGTAATTTTCTGCACATAACCTGAAATTCTTACCTGTGCACACCCCTACGCCGAAACAGAGGTCTTCTTCGCGATGGAATCGCGCCAAACTTGATGTAGACTTAGGATAAGGAGAGAGAAGAGAATTTCTATGGCTGATCTGCTGAAAACAGCCCTAATCGAGGTGATTAGGGGCTGAAAACAGAGAATTACAGCAGCCGCACTCTGCTAAGAGAGCGTCTACGGCAGCTTCTCGCGATGAAACTTCACCAGAAGGTGTCTATGACTGTGAGATCCCTTGTTCTTGACAATGGGAGCACAAGGCTACCACATATGTCGCAAGGGACTGCTCTCAAGCTTCAATGGAGGGCTCCACCGCGTAGAGCACGCTCACATTAGAGGGGGTAGGTGCACTGCCAGCCCTGAAAATGGGGGAGGGGGGGCTCCTAAATAGCCATCAGGGAGAGGGGGCGCTAGGAAGAGAGAGAGGGTGAGAGTGAGAGTGAGAGAGTTAGTTTGCATTGGTAAGTGTGCCACTTGGCACACTTACTTTAAAAACTTACAAAACCATTCAACTTTTGACTTTAAAAACTTCTAGCTCATTAATTAAAAAAAATGTGCAACTAACTAACAACTGCTACCAATGATTCTTTTATGAGAACACCAAAGGTCTGTCGGCGCAATGCCGCACGGGCACTGCACCGCCTTTACCTGTTCACACTTGTCCGGCCGCCCGCCCGGGCACGGACCGTTAAATTTAATTTCACGAAACTTACCCTAAGGCTTTATTAGCTTTATTAGCCTTAGGGTCACTGTTCTAAGGACCCCATCTCATTCATGTGCTTGTACTGACGCGCGTATTTTTCCTGAGCCTAAAATCTGAGGCTACTGCTTACCCCTTTCTGAAGACCTGATTTCCCAATCACTAGGGCTTCAGGGTAATTTCTGCTAAGGTCCCTCTGAGGTGTTCTAGCCCGCATTTAGGCTCACCTGAGGCCTTAGAACTGCTAGGTCTATTCTGGTGTGCACACAACTAATTAGATAATTCTTTTCTCGTAAATAAATTCATTATTTACAAAGTCTGACTTAGTTACAGAGTCCAACAACCCAGTCACTGAGAAGTATGACTGTAAGATGGATGCTAATGTTATTCATTCTTGGTTGCATCAATTTAATGTTTACTTTGCGACAACTAAGAAAACAAGAAATAGCAAAGTTTTGAGGACAACCATGTATCTTGCTGATGATGCCATTATTTGGTATGAAGCGTTGCAAGAGGCACAGTTGGCTGCGCACCTAGAGGAAGCCAAAAAAGGCGTGCCCCTTTCTTTCAATTGGGTCGACTTCCAAGACAAGCTCAAGTGCGGTTCATGCCAACTCAGTACCTAGCTCGGTTGATAGAAGATTGGCATAACCTAAAGCAAAATGGTACTCCAGTTATGTCTTTTTCTAACCGTGTTTTGCAGCTCGGCACCCAATTACGCAAATCGGATGAAGAGTGCAAAGAGGCATTCCGTTTTGTGTTGGATGAGTATCGATGTCGAAGTCCTCAACCCAATAGATCTCAACAAGGCGGTAGCAATTGCTCTAGCACAGAAGATGAAGCACAACAAAGGTAAGCCTAAGGAGAACAAGTCTTCTCACAGTACCTCTCAGAATTATAAGAAACCACAGAATAGTAAGAACGGTAAGAACTCACTATTCTTAGCATTCACAAATAACACTTAGGACGTATTGTGTGTTCGCATGATTGCTAATAATGTCACACTAACTGTTATATGAAAAGAGATTGTCCTAAGAAAGCATGTAACGAACCTAAAGAACCCACATCCTCTATTAATGCCATAAAGTAGAACACTAGTGTATCCCACGTTTCTAGTGATCATCCAACTGATGAGTCTCTCATGAAGTGTTATGGCCATATGAATGGTCAACGCATTGTGATCTTGTTTTATTCAGGCAGTATGCATGATGAGATTAGTGACTCTCTTGTAGAAGAGCCCCCTTGGAGATTAGCCAGACAACTCCTCTCGAGGTGTCGGGCTTCGCTCCCGGTATGGACTCTCTCATTACACGAAAGTGCCTTGGTGTGTTATTCACTGTTCAGCAAGCTTCCTTCCGTAGAAGATTTGTTACGTCTCCTCTCTCAGAGTGTGATATGATTTTGGGCATTCGATGGTTTCATGAACATAACCCTCTCATTGATTGGGCAGACAATACGCTCAATCTCAATGCCAAAAGTGACTCTCCCATGATCATTCGTGGTGAGGAAGGTCTTCATTCTTTACCGCTCATTTCTCATATGCAGGCGAAGCTTGAAAAGAAACATGAGAAGGAGACTCTCTCAGTCCTTTCTTCTCCGAAGCACGACACACATTTTTTACATGATAGAGATGTGATTGTTCACAATGATGATGTTTCTAGGGAAGCTAACCTCATTGCAGATACGATCTGTCACACAAGACCGATCTTGGCTCTCGAGTCAAGGTCCAAAGAACCCACTTAGGACGTATTGTGTGTTCGCATGATTAGTTAGTACACATTGTTCGAGTTTCTCATTCGTGACAGTTTCTTATATTTTCATCACCTTCTTTATGTGTTCCCTTTTCACAGGTATGTCGCATTGTACGATGCACATGATTCACTCATAGAGGAGCACGGATGTATGCGGATCACTCTCAAAAAGAAAAAAAAGTTTGCATTCAAGGAATTCACATTGTTTCCCGATTGTCCGTTTTGTCAATCGCTTTTACATGTTTCTTCCTTGACATGACACAGTCTCAGAAAGAGCACGAGCAAGATTGTCCATCAAGCATTGACATTTCCGCTATGATTTGCCTCAATTGATAGGTTTAGGTCAAAAAGTCAAGATATGATCTCACTTTTGCCGTGTGTTTGGTGAACGGCGGTTTGGCACTCCGTCACTTTGTTCATCTGCATTGCATGCACAGTCATTGAGAGTAGTATTTTTCCAGTTACTCTACATGGAATGGGTATGTTTATGGTTTTGTGTTGGAAATGGTTTCAGGAATTTTTCTCCTCGGAGATTCTTGAAGAAGGTGGACACAAAACCATAGATGAAGTTGGAGCATTGAAGCCGCAACAGATCATTTTGTGTCGCTTTCTGCTCAGCCCAAAGAAGCAAGCATTGCAAACATTCATGAATTTCAAGTATCGCACGACCCAGGCCTGCAAAGAGTACTTCGCAAGATTCCAGTAGTTGTTGGTGCTCTCCCTCGACGCCATATAGTTCGGTACGAGTACCTCACTTTAAAAAGGAGGGGATGTCATGTGCACATCTAACCTTATGGACAAGCTACGCACATCTAACCCCTATGTGCATGTGGACAAACTATTCCTACTTCTAGGGTTTACGAAGCCTGGGAAGTGTTCTGGCACCTTTGTGAGCCTGTGTCACGTGTGCAGTTCACTTGCGGCACGTGGACACGCTTCTACCATAGTCCAGCATCTATCTTAGCATAGGACCTAGCCTCGCACTTTGTGAGCCTCTAGTAAGACGTGCATGCCCAAGCCGGTCATAGTTGCATACTCTCTCTTGCACAGTATAGTCATTTCAGCATGAGCATTCACTTATTAATTAATAAGTGACTTTTGTTGGAAAAGTAAGTAGGGAAATTTGCTAAAGAACTATAAAAGAAAACCATTGGGCACTCAGTAGAGGCAGAAGAAGCAGGGACACAAGGAGGCATGCACCCAACAGTCAGGCAACACCTCGACAGGAGCCCTAGCGTTTTCTCAAGAAGAAGTTCAACGTTTTTAGCCACTACCACCAGCTTTTTCAGTTTTCAGCATTTTTCAGTCCTTAGCCTGGCGAGAACCCGCTCCCACCCGGTTGCAGATCCTCGCCAGATTCCCCATCTAGTACCAGATCAGCCTAGCATTTCAGAATTCAGAAGATGAACCTGACGTTTCAGATTTCAGCCAGAGATCAGCAAGCGTTTTTGCACCTAGTCCGCGAAGCACTTGCAGATTCAGGTCAGAGTACCGCCACAGCAGCAGCAGATCTCCAACAGAGCATCTAGCGTTTCCAGTTTTCAGCCTTGGCACCGTCGTCGTCGACATCGTCATCGTCATCGCATTCCCTATCTTGATGACGACACCTTCGTCATCGTCATCGTAGATAGGGATCTTGTGTCGTCGTCGCCATCGTCACAGATCCCAAACTTTACAACACCATCGTCGTCATCGTCATAGTCTCCATCATCGTCATCGACATTGTCATAATCAAGTTCACAACATCTAGACCATTGTACCAGATTTGTGCAATCTATAGATGAGACCTCTCTCGCCATAGAGAGGGAGGCCCTTGGAGGGGGGTTTGAGAACCGTCTGGTGTCGTATTCTTCTCTCTCTCTCTCTCTCTCTCTCTCTCTCTCTCTCTCTCTCTCTCTCTCTCTCACGGAAGGCTCTCCCTTCCATAAGTAAAAGGAACCTTGAGCACAGTTCGGAGTACTCATCCTAAGCACTAACAACATTCACTTCAGTTGCACCTTACATACTTTGATCAAAGATTAATATAAAAGAAATCTCGAAAGGGGCGCCAATCTTTGGGGCCAATCTCTCTTGGCACGGAACTACGCCGGGTTGTGTCGACTTTTGAATTGTGAAGTGTTTTGAAGTGAATCTCTTTTGTGTCGCAACAGAACCTAGACTTGGGGTGTCCAAGTTTGTTACAATGGTATTAGAGCACGGCCAATTTCTCTTCTACCAAGAAATCCAATCCTTGTTCTCGCGGCACCTATGGATTCCAAAAAGAATCAATTGACCTCTTCTGCAACCGTTGAGGCGAGAGGAGGCAATATGGAAGATTCAAGCGACTTAATACAAGAATGAGTATGGGCCTCCCCGGCCCACACAGTATGAACTCTTGGAGATGCAACATCGATAGCAGGTTGACGAGTGCACAAAGCAGATGTTTCAGATTGCTAAGGATCCCCAATTTGCAAAATTTTTGACCCAGCAGTCAATAGCTCAAGTGCATACTCAGTGGCACAAAGCCACCGAGCCACCAATTAAATTGGCAATCAAGAAGCCTCCTACTCCGAGGATGTTCACTAAAGAAGAACTCTATGATGTGGTCCAGACGCAAATCAGTCAGCTTCTGGACACAAAGAAGCCATCAAAGAAGCAATTGAAGAAGCGCAAGCAGGGGACTGACTACCCCGGTTACCAGGGCCGTCAATCTTCTTTTGCATCTGCACGAAAACAGAAGAAGCGTGTGCGTTTTGAAGGACTAACCAGCTCTTCTGAGAGTTCTTCTAGCTCTTCCTCTTCTGACTCAAATGAGGAGGACAGAAAGGGCAAGAAGCGAAGCAAGAAGCAAAGCTTAGGAAAGAACAAGAAAAAAGAAAAGAAGATCATATTCCAACCAGTTTCCGATAGTTCTACAGAGGAGTCATCCTCGGACAGTTCGAACTCCTACGATCACATGTTTTATGCAAAGAAAAAACACTTTTACAGAGCCAACCAGTATGATTTTCTCAAAGATAAGATCAAGAAGACAAAGGAATTTAAAGAGGGTGGACAATCAATAAAATTTGAATCCTTTTTTGGATTCCGAGATGCTCCGAGGGCTTTGGCTTTCATTTAGCAGTTTGACATAGCCTTCTCCAGAGGGTACTACTCATAGCACTTCAAGATTAGGAGGGTAGCATCGTTTTTAAAAGGTAAATGCTCGAACATGGTGGTCCACTCTTATTCTGAGGAAAAAAGCCCCGATCAAGTGGTTGAATTTCAAATGGCTGTTTATTTCTTCTTGGTTGACCTAGGAGTACAAACGAGATATGAGAACCACTTCGAACCGAAATTTTGACTCAGAGGACTAGACATACCTCGACCAATGAAAATAGAAAGAAAAAGATTCCCTAGAAAATGAAAGATGCACGACCCTGATTGACTACTGAAGAGAGAGATAACTATCTCTAAGAGGGGAAGTGTTTTGGCTACGGGGAACAGGGGCACATCTCCACAAGGTCCCCCAAAATGGCAAAACGAGGACAGACTTAAGACAAGCCAGAGAGTTCTAGAGCAGCGGAGGGACGTGGCAGAAAAGGCAAGATGAAATCGGGACTAGTACCGGATTGCATGGGAATCGACCGAAGGCAGAGGGATGAAAGTACAGAGCTTTGCCGCGCATGGGACAAAGTGAAAGATCAGGAAGCCCTTATCTTTTTTGATGGAGGAGCCAAGGCCAACTTTATTTCACTTGAATTGGCGGCGTGGCTCGAGATTATGCCGGACAGGATGGGGCCACCGGCGGAGGCAGTTCTAGCGGCGCCCAGACGGGATGTAGCCATTACGTTTGGCAAACTTCATTTGCATTGTCAGGGGTATTTAGGACACGAGGACTTTTATATCATGCCTTTGGAAGGGTGTGTCGTCCTCCTAGGAATCCCTTGTTACCATAAGAACAACCCAGTGGTCAACTATCGGGCTAAGAAAGCGACCTTGATAAATGAGGAGGGCAAGAAGATTGTACTTGATGTAAAATTGAAGGGCGAGCCCGTCCCTATCGTATCGGCTTCGGCCATTTCAATATTAATGAAATCCAATCTCTTTGTTTACTCGATCTATTTGAAAGAATTAAATGATGAACAACGAACGAACATGTCTCAATTAGACAAAGAAAGATGAGAATTTCAGCACACATGCTGATTATTTCTCAAAAGGCCTGCCGACGAGTTACCCCCATCTCGTCTTGAGGACGATACTATTGATCTGATTCTTGGAACCACCCCACCAAACTAGCCACCTTACCGCGTTAGCCGAGCCCAGAATGAAGAAATCATGAACCAAGTGAAAGACCTTCTTGAAAAGGGTCTCATCCAGCCGAGTACTTCACCCTATTGTACTCCGGTTTTATTGGTACTAAAGAAGACAGATCTTGGAGGATGGGCATTGACTATAGAGCTCTCAATAAAATCACTATCAAGAACAGATTCCCGATTCCCAGGATCGATGATATTCTTGACCGACTTCAGGGATCCTCTTATTTCAGCAGGATTGATTTGAAAAGCGGATATCATCATATCAGAATCGCTCCGGCAGATGTCTACAAGGCAGCCTTTCGGACAAGCTTTGGTTTATACAAATTTTTGGTGATTCCTTTTGGACTAACCAATGCTCCAATAGATGGATAGGATTTTCCGAGAGCATCGATCTTTTGTGAGCCCTTTCTTTGATGATGTTATAGTTTTCTCCAAGGATGAAGCAGGTCATCGTCACCATCTGCTACAGGTATTTCAGGCATTGCGTGATCACAGATTGGTTATTAATGCCAAAAAGAGCGAGTTTTTCTTGCCGGAGATACACTTCCCGAGACATATCGTCTTAGCAGATTGAAGGTGCTCAGAAGGTTCCACCCTTGCTCAACACTAAAGACAAGATTTTTGAAGCCGACCAGTACACGAGGGACTTGGACAGAACTTTTTCCCAGGTCGCAAGGCTTTAGAGAAGTCTCAAGAACAACACAAGAAGGCAACAGATCAACATCAACCGGACTTGAAACTAAAAGAAGACGATTGGGTGCTCTTACATTTTGAGAAGGCACGCCTAAGGAAACGGAAAGGAAAGGAGCGGCTTTTTCTAAAGCTTAGCATGAGGTATTATGGCCCTTTCCAGATTAAAGAAAAGATAAATGATGTGTCACGTGCACATCTAACCCTATGTGTACGTGGACAAGCTACTTCATGATATGGGTTCACTTCAGTTCAGTTAGCCTAGATTTTGTGAGTCTGTTCGTAGACCATGCATGTCGAGACACTTAGAGTAGATGCATATCCTCTGGTTGCACACAACATGATCATCAAATTACCATCAAAACCCATCACGAGCATTTTTACAGTGCATAGACCTATTTTTCCTATTTTTGACATTTTCCACTTATTATTTTTAAGTTACTGTTGGGAACTAGGTAGGGCAAATTAGCAAGTGAAGTATATAAGAAAACCTAGCGCTAGCACTTTCTGGCAAAAGAGGCAGCAGTAACTCCGCGTTCAACAGGCAACTTCTCAGCAGGACCCCCATGAGCCAACCTAGCGTTTTTGCATCACAGCAAAGGCCTAGCGTTTTTCACCCAGAACCAGCCTCGGCGTTTTTGCTTGACAAAACAACCTCGGCGACAAAAAGAGATAGTAGATCAGCCCTAGCATTAGCAGATTCCACAGCAACACAGCAGATCATCCCTAGCGTTAGCAGATTTCTCTAGCAGGAGAGAACCAACCCTAATGTTTTTGGTTTGCAAAACAGCTTCGCCGTAGATTCATCGCAACGGAATCCCAGTAAGCACCAGCATTTTCATTTTTCAGCAGTCAGACATCGTAGTAGAAGTCCCAAACCTCGCAGATCTCACCTTCCTGCAACAGATCCTCGCCGCACGGTCAGATCAGCCAACGTTTGCAGATTCAACGCGGAAAACGCGGATTTCAGCATCTACGTTTTCAGCGCGTCGTCGTCGCATCGTCGCCATCGACATCGTCACCGACATAGAGTCAAAATTCAGCACATAAAGATTTGCAGATTTCAGCCATTAGCATTTTCAAATTTCAGTCCGTTCGTCGTCGTCCTCATCGTCGTCGACATCGTTGGCAAGTCCAAGCATTGTAGAGATTTGTGCAATCAATAGTAGACCGCTCGCGCCATAGAAAGTGGGGCCTTCGGAGGAGGGTTTGACAACATTCTGGTGTCGTATTCTTCTCTCTCTATCTCTCAGTCTTAGCACCTTCATTCATAGTGTTTATCCACTCTGTTTGTGATCACTTGCACTCTCTCATTAAAAGCATGGAAGGCTCTCCCTTCCGTAAGTAAAAGGAACCTTGAGCACAGTTCGGAGCACTCATCTTGAGCAAAGTTCAACATTCACTTCCGTTGCACCTTACATGATGTCTCCTTTCAAATCAAGCTGCCCGATACTTGGAAGATTCACAATGCATTCCATGTGAGTCTTTCGAAACCTTTTAAAGGTGAGGCGCCAATTGATGGGGAGCCCGATGAGAAACCCGTAGTGGAAGAGAGAGAGGAGATACTCGTTTCTAAACAGATTTTGGCACACAAGGAAAGAAAGATGAAAGGTAAAGTGATTCGGCGGTTCTTGGTTAAATTCAAGAATTATCCGGCATTAGATGCGAAGTGGATGGAGGAGCACCTAGCAGATACTCCTCAGATTTTGGAACTTTACCTTGAAGCATTCGGTTTAGCTTCGTCTACTCCGATAGATCCCGCAGATCAGCAAGATTGAATCAGGTGCAGAGGAATTGCACAAGAGAGAAGTCACTCCGCTCCTTTGTCACAGATTACCTGGATTGAATAGAGTCACTGATGTCCCCTTTGGGTTTTAGGGATACTGCTAGGCTGACAGTATTATGTTGTATGACTTTATAAAATGGAATTTCCAAAAATTGAATATGATGATTTGTACTCTCTCATTTGACTTGTTTGAGTACAGGAACTGAAAGACGAAATGACTGCAGCATTTCCGTCTTATAAATCTCTACAGACATGATCGCAATAAGGATTAGAAAATCCAGCATTAGTGAGGTCCGGGATGGATCTAGATGCCGTTACTAAATACGTTGCTGGCAATCATGGTCTGAGATTTCGAATAAATTTTCTGTGATTGATTTGTCATGTGATGTCTTGTGATGTCATGTGCAGTGATGTGACTGTCATCTTTGTACAAGTGCTAGATGTGTTGTGTCTAGTACGTCGGTACTTAGAGTCAGTGTCTACTGGATTGGTTTATGGCCTCTGTCTGTTTTGAAGGCATAATCGATGGTGATTACAATTCTTTCAAGAGGGGGGTGTGTCACAAATTGATGACGTGGCATGACCACTAATTTGTTCCGACTAATGGACAACTTTCGAGGGGCCTAAGGGACAAAGCATAAAAAATAATACGTAGAACTCCTAAAGTGGGTGTTGTACGGACGCCCGCTAATTACGCTGCTGACACGGGAGGCTGTACGGACGTTCGCGGTTCACACTGCTGATGTGACACTGCTATACGGAATTCGGTGAACAAAGCTGGCTGTTTTTTGGGCCTTTTGCTTTTGAGTTTACATGCTTTTGAGGCTCTGCTTTTAGCATCCCTTGTAATGTTTATAAGAGACCCAAGGGCCTCACTTCTCAGAGCATCTAGACGCAGAGTTTGAGAGCGAGCACCCGCGGGAGTTGTACTTTGCTCAAAGATTAATATATTTGGATAGAGTTGAGTCTCTAGAGATGACGGCCAAGGTGATATCGATGAGCCCGCTCGGTATCCGAGCAGCTCGAGCTTACTTCAAACGATTGCATCATGGTTTCGACCCTACTACAGTTGTGCTTGAAGAGGAGGCCGACTTGCCTATCTCGGTCTGCTTCCAAAGCGTGAGAAGAGAGTACCTCCCTCTTCTTCCCAAAATTGGTTCCATGTTCGGGACAGTTCTGGAGTCACCACGCACTCCAACTTCAGTTGTGGCCAAGGAGCAGGTTTACCTACTGTGCGGGTTCTTGTTTGAGACACACTCCCTCCCAAAGGTGATACTGTTGCCTAGTGTGAGCGACGGTTGGATCAGAAAAAGTGTGGAGTATTCAGGTCTCCCGAGTGGAGTATCGGATCTCCCGATTCGGTGCTTCATTTGCAGGCAAATGGGCCACTTAGCAAAGGCATATCCTCGGAGGAGATCTTGATCCACAGCGCATCTGTTGGCTCTTGCTGCAGCATCTATTTTTTCTCACTGACTCCATGAGGATCGTAGGGTAGGAGGAGTGAATCTATTTCGGATAGATCGCTTCTACGCGAGTGACCACATTTGTGACATGGGGGGATTTGTTTTCATCTTGGCAGGGACTATTTTTTCCGACCACGCGCCAATGATTCTCATTGTGACAAACAGACAGAGGAGGGGGGGTGCGTAGCAACGCATCCCCGAGAGGATCTTGCTGGATCCAGAGCTTAGAGAGCAAGTGGAAACACTCTTGACAGAGAGTCTAGACACGCATGACACCCCTGCTGGTAGAGTGGCCTCTGGACTGGGAGAGCTTAGTCGCTTCTTCCTTCAGGAGTCTGCAACTCGCTTGGCTGCAGCGAGGGAGGAGGAGAAGCGTCTTCGACGAGGCTTTGTTTCCTTACAAAGGATGCACGAGCAGCATCTAGATAGTCCATGGTTGGAGGAGTAGATGCAGCAGGCTAGGCAGGAGTTGACTAGCATTGAGGAGCAGCACCATGAGTTTGCCTTCCATAGACAAGCATCTCAGTGGACCCAGGTGGGTGACAGTTACTCGGGAGTTTTTTGAGACAGGGGGGCCACGCCATGTGCACACCAGTGTTTATCAGTTGAGGAGACCTAATGGATCAGTTGCTTTAGAGAGTGAGGATATGTGTGTAGTTGCTACTGACTTCTACCACGATCCATTGTCAACTGAGCCTCAGTCAGAGCACCAGGATGCATGCACAGAGTAGGTTTGGGCACAGATGTCTTGCCCTATTACCGAGGAGAAGCGATAGAGACTTGAGCTTCCCCTCCAGCTAGAGGAGCTCCATGAAGCCCTCAAAGCACTCCCCCGAGGTAGTTGTCCAGGGGAGGATGGTTTGACTCCCAGGTTTTTCTTGGAGTATTGGGACTTAATTGGTTCAGATCTTTGTAGCACATTCCAATACATTTTGCACACTGGCGAGATGCCTGACAGTCAGCAGAAGTGAGGACTTGATCTACCCGATTCCCAAGGAGGGAGGCTCCTTGGATGAGATTCGACAGTGGCGACCCATTACCATCCTCAACTCATCCTACAAAATTTTAGCAAAGGCTCTGAGCTTGACATAACCACCGCTAGAGAGCATTATACATGGGACCTAGAGAGGTTTTGTCAAGGAGCGTAGTATCCTTGACAACATTTTCACTTTTTGGGAAGCGTCTGCCCTCACGCGTCTCTGAGGAGAGGATTTGGTGATACTCCTCAATTTTGAGAAGGCCTACAACAGAGTTGATTGGGACTTCCTTGAGGGCACTCTATGTAGGATAGGTTTCACAGATGCTTGGATCAAAGGTGTGTCAGCTCTCTATAGGCGTGCGCACAGTCAGGTGCTCTTGATAGGAGGAACAGGGGAGCGGAGCGCTTCTTGCTCACGCGTTCAATCAAACGAGTTTCCCTCTTGCCCCCTTCCTCTTTCTGTTCTATGCTTAGGCGATGAGCAGATTTTTGACTTCTCAACGGGTTGGCCTACATGGTCTTGAGATCCCTGTTAGGCTTCTTGACTCTGAGTTTGCCGATGACTTAGCCTTGTACTTGGAGTACAAGAGGCCAATCTACACAGGTGTGAGCAGACTCTTGAGGTGTTCTGTTGTGCATCAGGCACATAGATCAACTGGAGGAATAAAGTTCGCAGTGCTCCTACAACTGATCGGTAGCCAAGTGGAGGTTTCAGACGGATTCCCCTAGGGATTGCAGTTCGCTACTTGGGTTGTCAGGTTGGCTTGGACTTGTCCCAGGAGTGCAGACTGCTCCTCTCCTCCTATCCATCAAGAGGAAGTTGTTACATTGAAGTTCGGCACGGATCTCTTTGGTAGGTAGAGTTATAGTGGCCTACCACGTGTTGTTGGCTACTATATAATACATCACATCTTGTTGGATCTTCTCGAGCTCCTCTATCAGCTAGGAACTTTCTTTGGTCAGGGCGCGACACTGTGTTAGCCCGATCTAAAGTAGCCTAGCAGGTCATCACTCTTACCATGTTCTCGGGGGGAGCTGGGGATCATAGGCCAGCACGGCAGAGGAAAGACCTTCTTGGAAAGTTTGTTGTCAAAGGACTACTTCTAGGGGAGGAACCCTGGAAGGAGTTGTTGCTTCGACGGCTTAGAGCTCGAGTGCCTCATGCAGGAGGCCCTTGGAGCCCTTCCATCGAGTGGATCTTTACAGAGATGCGCAGAGTTGGTCTTAGCAAGAGGATCAATTTGTTGCGAGCCTGCTTCGATCTTGGGAGAAGCTATGGAGTGGCCTAGAGAAGCACCAGCGCACTTGCACGGAGGAGCACTTGAGATAGCCCCTTGTTTGGAACCCCATGGTTAGAACTCAGAGAGGCCACTTGGTTGGTAGTAGGCCTCATGTTTCTTGGGGTCCCATGGCAGAGGGCCCAGCCCGCACTCTAGACGACTGGCTTCAGGTTTCAAGTTTGCCAGAGGAGGTACAAAGCATCTAGCTACGGGGCATGAGAGGGGTGCACAACATGTGTGAGGACATTACAGAGGCTTTACTAGCTGAGTGGCTTACCCCTCTAGAGAGGGCAGCTCGCAGATGGATGGGGACCTGTAGGCGACTGGAGGTCCTCATTGCAGTTTGCGCTTGCTCGGAGTCCATGCTCCCCATGTTCTTCGAGATCTAGGGCGAGGGTCGACTACACAGAGTCTCAGTAGGGGCTCCACAGGTTGTAGAATATTGTTTTCAGAGGATATGAGTGGTGGGCATCTGTGGAGAACCTATGTCACAGATCTTGACCCAGCAGACCTTGAGACAGGCCACTAGAGGCTTTGAGCTTGGGAGAGCTGCCTCTGGCACGAGTGCAGTGGGATCCTGGAGAGTGGTTTTGGAGAGACCCCTTCTCTTAAGCAGACCACCCTAGGATCCCTTTCTTTCAGTATACTGTTCCACTTTGGCTTCACATACTGGCAGCACAAAGAGAGGGTCATCCTGTTGCAGCACTTCATTGGCAAGAGGAGGGTCTCACGGTTGAGTTCTTGTCAAGCTTTTATTAGCGGTTGTGGGACTCCAGACATCCGAGGCGAGTCACTTTGTTCCAAGTGGCACAGAGCTACAACAGCAGGGAGCTCGCTGGTACATAGTGGCCTTTCGGCAGTCTATGCAGCTTGCGACCATCCTTTGGAGAATCAACATCACTGTCTGTGGGACTGCCCCATGGCACAGCAAGTTTGGCTTTGCGTTCTTTGGCTGATGTCAGCTCTTTCCATAGCGCGACAATACACTTGGGATGTTGCTACCTGGTCCACCCTCACGGGCCCTATGCTCTAGTTTGAGTTATCTTCCACCATCAGGATAATAGTGATCCAGGGGAGTCGGCCTACACTTCAGCCCTATAGAACTTACCCCCCCAAGAGTGGTGCAGTGAGAGAGAGATGTGTTGGGAGCTCATCTGTGACCTGACACTCTGGTTCATTTGGCGGGCCCGTTGCTTCCGCATCTTCGAGGCTTGCCCTATCCCACTAGCAGATACTGTTCGTGACTTTTGGCTGGAGTTGATCCATACTCTCGGGGATCAGTTCGAGAAGTTTTAGGGCAGTTCCGACCGCATGCGGGAGTGCAGAGAGGCTCTGGCGCCCATGGCCCTTCTTCACCATGGTCCATGATGTTCCCAGATGGCACTATCGACCACCTGTGTGGCTCTTTCCTCCTCCCATTTTGTGATTTAGCCTCATTGTACATATTTTGTGACCATGGTCTAGGATGTGCCCAGATGGCACTGTCGACCACATGTGTTGCTCTTTCCTCCTCCCATTTTGTGATTTAGCCTCATTGTACATATTTTGTTTACTCACTGGGAGAGTCTCCCCATGATTTTGATGTAAGAGGTGGTTTGTAGCCCTATGGGCAGTTTTATTAACTAATGGAAGCATCTTTTTCTTGGAAAATAAAAAATATCCATTTTTGTCAAGTCATTCTCGTCATATTTTAAATGAGGTGAGGAGTCACGAAGGCCTGCTAAAGTTAAGGGGGATGAAAAGAGACCGAGTGTTATGGGGAGTAGATCTGAATGATGGTCTACAATCACATGTAATTTTTGTTGTGTTTTAATATAAAAGTATATTGTCCATTATACATACATAATCGCAAATGCCTTATATGTTACAAAAGGCCCTACTTAAGCAGTAGGTGAAAGGCTCACATTGGTATACTCAAACAAATTAAAATGAAAAAAGTAAATAAAATCAATAAAATAAAGAGGTTCAAAAACTAAAACAAAAGAATACTTCAACAATTTCATAAGAAAAGGTAGATCTAATAAGCATAGGAAATAATTAAACAATTCAATGAAATGGACGTTTATGAAGTCCTTAAATAAAATACTCTTTCACAAATCAAAATTCAAAAAAAAAATCAATGAGTCAATACTTCACATCATCAAATCAAATTCCTATGAATGCAATCCTTAATCCCTTTTGAGCAGGCCAAAAAACATTATAAACAACTGCAGATATGCAATCTTGCTAGGCAACTCAACTTTTAGGTGCAATACGGTAGAGGAGCCAATAAAACAGCGGGTCCTTAAGCTAGAACAAGATTTCAATAAATCCATCGTATCTTATTCCTTACTAGTCTTGCCGGCGGCCTCTCTCTCTCTCTCTCTCTCTCTCTCTCTCTGTGTGTGTGTGTGTGTGTGTGTGTGTGTGTGTGTGTGTGCGCGCGCGCGCCGCAAGGAACACCGACCGGATCAAGGAGCTGTTGACATGTGTGTGTGTGTGTGTGTGTTGGGGGGAGGGGATCCCTCCCCTTTTTATAATAGTATAGATTTGAATACTTGATGAGATAGACATTTCTTCCTCAAAGAGCATCAACAATCTTTTGCCATAGTTGTGAAGTTTTAAATTTTATTAAATTAGCCCATATGATTTGGACGTCCCTAAACCTTCTCTACCCTAGGACAAAAATGGGATGAATCTTTTGTTGTTTCCTTTTAGGAAGAATTACCAAAATACCCTTAAATTTGTGAAAACTCCCAGACCCCTCAAATTTTCAAAAATGACAGATATACCCCTCATATTTGACCAAAAATTCCCAAAATGCCTTCAAGTTCTCCAAAATAGTCTTCATTAACCTCGCAAACATCTCTAAACACAATTTTTTTGCAACTCTTCATCTTCCTGAATAGAAGATGATAGAACTAGGATTTTAAATGGTATCGAGGGCTCTTAAGATGAAATTGTTCATCATGTTTAGACAAACATCATTTGTGAGCTCATTGAAGAATAGTTTTGTCTAAGACACTTAAAGAACTCCATTGTCATAAAGATTAGAATATGCAAAAATTGGGGCATATTTATCCTAAAATGATACAAGGATATATTGGGAGTTATTAAAATTTAAGGAGTATTTTGGTAATTTCCCCTTGTCATAATAATCAATATCTAATTCTCCTAAATGATTTTCTCATATTAAACTGATCATTTAATGTGGGGAAGTGCCAAGGGAGAAAAAGCTAGAATATTGATTAAGCTAGCAGACCGGCCACAATAGGGATCCAAAGGAGGGAAAATAGGGATCCAAAGGGGGGGCCATCTGCAAAAGAGCCATGTGAAACAATGGGCCAAAAAGACCCTAAGGTTCAGCCCATTAAGACTTCCAAAATGCTAAGGTTCCAAAATTCAAAGGTTGTGTCCAAAGGTCAACCCTAGGAAAAATTGGATGCTTTGTGTGTGTCCTAAAAGTCTTTGCACATCCCTACATGGGAGGGGGCGAGCCCCAAAGCTAGGGGATGAGAGAGAAAGCCCCACACACACACACAGGCTCCCTTTACACCTAGGCCAGATGCCCACAAGGTGTGCCCAGTTCCTATTGGAAGACCCTTGAAGTGGACCAATGAGAATTAAGCTAGAGTAAATCTAGTTTAATTAATTTAAAAACATTTAATAAAAGAAACCAATGAGAATTAAGTCTCCTAGAAGACTATTGGGCAGTCTCCCAAGGGGTCCAATGAGCATTCAGGAGCCCCATGGCTTGCCTGATTCCTATTGGCCAGGAGGCAAAGGGGTCCAATGAGAGTTTAGTTTAATTATTTAATTACCTAAAGCTCTCACAAAAGGGGAAAGGGGGACACATGTCAGAAGGCTATCACTTATGCTGCTTAATTCCTATTGGCTTGACCTGGGGAGGTCCAATGAGGTAAAAGGCAGACCTAATTAGCAGCTAGGGCTCGCCCAAGAGAGAGGGGGGGCTGATTTTTGCTTGGCATTGACACACACACACTCACACTTGACCATGTGTGAAGGAAGAATACTCTATCTCCTCCCAAGCTTTAATGGAGAGCTCATCACCTACTCCAAGCTTGTGAGATAGAAGCCTACATCAACACTCTCTTGGCATATGGATGCAAATCCAACCAAGAGCCAAGCTTCAATGCATGCTCATCTTCTGTACCAAGCTAATTACTAAGCTAAGCTATGCTAATATGAGTGATTATGTGAGGAGATGTACATCTTTCTCGTAAGATACTTCTTTTTCTTCTCAATCTACTCTCATACCCTGCTAGCTCTCACCATCTTCGAAGGTGTGTGAGGTCTTGGGTCTGAGAACGGGGATAATTCAAGTTGTGTTTGATTAAGTGTTTTGCTTGGTGTATGAAGCTTCCATCTTCATTGCACTAGCTAGTCTTGAAGGAACACAAAGAATTGTATTGTACAATGTCTCTCTTGATGGGAGAAACCATAATACAAAGCCTTTTGGAGGGGGGACCGGCTCCATGCAAATCCGGTCCTCAACTGTTGTCAATAGCTTAATTGCTCTCTCTTTTGAAAGTATTGTCGATGCTATCTAACTAGGTGTTATGCTTTTGTTGCTCTCTCCACCCAAGCACTCTTGTAATTCTCATTAGGAATCTATTCTAATGAAATGCCCACTATGTTCATGCTAATTTCCGCTACACATAAGATTTTAGGCCATTAAATGTTACACCCCTTCCTTTTAATTTATATAGCATGGAACATGTCTGAATTGAGTCAATGCAACTTTGCCAAAGTAACCATGAAGCAAAAACTAGACTTAGGACTATCAAAACCAAACACACATACAATTTATTAGTTTATTCCATCACCCACCAGTCCCCCCTAGCTCTCTAAGATTGGAGGTGATTCACTGAGGCCCTTCTAAGAGAGAGAACCAGAAAAATCAGCGACAAAGGATTAATACATCTAACTCAGTTATGGGGTAGATGCAACCTTTGCTGGCTACCCAATACCTCCTCAATGAAAATGAAAGTCTACCGGTGAACAGAGTGGTTGAAGGTCTAAGTAACGCTATAGAGCCAATTTGTGAGGCAATATTCGATTGGGAATCCTGAATTCGGCCCAAAAACAGAAATTTGGCTCTACCACAAACAAGGGAGACATACACCAAGCTAATTTACAAAGCAAACTGTTCTCTCCGCTTAACAAACAATGGAGGCTATTATGGCCCGTGTCAAAGTGAACGGTAGTTGCACGTAACATCTAGGATCCTCCATGCTTATCATAATAAAGTTCTTCCTTCGGAAGGTGCTATGGGGGACCCAGATCTGCAAATGGGTGAACAACACTTGGAAGATCTGCTTTTTAAAGAATTTGACAGTTTTATAAAACGAAGCCATTTTGAATTGCACACAGATTTTCTGCTTCGGCTATCTCAAACAAAGTTGGAAATTAAGAAACCTTCAAGAAACCCTGGGACAGCCAAATTTGAAGAAACCGTTCAGTACAAGAGAGAATGGATTCTCTCTAATGGAAAAAACAAGGACTCTGATGAGTGTAAGCAAACACTTTTTATAATAAGATACTCAGAAAGTGTTAGATGTGGGCTACGTAACTGCCAAGATGACGCTGCCAGTGAGTCCCATGGCTGCCCTGAAGTGTACCAGATGTTGCCAAGAGCAAGTAGGTGTGTTCCATTGAGAGGAAGTGCCTAAGGAAGAGTGTTTCCATTGTGACAAGTTGCTGTTTTTCTCTGGTTTCAGCCCATAGACGTCATAGACGGGGCTGATTTTAAGATAAGGAACCTGAGGACACACCTCTTCTATGTGTACGATTGGAGGAGACGGTTCTCTACACAGAGATCTCTTCCAGGAAAGTGCTTTTCAAAACCCGAGTTGCGTTCCAAGTTTTGAGACTTCACACGTAACGTTTTTCATGTTTTGATTTCAGGGTTTTTGTTTGCACGTGCACTTCCTCTTGTCGAGAGAGTAGGAGCAAAGGAAGGCATAAGCCTTTGCAGGAGGAAAGCGCTCTGAAGAACTAGAGTCAGTTCAACCCTATTTGTACCTTCCGTTTGGGAGAAGACCCACAGATCTGAGAGCGGTAAACTCTCGAGTTGGGATCAGGTCCCAAGGAAGGACTTTGTGTGAAAGCAGAGTTGATGCTAAGATCTCTACGGGAAGAGGACTTCGGGAATAGAGTCAAAAAAGGAGTTATAGGGATGACATGCCTTATTCTGAAAGTTGAGTTCCAGAGGTGAGAACCTTGGTTCTCGATGATTCTGAGCAAGGAACGAAGGTTCCTAGGAATAGGGTTTTTGCCCTGAGAATAGGAAGTCATGGCTTTCGAGTATCATCGAGTCTGATCTAGAACGAACGTGGCAATACCTTCGATTCGAGTGCTTATATAAAGGCTTCTCTCGAGTAATAAAGATGCTCTTACGGGGGATGAGCCGGTCTTCTAGTCCCCAATATTGTGTCGATCTTCTTACTCTCTCTGTTTCTCTCTATATCAATTGGCTCCATTACTAAGTGATAAATACTATTTATCCGAGTATATTTGATATTGTTGTGCTTTCCCGTTTGCCTGGGGGATTCACTTATACTTAGGGGGTGATGTCACCTCCCCAACCATATGGGGAAAGACCTCTATCTACGGACCCCATAGCACTAGGGGCCAATCCCCTATCTACAAATTCTAAAGAACCCATATACCCCCCTTTCTATGATGCTTGTTTAGTCAACTTGACCCCCTCTGTAATATATATACGGGTTGTGAATATTTTCATTTTTAGAAATTTTGATGGTTCCTTTGTACATCGACACTAATTTCAAAATTTTGATAGTTTCCTTTGTACATTGACGCTAATTTCAAAATATTGTTATTTTTAGAAATTTGGATAGTTTCCTTTGTACATTGACACTAATTTCAAAATCTCATGCAATATGATGGGGAGCAACAACAAGAGACAAAGAAAGAATGACGTTTCCAAGGAGATTCCGAGTTTTCCATGTCTTCTAAACAACTAAAAGGGCGAAATGGTCCCCCTATGGCTAGAAAAACTTCTCTTTTTCGATCAACCTGTGCCTATTTCTCCCGAGGCTTGTAGCAAATGTTCTCTATAGATAACATTGCAATAATTTTTAAAATCTCATCATTGCAACCAAAATCCACACTAACGATCATCATTTTTTACAAAGTAGGCTCCAAAGAAAGCTTAATAATCTTCATTCCCAACTTGTCATGGAGCAATGCAACAAGCAGTGAGGAGAAAAACACACGAGCTCGCTGATGCTGCCCTCGCCCCCTCCCCTACACACGCACGCATTCTCTCCCCCCCATCCTCCCTCGCGCTGCCCTGCCCTGCACAACTGGCTGCCTGCTCTGCCCACAGCCAGCCCAGTGTACAGCCAGTTCCCAGCGCGCTTGCCCCAGCCCCTCGTGCCTCAGCCCGCCCGCCCCTGCCTCGCATTCCCACTTGCATTCGCCCCCCCCCATCCCACTTCTTAGCTCGCAGGAGTTTGTCTTTTCAGTCTTCTGGGAGTCTCGCGTCACCTTCGTCTTTCTCGACTCAGTAGCAGACACAAAATGGCCCCCGCCCGACACCACGGAGCCGACCCTTCGATTTGGTCTTTTGCCAGAAGAGCAAGCGAGCTTGATGGCCGAAGTGGAGCGTGCCACTTCGGTTATCGATCATTGGCACTCGGCCCAGTCGAGGCGAGGTTCGGGCTTTACTACAGGCCCGTCTTCTCTCCGGTGTGAGCAAGATCACCGATGTTCAGATCCTCGGCAGAGGATACTACCAGGTAGAGTTTGAGTCTGCAGATATGACGGCCAAGGTGATTTCAATGAGCCACTCGGCATCCGAGCCGCTCGAGCTTACTTCCGATGTTGGCATCATGGTTTTGACCCTACTATAGATGTGCTCCAGGAGGAGGCAAACTTGCCGATTTCGGTCTTTTTCCCGGGCCTGAGGCGAGAGTACCTCCCTCTCCTCCCCAAGATTGGTTCCATGTTCGGGACAGTTCTCGAGTCTTTGCGCATTGTAGCTTCAGTTGTGGCCAAGGCCACAGGTCTACCTATAGAGCGGGTTCTTGTTCATGACACACACTCCCTCCCCAAGGTGATAGTGTTGCCTCGGGTGAGTGAGGGATGGATCAGACAGAGCATGGAGTATTCGAGTCTCCTGAACCAGTGTTTCATTTGCAGGTAGATGGTCCATTTGGCAAAGGCATGTCCTCGCAGGAGACCTCAATCCACAAGGCATGTGTAGCCACCCAAAGCTAAGCATGCTAAGCAGCCAGATACACAAGAGGCACAGGCTGGTACCTCAACAGAGACTAGTGATCAGACAACTGACGGTTTGCAGCAGGTGCCTGACCGCCGTCGACATGGTGGGGCTCGTCCCACTGCTCCCCCTGGTGGCTGACCTTCTACAGCTCAGTAGCAGTGGGTTCCGACTGGGAACCGTTTTGACCCCCTTCAGCAAGACCCGCCTGAGGAGACTCCCGTCCACTTCAGTTCCTCCACCACCGCCTCCTCCTTCCTCAGACGCTGCCTCCCTCGCCTCCCCCCCCCCCCCCCCCCCCCCCCCCCCCCCCCCCGCCTCTTCCCTTCCACCTTTGCCTCCCGCCCCTCCTCTCTCCCCAATGGGGCCCACAGCCTCATCTCCCGACCCCTCCTCCACTCCTCCTCAGACGCAGGGTACTGGACACATTTCTGCCATGAGGTGTTCTCTTGGTAGTGCTTTCGCTATGAGCCATGTGGCTCGAGAGGGACAACCCCACATGAGGCCGCCTTTTTTGGTTCAGACTTCTCCCTTTGTAGCAGTCCCTAGAGGTTTGACTAGCTTCGACATTCGTAGACGCTGGGACTTCTTCGACTACAGCTTCACTTGGTTTCTGGGTGACTCTTCTCCTGACCTAGAGGAGGCTAGCTTTTGAGTCCACGTCCTCTTTCTTGCAGCTAGAGGCACTGAGGCTCTGGACATAGCGGTGGTTTTCTCCTTTCCGCTGTGTGGTAGGGATCTCATAGAGTCGACCCAGCACACAGTCCTTGACTTGCTCCAAATTCAGGCTACTGAGTTCTCACATCACAGAAGGGACTTAGCGGTGACAGATCTGGTGCAGACACTTTGGCCTCTTGCCAAGTTCAGCGTGACGCCTCCGGATGCAGAGGGTTGCAGGCACATCGTGGTGCATTTGTTTGCTGACACTCAGTGCCCTCCTTGTTATGTATTTGTGCAGGAGGATTCTTGAATAGAGGATGTAGCCCTTCGGGCTGCATGCACGACTTGGGCCTGGGCAGGGCAGTCACTTCTTTCGGGCTTGTCTAGAGGTCATTCGGATGCGGATTACTCCCATCCAAACCGGCCTCAAAGATAGCAAGGTTGACTCCACAAGGCATCTCTGCAACTCCTGACGGAGCCGACCCCTCTGACGTTGAAACTGGGGCCCTCCTAATCCTTGCACATTCCATGAGATGATCCTCACAGAGTCAGTGAGAGAAAACAGATGCTGCCGCAACAGTGGTGAGATTGACATTCTTATGCTACAGGAGCATCATCTTTGTGAGAGCCGCATTCGGCGATGTGGTCAGATTTTGCGTGGTCGTTATGAGACATTTTGGTCAGCTGCATTTGGACCTGGAGGCATCCAGGGTGGGTATGTATGACTATTGCGGACTCTTTGCAGCAGGCCATTGTGGGCAGAGGGATTATTGTGCCAGGCAGGGCTCAGTGGATTACTATGCACGTTCAGGGTTGCCTCATGGGCTTCCTGAACATCTACGCGCCTAATGTGGCGAGCGCACATGCAGAGTTTTGGGCACACATTGTAGAGTCTCTGCCACAGGCAGAGCAATGGTGCATTGGGGGAGACTTCAACATGTTAGAGGACCCCGCTGACAAGATTGGAGGTAGCCATACTACTGTGTATGGAGTTGGCAGCTTGGAAGAGGTTATGTATGACTGCAGGTTTCAGATGTATGGCAACATTCTAGCTTTGTGAGGCCACCTGACAGCCTCGCCTTATCTCGTTTGGACCGTAGGGTGGGAGCAATGAATCTATCTCAGATAGATCACTTCTACACTAGTGACTACTTCTGTGACTTGGGTGGGTCAGTTTGCATTCTGCCTAGGACTTCTTTTTCGGACCATGCACCAATGATCCTCACACAGTGACAAATAGACAGAGGAGGGGGAGCGGGTCTTGCTAGACTCTGGGCTCAGAGAGCGAGTGATGTCTCTTTGGACAGAGGGCTTAGACTTGCAGGACTCTTCGGCTGACAGAGTGGCCTCTGGACTTGCTCAGCTTAGTCGGCTATTTCTCACGGAGTCTACAGCCCGCTTGGCTGCAGCCAGAGAGGAGCAGCGTCTCCGACGAGGTGTTGCTTCCCTACAAAGGATGCAGGAGCAGCATCCAGACAGTCCTTGGTTGGAGGAGCAGTTACAACAAGCTCGCCAGAAGCTTGTCAGCACAGAGGAGAGGTACCAGGAGTTTGATTTTCATTGACAGGCATCTCAGTGGACCCAGGTGGGTGATAGAGTGACAGGGGCTTTCTTTGAGACAGTGGCGCCCTGGAAAGCGCATGCCAGGGTCAGCGAGTTGAGGAGGCCTGACGTGTCACTATGTGCATGTGGACAAGCTACTTCATGACAAGGGTTCAGTTAGCTTAGGAAGTGTTCTGGCACCTTTGTGAGTCTCTTCGCAGGCCGTGCATGTCCACGCACTTTGAGTAGATGCATATCCTTTGGTTGCACACAGCATGATCATCAGCAGTACCATCGGAATCCATCAGGAGCATTTTACAGTGCACAGAACCTATTTTTTCTATTTTAGCCATTTTTCACTTATTATTAATAAGTGTCTTTGTCGGGAAAGTGGGTAGCGCAACATTGGCAAGTCAGTATATAAGAAAAGCTAGCGCTAGCACTTTCTGGCAGAAGAGGCAGCAGGTATCAAGTGTGGCAGTGCATCTTCTCAAGAAGACCCCCCACGGAACAACCTAGCGTTTTCAGCCACCAAAGACCAACTAGCGTTTTCTCTTGCAACAGGCCTAGCGTTTTTGCAATTGCAGACCAACCTCAATGTTTTGCAGATTCCCGGTGTGACAGAACGAGCCCTAGCAGTAGCGTTTTCAGTTTTCAGCATATAGACACCGCAGAACAAGTCCCGAACCTCGCAGATCTCACCTTCCTGCAGCAGCAGATCCTTGCCACACGGTCAGATCAGCCAGCGTTTGCAGATTCAGCCCGCTATTCGCAGATTTCAGCTTCTGCGTTTTCAGCGAGTCGTCTTCGCATGGTCGTCACAGACATAGAGTCAGAATTCAACAGATACAAGATTTGCAAATTTCAACCCTTAGCGTTTTCAGATTTCAGCACATCTTGTCGTCGAC
Organism: Adiantum capillus-veneris; assembly: GCF_014529385.1. Classification (NCBI taxonomy): domain Eukaryota; kingdom Viridiplantae; phylum Streptophyta; class Polypodiopsida; order Polypodiales; family Pteridaceae; genus Adiantum; species Adiantum capillus-veneris. The sequence continues at coordinate 175,099,524 of NC_140931.1, read as the reverse complement.
ATCGTCGGCAAGTCCATTGTATTTAGACCATTGTACGAGGATTGTGCAATCAATAGCATAGACTTCTCTCGCCATCGAGAGAGGGGCCCTTGGAGGAGGGATTGACAACTTTTCTGGTGTTGTATTCTTCTCTCTCTATCTCTCAGTCTCAGCACCTTCATTCACAGTGCTTACCACTTGTGATCATTTGTCCTCTCTCACTAAAGGAACGAAAGGCTCTCCCCTCCGTAAGTTAAAGGAACCCTTGAGAACAGTTCGGAGCACTCATCTTGAGCAAAGTTCAACATTCACTTCCGCTACACCTTACATTGGTATCAGAGCTTTGGCAGTGTTCTGTATCACTCAAGGAAAGAACCACAAGAATTTTTTTTTGTTTGTTGCGGTCGCAAGAACCCAAGTGCACTTGGGCGTGTTGATTCCTAATCGTGTTTTTGAGGAGTGACAAGAAACCCAAGAAAGAAGGGCTTGTCCAACCTCCCCTTGTTTCTCTTTTCACTCATTGAGAGCAGACCTTGCACTTAGCGGCCGGCCAATCGACGTGAGGTGGGAAAAAGCAACCTTGGTGTGAGCGCAAGGCTGCCAAGGAGAGCTCGGGTAAGTGAAGAGCCTTCTCTAGCACAGATTGCAAGCTAAAGAAGAACCTCAAGAACTCAAGAACTCAAGAACCCAAGAACCAAATTTTTTCGTGAACTTAAGAACCCAAGATCTCAGTGTATGGTCATCACTCAAAGCGGAATGCATACTTTGCATGAAGGTGATGAGCATGTGTCACGTGACACATCCAATCCTATGTGTCCGTGGACAAGCTACAGCATGACCAGGGTTCAGTTCAGTCAAGTCAGTCTAGAATAGAAAGTGATCTGGCACTTTTGTGAGTCTGTTCGCAGACCGTGCATGTCCAGACACTTAGATTAGATGCATATCCTCTGGTTGCACACAACATGATCATCAGATTTCCATCAGAACCCATCAGGAGCATTTTTACAGTCCATAGACCTGTTTTCCCTATTTTTTACATTTTTCACTTATTATTTTTAAGTGACTTTTGTTGGAAACTAGGTAGGGCAATTTCGCTAAGTTTGTATATATAGAAACCTAGCGCTAGCACTTTCTGGTAGAAGAGGCAACAGGAGCACTTGCTCAACAGGCAACTTCTCAGCAAGACCACCCCTCGCAACGGACCTAGTGTTTTCAGCCCAACTGAGAAGCTAGTGTTTTTGCAAGACAGATCAGTCCTGGTGTTTTGTACAACAGATCAGCCCCGGCGACCCCAGAAGATAGTAGATTCCCAGCATTAGTAGATTTCCACCGCAGGAAGCACAATTTAGCCTAGCGTTTTTGGATTGCAGTTCAGCCCTTAGCGTTTTGCAGTTCCATCGTGACAAGATCAACAAGTAGACCAACGCTTTCAGTTTTCAGCAGTCAAGCATCGTAGTAGAACCCCTAATCCTCGCAGATCTCACCTTCCCACAGTAGATCCTCGCCGCACAGTGAGATTCATCAAGGTTTACAATTTCAGCCCGGAAAACGCAGATTTCAGCATCTGCGTTTTCAGCGCGTCGTCGTCACATCGTCCTCATCGACATCATCACCGACATAGAGTCAGAATTGAGCAGATAAAAATTTGCAGATTTCCGCCATTAGCATTTTCAGATTTCAGCCCGTCTCGTCATCGCCCTCATCATCGTCAACATCGTTGGGAAGTCCAGCATTGTAGAGATTTGTGCAATCATAAGTAGACCGCTCTTTTATAGAGAGTGGGGCCTTTGGAGGAGGGTTTGACAACATTCTGGTGTCGTATTCTTCTCTCTCTATCTCTCAGTCTTAGTACCTTCATACACAGTGTTCACCACTTTGTTTGTGTCCAGTGCACTCTCTCACTAAAGGAACGGAAGGCTCTCCCTTCTGTAAGTAAAAGGAACCCTTCAGCACAGTTCAGAGCACTCATCTTGAGCAAAGTTCAACATTCACTTCCGTTGCACCTTACATTGGTATCAGAGCTTTGGTAGTGTTCTGTATCACTCAAGGAAAGAACCACATAATTTTTTCTGCTTGTTGCGGTCGCACGTAACCCAAGACCTCTTGGGCGTGTCAATTCCTCCTTGTGCCTCTTTTCACTCATTGAGAGTGGACCATGCACATAGCGGTCGGCCAATCGACGTGAGGTGGTAAAAAGCAACCTTGGTGTGAGCGCAAGGCCGCCAAGGGGTGCGCCGCAGAAAAGAGCAGAATTTGGGTGAAGAGAAGATCCTTCTCTAACACAGATTGCAAGCGAAAGAAGAACCTCAAGACCCCCAAGAACCCAAGATCCACAAGAATCCAAGTTTCTCGTGAACTTAAGAATCCAAGACCACAAGAACCCACGACTTCAGTGGATGGTCATCACTCAAAGTGGAATGGATACTTCGCTTGGAGGTGATGAGCATGAGAGAGGCGAAGAAGAATTTTCCCCACCAAAGGGTTTTTTTGACCGTCCCCCTTCGCCATCTACGCCAAGGATTGCACTAACTCCTATGGAGGAGTTGCTGCAGTTGTTTATGGACAGGAAGTTAGAACACGAAGAAACAAGGGCAGTTATAGATCGTGCCTACAAAGAAAGAAGGGCAGCCATAGATCGTGAATACGACGCAAAAATGGGAGCCATAGAGCGTGAGCACGAGCACGAGAACAAAGAAAGACAAGCACGATATGATCACGAGAACAGAGCAAGAATGCAAGAGATGTTGCGACTCTTTTCTCACGTGCAGGTGCACTTTGCACAGAATCAGGAAAAGGACTCTCTCAGTCTCTACTTCTCCAAAGCATGACACACATGAAGATTTGCAGGATGATTTGAATGACAATGATCAGCATGATGATTTGAATGATAATGACAAGCATGATGATTTGCATGATCAAGATGTGATTTCTCACAAGCATGATGATTTGCATGATCACGATGTGATTCCTCACAAGCATGATGATTTGCAGGAAGAAACTGTGATTGTTCACAAGGATGATGGTTTAGTTGATACTTTTTCTAGTGAAGCTAACCTCATTGCAAATTCAATCGACCACAAAGAACCGATCTTGACTTTCGAGTCGAGCCCATAGATCCCCCACAAGATAATTCGATAGATCCTGATGAACCGATCTTGGCTCTCGAGCCTAGATCCCAAGCACCCTCACAGGAAGTATTATGTGCTCGAATGATTAGTCAGCATACATTGTTTGAGTGTTTCATTCGTGATCGTTTCCTGTATTTTAGTCAGTGTCTTTATGTGATCCCTTTTCCTAGGCATGACATATTGTACGTTGAGCACGTTTCACTCATGAATGAGCACGGATGTATGCGGATTTTTCATGAAAAGCTGAATTGTTTGCATTCAAGGAAGTCACATTCCATGTCTCTTCCTTGGCATGACACATTTGTAGAGAGAGCACAAGAAAGATCGAGAACCAAGCATGGGCATTTCCGTTGTGAATTGCCACAGTTGAATGATTTAGTTCAAAAACACAAGACTCAATCTCATTGTTTGCGTGTGTGTGGTGAACGGTTTGGCTCTCCGTCTATTTGTTCATCTACATTGCATGCACAATCTTTGAGGAAGACTAGAATTTTTCCAGTCACTTTACATGGAATGGGTATGTTCATGTTTTTGTGTTGGAAGTGGTTTCAAAAATTTTCACCCTCGGAGATTCTTGAAGAAGGTAGACACAGGACGATAGACGAAGTTGAAGCATTAAAGGAGCCACAGAAGACTTTGTGTCGCTTTCGGCGCGGCCTAGAGAAGAAGACTGTACGCTGCAGCGGAAGTGAATGTTGAACTTTGCTCAAGATGAGTGCTCCGAACTGTGCTCAAGGTTCCTTTTTACTTACGGAAGGGAGAGCCTTTCGTTCTTTAATAAGAGAGTGCAATGGACACAAACAAAGTGAATGGACACTGTGTGTGAAAGTGCATGAGATTGAGAGATAGAGAGAAGAGAATACGACACCAGGGAGTTGTAAACCCCTCCTCCAAGGGCCCCACTCTCTATGGCGAGAGCGGTCTACTTATGATTGCACAAATCTCTACAATGCTTGGACTTGCCGACGATGTCGATGACGACGACGACGACGAGACGGGCTGAAATTTGAAAATCTTTATCTGTTGAATTTTGACTCTATGTTGATGACGATGTCGAAGACAACGGTACAACGACGACGCGCTGAAAACGCAGATGCTGCAATCTGCGTTTTCTGGGTTGAAACTGCAAACTTCGATGGATCCCACCGTGCGGCGAGGAACTGCTGTGGGAAAGTGAGATCTGCAAGGTTCGGGACTTGTTCTGCGGGTTCTAACTGCTGAAAACTAAAAACGCTGAGTCTAGGGCTGATTTCGTCGCGAAGATCTGCAAAAACACTGAGGTTGATCTGCAAACCAAAAACGCTAGGGCTGAAAATGGGTCCTGCTACAAACACGTTGGGGATCTGCCGGTGCAAACCACTAACGCTAGTGCTAATCTGTCCTTTGGTGTCGCCAGGCCGATGCAGATGCAAAAACGCTGGCTGATCTGGATTCTTGTCCAAAAACGCTAGCTCATCTGTAGTGATGCAAAAACGCTAGGGTATCCGGGGGTTCTGCTGAGAAGTTGTCTGTTGAGCGGGTGCTCCTGCTGCCTCTTCTGCCAGAAAGTGCTAGCGCTAGGTTTCTATTTATACAAACTTAGCAAAATTGCCCTACCTACTTCCCAACAAAACACACTTAAGAATAATAAGTGAAAAATGTAAAAAATAGGAAAAATAGGTCTATGCACTGTAAAAATTCTACTGATGGGATCTGATGAAAATCTGACGATCATGCTATGTGCAACCAGAGGATATGTATCTAATCTAAGTGTCTGGACATGGACGGTCTGCAAAAAGCCTCACAAATGTGCCAAATCACTTCCTATTCTAGACTGACTTGACTGAACTGAACCCTTGTCATGTCGTAGCTTGTCCACGGACACTTGTCCACGGACACATAGGTTTGGATGTGTCACGTGACATCCTCTCCTTTTCAAAGTGAGGTACTGGTACCGAACTGTATGGCGTCGAAGGAGATCGCCAATAGCATCCGGAATCCTGTGAAGGACTCTTCGCCTCCCCACTCTGATGTGTGGGTCGTGTGGTACTTGAACTTCATAAAGGTCTGCAACGCTTGCTTCTTTGGGCTGCGCCGAAAGCGACACAAAGTCGTCTGTGGCTCCTTCAATGCTTCAACTTTGTCTAGAGTCACGGTTCTTCCTTCTTCAAGAATCTCCATGGCTGAAAATTCCTGAAACCACTTCCAACACAAAAACATGAACATACCTATTCCATATAAAGTGACTTGAAAAAATCTCGTCTTCCTGAAAGACTGTGCATGCAATGTAGATGAACAAATAGACGGAGTGCCAAACCGTTCACCACACACACGCAAACAATGAGATCGAATATTGTCTTTCTGATCTAAATGAATCAACTCTGGCAAATCACAATGGACATGCCAATGCTTGATGCTCAATCCTTCTTGTGCTCTTTTTACGACTATGTCATGCCAAGGAAGAGACATTGAATGTGACTTCCTTGAATGCAAACATTTTAGCTTTCCATGAACAATAAGCATACATCCGTGCTCATTCATGAGTGAAACATACTCAACGTACAATATGTCATGCTTAGGAAAAGGGATCACATGAAGACGCTGACTAAAATCCAGGAAAGCGTCACGAATGAAACACTCGAACAATGCGTGCTGACTAATCATGCGAACACATAATACTTCCTGTGGGAGTTCTCGACCTAGGCTTGAGAGCCAAGTTCAGTTGTTCCTGAGGGGGTTCTTTGGACCTAGGCGCGAGAGTCAAGATCGGTTCTTCCTGAGGGGGTTCTTTGGACCTTGAATCAAGAGCCAAGATCGGTTCTTTGTGATTGATCGAATATGCAATGAGGTTAGCTTCACTAGAAACAGTATCAGCTAACCCATCATTCTTGTGAACAATCACATCGTGGTCATACAAATCATCATCCTCGTGAGAAATCACATCTTGATCATGCAAATCATCATGCTTGTCATTGTCATTCTTATCATCATGCTTATCATTGTCATTCAAATCATCATGCTTATCATAATCATGCAAATCATGTGTGTCATGCTTTGGAGAAGAAGAGACTGAGAGAGATTCCTTTTCCCGAATCTCTTGCATCTGTGCCTGCACTTGAGAAAAGAGTCGAAACATCTCTTCCACGTGTCGGTCGTTCATTGCTTTTCTTGCTTTGGTACTCTATGGCGAGAGCGGTCTACTTATGATTGCACAAATCTGTACAATGCTTGGACTTGCCGACGATGTCGACGGCGACGAGACGAGACGGGCTGAAAATCCGAAAATCTTTATCTGCTGAATTCTGACTCTATGTCGATGACGATGTCGAAGACGACGGTACAACGATGACGCATTGAAAACGTAGATGCTAAAATCTGCGTTTTTTGGGCTGAAACTACAAACTTCGATGGATCCCATCATTCGGCGAGGAATTGTTGCGGGAAAGTGAGATCTGCGAGGTTCGGGACTTGTTCTGCGGGTTCTAACTACTGAAAACTGAAAACGCACTCTAGGGCTGATTCCGTCGCGAAGATCTGCAAAAACACTGAGGTTGATCTGCAAACCAATAACTCTAGGACTGAATATGGGTCCTGCTGCAAACACGCTGTGGATCTCCCGGTGCAAACAACTAACGCTAGTGCTGATTTGTCCTTTGGTGTCGGCAGGCCGATGGAGATGCAAAAACACTGGCTGATATGGGTTCTTGTCCAAAAATGCTAGCTCATCTATAGTGATGCAAAAACGCTAGGGCATCTGGGGGTTCTGCTAAGAAGTTGTCCGTTGAGCGGGTGCTCCTGCTGCCTCTTTTGCCAGAAAGTGCTAGCGCTAGGTTTCTATTTATACAAACTTAGCAAAATTGCCTTACCTACTTTCCAACAAAACACACTTAAAAATAATAAGTCAAAAATGTAAAAAATAGAGAAAATAGGTCTATGCACTGTAAAAATGCTACTGATGGGTTCTGATGGAAATCTGAGGATCATGCTATGTGCAACCAGAGGATATGCATCTAATCTAAGTGTTTGGACATGCACGGTCTGCGAACAGACTCACAAAAGTGCCAGATCACTTCCTATTCTAAACTGACTTAAGTGAACTGAACCCTTGTCATACTGTAGCTTGTCCACGGACACATAGGGTTGGATGTGTCATGTGACAAAGACTTTGCAGACCTTTATGAAGTTCAAATATCGCACGACCCACACATCAGAGTGGGCCGGTGAAGAGTCCCTTCCAGGATTCCAGACCCTGTTGGTGATCTCCCTCGATGCCATACAGTTCGGTACTAGTACCTCACTTTGCAAAGGAGAGGATGTCACGTGATGCATCCAACCCGATGTGTCCGTGGACAAGCTATAGCATGACCAGGGTTCAGTTCAGTCAAGTCAGTCTAGAATAGGAAGTGATCTGGCACTTATGTGAGTATGTTCGCAGACCGTGCATGTCCAGACACTTAGATTAGATGCATATCCTCTGTTTGCACACCGCATGATCATTAGATTTCCATCAGAACCCATCGGGAGCATTTTTACAGTGCATAGACCTATTTTTCCTATTTTTGACATTTTTCACTTAATATTTTTAATTGACTTTTGTTGGAAACTAGGTAGGGCAATTTTGCTAAGTTTGTATATATAGAAACCTAGTGCTAGCACTTTCTGATAGAAGAGGCAGTAGGAGCACTTGCTCAACAGACAACTTCTCAGCAAGACCAACCCCCGCAACTTACCTAGCGTTTTCAGCCCAACTGAGAAGCTAGCATTTTTGCAAGACAGATCAGCCCTGGCGTTTTGTACAGCAAATCAGCCCCGGCAACCCCATAAGACAGCAGATTCCTAGCGTTAGCAGATTTCCACCGCAGGAAACACAATTCAGCCTAGCGTTTTTGGATTGCAGTTCAACCCTTAGCGTTTTGTAGTTCCAATCACGACAAGATCAACAAGTAGACCAGCGTTTTCAGCAGTCAAGCATCGTAGTAGAACCCCCAAACCTTGCAGATCTCACCTTCCCGCAGCAGATCCTCGCTACATGGTGAGATTCATCAAGGTTTACAATTTCAGCCCAAAAACGCAGATTTCAGCATCTGCGTTTTCAGCGCGTCGTCGTCGCATCATCGTCATCGACATAGAGTCGGAATTCTTCAAATAAAGATTTGCAGATTTCAGCCATGAACATTTTCAGATTTCAGCCCCCATCTCGTCGTCGTCCTCATCGTCGACATCGTTGGCAAGTCCAAGCATTGTAGAGATTTGTGCAATCATAAGTAGACCTCTCTCGCCATAGAGAGTGGGGCCTTCAAAGGAGAATTTGACAACATTCTGGTGTCGTATTCTTCTCTTTCTATCTCTCAGTCTCAGTCCTTCATTCACAGTGTTCACCACTTTGTTTGTGTCCAGTGCACTCTCTCACTAAAGGAACGGAAGGCTCTCCCTTCCGTAAGTAAAAGGAACCCTTGAGCACAGGTCGGAGCACTCATCTTGAGGAAAGTTCAACATTCACTTCTGCTGCACCTTACAGCATGGAGGTGGCGAAGAAGAATGTTCCCCACCAGGAGGTTTTTCCGACCCTCCCCCTTCCCCATCTACGCCACGGTTTGCACCAAATCCTATGGAGGCTTTGGTCAAGAGGATGATGGACATCATTCTATAACAAGAAGCGCAACGTGCAGCCTTGGATTGCGAGCGTGAGCAAGCGCGCTTGGCGGCTGAGGAAAGAAAGGCAATCTTGGATTGCGAGCGCAAAGAAAGAAAAGCAGAATTGGATCGCGAACGCAAAGAAAGAAAGGCCGACTTGGCGAATGAGCACGAGCAAGCACGCTTGGCGGCCAAAGAAAGAAAGGCAGCTATTAAGCTTGAGCATGAGCAAACACACGAAGCCCAACGGGTAGCAGCCGAAGACAAACGAGCGGCCTTGGAGTTAGAGCGTGAGGTGCAAAGAGACAAACGCATGCAAGAGTTGGTCCTACAGGTACTTACCTCGAAACCCGAGCTGGTCAAAGATGTTGGTAGTTCATCAAGTAGCAGAGACTCGAACTCCAACAACCCGTCACAGGGAAGATCACGTTCAGTGAGTATGATGGTAAGATGGATGCTAGTGTTATTCATTCTTGATTGCATCAATTTAATGCTTTTTTGCGACAACTAAGAAGACAGGGAATAGCAAGGTTTTGATGACAACCATATAACCTGACCATGATGCCATTAATTGGTACCACGCATGGCAAGAGACACAGTTGGCGGCGCACCTAGAGAATGTCGACGAAGGCGCACCCCTTTCCTTCAATTGGGCCGACTTCCAAGACAAGCTCAAGGTGCGGTTTACGCCACTTCAGTACCTACCGCGGTTGAAAGAATATTGGCGCAATCTCAAGCAAAATGGTATGCCATATCTTTTTCTAACCGTGTTTTGCAGCTCGGCACCTAATTACGCAAATCGGATGATGAGCGCAAGGAGGCATTCCTTTATGGATTGGATGAGTATATCAAGTATGATGTCAAGGTACTCGATCCAATCGATCTCAACAAGGCGGTAGCGATTGCTCTCGCGCAGGAGATGAAGCACAATAAGGCAAAGCCGAAGGAGAACAAGAATTTGCAAAGTACCTCTCAAACTTCTCAGAATCCTCAAAACGGTAAGAACGGTAAGAATGGTAACTCTTCTAACCAATCTTCCTGTAGTCTCTCAGAAAAAAACACTCACAATGAATTTAAGGGTAAAGCTAAAACAATTGCTAAACCTAAGCTCACCCCAGATGAAAAAGCAACACAAGGAATTTTAGAAGGATACATCACGTCAGAAGAACAAGTCATTTATTCTAAGGAAGGTCGATGTTATCATTGTCACATCAACGGTCATATAAAGAAAACATGTCATAAGATTGAATCTAACGAATCTAAAGAACCCACAGAACCCACATCCTCTGTTAATGCCATAAATGACAACACGAGTGTGACCCAAGTTTCTCATGATCCTCCCATTGATGAGTCTCTCATTAAGTGTTATGGTCATGTGAAGGGTCAACGTTTTATCATAGTGTTTGATCCAGGCAGTATGCATGATGTGATTAGTGACTCTCTTGTCGAACGAACACGCTTGGAGGTTAGCAAGACATCTCCTTTCGAGGTGTCGGGCTTCGCTCCCGGTATGGACTCTCTCATTACACGACAGTGAATTGATGTGCTATTCATGGTTCAACAAGTGTCCTTCCGCATAAAATTTGTAGTATCTCCTCTTTCAGGATGTGATATGCTTTTAGGCATTCGATGGTTTCGTGAGCATAACCCTCTCATTGATTGGGAAGCCAATACTTTCACTTTCAATGCCAAAAGTGACTCTCCCATTGTCATTCATGGGGAGGAAGTTGTTCATTCTTCATCTCTCATTTCTAATGTGCAGGCGAAGCTTGAAAAGAATCAAGAGAAGGAGACTCTCTCAATCTTGTCTTCTCCAGAGCACGACAGATATGTTTTGCATGATAAAAATGTGATTACTCACAATGATGATGATTTCCAGGATAAAGATGTGATTGTTCACAAGGATGATGGTTTAGTTGATGCTTTTTCTAGTGAAGCTAACCTCATTGCAGATTTAATCAATCACGAACCGATCTTGGCTCTCGAGTCGAGGTCCAAGAACCCCCATAGGAAGTATTGTGTATGCACATGATTAGTCAGTACGCATTGTTCGAGTGTTTCATTCATGACGGTTTCCTATATTTTAGTCACCATCTTAAGCTGATCCCTTTTCATAGGCATACCATATTGTACGATGAACACGATTCACTCATCAATGAGCACAGATGTATGAGGATTACTCATGAAAAGATGAAATGTTTACATTCAAGGAATTCACATTCCATGTCTCTTCCTTGGCATGACACACTATCTAAAAGAGCACAAGAAGGATTGAGCATCAAGCATCGACATTTCCATTGTGATTTGACACCATTGATAGATTTCGATCAAAGAGTCAAGATTTGATCTCACGGTTTGCGTGTGTTTGATGAACCGTTTGGCACAAGAAGGATTGAGCACCAAGCATTGGCATTTCCATTGTGATTTGACACCATTGCTAGACTTCGATCAAAAAGTCAAGATTCGATCTCACAGTTTGCGTATCCGTCACTTTATTCATCTGCTTCCGATTCTTGATGAAGGTGGACCTACGTCCATAGACGTAGTTGGACCATTGAAGCAGCCACAGATCCCTTTGTGTCACTTTCGACGCGGCCCAAAGAAGCAAGCATTGCAGACCTTTATGAAGTTCAAGTATCGCACGACCCACAAATCAGAGTGGGCCAGTGAAGAGTCCTTCCCAAGATTCTTCCAGACACTGTTGACGATCTCCCTCGATGCCATCTCACTTTAAAAAGGAGGGGATGTCACGTGCACATCTAACCCTATGTGCATGTGGACAAGCTACTTCATGACAAGGGTTCAATTAGCTTAGGAAGTGTTCTGGCACCTTCGTGAGTTTGTTCGCATGGCACCTTCGTGAGTGTTCACAGGCCGTGCATGTCCAGGCACTTAGAGTAGATGCACATCCTCTGGTTTCACATAGCATGATCATCAGCATTACCATCAAAATCCATCAGGAGCATTTTACAGTGCACAGAACCTATTTTCCCTATTTTAGCCGTATTTCACTTATTAATAAAAAACGACTTTGTTGGGAAACTGGGTAGGGCAACATTGGCAAGTCAGTATATAAGAAAAGCTAGCGCTAGCACTTTCTAAAATAAGAGGCAGCAGGTACCAAGTGTCTGGCAGTGCACCTTCTCAGCAAGACCCCCGGCAGGAACAACCTAGCGTTTTCAGCCACCAGAGACAAGCCAGTGTTTTCTCTTGCAACAAGCCTGGCGTTTTTGCAGCATATTGTAGATCAGCCCTGGCGTTAGCATGTTAGCAACAACAGGCCTAGCGTTTTTGCAATTGCAGATCAACCTCAGCGTTTTACAGATTCCCGGTGACAGAACCAGCCCTAGCAGCAGCGTTTTCAGTTTTTAGCATATAGACACCGTTGAACAAGTCCCGAACCTTGCAGATCTCACCTTCCCACAGCAGATGCTCGCCGCACGGTCAAATCAGCCAACGTCTGCAGATTCAGCCTGCTATTCGTAGATTTCGACATCTACGTTTTCAGCGTGTCGTCCTCGCATCGTCGTCACCGACATAAGAGTCAGAATTCAGCAGATGCAAGATTTGCAGATTTCAGCCCTTAGCGTTCTCAGATTTCAGCCCGTCTTGTCGTCGTCAACATCATTGGCAAGTCCATTGCATTTAGACCATTGTACGAGGATTTTGCAATCAATAGCATAGACTTCTCTCGCCATCGAGACAGGGGCCCTTGGAGGAGGGTTTGACAACTTTTCTGGTGTCGTATTCTTCTCTCTCTATCTCTCAGTCTCAGCACCTTAATGCACAGTGTTTACCACTTTGTTTGTGATCATTTGCCTTCACTCACTAAAGGAACGGAAGGCTCTCCCCTCCGTAAGTAAAAGGGACCCTTGAGCACAGTTCGGAGCACTCATCTTGAGAAAAGTTTAACATTCACTTCCACTGCACCTTACATGACGGGTCGGTTGCTTCAGATCCAGAAAATATGCGTGCTGTTGCCACAGACTTTTACCGTGACCTGCTATTAGCAGAGCCTCAGTCAGAGCGTCAGGATGCATGTAGAGAGCAGGTGTGGGCATAGCTGCCTTGTCTTGTGACTGAGGAGATCCGCTAGAGTCTTGAGCTGCCTTTACAACTAGAGGAGCTCCACGTGGCCCTCAGAGCACTTCCCTGTGGTAGTTGTCCAGGTGAGGATGGTCTGACTCCCAGCTTTTTCTTATAGAGTACTGGGACGTGCTTGGCTCAGATCTCTGCAGCGCTTTTCAGTACATCCTACACACAGGAGAGATGCCTGACAGCATGAGTGAGGGCTTGATCTACCTTATTCCCAAGGAGGGTGGCTCCTTGGATGAGATTCGACAGTGGCGGCCCATCACCATCCTCAACCCAGCCTTCAAAATTCTTGCCAAGGCTCTAATTTTGAGGATTCAGCTACCTCTAGAGAGCATCATACATGGGACACAGACAGGTATTGTCAAGGACTACAGTACATCTTTACTTTCTAGGAGGCGTCTGCCCTTGCGCGCCTTCGTGGTGAGGATCTGGTGATACTTCTTCTCGATTTTAAGAAGGCCTACATAGAGTTGACTGGGACTTTTTGGAGAGCACTCTAAGCGGGATGGGCTTCTTAGATGCCTGGATAAGAGGTGTGTCAGCTCTCTACAAATGGGCACACAGTCAGGTACTTTTGTCAGGTGGTAGAGGCGATCGTTTCATGCTCACACGTTCGGTCAACAGGGCTGCCCTCTTGCACTTTTTCCCTTTCTGTTCTATGCTGAGGCGATGAGCAGGTTTTTGGCTTCATAGCAGGTTGGTCTACGTGGCTTAGCGCTCCCTATTCAAGAAGATGAGCTATTGAATGCTGAGTTTGCTGACGACTCAGCCTTGTACTTGGGAGGGCCAGGAGGCCAACCTTCACAGCTGTGAGTAGGCTGTTGAGACCTTTTGTTGTGCATCAGGCGCATTGATCAACTGAAGAAAGACAGTGGCTTTCTCGATTGGTAGTGCTCCTACGCCTGATTGGCTGCCAGGTGAGGGTTTCAGATGGATTCCCCCCGGGACTGCAGTTGGGTACTTGGGCTGTTAGGTTGGCTTGGACTTGTCTCTAGATAAGCAGATTGCTCCCCTCCTCCTATCCATAAGGAGGAAGTCATTACATTGGAGCTCCACATGACTTTCTTTGGCAGGCAGAGTTGTAGTGGCCAACCAGGTGTTGCTGGCTACTACGTGGTACATCACTTCTTGTTGGATCTTTTCGAGTTCCTGCATCAGCCAGGTAGAGAGGCTGATCAGGAACTTCCTTTGGTGAGGACGTGACACCCAGAAAGCCGGGGCCAAAGTGGCCTGGCTGGTCATCACTCTTCCTTGTTCTCAGGGAGGGTTGGGGATCATAGACCCAGCACAACAGAGTAGAGCCCTTCCTGGGAATTTTGTTGTCAGAGGACTACTTCCAGATAAAGAACCCTGGAAGGAGTTTCTGCTTCAGTGGCTTAGTGCTAGAGTGCCTCAGGCTAGAGGCCCTTGGCGACCTTCAACCAATTGGATTTTCACAGAGATGCGCAAAGTTGGGCTGAGCAGGAGACTGGAGGACCGTTTTGCTGTGAGATTGCTCCGTTCTTGGGAGCAGCTGGTTGCTGCGGAGAGGCCTGGAGAAGCATCAGCCTACTTGCACGGAGGAGCAACTGAGACAGCCCCTGGTTTGGAACCCCATGGTTAGCACTCAGAGAGGCCACTTGGTTGGTAGTAGGCCTCATGTTTCTTGGGGTCCCATGGCAGAGGGTCCAGCACGGACTTTAGGTGACCAGTTATAGTTTTCACGCTTGTCAGAGAAGCTTTAGAGCATCCAGCTTCAGGGCATGAGAGGGGTGCAGAGCATGTGTCAGGACATCACAGAGGCAGTACCAGTTGAGTGTCTCACGTCTCTTGAGTCAGCAGCGCCCAGATGGATGGGAGCCTTCACACGACTGAAGGTTCTCATCGCAGTTCGGGCTTGCTCAGAGACTGTCCCCTCCCTGTTCTTCGAGCTACAAGGTGTGCGTCATTTACACCGTGTTTCAGTAGAGACCCCACAGGTGGCAGATTGCTGTTTTCAGAGGATCTGTGTTGTGGGAATTTGTCAGAGGACTTGTATCATAGATCCTGACCCAACAACTCTTGAGACTGGCCACTGGAGGCTATGGGCTTGGGAGTTTTGTCCACTGGCACAAGTGCAGTGGGATCCTAGGGAGTGGTTTTGGAGGGACCCTTTCTCCTCAACCGACCCCCTAGGTGTCCCTTTCTTTCAGTACACTGTTCATCTGGGACGTCACATACTGGCAGCACGGAGTGAGGCTCCTCCTACTGCAGCACCTCATTCGCAGGAGGAGGGTCTCACAGCTGAGTTCTTGTCATCTTTTTGGGCGAGGTTATGGGACTCCAGACAGCCACGACGAGTCACTTTTTCCCAATGGCTGGTTGGACATTGGGCTACAACAGTTGGGAGCTGGCTTGTACATAGTGGTCTCTCCGCATCATGCGCAACTTGCGACCATCCTGTGGAGATTCAGCGCCATTGTCTTTGGGATTGTCCTTTGGCACAGTAGGTTTGGCTTCGTGTCCTTCGGCTGATGCCAGCTCTTTCCACGACACGACAATACACTTGAGGGACAGCTGCTTGGTCCACTTTCACATGAGGAAATTTCGGAGGTCATTTGGAGGGTCTTCTAAGAAAATGTATTTTTCGCTCTCTTTGTGTACTTTAAGTAGATTCTTTACCCTTTTGAACATTCGTCTGTAATGATTGAGGGATAATCTTCTTTTCAGTTGCATTGAATGAACCTCGTCAACATGGAGGGAATGAGGCTAACATGGAGGGACGAAGCCGCAACTGCCTATTCACTTTTCATTAAACCTGCACCTTTGGCTAATGGCGCACTCCTCAAATGGCACAAATGTTACGCAGAAACGAGCTAAATATCACCTTCACATTGATTTGGACAACGAGTACCAACCATTGATTAAGCGGAGTAAAGCAAACACACATATACCTCCCGCATCCATAGACACGCTCAGAGCTCAGGGAGCTAAACACATAGATATCTGGACGAGAGGCTCTCTCTATCCTAAGAATCCAATGACTAATGCGTCTCCAGCATTTGTCAATCCTACAAGCTTATTGACCTTTGCTGGTGTGATGGAAAAAACGGCCTTCTGGGTTATTGTAAATCTCTTACAAGGCAAGCTGAAACTTATAAGGGCATTCTCCAAGCTCAACAATGTGAGATTGTTCGTCTTTCACATTTGCATTCTATAGATCAGGTTACCATTTTGTAACACAAAGCAGAGGTACAGGAACTGAAAGGAAAGGTACGAAGTTGTCAAATGAAGGACACCATCTTGGGTGGTTGTATCCGAAAGAAGAAATTGCACAATCTTGAAACATTGCAGGTTGCATCCGGAGGTCTTAAGAAAAGAATCCGAGCATTAAGGTGATATAGTCTTAGTTAAGTAAATTTTTTGTTTTTCTAGTTATGCATTGTTTTCATGTGCCTAAATAGTGTTAGTTAAGTAAATTTTCTGTTATTTACTTATGCATTGTCTTCATGTAGAGATTCAATCTATCCTGACAAGGAAAACATTGATCCCAAAGCCAATATAGGAAAGAGATTGAAGCCACTTATAAGTAGAAGCCTTGCAACAGATATAGTACATGAGAAGAAGTTTAAGGTCCTACAGTGAAATGTACTGAACCGCTTTATTTGAGAGAACTCAGTGCCTGCAAAAGAGATACAAGACACACTTGATTCACTTGGTGTAAGCAAAAGAGGATATTCGGCTATACAGAAATCTGTCTCATCCATCTTTGTTAAGAAGGGAATAAAATCCAAACTTTTACCATTCTCAAGTGTTTGGAAAGAGAGGCTTTACCTTAACGACGCATAGGGAGATTATCTTGGACAGCCTTTTCATATTAAATCAACTTACAGTGGCCATGGAGTAAACATGACATATGATGAGTTCAATAATATTTTTATGGACCTGCAGATGTTACAGAAGAGAATGGTGGAGTTTTACAACATCACATTTGAAGAGTCACGAAAGGTATTACATTTTGTGTTGAAACTGGATGAGTGTGAGCTTGTTAACGACAAGAAGCTAGAGCGTGTTACTATTACTTTAATGAATAGAGTCCTCTCAAAGTGTCCCACTGATGATCCTTTGTATTTTAGTGTTCAATCAGAATTTAACATATGGTGGCTTGGTGCTTTTGAGGTAAGCAAGATTCTCAGCTGAGCTCAAATATTCACATCTACTTAAGTCTCATTTATTTTGTGTTGCAGGTAAAGAAAGAAGATCATGAGATTCTATATTGGATGTTCCATTAAATTAATATTCCGGAGGTGATTAATTGACAGACTAACCACGGAGAGGTACTACGTTTAGATGGAAGGGGAGACTTTCAAGTTCAGTGGCATCTTGCAGGTGACCTCAAAACATTAAAGTGCATGTATAATTGTGGAATGGGTGTAATGGCAAAGTCGTCATGTTTGTTCTGCATGGAGCCTGCAAAGCTGTGGAGAAAAGCTCCAACACGTCACATTGAGGACCCTGCTTTTCGACCGGTTTTGAAAATACCACTTGTGAATGTCCACATTTGTACAATGCATGCCCTTTGTAGAATTGTGGAGAAATTGGTCTACTTATATATCGGCTTTGCTTGGAAAATCAAGAACTCAACAGAGCGACAGGTGGCCCTGCAGTGCTTAGAATTGGTACTGTTGGATATGGGGCTTCATGGTGGCAATGTGAAAATCCAGCGGGATGAAAAGAGATCAACTGCTGAGAAGGATGTCCCATGTAAACCATCCATCGGTGGGGTGAAGGCATGGAGGTTTTTATCTAAACCCCAAGGAATACGAGATCCGAAGCTAACAAAACATGGAAAAATATATAATACATCTTATGTTAGCAAGGCAGAGTATCAGAGCTGGAAAAATCTACATATTGCAGTCAAAGATCAAGAACCAACTACTCGTAACGCGAAGGCTGAGGTTTGGCGATAGATAGAAATGCTATTTTTGATGTGCGACAAAGATGACTGGTCACAAGGTGATATGAACAAGTTCAAGGAGAATCTCAACCTTCTCAAGACAACATGGACAGACACCCAGATTACTCACTACATGGTATTATTGTGTATTTGATTCTCTTTTATGTGTAAATATGTGAGTGTAAAATATTCTAAGTAATCTGTTTTCATATCCAGCACATCATTTTCAATCATTTACCATATTTTATACAAAAGTATGGGAACCCGGCCATATGAAATACCCAAGGGATGGAAAAGTCACATTACATAGCCAAAAATGCGTATTTCAGGCACACACGACATGGTGGCTCTCGAATCAAGGCTAACAGTTTGAGAGAACTATTTGAATGGTTCTATCGTAGAATCATTCATCGAATGCAGGCAAAAGAAGTCTTGGCCTCTTCAGCAACAGCACAAGCCATCAGACATTTACAACAAAATAAAATTAAAAGATCAATGACATACAACAACTCCGGTGCTCATGAAGGTCAACGAAGGTGGAGAGAGACAATGGTGTATGTGAACCACAAGTGGAGAAAGATACTCTGAGTGGATGACATTGTACAAAATTTCTATATTTCTGTAATACATGATCTTATATAATTGCTACTTGAAGTGTATCAAGATTTTGAAGGTTCAATTTTGTTTTTTGGCACATCACCCTTGTAACGAATCATGAGATGTTTGCCATACTCTAAAAGTTCATCCGGGTTTTGTCTGCCAAGAGCTAGTGCCATTGCTGTGTAAGTGTAGTAATACGCTGCCCAACCACCTGTATAGCCCAGGCAATAACCAAAACAATCTCTGGCAAACACTTTGTCCACAAGAATGACTTTATCTGCACTTTTGGGCAGCACGGGTCCACCCAAGAAGCGTGATAGTATCTTTAATGTGTAAGTTGTTGTTGTACCCTCTTGTGACATTCCATTGTGAAAAACTATTATCGATGACTCGCAAAGCTTCGAAAGGTACTGGGCTAGGGCCGCATCCCTTCCACGATACTCTCGAGTCCGCCGTCGAAGGAAGTCATCCTTGTCAGCAATCCAAGACTGCACATATCATGTCTGAGTAAGTGACATAGAGAGAGAGCGAGAGAGAGAGAGAGAGAGAGAGAGAGAGAGAGAGAGAGAGAGAGAGAGAGAGAGAGTTACCATGAAGCTCTCATCCTGCAAAAAGAGGTTTTCCTGCCCCCAGAGGTCCACAGACGTAGTTGACTCCTGACCTGAATAGTTAAACCAATCCTCCACTTCTTTGTGACTTGTTGATGGTCTTAGGCTTTGTCTTATTGCTTGGAAGGTGGCTTCATCCGGTAGTGTCTCCTTGTATTTTTCAGCTTTCTAAAAGCAACTTCGGAGGCATTCCATTAAATTGCTGGATGTTTTCATTGCCTCATCATCGCTACTATCCTCTGAAACAAATCCACTCCTCTCCTCTTGAATTCTGGAAATGATAGCAAGGGAGAAGTCCTCCCTTAAATAAAAGATGCTTTACACATCATGTAAAAAGATATAAGTCCTGTCTCCAATCCTGAACTCAGGCACAGCAGGCAACATCATCATAGCATGCTTCTCAATGAAGTTACTGACATCCAAGGGTAGTTTGATTTCTGTTGTTTTCACAGAGAGCATCTTACTTCTTTGAACTTCAATTGCCTCACCCTCAAGGTCGACTGTATCTTCAACCTCCTCGACTTCTTATATGTGTGTTGTCTCCTCGCATTCTTCATCTGGTGCTGCATCATGCTCCTCTATCACCTCATCAGGATTCTGCATGAGGAATCCAAACAGGCTGTTCAGGTAAATCATAAAGCCAAAGGATTCCTGTATAAGTTTGCACTCTTTTTGGTGCAAAGGGCAAGCTGAATGTCGGTAAGCAGGTGGTAATTCCCTATACTTCTTCAGTCCCTGTCCTTTCCACCGCAGTCATTTAGATGAACCACAGTCTCTCTCTCTCTCTCTCTCTCTCTCTCTCTCCAAAGCACACCAAAAAACACAGACACACCCACACCCTCTCTCTCTCTCTCTCTCTCTCTCTCTCTCTCTCTCTCTCTCTCTCTCTCTCTGTGTGTGTGTGTGTGTGTGTGTGTGTGTGTGTGCCTCTCCACAGTACTAAAGGTGCTCGTAGAGAGTTCCAAAGACTACTTGGTTGTCTCTGCGCGCCTTTAGTACACACAGAGAGAGAGAGAGAGAGAGAGAGAGAGAGTCTGTGTGAGCCCCTGTGTTTGTGTGTGTGTATCTGTGTCTGTGTGTGTGTGTGTGTTGAACAATATAGATTTGTTTGTTTCCACACACACATACATACACACACACACACACACACACACACACACACACACACACACTCTACTAGCTATTGTTAGAAATAGAGAGAGAGAGAGAGAGAGAGAGAGAGAGTGAAAGAGATGACCTTTTGTTGGGGGATTTTGCAGAAACTCCATGGGAGCCGTTTGCTCCATTGCACACTCTCTCTCTTTCTCTCTCTCTCTCTCTCTCTAGATACGTATAACGGTAACACCTGACGGCGCCCTACGTGTTGATTAAAATAGAATCTAGATGTGCATGCTGCACGTTTGGTCATTTAATGCGGCCGGATACGTTAGTACGTGACACCTAAAAGGTATGAGAGAGAAAGAGAGACACCGAGAGAGTCAAAGAGAGTGAGAGAAAGAGAAACTGAGCATGTGTCTGCGTCTGCGAGACAGAGTGAACATGAAAAAGAGAGTAGGTTTGGCATCTCCTACCAAGGTTTGGCCTTATCTCTCTCTCTCTCTCTCTCTCTCTCTCTCTCTTTCTAAAAGGTCTCCCTGTGCCTCTCTCTCTCTCTATCACCCTCTCTTTCTCAAAGGTCTCTCTCTCTCTGTGTTTCTTTTTCTCTCTCTTTCTCTGTCACATGAAATTTCATATCTATCTCTCTTACACACACACACACACACACACTCCCTCACACACATAACCTCTCTCTCTCTCTCTCTCTCTCTCTCTCTCTCTCTCTCTCTCTCTCTCTCTCTCTCTCTTTCCTTTTCACTAACGGCGCGCGGAGGTGTATTTTATGGTCAAAAAATTCTTTCACGCGTGCCGTTAGTAATGGGATAAGTTTTGGTGAGAGAGAGAGAGAGAGAGAGAGAGAGAGAGAGAGAGAGAGAGAGAGAGAGAGAGACTCTTCTATTTGTATACAGTGGAATGGCTAGAACAAAGGCCACTGCAAGAAAGGCGAGCAAGGGACCAAGGTTAACAGCTAAGGCAAGTAGCAGATCTGCAACCCCAAAGAAGAGACCTGGAAAACCAAGTAAAATTTTGAAAGGTCCAAGGATGAAGAAGTTACAGAGCTGCATGGGACTTTTCAGAGAAATCAGGAAGGCACAAAAATGTGTTGATTTGTGCATACCAAAGCTGCCCTTCCAGAGGATGGTGAGGTCCATTTGTGATGAAGCTACCTGGGGCACTAAAAGGTGGAAAGTGGTTGCATTGATGGCTCTACAGGAAGCAGCAGAGGACTTCCTACTTGAGTACATCAGTGACATGACCATTGTAGCAACCCATGCCCACAAGGTGACTGTAATGGACAAAGACAGCGAGACACTAAAAAGGGTAAGGTGGAGGTATGACAAACTTCTGGTACCCAATGACTGCAGGGATAAGAAAATGAGGGAAATTTTGCTATTACCCCCTGAACTATTGTTACAAGTCACAGTTGTAGATGCCACACATGATGTTAATACAAGGGCAAGGGCAGAGACGGTTGCTCGCAAAACAGAAGACATAAGGGAAGCAGAACTTAAGGAGAAAACGAAAGTAGCAGTGGAGCCCCAGAGGGAAAGAGAATGCAATGTGACTCGATCCATCGATGCAAGCAACAAAGATACTCTACTTTCAATGAAGGATGGTTTGCTTGCAGAGATACCATTTATAGATGGAGCTAGAAAGCTGGCTCTGGATATAGTGGACATTAATATATAGCTGGATCCAGATGCTGAGATATCAGATACAATTATCATGTTTGTCTTAAGTAAGTTTTAATATTTTGCTCACTTTGAAAACTCAAATGATAGGTGTACTAAATCAGGTACACTCCCTGCAGTTTGATCAAAAGTCAACTTCCACCGCACACCCACACGGAGGTGTTTCTTCTTGATCCACAAATGTCTGTGATTATTAGACAGAAGAACAATCCATCTATCACATTCGAGAGTTGGTTTCTCCACTAGGCTATGATGGAAGTAATTGTCATCATCTTTCCTTATGAGAACAACCATCACTAGAGTCTCATATGCCTTGATGTTGAGCAGCCAGCAATGTGGGTGTTCAATTCAATAAAAGGAACCCACCCTGAAATTAGGTTGTAAGTGTTATGTATCAGAAAGTGTTTCTTATGGATATCCATGTAAATTTGAAAGCCTCAAGCTAACATCCTTTTACTCCTTTATGCCGTTGTATAAAGAGATTATTGCTCGCTTATGGAAATCTATGTGGAAGGTACGAACTATACAAGGCCCCAATCAAAGATGTGTCTGTACCAAATCAAACCGATGCAACTTCTTGTGGTTGGAGATGTCTTCTCCATGCAAAATATGTCCTGCAAAGCTACTTTGCATTACAACCTTTCATGACTAAGATAACCATTTGGCAATGCATTCAGTCAGTTTTGGTTTTCTTTATACAAGACTTCTCACCATGTGGTCTTTCAATTTTGCAGAGTGCTGTGCAAAACTACACATATGATGATTTGCAAAGATATCGGGAAAGTCTAATACAACACCTGCTCACTATGTCGAACCCCAGAGAAGCTGAAGATAGCTACTTGGACGACCGGACAATTGATATGACAATACGTGACGAGCCACTACCAGAAGCCCTTGCATCAGATACAGTGGAACCACAACGAGCCGAGGGGGTCATAACAGCCAAAGATGAAAGGGCCGAGGATGCAGAAAGGCCAAACGAGGCTATGCAAGGTGCTAGTGTACAAGCAGAGGGGCTTATGGAGGAGACAATGAAAGAGTCAAGTAGGCTAGTGGAGGAGCCAAAAAAGCCCATGGAGGAAACCCTGGATGAGGCAAGGATGGATGAGGAAAGCAGGCCTATGGATGAGGCAATCGGCCAATGGAGGAGCCCCAAAAGGATATGGATGATGCAAGCCGACCAATGGAGGGAGAGGAAAAGACCTTGGAGGAAACCCTGGATGAGGCAGAAAGAGCCATGGGGGAGACCCTTGATGAAGATGAGAACGATGACTACGACGATGAAGCTAAAGCAGAGGATAGCAACAATGACAACAACACTATAGAGACCCAGTATGGACCCTTGCTACCTGTAGATACGGTTGTTCCGGTAATGTCTATTCAAGTATGGAAAAATATGTTCATCTTCTAACTACTTATATGTACTCGTCAACTTTTACAGAGGTTGATTATCTTGGACATCAATGGATTGCTGCTGATGCGCGTGCCTCTGGGTATAGCAGGCATCTACGAGGATTTGCAAACATTTCGGATGGGTACTTGTCGAGTTGTGGTTCGTCCAGGAACAAAATAATTTATTCAGTTTCTTCTTTCGCGCTTTAGAGTTGCCATATGGTCTTCAATGCAAAGGAAAAACTTGTCGCCACTAGTTACAATAGTTTGCGGTGTATGCAGTGCTAATACGACAGATTTTTCCTTTTTGTATGATCAAAGAAAATGCGTTACCGTCGAGGGCCACTACCACCCTAAAAAACCACACTTACCTCTTTTGTACAAACCGTTCAGCCAAATCGATGTACCCTTTGATGCAAATAATACACTACTGATTGATGATACTCCTGAAAAGGGATACCTAAATCCACCAGGAACAACTATCTCACCACCCTCTTTTGAGGGGCATACCTTTGATTTTTACCTTGAAGACATTTTGATTCCATACTTACAGAAACTGTATCTCATTCCATTGTTCACGGATGAGTTTGTACTTTCTAATGAATTAAGATGACTCTTCTATCATGTCTTTGTCTTGCCTAACATTGAGAGAGAGAGAGAGAGAGAGAGAGAGAGAGAGAGAGAGAGAGATGTGGCAATGGCTAAAGAAATGTATTTCAAGAACACTTATATTCACAGACCACAATTAACAAATGAGCTCAAAAAAACTTCATGTATTGAAATTCATTCGTATACACTTGGGTTCACAAGAATCTCTGTTACATTGACACTATTTCAACCCGACCATCCATCTCTTTGCACAAAATATCTTTCTCCCTACGCCGCATCAGCTTACGGCCAGCTAGGAAAAAGGAAAAATTTGAAAGGTCCATGTCCATTGACTCTTCAATTATGTCGTGCCGTAACTGCATAAGACTACATATCTCCCTTATTGTAACCACCAACATTAGGCCATGCTCTTTATCAAACACTTCCACATCCACAACAGGATAATCTTCCAAACCTGCAGAAACCTGGTCCATAGGAATGTACTTACCTTTGAGCATTTGTGATCGCATATACCAAAAGGAGACTAACAGTGATTGGCTTGCAATCATGTACTTGACAACTAGAGTGTCAAGCGCGACCTCTCACCATATGCCAATCTCTTCCTTTACATATCATCCTTTGTCAAGAAGTTTGTCACAGGATGACTGCTGAAATGACTTGCACATGAACATAGTTTTCATAACACGTATATTGTAGTTATGAAACAACTCTATGAACAGTGCAGCAGGACAAAAGTTTGCAATTCTAACCAGTTTGGTGGGAATAGAGCTACGTAGAGACCTCTGTATATCCTTGTAGAGCTTACTTCACATTGCCTCCACCATTGTATCCTCAGGAACTGGCCAGTCCACAGTGTTCCAGTCGGTTGGTGGAGGCACTTTCACCAACATGCCATTCTTAT
The DNA here is from genome assembly GCF_014529385.1 of Adiantum capillus-veneris. Classification (NCBI taxonomy): domain Eukaryota; kingdom Viridiplantae; phylum Streptophyta; class Polypodiopsida; order Polypodiales; family Pteridaceae; genus Adiantum; species Adiantum capillus-veneris. Next base: position 175,074,895 of record NC_140931.1, on the reverse strand, counting down.
TCCCTGGGCAGAGTTGGTAGAAGTGGTCATAGAAAAATATTTCTTCATCAGCGAGGCTTTTGCTGGTTCTCCCTAAATACTATAGAGAACCAATGTGGGCATGAACGACAAGGAAGAGGCCTATTATGCACTCCACAGGCTCCCATTGCTCATAAGAAAAGGGATAAACATCTGCAAAATATATAACAAGAGTTAAACTAAGAGTATAAATAAGTGAAAATGACAAATCTAATGTAGTTGAGATGTGAAGAATGGAGCCATTGCTTATAAGAAGAGGGATAAACATTGCAAAATATGTAACAAAAGTTAAACTGAGAGTATCAATAAGTGAAATGACGAATCAAATGCAGTTGAGATGTGAAGAATACTTACAATTGCAACGTGGTTCATGTATACCTGACACATTTCCACCATTTGCTATCACGTTTGGATGGGTAAATACATGCTGAACAAGAACTTCCTTTATAGATCTTTTACTGATTTCAACTTTGAAATCCAACACTCTGGCCTTCCATGCTGAGCAGTAAACATTGATAGCACTAGACCTCTTGGATCTTCTTGGTTGCATTAGGACCCATGAACCTTTGTTTATCCTTTGTCCAACCCATTGGTTCTCTGCACTTATTGAAGTTGATATTGTAATTGATGATATGCTACTACTTGGACTTCTAGGAAAAGTGCAGGTGTTGCTAGTTGGTGTGAGAGACCATAAACACCTAAAGCTTCTTGGGCGAGAAGACGTGGAAGCCATAGCTCTGAGAGAAAAGCTTTAGTGGAGGGAGATTCACTTTGAAAGCATCCTAATGGAGGAAAAGTGTTTTACAATTCCAATATCTTGTGCGGGCTTAATGGCCACCCTCCAGTACGTTAATGACCATAAGAGAATATCAGCAGTGGGACCACACATGCACCTAACAGCTCGGTAAAAGCAAAGAAGTTACGATGCCACAACCTAGATTCGTGAAAGTTTTTAAAATATTTTCCTATTTCTTAAGTCTTTCCACGTATTTTCCTACGTAACGTAGCCCTCAAGCTCATTGGATGAACTCTATTTTCTCTCTCTTTCATATGGCCCTCCAAATGACCTTCGAAATTTCCTAATACGGTCCCGGCGCTTCAGTTTGAGCTGTCCTCCACCAACGGGATGATAGTGATGCAGGAGGGCCGACCTACACCTCAGCCTACTACAGAGCTTACTCCACAGGAGTGGTGCAGTGAGAGAGAGGCGTGTTGGGAGTTCATCTGTGGCCTGAAACTTTGGTTCATTTGGAGGACCCGTTGCTTTTGCATCTTTGAGGCTCGATGTGTTGGGAGTTCATCTGTGGCCTGACACTTTGGTTCATTTGGAGGACCCGCTGCTTTTGCATCTTTGAGGCTCGACGTGTACCACAAGCAGAGACTATTCGGGATCTTTGGCTAGAGCTGGTGGTCCACACTCTCAGAGGACAATTCAAGAGACTCCAGGGTACCTTCGTCCACATGTGGGAGCGTAGAGAGGCTTTCCTTTGGCTCTGACGCCCTGGACCTTTCTTCACCATGGTGCACAGTGTGATGAGATGGCACTACCGTCCAGTTGTGTGGCTGTTCCCACCTCCCATCTCTTGATTTAGCCTCATTGTACATATGTTGTTTTTTCATTGGGAGAGTCTCTCCCCTTAAGATTGTTGTAACCCTCTCTAGAAGAGGTGGTTGTAGCCCTATGGGAAGTTTCATTAACTAATAGAAGGATCTTTTTCTCGGGGAAAAAAAAATGCAACAAGCAATGGCAACCCCTAGCATTCTGCGACGACTGTTGGCTAGGCTAGGGAGCCAAGGATGACGCATCTTGCTGACAGATTGAATCCATGTTTTGTTGCCCATGCAACTTGTGAAAACACCACCACAACTTGATATTCACTATATCAACCTCTCGTTATTGTTGGTATCATCAGGAGCAAATATCGAGGCTAAGAAAGTAATCAATTGCAACATGCAATTGCAGCACGCTTCCTAGCTAGTCAAAGACAAAACCAATGTACCCAAAAAGATTGCACTATTTCTACTAGTATAAAAGGAAATGACAATATCATGTCGAATATAGACTAGAGGACTACCATTGCCTCTGCCTTGGTGGGTAGGGTATTCTTATCCACACGTGTACTTTGCCGCTAAAGACGACAAGGGTCGAAACTCATCAAATTTTGATATGTTTATGTCTATTTAAATAAATAAATGACTTTTATAAGGGAGCTGTATACGCTCATCGAAAATCTCTTACAAGTTGGTGGGGAGAGGTGGATCATGGATAGGTGTAGGAGGGAGGCTTCCTAAGACTGGGAGGAGCGGTTGGAGCTTGCAACAGAGTGGCTGTGTGGTCTTGGGGGCGGGGGGGGGGGGAGAGATTGTGGGCATTGGGGTACTAGTATATCCACAACAACAAACAAGGGTCCTTTCCTGCAATCAAGTAACCGTTCACCCCCTCTTTCAGTCTCTTCAATAAGTCATCATGTTTTGGCTATCACTTACAAGTCATGAGTCACAACGTCTCTCTAGAGACTCATCACACCAATCTATGCACATTACACTCTAAGACTAATCGCGTCTAGGTCGTGTCCAGCGTGAGTGGTAGCTATGGGATTATTGGGCTCAGCTAGAAAATGAGGAGTCGCACCTCTAGTGTATTTCAAAAATAGAATGGAACGCAGCTTTTCAAGGAGAAAATATTTTTTACTTTCAATGTTTTGATTGGTCAAATTTTTCCTACAAATGAGGACGTAGAAATCTCGCCTAAAGTATAGCTTATCACCTACTCTTTTGAAAGTACTAGCACAACTTTAGGAGGGGCTTGAAAATCAAGGAAACGTTCCCGTCTTATCTCAATTGAGTATATTGCTTCCCCCCACTCTTAGAATAAATTTGTTGAGAATACATTTGTTGAGGCTGGGTTTAGACGGGTGGCAACAGAGAGGGGAAAAGGGGCGTGCTTTCTTGGTGGTAGTTCTCCATTGGAGCAAGAAGAAAGAGGACGCTTCCAGACCCACCAAACATTGGGCGATAAAGTACAACAACTTTTGTTGCTAATTTCTATCCAAACGTATTCAATAGAATAGCGTATGAGGACATACAAGATGTTTTCTACATCGTCACATATGCTAAAACATTAGGGCCAAAAACGGCTCAAAAAGGGTTGTGCAAGGAGTTAGTTAACTTGCTAATTAGCGAAGCCTTTGACGGTCAAAATAGCTCCAAATTTGGCCGTTTTGGATATTTAAGAGGGAGGACACCATTTAAGGCATATCTTGGTACATATCTGACTCAATACAATAGACGAGGTCGCTTTCACTTTATTCCCTCTTGGTTCATCGGTTGTTGGTCCCCATTCAAGTCACTTGGCAGCAAACAAACGTTTTCCAACTTTTGTATCACTTCTTTTCCCCCCTTTCCCTCTCTCTCTCTCTCTCTCTCTCTCTCTCTCTCTCTCTCTCTCTCTCTCCACCCTCGCGAGCTTGCCTTCCCTCATTGCACCTGTCAAAAGCTTCATCATTGTGTGTTGTATAATCCATCAAACCTTCCACATTAAGCTCGTCACACCTTGCAATGAGTGAGACACATCCTGCATCTAATCCCGCATCTAATCACAAGATTTCTCTCTACCGTTGTAAGAGAACCACTATTTTTGCTCTGACTAGAAGGACCACAACCGCAAGAAGACGCCATTTCTAGTCTCTTCACTCTCACAAGCTTTCAAAAGGTTTCTCACCAGGTTTTCTTTGACTAGAAGCTCATTACACCTTACACATTCATCTCCATACTCCTTGGAATGATTGCAACATCTCTAACATGCAATACATAGCAGTTCATAAGGAGATCAATCTCAACCAAGAGTAGGCAACCATGAGTATCAAAGCCACTTACACATGGGAATGAAGCTCAAGGACTTTGAATTCAAGGGAAGGACCAAAAGGATCTACAGACACAAGGTAGCTTGCATCCAGCAGACCCAAGAACTGGAAGGTATCAATCCAACTTTTTATAGGTTTCATGATTTTAGTAGATTTATTGGAGGTGGAGTTGATGGTTTGTTAGGATTCGCAGGCACACATTCATCATGCCAATTTCACTCATCACATTTTAAGTACCTTGTTTATGAATAAAACACAAGTTTTAAACATCTTGAAAATAAAATAGCCACTTTGACATAGGAAAACAAACAATAATACAGGCCCTTAAAGAAACATCGTTAGGATTAAGAACATGAGTCAAACAAATGAAAGAAGTTTAGAAATTTGTCAAGGAATTTGGCAAAAAGGAAGAAAGGTTAATTTTTTTTTTATAGACAACATGTAACCAACATCTTAGGCTTTGACATGTCTTATATTTCTTAGGAAAGAGTAATATTTCTGAATGAACTTATGTGTTAATCTAACAAATCAAACCTAAGATATAGATGAATGGCATTTTTGTTTATGTTTCCATTGCATGGAAAGCACTAGAAGAGGAACATGGATTTGGAATATAAACAAGAAAATGACCATCTAGCAATAGAGTGAATTCTTTTTAACTCTACCTTTTTCTCTTATGATTTTGATGTAGATTTTAGTATCTTGGAAAAATGGCTTTGCTACATCCAAGCTATGCCTAGGCTATTAAGCCAGCAAAATTTGCAGATGAGTGAAAAGAAAAGTGGAAAGCCTTGCTCTCACACATGGATTTCCTTGGTGGTCTAGTGCATTTAACAAAGGATCCAACTCTTTCTAAAAGAATACATGATGTCGCAAGATGTTTCAATGGGAGGTACAAAAGCCAAAGTACTCAGTTTGGTTTCTCTAAGTTGGAAATTGGTCTCACCAATAGTTTTATTTCTTGCAATATGTACTCTATCTAGAAGGACTATATTTTGCAAAACAAGGGCCCCTTGCAGCATGGAGAATTCACATTATCAGGCAGAAACTCTATTTTTTATATACAAGGAAGGGAAAAGGAGGAGGATAAAGAATAACCAATGAAAAATTTTGTTTTTGCAATTGGTACTACAAAAAGCAATTACAAAAAATGAGATTACTAAAGCAACAACCACCACCTTCTCAATTCTTGAAGTTCTCCTTGCAAAACATTGTCAACTTTTACAATATAACTTACAAAGTTACAATTTATGTTCCTCTGAGCATGACATCAAGATTGGCACTTTCAACCCCATATGCCATAGAATCCATTTGCTTTAGACAAATTGCCTTTTTACTCTTAACATTTGTGTGAGAGAAAACTTGAATAAGAAATTTCCACTACTTGTGTGTACACTCTCATGTCATCACCATCCTGAAGAATGACTTGTATCTCCACCTTGCCTTGAGTGTTAAGCTTTGAGTACTTGAGCAATAAGCTTTGTGGGTTGAGCTTAAAGTTTGAGCCAATGGTGGAAGGAGTAAGCGGGATGGACCAATGGCTTAAAGGTTTGATGCAGCCACCAAAACTTTGACCAATTTCTTTAATGCGGGTTGCACATCAAAAGTTTGAGCACACATTCTTCTCTAATAAGAGCACTACATCAAGAATCTTGTAAAGGAGGATATTCATTTTGAAGGAGACAGCACATATGGTGCATAGTGTTTGGGAAAGGTCTGCCTCAGCGTAGCCTTGAGATGGATGAAAATCAAGATTAGCTGATTGTAAAAAGGAGAAAAAATCGATAAAATATAGTAGAAAACAATTAAAAAATCGTGAAAATTTGGAAATTTCTACTACTATTTCTAGTTTGCATATGTACAAACACTAATGGTGTAGCATGTCCATCATTTGGATTGCCACTATTGCCACCAAAAGAATGCCTACTGCTCCAAAGGTTGCCAGCACTACAACACAAGCACTACATAGGTAAACTATCAAACTACAAATCAAATCACCTAAAAGAGAGCAAAAGCGGGCTCAAATCTCAAAAAAGAGGCTAGAGGGTAGAAAGTAGATGTAGAGGGTAGAATGCAATGCTGCTGGGATGCGATCAATGGTAGATTGAAAAGCTACAAGTGCTTTCTTTAGTGTTGTTTAGGACCTATGCCCAAATGAAGCGATAAACGGTAGATTGAAGAGCAAAGCAATGGTTCACCGAAAATCCAGAGCATCCCATAAACTCAACGTAAAGGGGTGTGTAGCCTTGCCCCTACTCCCCCCACACGCGCTGGCGTGACCCAGCTCTTAGCAATCAATGGGAAAAGAGAGAGCATTGGAAGGGAAAAGGGGTCCTGTAGATTAAGAATTTAAGTCTAATATCTATCGCGCCATGCAGGAAACTGATCTGCTTGCGTTCGCATCTTTCGCGCATCCATCTGCCTGCGTTCGCAGCTCCTACAAAAACTGAGCGGAAAAAGGGAGAGCATTGGATCTGTTCTTCTTCAGTGAAAATTAAAGGGTCCTGAACGACGCGAGGAGAGGTAGAGCAAGAATGTAATTGCAATATCCATCGCACCATGCAGGAAACCGATCTGCTTGTGTTCACAGCATGCATCCAAGCATGCAAAAAATACATGTTCATGGTGCTCAAGCAGGTTCACCCTGACACAGGCATCTCCTCCTATTAGGCCATGAGCATCTTTAATTCCATCATCAATGACATCTTTAAGAAGCTTATGCAGGAGTTTATCCGCCTAGCTCGCAATTATAAGTAAATTGCAAATTCCATGAGAGGAGGCCGCTTCCATTGCTCTGTAGCCCTTACGAGCAGCTACTTTGCTCAAGCTGCTATATTCGTGACATTGAGGAAGACGATGATCAGCTTGAAGCCAAGCCCATATGAGAAGAATATATCCGTCTGCTGCTGATGCAGAGGCGCAACCACACGTGCTGCAGCATCCTTTGCTTTGCAAGAACTCAAAGCGAAGCTGGAGATCGACGATAGCTACTCATGTCCATGCAGACACTAGTGATGATTGTGTAGATTGTGTGCAGAAAGGGGCTCGCAATATCTATCGCGCATGCATCCGCCCGCGTTTGCAGCTCTTTTAGAAACTGAACGGAAAAAGGGAGAGATTGGATCTATTCGTCTTCATTGAAAATTAAAGGGTCCTGAACGGCGCGAGGAGAGGTAGAGCAAGAATGTAACTGTAGTATCCATCGCGCCGTGCAGGAGACCAATCATGTAAAGTTGTCCGATAATGCTACTTTACCTGACCCTGGCATCAATGTTACTCAATCGACAAAAAGCTAGGGTTCGATTGGATCAACCCAGTTTGTGGAACGCAAATGGAGGCCAAGGAAGATTGTTCATCATTGTCGTGATGAGAGAAAATGTTCAAAATGGGCTCCAAAGCCCTCATCAATGATGGCATCCCACTTAAACCTATCTCGATGAGAGAAAATGGGATCTGAAGCCCTCAACAAGAATGGCATTCCAAAACGTCCGACGCAAGCAATCTTGCATTTCAATCACAATTTTACGACCTTTAGTGTCCATGTAGCAGCAACAAGTAGAAGAAGGTAGTCAATATCGTTTACATTATGTTATGGTTATTCTAGAAGCTGTCTTCTTCTATCATGTGATGCCTTGGTTTATTCCTAGAACGCTCAAAAAAGCACTATACATTTGGACCAACACAAAGCTTTTGATTTATAGGAACATGCTAACGTCTTGTGACTCAAGGTTAACCGCACATTGTTGTGGATGTGGGTTGTGTATACAATCTGAATGATCACAACGTGTCTCTTTTCCATGTTCCAAAGAAAAATGAGAGAGAGAGAGAGAGAGAGAGAGAGAGAGAGAGAGAGAGAAGCGATGAGAAGAGGACACCATGGAAGCTTAGTGTTTATATCAGTTTGTAGTGTCTCTGAAAAGACCCAAACCTCTCACACAATGGAGGAAAGTTCAAAAAGTAGACGTTTGAAAAAACAACATTCTTTCATTAATGGCATCGTTTTCAAAGTCTGAAAAGGAAGATTTCGTAACTTCCAGGTCAACTTTAAGTGACATGAAATAGAAAAAACTTTGGCTACCAGGTCAACTTTAAGTGACATGAAATAGAAAAAACTTGGGCTACCAGCCACCAAAAACTTCCATCAAATACCAAATATAGCGGTTCAAACAAAGTGATAAAGCGTTCTTCGCCAAATTGGAACCTCAAAAGCCCAAGTTGGAGGAGACAAAAATGCCATCCTTTTGTATGCGTGTCAAATACACATTGGCCTATTTCTTAATCCCCAAATTAACAAACAACCCTTTTTTAACGGATTTTGCCCTAATGAGGTCATAGATATAGCCAAATGTTCACATATCCTACTCCCAATGGCCTCCTTTAGACTTGCACATGGCCAATGTCACGAGTTTATAGATTAGCTTTTTCTTAAGAGCTTGCTATACCAGCAGAACGACCTCTACTTTACAATCCAAGACTTTTGCTTACAAAAAATCCTACGCATAGATCACACAAAATGAACGTGATTACACCAGAAGAGCATGAAACCGGCCCGTAGGGCGGTAGACTTGAGCTCTCACCCGAACCTTTACTTTAACTTTACAACACAAAGGAACTTCACGAATACCACAAGACATCAAAACATCAAGACATTTCACGACTTGGTAGCTAGAGCGCTCCAAGCAGACAGCGACACCCTGTAGGCCCCAAAGACTGGGGCCCATTTCGGTATTTCTTTATTCTTCTAAAACTTGAGATAAAACCTGCAAATTTCTAGGAGCTGACCCACTTTTACCGGACTGAAAATGGCCGACTCTAGCCCGATTTCGGTAACATAACCACAGTAGTAGGCTTCACAGATAAAATCCCCATGCCAAAAATGACTTCCCCAGCGCATACAAGCACTTTCCCAAAGCTAGCGAGAATCTGCAGCACGCTGAATTCTCTGTTTTCTACCCTGAAAATGCATCAGATCACCTGTACAGTGATCCCATCACTTCCCCAAAGCTCCCGTGGGTATTAGGGATCAATTAGAGATGAAACCCTAAACCTACAAAAATACACAGCAGATTGTAATTCACTGTTTCGGGCTTCATTTCGTGTGCTGGCCACATCCATAGCAAGCCCTTGAGCTCCAGCACCTGTAGGGCTACTTGCCCTTTGAATCGGATGAGATTTCTCACGTAAAATATTTTTGAATTCACCTGTACCTGCGGGGGATTAGCAACTAGCTAATCTAGTACCTGTGCAAGAGGCTCTTGCCTTGGCAATCGCACATGAACCCACACAATTGTACATACAGATGAAAAGTCCTCAAGCGGGACGTCACGTTTCTGTATTCAAAGGGGGAGAGATGCACAAGAGCGGAATCATCGCGCTACATAGAGCAAGGGAGAAGGCAAGCTTTCCATTAAAGCTATGATCACCTGCACCCACTACTCACAGACACAGTGGATCACTTGAATGATCAAAATCAGCCTTCTCTCACAAATTTGGGAGCCTTGCAAGCTGCCAGATTGCTATGGAGCCGCCAAGTGTCCAATTTGCCTCTTTTGAGTTAATTTCCTAGTACCCACCAACTTATAAGTGGAGCGATGGGCCTAAATGACTTTGAACTTAGCCTAGACACCCTTTTACTGCTCGATTTCCAGTGCTGGCAGGCCCAACCATTTCGTGGTGACTTGCCCTTCCCGATTACCGGTGAAACTCTCGACTGTCGGCCGTTTCACACGGGCCACACAATGTCCTGCCATTTGTGACTTCAAAAAGAGGGTCCCAAAAATTAAATAAAAATCAAGGGAAAGAAACCAACAACTAAGGTTAGTGGTTGCCAGAGCCTCGTGACATACCCCCCTCTTGAAATCGCAAACGTCCTCAATTGCATGCGAGATATACATGCCATAGATTTAGTGTGATTAGCACCCTTTTATCATCATATGTACCCGCAAGAAACGTCATGAAACATAGATACAAATCACTTAATAAGACCTTCATTAATACCTTTAGCATTTATAGAGAAGTGTCCACTTCTATTGTATTGAATCCGTATGTACGTTTGATGTGCTAGCTCCATCATTACCCCTCCTTTGAGCATGTTGAGTTGGGGCATATGTAACCCAAAGGCCTCAAGGTAAAGCTGCAATACATTTGGTGACTCTAACAGTTCACACTCTTCCATCCACTTTGCATCCATAGGTGGATAGTTCTTGAACTTCACCAAATACCGTCATGCAACTTTTCCTTTAATATTTCTTTCTTTTGGCTTGTGCTCCATAAGACTGCTAAATCTTCAACTTTCTCTTCTCTTTTAGACTCCTGGGAAGCTTCAGGAGCCACTTTTTCAAAGGACCTCTTTGCTGGTCTTTTCTTTGACGTACCCCCTTTCAAGTTTCCTTGAAACCCACTGCCTTCTCCCTTCCACAAGGTATAACTAGTGTTGGCAACTTCCATAAGCCGAGTAAGGGTAACCACTCTATTCTTTGTACAGTTATCTCGAAGCCCTTTAGGCAGCCCACAACAATACTTCTCAATCTACCCTGTTTTTTAGTGGCACAAACCTATAGGAGGTTACTGAGAGCAACACTTTACAAAACTTCCGATTGTACTCTTGTAGACTTTTGCAAGTAGCCGCAGTGAGTTGGTGCCAATCCGTCATGACATTGGCTTCAAATTCATTTGACAGCCATGCAGATGCAAACATTTTCTTGAAGTATACCCATGTGGCGGGTGCTTGTCCTTGCATCAACAGTGTCATCCACCATGTAAGCCATTGCCTTTCAAGAAAGTGGCAGCTTTCCTAACCTTGGATGCCTCTGTAAAATTCCCCCTTGCATAAGCTGCATCAAACTGCTGGAGGAAAGTAAGAGCCTTTGCCTTATCCTCAAAGCCGTTGAAAGTATCAAACTTTACAGTTGCACCACCTTCTTTGTATGCTTTTGGCTTTTCCAGTACTCCCAATTTGTCATAGAGAAGCGTCTGCAACATGGGCGTTGTAATAGGGATCATCGGCGCCCCTTGGCCATTGAATTTTTGCGTCATTGGTGCCATATGTGCCTGCGGATTCGAAAAACCAGCCATGCCAAAATCGGTCTATGGCACCCTAAACTGGCCCGGATTGCACTCAAACCCTTGATGCATGCCATTGTTACCGTACATGGGGTTTGGCATGATGCCTTGCATACCCGCAAATTGTAAGGTGCAGCAGAATGATTGTTTGCGCTTTGCTCAAGATGAGTGCTCCGAACTGTGCTCAAGGTTCCTTTTTGTTCTTATGGAAGGTAGAGCCTTCCGTTCTTAATGAGAGAATGCTATGATCACAAACAAAGTGAATGGACACTATGCGTGCAAGTGTATGAGACTGAGAGATAGAGAGAGAAGAGAGATACGACACCAGAGACGTTGTAAAAACCTTCCTCCGAAGACCCCACTCTCGTCGGCGAGAGTAGTCTACTTATGATTGCACAAATGGGTACAATGATGATGCATGGACTGATGCAACTCGAGGCTATGTCGGTGACGACGACGGGAATGGCGACGCTGACCTAAGGGCTGAAATCTGCAATCTTCTGACTGCTGTCCAAAAAGCGCTATTTGCTGAAATCTGATGTGAAAGATCGTTGAATTTCCGGGCTGTTTGGACTGCTGGAAAAACGCAGATTTGGCTGCATTTTTGGGGGCTGAAAATCTTGACAAAAACGCTGATATGCTGCTGTTTCTGAGGCTGAAAAACGCTGCTTATCTGATGCTGAAAACGCTGCTGAATTTGCTGTAGTTAGGGCTAAAAACGCTGGTAGTTGGCAGCCCTCTGATGGTGATGGAAACGCTAGATGCAAGGGAGGCTAAGCGATCCAGATCTGGCTGAAAACGCCAAGGCAAGGGATGTGCTAGCGATGAGGAAAAACGCTAGGCTTGATGGAAGGGTGAAACGCCAAGGGGTGCTGGGTTCTTGATGGTTCTTGCTGAGAGAGGGGAGGACCTATTGCCAAAGGCCTGCTGTACTCCTTGCTCATCTTCCATTTAGTGCTAACTTTGGTTTGCTTATATATTTTCTTACCAAATTGCCCTACCTACTTTTGTTGGAAAGTCACTTAAATTAATAAGTGAAAAATGTCAAAAATAGGGAAAATAGGCTAAAATCACTGGAAAATTCCCTTGAAGGATTCTGATGGGACTGCTTATGATCATGCTGTGTGCAACCAGAGGATATGCATCTACACTAAGTGACTGGGCATGCACGGTCTACGAATAGACTCACAAAAAGTGCCAGATCACTTCTAATCTAGACTGACTGGACTGACTGAACCCTGATCATGCTGTAGCTTGTCCACGGACACATAGGGTTGGATGTGTCACGTAACATCCCCTCCTTTTGAAAGTGAGGTACGGGTACCGAATTGTATGGCGTCGAGGGAGATCGCCAATAGCATCCGGAATCCTGGAAGGGACTCTTCGTCGACGCACTCTGATGTGTGGGTTGTGCGGTACTTGAACTTCATAAAGGTCTGGAACGCTTGCTTCTTTGGGCTGCACTGAAAGCGACACAAAGTCTTCTTCAATGCTTCAACTTTGTCTAGAGTCCTGCTTTTACCTTCTTCAAGAATCTCCATGGCTGAAAATTCCTGAAACCACTTCCAACACAAAACCATGAACATACCCATTCCATGTAAAGTGAAGGGAAAAAATCTTGTCTTCTCTAAAGATTGTGTGTGCAATGTAAATGAACATAGAAACGGAGTGACAAACCATTCATCAAACATATGCAAACAATGAGATCGAATCTTTCTCTTTTGATCTAGAGCAATCAACTTTGGCAATCACAACGGAAATGCCCATGCTTCGTGCTCAACTTTCATGTGCTCGTTCTATGAATGTGTCATGCCAAGGAAGAGACATGGAATGTGACTTCCTTACATACATACTTTTCAGCTTTTCATGAGAACTCCGCATACATTCGTGCTCATCCATGAGAGAAAAGTGCTCAACATACAATATGTCATGCCTAGGAAAAGGGATCACATGAAGATGCTGACTAGAATACAGGAAACGATCACGAATGAAACACTCAAACAATGCGTGCGTATCAATCATGCGAACACATAATACTTCCTGTGAGGGTTCTTTGGACCTAGGCTCGAGAGCCAAGATCGATTCTTCCTGAATGATCGAATTATCTTGTGGGGGTTCTTTGGACCTCGTCTCGAAAGGCAAGATCGGTTCTTCGTGATTGATCGAATCTACAACGAGGTTAGCTTCGCTAGAAAAAGCATCAACTAACACATCATCCTTGTGAACAATCACATCATCTTCATGCAACTCATCATGCTTGTGAGAAATCACATCTTGATCATGCAAATCATCATGCTGATCATTGTCAATCAAATCATATCATGCAAATCATTGTCATTCAAATCATCATGCTGCTCACAATCATGCAAATCCTGTGTGTCATTCTTTGGAGAAAAAGAGACTGAGAGAGTCTCCTTTTCCCGAATCTTCTGCATCTGTGCCTGAGCTTGAGATACGAGTTGCAAGAACTCTTTCACCCGTTGGTCACTCTTTCCTTTGATGGCGGCTACAATTCTTTCTTGATGTTTGCGCTCCATTTTTGCTTTTCTTTCTGCGTGTCTGCGTTCCATTTCTGCCATTCTTTCTGTATTTCTTGCTTCGCGTTCTAACCTCTTTTCCAGAAACATCTGGTCTAATGCCTCCATAAAAGTTAGTGCAATTTTTGACGTAGATGGGAAGGGGGAGGGTCGGAAAAACCTCCTGGTGGGGAAAATTCTTCTTCGCCTCTCTCATGCTCATCACCTCCAAGCGAAGTATCCATTCCGCTTTGAGTGATGACCATTCTGAAGTCGTGGGTTCTTGTGGTCTTGGGTTCTTAAGTTCACGAGGAACTTGGGTTCTTGGGGGTCTTGGTTCTTGGGGTTCTTGGGGTTCTTGGTTCTTGGGGTTCTTGAGTTCTTGAGTTCTTGAGGTTCTTGCGGTTTTCTTTCGCTTGCAAACTGTGTTTGAGAAGGATCTTCTCTTTATCCGAGTTCTACTTCTTTCCGCGGGCGCACCCCTTGGTGGCCTTGCGCTCACACCAAGGTTGCTTTTTCCCACCTCACGTCGATTGGCTGGTCGCTAAGTGCACGGTCAGCTCTAAATGAGTGAAAAGAGACACAAGGGGAGGTTGGACAAGCCCTTCTTTCTTGGGATTCCTATCACTCTTCAAAACACGATTAGGAATCGACACGCCCAAGCGAACTTGGGTACGTGCGACTGCAATAAGCAAAAAAAATTCTTGTGATTCTTGTGGTTCTTTCCTTGACTGATACAGAACACTGCCAAAGCTCTGATACCAATGTAAGGTGCAGCGAAATGATTGTTTGCACTTTGCTCAAGATGAGTGCTCCGAACAGTGCTCAAGGTTTCTTTTTGTTCTTATGGAAGGTAGAGCCTTCCGTTCTTAATGAGAGAATGCTATGATCACAAACAAAGTGAATCGACACTGTGCGTGCAAGTGTATGAGACTGAGAGATAGAGAGATACGACACTAGAGACGACGTAAAAACCCTCCTCCAAAGGCCCCACTCTCGTCGGCGAGAGTGGTCTACTTATGATTGCATAAATGGGTACAATGATGATGCATGGACTGATGCAACTCAAGGCTATGTCGGTGACAATGGGAATGGCGACGCTGACCTAAGGGCTGAAATCTGCAACCTTCTGACTGATGTCCAAAAAGCGCTATCTGCTGAAATCTGATGTGAAAGATCGCTGAATTTCCGGGCTGTTTGGACTGCTGAAAAAACGCAGATTTGGCTGTGTTTTTGGGGGCTGAAAATCTTGACAAAAACGCTGATATGCTGCTGTTTTTGAGGCTGAAAAACGCTGCTTATCTGATGCTGAAAACGCTGCTGAATCTGCTGTCGTTAGGGCTGAAAACGCTGGTAGTTGGCAGCCCTCTGATGGTGATGGAAACGATAGATGCAAGGGAGGCTAAGTGATCCAGATCTGGCTGAAAACGCCAAGGCAAGGGATGTGCTAGCGATGAGGAAAAACGCTAGGCTTGATGGAAGGGTGAAACGCCAAGGGGTGCTGGGTTCTTGATGGTTCTTGCTGAGAGAGGGGAGGACCTATTGCCAAAGGCTTGCTGTACTCCTTGCTCATCTGCCATTTAGTGCTAACTTTGGTTTGCTTATATATTTTCTTACCCAAATTGCCCTACCTAGTTTTGTTGGAAAGTCACTTAAATTAATAAGTGAAAAATGTCAAAAATAGAAAAATAGGCTAAAATCGCTGGAAAAGTCCCCTGAAGGATTCTGATGGGAATGCTTATGATCATGCTGTGTGCAACTAGAGGATATGTATCTACACTAACTGAGTGGGCATGCACGGTCTACGAATAGACTCACAAAAAGTGCCAAATCACTTCTAATCTAGACTCACTGGACTGACTGAACCCTGATCATGATGTAGCTTGTCCACGGACACATAGGGTTGGATGTGTCACGTGACACAAACACTGTTCCTGGCATATATTGCTTAGTTTCTAGACACATAACCAGCCATGCTCTGAAACATTGATCCACCCCCAAAATACCCAAGATGTACCGTGGATGGTGGAAAAACTTGTTGCATAGCCTGGAAACTAGTTCCCTGTTGATTTACTGCAACATGCGGACTCTGAAAGGTGGCTTTCTGAACTGGTAAAGCCTGTGGAATAGGCGTACTAACCACTTGTTCGTGGACAGAAGGAACTTGTCTTGGATGTGACTCCGCAATATGAGTGCTCCCGGCCCTGCTCGGACGCACAAGAGACCTAGGCTTGAGCCACAACAGGCTCTACTGCATGAGACAGTTGCCTTGTCTATTGTGGCACTGGCAACGCTTGCAGATATTCCATAAACCTAGGATTCTGCACCAACCGAGAGAAGATATTCACAACAGCAACCAACTGTGTCCTGAACGCATCCTTGTCTAGTTGCCCAATTATAAACCCTTGACCTTGTGGAGAATTCAAATCAACAAAAGGTACAGATAAGGGTTCCCGTGAACTCTCGCCAACCTCGAACACTGGGCGGATAGCCTGTCTGTCCTGTGAAGAGGAACCCTCTTTCCAGGCGTCGTGTGTTCTGTCAGCCATAGTGTAATTCCAAGTTCCTGCGCTCTATGTCTTCGCCGCAAACCAATCAAGGCTCACTCTTCAAGGAAAAAGTGATTCTATCCTGGCAACGAAAACATGAAATCGGCCCGTAGGGCGGTAAGACTTTAACTTTCACCCGAACCTTTACTTAACTTTACAACACAAAGGAACTTCACAAATAAACCTGTGAGACTGGAACTGAACACTTCAAGACATTTCACGACTTGGTAGCTAGAGCGCTACCAAGCAGACAACGACACCCTGTAGGCCCCAAAGATTGGCGCCCCTTTCGGTATTTCTTTATTCTTATAAAACTTGAGATAAAACCTGCAAATTCCTATGAGCTGTCCCACTTTTATCGGGCTGAAAATGGCCTACTCTAGCCCGATTTCAGTAACATAACGACAATAGGAGGCTTCACAGAAAAAACCCCCATGGCAAAGGTGACTTCCCCGGCGCAAACGAGCAATTTCCTACCTTTGAAGTTTAACTTAATGATGCATAGATACTCTTAGCACTTAACCCTAATTGTGAAGTTACCATTAAAGCTTAAACTTGAAATACAAGGTACTTACTAAAGCTTACACCTAAGTGAAAAGTTACCATTAAAGCTTAACTTAAGGATGCAAATCTACCTTTGAAGGTTATCTTAATGATGCATAGATACTCTTAGCACTTAACCCTAATTGGGAGGTTATTATTAAAGCTTAAACCTAAAATACAAAGTAGTCACTAAAACTTACACCTAAGGGCAAAGCTACCTTTAAAGATTAGCTTAAGGGTGCAAATCTACCTTTGAAGCTTAACTTAATGATGCATAGACACTCTTAGCACTTAACCCTAATTGCGAGGTTACCATTAAAACTTAAACCTAAAATACAAGGTAGTCACTAAAGCTTACACCTAAGTGCATGAAGGGGATTGTACTGTAAGTTCGATGAGAAAGTTCTAGGTGGCGGGTATTCCTCATGCGTCACAGGGAGGGTGACGGGAGCATTGGGAAAGAAATATTTCATAGTTAAGAGGTACTCCAAACAAAGTTAGAATTGTGCATAAGAAATGTCACATGCACATCTAATCCTATGCGCCTGTGGACAAGCTAACTCCTATTTCTAGGGTTTAGGCCAACCTAGGAAGTGTTTTGGCACCCTTGTGCATGTCCAGGCACTTTAGATTAATTGCATATCCTCTGATTGCACATGAGCATAGCCAATGTCTGCTACGTGTAGGCATTGGGGAGTGTTCCCATACAGTTGCATTAGTACTCAGCCTAGGTATTTATCTGCACGTGAATCATCTCTTATTAATAGTTCATCAACTTATTAATAAGTGACATTTTTGCATAGCTTTTATTGACATTGCTCGACCCAGCTTTAAGTTTATATATAAGTGACCCTAGGGGTCACTTCTCAGCAATAAGTCAGTACCCGTAGTACAAGTACCAAGTACCCGCAATATCTCAGCCTATTTGGCGTTTTTTGCACCACATCAGCCCATCAGCCCATCAGCGTTTTCAGTTTTCGGCCATAACCTTGCCCCACCATCGTAGATCCATCCATCAGCATTAGGGTTTTCAGATTTCTACATCAGATCAGCCAGCGTTTTCAAAATTCAGCCCACCGTAGCAGATCAGCCATATAACCTTGCGGCATTGTCGCAGATCCATCCATCAGCATTAGCGTTTTCACATTTCCACATCAGATCAGCCAACGTTTTCAGAATTCAGCCCATCGTAGCAGATCAGCCATAGCCATTTTATGGCTGTAGCCTTGCCACACCGTCACAGATCCATCCATAAGCATTGGCGTTTTCAGATTTCCACATCAGATCAGCCAGCGTTTTTTGATTTAGCCCTCAGATCAGCTAGAGTTTTTCAGTTTTCAGCCCATGCTGCCATCGGCAATAGCAGATCAGCCTATAGCCTCGTCGTCATTGCAGATCACAGCCAGAACCCCTAGCGTTTTTGCATTTCAGCTCTTAGCCTAGCTGATCCAAGCATCTACCCCAAGATCCCATCAACACCTAGGACCATTGTATCAACATTTGTGCAATCTAAAGCAAATACCGAGAGAGAGAGAGAGGGACCCCCAAACCCCATCTGGTGTCAGTCCTCTCTCTCTCTCTCTCAGCACTTTAACTCACAGTATCATTCTCTTCCTCTCTCTAGTCTTTTGCACAACTCTCATGAAGTAAAAGGAAGTCTCTCAATCATTAAAAGGAACCTTGAGTACGCATTGAGCACTAATCTTGAGCACACACTATAAATCACTTCCGTTGCACGTAACATTGGTATCAGAGCTTTGTGGCAATGCTCGGTATCATCACTCAAGAAAAGAACCTAAAGACTCTTTCTCAGATTTTTTCTCAAAGAATCTTCGTGCCCTGAACCCAGACGTATTATCCACTCCCACCCTTAGTCCATCGTGCATCGAGCATGCTCCCATCTTCATCGCTTTGTCTTAAGGGCAATTAAGCCATAAAGAACCACACAAAAAAAATTATTTTGCTTGTTTTAGATTGCACGTAAACCAAGATCACTTGGGCGTGTCGATCTCTCTAATCTGTGTTTTTGAAGAATGACAACCCAGAAAAGAAGGGCTTGTCCGGGCTCCCCTCGTTCCTCTTTTCCACTCATTGAGAGCAGAACTTGCACATTGGGGCACGCCAATTGATGTGAGGTATGAAAAAGAAACCTTGGTGTGGGTGCAAGGCCACCGAGGGGTGCACCCACAGGAAGGAGTTGAGCCTAGGTAAGAAAAGCCTTCTTAAACGTAGATTGAAAGCACTACCAAGTACCAAGCACCGAAGTACCTCAAGTACCCCAAGAACCCCAAGTACCCCCAAGAACCCAAGTACCCCAAGTAATCAATGCATGGTCATCACCAGAAGCGGAATGGATAATTTGCGTAAAGGTGATGAGAGTGGAATTGGAGAAGAAGAAGTCTCTAGACCAAAAGATTGGTTTCACATCCTCCTCCGTCCCCATCTACGCCACGGATTGCAGCAAATCCTATGGAGACTTTGGTCAAGTCTATGACGGAGATGATGCTACAACAAGAGGCTCAACGGGCCGCCGTGAAAAGGGAACATGAAGAACTATCTCATTGCGTGCCGGAACTTCTAAGACAGTGTAGACGTGTTTGCTCTGCTCAAAATGATGCGAAACAGAAAATTATAGCTTGCTGTGTTTTTCTGCAGATTTAGGGTTTCGCACCTAAACTGCAAGGTAACGCCAGGGGAGCCTCGGGAAATCCTTGGGTGTAACAAATTTGGGCACCCAAGTCGAGAATCTGTTATGACACACGAGAGAATCAATTAAAAATACTTTTCACTTAAACCACTGTTCAATTGAGCCGACACGGTCCGACATAGTTCCGTGCCCAGAGAGACTGGCCCCAAAGGCTCGCACCCCTTTCCGTACTTATTTTCATATTAATGCTTGAGAAAAGTTACAATGCCCAGGTCCTCCCTGCTCGTAGGCTTGTCAGCACAACTAAGCCAGAGACTGGCCCTTGGGTCCAATTTAAAGGCCCTGGCCATGGAAAAGCATTACATGAAAATCTTCAAACTCAAAAGCAAACTGTCCCAAAAGCTGGCAGCAATTTTCAGCCAGCACAAATTGTGGAATTCCGTACGCTGTGCACGTCAGCAAAGTCAGCGCAATTCGCGGTAGTTTGTATGTTAAGCCACGTTAGCATGCCAACGCATATTACGGCGTCCGTACAGCTGCCCGCCAACTTCTTTTTATTTGTCTAATGTCCCTAGGACCCATCAGACTGGATCTTATAAGTTAAAACAACTTATAAATCTTGGTCCTGTCAGTTGGGCATGCCACATCATAATTTTGTGACATAACCCCCTCTTGAAAGAATTGTAGTCGCCCTCGATTACGCCTGCAAAAACAGACATAAGCCAGAAACCATTTCAGTAGACACTGACTCTAAGTACCAACTCACTAGACGACGCAAATCTAGTACTTGCACAAAGATGACTCAATCAGTGCACATTTAGATCATATCCAAATCAAATCACATAAAATTCTATCTAGATCCAAGACTATTTAGTAATAGCATCTAGATCCACACCGGACCTCACTGATGTCGGATTAACTAATTCTTATTGCAATCATGTCCATAGAATCTCAAGACCGAAATGTTGCAGTCATTTCGCCTTTCAATCCTGCACTCAAACAAAATCACATGAGAGAGTACACATCAATCAGATTAAAGTAAATAGTGTCACCACTGCGTAAGAGCATGGATAATTGTCAATAGCTCTTTCTCATAAATCAGATCTACCATATTTGGACGTGAAAACATCCTGCTCCTGTAAGCAATGACATGGCCTTCTTACATCAAAACTGCCCCTAGACTACGACCACAAGCGTCACAATAAACTTCGAATGGCTTTTGCAAGTCTGGCAAAGCCAACACTGGTCTGGTAGTCAACGTCTCTTTGAGCATCTGAAAAGCGGTAATCTTTGTCGATCTCCACGTGAAAGGGACTCCTTTTTGAGTTAGTAAATACAAAGGAGAATCTATCTCTGCAAATTTTCAAATGAACCCCAATAATAAGAGCACAAGCCCAAAAAGCTTCGAGCTTCATGAGCATTCTTTAAGTCAGGCCAATCGCGAATAGTGTAACCAATATATGCTTCCGCAATACTTGAAAGACCTGTAGTAGCCGATGATGCGTGTGATCTGCTTCATTCTTGTAGAAAACTATAATGTCGTCAAAGAAAGTCCCCACAAAAGATCGGTACTCTCTAAAATCCCTATCCATCATTCGATTGAATGTTGTTGGAGCATTTGTAAGTCCGAAAGGCATAACCAAATATTCGTATAAACCAAAGGTTGTCCGGAAAGCTGTCTTGCAGACATTCCTGGAGCAATTCGGATCTGATGAGATCCACTCTTCATATCAATTCTACTAAAACTAGAGGATCCCTGTATTCTATTGAGAATATCTTCGATCCTTGGATAGGGAATCTATTCTTGATGGTGATTTTATTAAGAGCTCTATAGTCAATGCCCATTCTCCAAGATCTGTCTTTCTTTAATACTAGAAATACCGGAGAGCAAAAAGGTAAAGTGCTAGGTTGGATGAGACCCTTTTCTAGAAGTTCTTTTACTTGGTTCATTATTTCTTATTATAAGCTCAGCTAACTAGATAAGGTGGACATTTGGTGGTGTACTTCCGGGAAATCAATCATATGGTCCTCTGGACAAGGTGGAGGTAACTCGCCCGGTAAGCCCTCGGAGAAACAATCAGCCTGTGTGTGCAAAAAATCTTGTTGTTCCTTTTCAATTCAGACGTATTGGATCGTTGCTCATCATTCAGCTCTTTCAAGACGATCGAGTAAACAGAAAGACTTGATTTCACTAATTTTGAAATGGTCGAAGCTGATACAAGTGGAACAGGCTCGCCCTTCAATTTTACATCAAGTACAATTTCTCTGCCCTTCTCATTCTTCAAAGTCGGTTTCCTAGCCCTATAATCGACCATTGCACTATTCTTGTGGAACCAACGGATTCCTAGGAGGACGTCACACCCTTCCAAATGCGTGAGCAAGCCTGCAAAGCTCAACGCATAGGACGGCTATGGAGCTAGAGTGAGAGACGCAGTGGGACTAATGCATGAAAGATTTGATCCTACAGGTACTCTCCCCGAAGAGCGAGCCACTCAAGGAGGCCAGTGAGTAATCACGTAGCAAGTAGAGACGATGACTCCGACAATCCAGTCACTGAGAAGTTGACGTCCACTAAGTATGATGGTAAGATGGATGCTTCTGTGATTCATTCTTGATTGCATCAATTTAATGCTTACGTTGCGACTAACGAGAAAACCAGTAACGTTAAAGTTTTGATTGTTGCCATGTATCTAGCGCGTGACGCCATTAATTGGTAGCAAGCTTGGCAAGAGGCACAATTGGCTGAGCATCTTGATCGTGCCGCGGATGGTGAGCCACTGTCTTTCAGTTGGGTCGACTTCCAAGACAAGCTCAAGGCTCAATTGAAAGAGGATTGGCTAGACCTCAAGCAAAATGGAACTCTCGTTATGTCTTTTTCTAACCGTATTTAGCAGATAGGTGTTGTCACAAATCGCTGACATGCCAAGCCACTGAAGAACGGAGCCAACCTACAGGTCCTGACTGAAGGACCTAAACCCTAAGAAGCGCCAGCAGAAGAAGTACTTCCGCTGCACATAACAAGAAATGAGGCAAGCACTTGAATGAAGATGGGTTTATAGGAAACTTTGAGAAAATATAGTTGCTTTTTAAGAAAGCGAGTTGCTTTTCAAGCAAGCAGATGCTTTCCCATTAAGGAGTCTATGTTTGCATTGCATATGTGCGTGATTTAGCAAGTTCAAACCAATTTTTAAAAGTGTCCGCCTGCCCACTTAATAAGTTGGCAGGCACAGGTAAAAAAAGCAACAAAACCACGGCACCCCCATTCTCTCTTTCTTTTTAGAAGAAGAACAAGCGATCCCTCTCTCTCAAGCGCCAAGAATTGCTTCTTCAATGGTTTTTCCATTCATCATAGGGAAATAATTTCCATTACCTTTTTGTCAAGCTAAAACATGCTTAGAACATGCCTTAGAGAAGAAGGGAGAAAGGTCTACAAATGTACATTCTTAGGCTTGTGCTACACATAAGTGGTTGGACAAGCAAAAAGTGAACAACTTGGGCAGTGTATGCAACCCGTCTCTCTTAACATTAAAAAGGATATCCATATTTCAAGTTTCAACAACCAATGCGAGGTAGGCATCTATTCAATACCTTCGCTCATAGGCGTCAAATCCGTATTCTGAACTCGTGAAAATTTTTTCTATGTTGCGGTCTTTGCATGTCTACTCTGCCCTTGTGATGGGCGAGGGGTTTACTCTAGTGTAAGGTGTAGCGGAAGTGAATGTTGAACTTTGCTCAAGATGAGTGCTCCGAACTGTGCTCAAGGGTTCCTTATACTTACGGAAGGGAGAGCCTTCCATTCCTTTAGTGAGAGAGTGCAATGGACACAAACAAGTGGTGAACACTGTGAATGAAGGTGCTGAGACTGAGAGATAGAGAGAGAAGAATACGACACCAGAATGTTGTCAAACCCTCCTCCGAAGACCCCACTCTCTATGGCGAGAGCGGTACTTATGATTGCACAAATCTCTACAATGCTTGGACTTGCCGACGATGTCGACGACGACGAGACGGGCTGAAATCTGAAAATGGAAAGGGCTGAAATTTGAAAATCTTTATCTGCTGAATTCTGACTCTATGTCACTGACGATGTCGATGGCTACAATGCGACGACGACGCGCTGAAAACACATATGCTGAAATCTGCTTTTTCCCAGCTGAATTTGCAAACTACGCTGGATCTGACCGTGCGGTGAGGATCTCCTGCTGTAGGAAGGTGAGATCTACGAGGTTTGGGGGTTCTACTGCGGGAACTAACTGCTGAAAACTGAAAACGCTGAGTCTAGGGATGATTCCGTCGCGAAGATCTGCAAAACCGCTGAGGTGGATCTGCAAACCAAAACCCCTAGGGGCTGAAATCTATCTTTGCTGAGAAAACTGCTAACGCTAGGATTGATCTGCTGTGTCTTGTGATCGCCGAGGCTGATTTGCCATGCAAAAACGCCAAGGCTGTCCTGTGGATACAAAACGCTAACCTTGTTGCTGTGTTGCAGAAACGCGAGGCCTTGCTGGGGGTCCCTGCTGAGAAGGTGTCTGTTGAACCGAAGCTCCTACTGCCTCTTCTGCCAGAAAGTGCTAGTGCTAGGTTTGCTTATATATTTACTTAGTCGAATTGCCCTACCCAGTTCCCAACAAAAGTCACTTAAAATAATAAGTGAAAATTGGCTAAAATAGGGAAAATAGGTCTATGCACTATGAAAATGCTCCTGATGGGTTCTGATGGAAATCTGATGATCATGCTGTGTGCAACCAGAGGATATGCACCTACTCTAAGTGTCTAGACATGCACGGTCTGCGAACAGACTCACAAAAGCGCCAAATCACTTCCTAAGCTA
Organism: Adiantum capillus-veneris; assembly: GCF_014529385.1. Classification (NCBI taxonomy): domain Eukaryota; kingdom Viridiplantae; phylum Streptophyta; class Polypodiopsida; order Polypodiales; family Pteridaceae; genus Adiantum; species Adiantum capillus-veneris. Next base: position 175,050,866 of record NC_140931.1, on the reverse strand, counting down.
GACTGACTCAACCCTTGTCATGAAGTAGGTTGTCCACGTACACATAGGGTTAATTGTGTCACGTGACATCCCCTCCTTTTTAAAGTGAGGTATCGGTACCGAACTGTATGGTGTCGAGGGAGATCGCCAACAGGGTCTGGAATTTTGCTAAGGACTCTTCGCCGGCCCACTCTGATGCGTGGGTCATGCGATACTTGAACTTCATAAAGGTCTGCAATGCTTGCTTCTTTGGCCCGCGCCGAAAGCGACACAAAGTCATCTGTGGCTCCTTCAATGCTTCAACTTCGTCTATAGTCATACGTCTACCTTCTTCAAGAATCTCCAAGGCTGAAAATTCCTGAAACCACTTCCAACATAAAAACATGAACATACCTATTCCATGTAAAGTGACTAGTCTTCTTCAAAGATTGTGCATGCAATGTAGATGAACATATAGACGGAGTGCCAAACCGTTCATCAAACAAACGCAAACAATGGAATCGAAACTTGTCTTTCTGATCTAAATCAATCAACTGTGGCAAAACACAATGGAAATTCCTATGCTTGATGCTCAATCTTTCTTGTGATCTTTCGGATACTGTGTCATGCCAAAGAAGAGACATGGAATGTGAATTCCTTGGGTGCAAACATTTCATCTTTCCATAAGTAATCTGCATACATCCGTGCTCATTCATGAGTGAATCGTGTTCATCGTACAATATGGCATGCCTGTGAAGAGGGATCACATAAGGATGGTGACTAAAATACACGCAAGCATCACAAATGAAACACTCGAACAATGCGTGTTGACTAATCATTAGAACACATAATACTTCCTGTGGGGGTTCTTTGGACCTTGACACGAGATCCAAGATCGGTTCTTCTTGATTGATCAAATCTGCAATGAGGTTAGCTTCACTAGACAAAGTATCAACTAAACCATCATCCTTGTGAACAATCACAATTTCTTCCTACAAATCATCATGCTCGTGAATAATCAGATCTAGATCATGCAAATCATGACGCTCGTGAATAATCACATCTTGATTATGCAAATCATCATGTTGATCATCATGCTTATTATGATCATGCAAATCATGTGTCTCATTCTTTGGAAAAGAAGAGACTGAGAGAGTCTCCTTTTCCCGAATCTCTTGCATCTGTGCCTGCACTTGAGAAAAGAATCGGAACAAGGCGGCTTTCCTTTCGTTGTGCTCATGCTTTATGGCTACCATTCTTTCTTCGGCCGCCAAGTGCGCTTGCTCACGCTCACGCTCAATAGCAGTCTTTCTTTCTTCGCGTTCTAACTTCTTGTCCATAAACAATTGCTTCAACTCCTTCATAGGAGTTAGTGCAATCCTTGGCGTAGATGGGGAAGGGGGAGGGTCAGAAAAACCTCCTGGTGGAGACAATTCTTCTTCACCACCCTCATGCTCATTACCTCAATGCGAAGTATCCATGCCGCTTCGGGTGATGACCATCCACCGAAGTCTTGGGTTCTTAAGTTCATGAGGAACTTTGGTTTTGGTGGTTCTTGGGTTCTGGTGGTTCTTGAGTTCTTGAGTTCTTGAGGTTCTTGAGTTCTTGAGGGTCTTGAGGTTCTTGAGGTTCTTCTTTCGCTTGCAATCTGTGTTAGAGAAGCATCTTCTCTTCACCCGAGCTCTTCTCTTTCCTACGGGCGCACCCCTTAACGGCCTTGAGCTCACACCAAGGTTTCTTTTTTCCACCTCACGTCGACTGGCCGGCCGCTAAGTGCACGGTCCGCTCTCAATGAGTGAAAAGAGAAACAAGGGGAGGCTGGACAAGCCCTTCTTTCTTGGGTTTCCTGTCACTCTTCAAAAACACGATTAGGAATCGACCCGCCCAAGAGGACTTGGGTTACGTGCGATCGCAACAAACAAAAAAATTCTTGAGGTTCTTTCGTTGAGTGATACAGAACACAGTCAAAGCTCTGATACCAATGTAAGGTGCAGAGGAAGTGAATGTTGAACTTTGCTCAAGATGAGTGCTCTGAACTGTGCTCAAGGGTTCCTTTTACTTACAGAAGGGAGAGTCTTTCGTTCCTTTAGTGAGAGAGTGCAATGGACACAAATAAGTGATGAACACTGTGAATGAAGGTGCTGAGACTGAGAGATAAGAGAGAGAAGTATACGATACGAGAATGTTGTCAAACCCTCCTCCGAAGACCCCACTCTCTATGGCGAGAGCGGTCTACTTATGATTGCACAAATCTCTACAATGCTTGGACTTGCCGACGATGTCGACGACGACGAGACGACTGAAATCTGAAAATAGTAAGGGCTGAAATCTGCAAATCTTTATCTACTGAATCCTAACTATGTCGGTGACGATGTCGATGGCAACGATGCGACGACGACGCGCTGAAAACGCTATGCTAAAATCTGCGTTTTCTGGGCTGAATCTGCAAACTACATTGGATCTGATCTTGCGACGAGGATCTGCTGCGGGAAGGTGAGATCTACGAGGTTTGGGGGTTCTAATGCGGGAATTGACTAATTGAAACTGAAAATGTTGAGTCTAGGGCTGATTCCGTCGCGAAGATCTGCAAAAACGTTGAGGTGGATCTGCAAACCAAAAACGCTACGGGCTGAAATCTGTCTTTGCTGAGCAAACTACTAAGGCTAGGGCTGATGTGCTATGTCTTGTAATTGCCGAGGCTGATTTGCCATGCAAAAACGCCAAGGCTGTCCTGTGGATGCAAAACGCTAACCTTGTTGTTGTGTTGCAGAAATGCTAGGCCTTGCTGGGGGGTCCTGCTAAGAAGGTGTCTGTTGAACCGAAGCTCCTGCTGCCTCTTCTGCCAGAAAGTGCTAGCGCTAGGTTTGCTTATATATTCACTTAGTCAAATTGCCCTACCCAGTTCCCAACAAAAGTCACTTAAAAATAATAAGTGAAAATTGGCTAAAATAGGGAAAATAAGTCTATGCACTGTAAAAATACTCTTGATGGGTTTTGATGGAAATCTGATATGCTGTGTGCAACCAGAGGATATGCACCTACTCTAAGTGTCTAGACATGCACGGTCTGCGAACACTCACAAAAGTGCCAGATCACTTCCTAAGTTAGACTGATTGAACCCTTGTCATGAAGTAGCTAGTTCATGTACACATAGGGTTAGATGTGTCACGTGACATCTAGCCAGCTCCGCCGAGTCACGGCCACCCATCTAATCCAACTAGATTGTGCCCCGTCATTTGCACACACATTTGGGCGGATGTTTATACACAGACCTTGTTTGTTTATTGCATTTGCTTATTAATTAATAAATGGGTTCCTTCATTAAAGACCCTAGTTTAAATTTCTGATCCAACTACATTTTTCCCCGTCATTTGCACACATTTGGGGCGGATGTTTGTGACATAGACCTCGTTTGTTTATTGCATTCTCTTATTAACTAATGAATGGGTTCCTTCATTAAAGACCCTAGTTTAAAGTTCTTTGCACTTTGGTTTAGAATACCTTAGTGAACCTTCACCTTGTTACAAAAATTGGGATTCATAAATCCACCCTTCACTTTTCATCTTTAGAAGTTTTGATGCATTTTGTACTTTAGACTAGTTGGGGCCACATTCTACCAAACCATGATTTAAATGGGGCGACCTTGCTTATCGACCCTAGGATCTTCATAGCACGACTTATATGTAAGAAGAAGGCATTGAAAGGTTACTATTTGCAATGTAGTAATCATGCTTTTGTTGTATGTGGATGATGTAGTGATTCTAGCACACACTTTGGCGGACGCACAAAAGATTATGGTTGTCCTTGAGAACTTTTGCTTGCATAGTGGGCTGATTGTGAATGAATCCAAAACAAAGGTTACGCTTGTGAAAAGCAACCATAAGGAGAAGCCATGCATTGTGTACAACAATGAGACACTTGAAGTTTTTGAGAGCTTTAAGTACCTTAGCCTTGAGGTTCCGGCCAATCACAAGTGGCATGAATGAGTTATGCGTCGTTTGGAAGCAAGAAAGAGAGCGTACTATGCATTTGAGAACATGTGTAGTGCGGGAAACATAAGTGTTGGGTTCTCAAGAAGTACCTTTTTGACACATTGGTGACACCGGTTCTTCTTTATGGAGTTAAAGTGTGAAGCGGGAGCATCTCTAGCGTTTTTGGACAGCAGATACAAGATTGCAGATTTCAGCCCTTAGGTCAGTCTCGTCATCACCGTCGTCATCGCCGACATAGTCTAGACTTGCATCAGTCGCATGCATCATCATTGTACCAGATTGTGCAATCAATAGTAGACCACTCTCGCCGACGAGAGTGGGGCCTTCGGAGGAGGGTTTTACAACGTCTCTGGTGTCGTATACTCTTCTCTCTCTATCTCTCAGTCTCATTCACTTGCACGCACAGTGTCCATTCACTTTGTTTGTGATCATAGCATTCTCTCATTAAGTACGGAAGGCTCTACCTTCCATAAGAACAAAAGGAACCTTGAGCACAGTTCGGAGCACTCATCTTGAGCAAAGCGCAAACATTCATTCCGCTGCACCATAACATTGGTATCAGAGCTTTGGCAGTGTTTTGTATCACTCAAGGAAAGAACCACAAGAATCACAAGATTTTTTTTTTTGATTGTTGCGGTCGCGTGAACCCAAGTTCGCTTGGGCGTGTCGATTTCTAATCGTGTTTTTGAAGAGTGAGAGGAATCCCAAGAAAGAAGGGCTTTTCCAACCTTCCCTTGTGCCTCTTTTCACTCATTGAGAGCGGACCATACACTTAGCGGCTGGCCAATCGACGTGAGATGGGAAAAAGAAACTTTGGTGTGAGCGCAAAGCTGCCAAGGGGTGCGCCCGCGGAAAAGAGCAGAACTTGGGTGAAGAGAAGATCCTTCTCTAACACAGATTGCAAGCGAAAGAAGAACCTCAAGAACCTCAAGAACCCCAAGAACCCAAGTTCCTCGTGAATTCAAGAACCTCAAGAACCCAAGTTCGTCGTGAATTTAAGAACCCAAGACCCACAAGAACCCACAAGAACCCAAGACTTCAGTGGATTGTCATCACTCCAAGCGGAATGGATACTTTGCTTGGAGGTGATGAGCATGAGAGAGGCGAAGAAGAATTTTCCCCACCAGGAGGTTTTTCCGACCCTCCCTCTTCCCCATCTACGCCAAAGATTGCACTAGCTCCTATGGAGGCTTTGAAGCAGTTGTTTCTGGAAAGAAAGTTAGAACGCGAAGAAAGAGAAGCAGAAAGAAAGGCTTACGAAGAAGAAATGGCCGCCATAGATCGTGACTACGAAGAAGAAATGGCAGCCATAGAGCGTCAGTACGACTTGGAAGAAAAAGAAAGTCAAGCCAAATGGATCGCGAGCAAAGCAAGACAAGCAGAATTTGATCGCGAGAACAAAGCAAGACAAGAACAGAGCGACCAACACATGAAAGAGTTCTTGTGACTCTTTTCTATAGTGCAGGCGCACTTAGCACAAAATCAGGAAAAGGAGACTCTCTCAGTCTCTACTTCTCCAAGGCAAGACACACATGATTTGCATGATGATGATTTGAATGACAATGATAAGCATGATGAGTTTGGATGATAATGATGAGCATGATGATTTGCATGATCAAGATGTGATTTCTCACAAGCATGATGATTTGCATGATAATCAAGATGTGATTTCTCACAAGCATAATGATTTGCATGAAGATGACGTGATTGTTCACAAGGATGATGAGTTAGTTGATGCTTTTTCTAGCGAAGCTAATCTCGTTGCAGATTCGATCAATCACGAAGGATCGATCTTGGCTCTCGAGCCTAGGTCCAAAGCACCCCTTTAGGAAGAACAGATCTTGGCTCTCGAGCCTAGGTCCAAAGAACCCTTCCAGGAAGTATTATGTGTTCGCATGATTCATGCGCACGCATTGTTCAAGTGTTTCATTCGTGATCGTTTCCTGTATTTTAGTCACCGTCTTTATGTGATCCCTTTTCCTAGGCATGACATATTGTACGTTGAGCACGTTTCACTCATGAATGAGCACGAATGTATGCGGATTGTTCATGAAAATCTGAAAAGTATGCATTCAAGGAAGTCACATTCCATGTCTCTTCCTTGGCACGACACAGTTGTAGAAAGAGTACATGAAAGTATGAGCACCAAGCATGGGCATTTCCATTGTGAATTGCCACAGTTGATTGCTCTAGATCATAAGAGAAAGATTCGATCTCATTGTTTGCGTCTATGTGGTGAACGATTTGGCACTCCGTCTCTTTGTTCATCTACATTGCATGCACAGTCTATTAGGACGACAAGTTTTTTTTCACTCACTTTACTAGGAATAGGTATGTTCATGGTTTTGTGCTGGAAATGGTTTCAGGAATTTTCAGCCATGGAGATTCTTGAAGAAGAAAGAAGAATGACTCTCGACGAAGTTGAAGCATCGAAGGAGCCACAAAAGACTTTGTGTCGCTTTCGGCGCGGCCCAAAGAAGCAAGCGTTGTAGACCTTTATGAAGTTCAAGTACCGCACAACCCACACATCAGAGTGGGCCGGTGAAGAGTCCCTTCCAGGATTATGGATGCTATTGGCCATCTCTCTCGACGCCATATAGTTCGGTACTAGTACCTCACTTTGAAAAGGAGGGGATGTCACGTGACACATCCAACCTTATGTGTCCGTGGACAAGTTACAGCATGACCAAGGTTCAGTTCAGTCAAGTCAATCCAGAATAGGAAGTGATCTGGCACTTTTGTGAGTCTGTTCATAGACCGTGCATGTCTAGATACTTAGTGTAGATGCATATCCTATGGTTTCACATAGCATGATCATAAGCATTCCCATCAGAATCCATTAGAATCCTTCAGGGGAATTTTCCAAGTGCACTTAGCCTACTTTATCTATTTTTGACATTTTTCACTTATTATTTTTAAGTGACTTTTGTTCGAAAGTAAGTAGGGCAATTTTCCTAAGTTTGTATATAAGCAAACTAGAGCTAGCACTAAATGGCAGAAGAGGCAACATGAGCCAAGCTCAGCAGGCAACTTCTCCAACAAGACCTTGGTGGATTTCCTCCAAGCAAGAACCTCCCCTAGCGTTTTGCATCAGCCTTGCCACAGAAGCAAGCAGCATCCTCTAGCGTTTTCACTCAGCATCATAGCCTGGCGTTTTTGCATCAACAGATCCTCACCGCAGTCAAGCCTAAGCCTGGCGTTTTTGCATCTAGACACCATCGCCACAGAACCCAACAGCTAGCGTTTTGAGAACTTCATCACCTAGCGTTTTGGGTGGCTTTCAGCAGGGCGTTTTTAGCATTGGAACACGTGCAAGTCTAGCCCCTAAAGAAGTAGCAGATTCAGCCCGAAAGAACCATCAGTTTTCAGCCTTAATGAACCTCAGTTTTCAGCCCTAAACCTGCAAAATTTCAGCGACAAAGAACCACAGAAACAGCCCCCAAAATCAGCGTTTTTGGACTAGCAGCAGATTTCAGCCCATAGCGTTTTTGGACAGCAGATACTAGATTGCAGATTTCAGCCCTTAGATCGGTCTCGTCATCACCGTTGTCATCGCCGACATAGTCTAGACTTGCATCAGTCGCATGCATCATCATTGTACCTGATTGTGCAATCAATAGTAGACTACTCTCGCCGACGAGAGTGGGGCCTTCAAAGGAGGGTTTTACAACGTCTCTGGTGTCGTATTCTCTTCTCTCTCTATCCTCAGTCTCATTCACTTGCACGCACAGTGTCCATTCACTTTGTTTGTGATCATAGCATTCTCTCATTAAGAACGGAAGACTCTACCTTCCATAAGAACAAAAGGAACCTTGAGCACAATTCGGAGCACTTATCTTGAGCAAAGCGCAAACATTCATTCTGCTGCACCTAACATACAAAAGTGCCAGATTACTTCTAAATCTAGACTGACTGGACTGACTGAACCCTGATCATGCTGTAGCTTGTCCACGGACACATAAGGTTGGATGTGTCACGTGACAAAAAATCTTGTCTTCCTAAAAGACTGTGTATGCAATGTAGATGAACAAAGAGACGGAGTGCCAAACTGTTCACCACACACACGCAAACAATGAGATCAAATCTTTCTCTTATGATCTAGAGCAATCAGCTGTGGCAATTCACAACGGAAATGCCCATGCTTGGTGCTCATACTTTCATGTGCTCTTTCTGATACTGCGTCATGCCAAGGAAGAGACATGGAATGTGACTGCCTTGAATGCATACTTTTCAGCTTTTCATGAAAAATCCGCATACATCCGTGCTCATTCATGAGTGAAACGTGCTCAACGTACAATATGTCATGCCTAGGAAAAGGGATCACATAAATACGCTGATGAAGTACAGGAAACAATCACGAATGAAACACTCGTACACTGCGTGCTGACTAATCATGCGAACACATAGTAATTCGTGTAATGGTACCTAGGCTCGAGAGCCAAGATCGGTTCTTCCTGAAGGGGTGCTTTGGACCTAGGCTCGAGAGCCAAGATGGGTTCTTTGTGATTGATTGAATCTGCAATGAGGTTAGCTTTACTAGAGAAAGTATCAACTTGTCATGGATGCTTGAGAGTTAGCGACACTTTACTAGAGAAAGTATCAACTTGTCATGGATGCTTGAGAGTCAGTCGTTGCCTGCATCATCGCCTATGTCATCGCCTACATCATTGCTAAAAGGCTCTAGAAGAATCTAGAAGGATCTAGAAGATTCTAGAAGTTCTAAAAGTATCAAGGAGATTCTGGAAGTTTCTAGAAGCATAGAGAAGATTCCGGAAGAATCTAGAAAGTTGAAAAAGGATCAAGAAGGTTCTAGAAGAACTAGAAGGATCAAGAAGTTTCTAGAATCTTGGAGAAGATTCCATAAGAATCTAGAAGTTTTTGGAAAGCTCTAGAAAGTTGAAGAAGGATCCAGAAGGTTCTAGAAGAACTAGAAGGATCAAGAAGGTTCTAAAAGATTCTAACCTCCTCAAGAAGAACCTAGAAAGTCCTAACCTCCTCAAGTAACCTCCTCAAGCACTAGTATAAATAGGGGCCTTGGGCCACAAGCCCCTTAGTCTTGCCAACACCAGTTGTGAGCCTCCTATGTTGAAATCCCTCTTCTAGTTCTTACTAAAAATTAAGATGTTGGTGGCGCAACAACTTGTGCTTAACTCCATGATTAGTGAGGAAGCTGAAGTTACATTCGATGGACAATTCAATGATTTTTTGGAAGAAATGATGCCACTTGTTCAAACCAAAGGGTATGAGACTCAGTTTTGTTCCTTGACTTTGTTAATTTTTTAATTGTTGACGGTTGGGTCAACAACACAACATAACTCAAGTTTCGTACCAAAGTCTTATCTTTTGCGAGTTATGAAATGCTGCGGATTATGGCTATAAACGTCATTTGTAATGAGTAGTTATTCTAGTTTCAGAAGCCGGGGTGCAATGGCACTTCCAGATTGTAAATACAAAGCCATTTGACCCTTTCAACCCCATTTTTGGTTAAACCTAAGGTAGCCTTAGTATATAAGGTACCTAGGTCATTTTGTAAAGGAAGACTTTTATCATAATTAAAACTTTAGCGCTGCCGTCTACTGTGTGTGAGAGAGAAAGAGAGAGAGCGTGAGCTTCATCCTCTCGCTACGCCCGGCTCACTCAACGCATTGGAGATCCGACTGCACCATTGGTGTAGGCTCGAGGAGAGCTACGCGACAACGCCAAGCATTCCACGCAAGAAGAAGCGCACACGCCGACGCATCTGCGAGCTATTTGTGGCCGTAAGTGTATCAAACGATGTCTGTTTTCTGTGTGCTAGTAGTCTATAGAATCGTGGCGACATAAGCTACGCATAGGTACTCATAAATTTCAGTTTCGGGTACTTTCAAATTTTTGCTCTATCATCCTACGCGTTTTCCGCAAATGGGTTTTGAGTGTAGAAGCTTAGGGACAGGTGTATCCTAGTGAGGGGATGGTGTTCCTTAAGTTTCGTATGAATCTGGCATGATTAGGTGAGTTACCTTCTGTATGTGTGTATGTGGCTAGGTGGTGTAGTTGAGAGCAGTGAGGTTCTTGATTGTGGTTTAGTTGGCCTTCCAGAGTGTTGTATGTGTAGGATGGTCTCAGCCTGACAAGCTAAAGAGATTTCCTCCGTGTGCCTATCGTGTAATCTGTGTCCTCGATTGACATTATGTTGATCTAGGTAGTGTTTGCATGCACTTCATGGGTGTGTGAGTCGCTTCCTGTCCAACATTGGCGCCATTGCCGGGGACACAAGGACCTAAGTAGGTTTCCTAGTAACACTCGTGTGATGGTTGCTTGATTTAGTTTTGGCTAAAGAAAGCGTTTTTCTTAAGTGGATCCGGAAGAGGATATTCTGCGATCAAGTGGATAGCCAGGAAGCGTGTGTCTTGCCGAGGGTCTGCGATTAGATAGGTTTAGTTAGGATCTGTGGATTAGAGTAGTTGTTGGTGGTTGAGTGATTTGTGAGGTGATAAAAGCGTTTACTAGTCCGTGTATGACAGTGAAGCGTTTTTCTACTCATAGATGCAAAACCCTATATGATTTCTAGGAGTAGCTTTAGGTAAGTGATCCGATTCTGATCTAGAGCTATTTAGCACTGAATTATTTGCTAACGTGCTTGATTGCATTTGAAATCACGAAAAAGTGTGCTTTTGAGGGTAAAAATGTATTAAACAAGCTTTTGTGGATATTTTTGTATGACTGACTGATGCTGTGCATATAAAAGAGCATTTGCAAGGGTTATGTGACGAAAAACTGCAATTCTATAAACATAGACATCCTCGATGTCTCAAGGGGGTTCTGGAGACCAAATTTGAAAATTCTGACTGCACCAGTGGGTTTAGAGGATAGTTTTTACCCTAGCAACATATTGACTTGGGTGTTTTTCCCTATTTTTGTTGACCAAAAGCCAAAAGGCGAAGTCAGAAAACGTAAAATTTCAGAAAAGGCTTAAATTGAGTGATTTTTGCATGTTTTTGCAATTGTGAAGCATACTTGCACTTGCTGAGAGCATAAGGAAGCATCAGGGACACTTCAGTCTCAAAAAATCAGCAGTAGACATCCTACGCGTAGGATGTCTACAAGGTGATCTGGGCACTTTTTTGAGAATCTGAGGTTACCAGTGTGTTTAGAAAAGGTAGGTTTTACCCTATTTTCACTTGGAAAGTGGAAATTTGACCAAATTTTGACAGATTAAAGCCAAAAGACGAAAATTGCCAGACATCCTACCCAAATTGTGTCCAAGGCCTAATTTTGAGACCAAACCATAGGATGACTCCATAGGCATGTTCTAAATGTTGTATTGAGTACATGTGATAAATTTCATCTCATTTGGGTCAGTGAAAGGAAGATTGAACAGACTTTAGCATTTTTGACTGAAAAAGGCAAGGATAGCTAGTTTTGGGGTCTTTTGACATCTAAATTAAAATCTAAGCATACCACTAGGTTACTGACATCAAGGGGAAGCTGTGGGACAAGTCTGGGGTCAAACAGGCCAAAACGCGTAGGATGTCTTCTGTGTGATTTTGGACTCTAAACAAAATTCTGAGCATACCATTGTGTTGCTGGACTTAAGGGGAGTCTCTGGACCAAATTTTGTTAAATTCTGAGCATATAGACATCCTACGCGTAGCATGTCTCTAAGCCAATTTTAGGGTCCAACTGTACTTTTGACCATACAGGAGTGTTCACAGTGTCACAGAGATCCCAAATCTTTTTTCAAAATTGAATTTGGACTCATTTTGACGAGTCTAAACTGCATTTCACTGTTTTGGCCATAACTTTCACAAACGGTATTGGATCGGAAAAGTTTTTATATCAAAACGTAGCCTGAGAGCGGCTCTACAGATCTTAGAGCAAAACTTGAATTAAATGATGCCGACAGCAACCGTTTAGGTCAACTTTGAAAAAAACGTCGTTTGAGGCCTCAAAATACATCCGCAAGTTAGGGGTGTCTGAAAGCGACAATTTGCAAGAATTGTGACGAAACGGTTGCGGTTTTGGACATAGTTTCGACTTTTCCCTAACCAAAGAACTTGAACACAGTGGACTAAGTCCACTTGAACCAAGCAAAAGCTCTTAAGCCCAGAAATCATGTCTACCCTAGATTCAAACGCAACTTACACAAGCTTGGAGATCCCGACGATAGAGGAATATCCTCCCACAATGGATCTTCCAAACTTGCAATTGATAAAGATCCATCTTGTTGAGAGAGTTTGGATGATTGGTCATGAGAGTGAAGGACTATATAGATACATTGACGACAATGAGGTCAATCTTTATAGGTGCTCAGATCCATACCTAGAAGAGATAACAGATTACAAGCTCTTATATGTCTACACATATGGAGTCGACTGTCAATGGAGATCTATAGTTGTCGACAAGTATGGACGAGAATACAGAGTTGTAGAAAGCACAAATCCACAGACTGTACTAGAAAGAGGTGGATCTTTGGTCAATGAAGGACCACAAATTCCTCCACCAAACACGAGAATTCCTATAGGAATTCGAAGAAGAGAGCCACCAGGATTCCCTTCAAGAGCGATAACGAGAGAAGGATTGGGAGAGTCTCTGGTTAGACTTGTAGACAATCGACGAGTTAGACCATCCCAAGTCCAGAAATGGGTAAACAGAAAATACTCCGGAGATAAAGATCCGAGAGATCACGTAACGGATTTTAGAAGAGTGATTAGAGCAGAGGAAGTTTCAGATTTTGCGACACAGTTTGCGGGATTTGGATTGACTCTAGAAGATGATGCGGCTACATGGTTCGACTCGGTGGAAAAATGGGATTTTGAGACCCTAGATGAGTTGTTTGAGGAGTTTATTGAAGAATTCTCGCCAAAAGGCATTGCTCACAACACGGTCTCGCAAATCCATAGATTCAAACAGAAAGAGGATGAATCAGTATGCAAAGCATCATTACGACTCAAGAAATATGTTAAGCTCTGTCCAAGAGCGGAATTACCTACGCAAGCATGACTGATGCTGATCTTTATCCAGGGAATGAGAGATGAGGGTCTTCAGAAGGATCTGCATATGATAAGGAGGATGACGCTAAACGAGTTGATCAAAGAAGCTCTTTATCTAGTGGATAACTACGAGGCATACAAAGAAAAGGACTTAAAGAGTCACGGAGATGACACATCCTCTTAGCACAGTGTTTCACAGATAAGTGAGTTCATTGCCAAGCCAACGGTACCTATTGATCAAGAAAAGCTTATCGATGACTTGGTCAAGAGGTTGATTCCTCTTGTAAGGTCCGATTCGGAAGAGCCGAAGTGGTGTGAAATTGAGAGAAAATGGACGAACCATACGGGCGAAGAGTGCTATTATACCATGGAAAATGCTAGGGAGAGGTATGTACAACCTGTTCCAGAAGCACCTACTCCACCTAGATACATTACGGGGAATGCGCCAGGACCAGTAGGAGTTTTAAGGCCACAGCTTGTCTTAGGACGACAACCTCCACTGCCAGGTGCTAGAATGCCGGTAGACATGAGATACATGCCAATGATGGAAGCGTCAAATAAACCAACTCCAGTACCAGCTACAATGTGGTATAGAAACCAAAGTGAGTACTACCCTTCGGAGCAACAAAAGGTGAGAGAAACACATGGAGTGGTGAGGCCGGTACAACCTCCACCTCCTGGGTTTTGGTCGAAAGAAAGAAGGTATGAAATGGACGAAAGGACATTGCGATTCATTGCAAATAGCGGCTTATCTAGGTCAAAGCTTGCTTATAGCCAAGAGGAAATGCTAAAAGAATCTCTTCAACCAGAGACAGATTGTCACAAAAGTCGTGACAACCACTTGGTCAAACAATGTTCCCATACGGAGATCACTGAAGTAAATGCCTATTGTCTTGAGTGTGGCATCACTCACTTGATCCCCGATTGCCCGAAAAACCCAAACCAAATCAAGAAAATCACGACAAATGTATCAGGGATTGTTCAGCTACCTAGTAGCTCAGAAAATGAAAATGTCGTACCAGTTCAAGCGGTTACGAGAGCACAAGCTCAAAAGAAAGCTGATGAGAATCCAGAGACAAAGAACATGGAAAGTGTCAAGAGTTTAAAGACAAATGATGGACCAAAGACAGACGCACCTAGTCAGAAAACCAAGAGCAAACGAAATAGTTGGAAAGCTAGAAAGACTAGGATGAAAGCACGCAGGGAACGAGAGCAAAACTCCCTAGCTGAGAAGCTTACCGAAGCTGAAAAGAAGATAAAACAACATGAGGAAAAGGAGGCACCTTCTCTTACACAGATGGTTAAACCTCTAGAAGAACCATCCACGGATGAGAAAGTGAGAAGTGCTAGTTCAGGAGGATCTGTGTTGACAGAGAAGGTTAATGAGATATTAGATACCCTCTTGAAAGCCTATGATGTGAGGCTCAAAAACAACCAAACCCAAGAACACAGGTGGATGACATATCCTGATGCGGAACTAGAAAAGCAAAAATTTGAAATGTGCCAGAAAATGATTCAAACAGCCCAAGCTTTACTAGAACCACCAGTTGCAAAACCTGAGGATGTGATCCGTGTCATGCCTGCGCAAGTAATCCCACCAAACTAGGAACTAAAAGAGCCAGATTCTAGTCATGAGCACAGACCAAACCTCAAAGACCCAGCATTAGAACCAAGGATAGTATTGAATACCACGGATAACTCTTCCGACGGATTTCACCAAGCTATACCTGAGGATTGTAAAGAGATAGATGGTCTTGACGAATTGTGGAAACAAGTCAGAGAGGCCAATGAAGCACATGACCTAAGAAGACGAGTAGACAAGACTGGTGATGAACGAGGAGTGTTTCTACCACCAATAGAGGAATTTGAGACTGGATCTCAAATGAATCTAGACGTGCAATTGTATTGGGGCGACAAAGGATCTGTACAATCTATGGATAGTCAACCCCATTCGCTAAGAACACTACCGTCCTACATGGGAGAGTACGAGACCAAGTCAGATGTGGTTGCAGTCCCATCACAGAGACTATCTCCCAAGAAGGCCATCGATTCAAAGGGGCTAGTAGATATTCTATCTACCCCAGTCACCTGTGCAATAATGTTAGCCGAGTTGCTTAAAATAAGACCAAACATGTGGGTAAATGTCTAGAGAAATTTGGTGTAAAAACCAATGACTCAAATGGAGGAAGGCATCAAAGAGCTTGAAATGCCTCAACTAAATATTAGGCCAGTGCCATTGAACAAGGTAGGCGAGTATTACGAGGGAGAAGATGGAAACGCCACCATTCCTATGGAATTCAATGGTGTAAAAACCATGGAAATCCTTGACAGTGGAGCTGGTGTGGCCATTGCAACCAAAGAGGTTTGGAAAAAATGGGAAAAACCTGCCTTGATATCCACACGAATGACCCTGTAGCTTGCAGACGGACACAAGGAAAAGCCCCTAGGACTGCTAGAAAAAGTACTTGTTACTTCTTGTGGCATTGAATATGAACACACTTTTGCTGTTGTTGACTTTGGCAAGAAGAACAACTATGACATCATTCTGGGAAGACCATTCATGCGACAATTGAAAATGGTCCAAGATTGGGGTTATGACCATATATACCTGAGACATATGGAAACCATAATAAAGATAAACTTGAGAGACCATAGCTATAGGGATGTGACGAGAACACCGGTTGAGGAGTTTGATTCCGCCACAGTAGCAGGATCAGAACTTCCAGCTTGGTTAGGTAAGCCTAAAGAACTTTGGATGTGTGGAGCTTCACAATGTGGTAGCTTGAAACGTGAGGAATGTATCCTAGAGCGGGTTATAGAGGATATGGACTATATCCCAGAACCATTTCCTGAAGAAGAGTTAGAGCCTTTTGGATGGGAACACATCTTGGCTACTCTGGACGTGTGCGCCGTGGAGGATGCTCCCACAACAAAGTTTTGTCATGAAAATGGCTATGATGTCGTTCCTTATTTTGCAGTGAGTGTAATCCAGGAAAACGAAGAGATCCAGACATCAACAAGCTCTCAAAATAAGGAGCAAACAAAGAAATGTGGAGAATCAAAAGATGAAGAAGACGACGAGTTCTATGACTTTGTAGAACACTTCGAGCTTCAAGAAGATCAATGACCCGGGAATCAATGTCATCGCTACATGAATAAAGTGCATCAAAAGTGGATTCCAAAGTCCTTGGTGAAGACATAGCCACCACAAGCATCCTCATACATGTCTCCTAATAAGGATACAAAGACTCAGCTAGGAGGAATACGACCAGAGCAACTAGCCAACAATGCTCTAATCAATGGGCTAGAAAAGTCCTCCAAGAAACTACCACCCACGAGCAAACAGACAGTAACTTTCCACTACCAGCCAAAAAATCAAGGGACAGTACAAGAAGTCAACCTTGCTGAGGATAGTAGCGATAGTGATGAATCTTACGACATCCCCTATCATCAACTCAGGCCATCACTATCACCAACCCCTTCAACAACAATAATGACAGGTCAAAAGAGCAGGACAACAAGTCAAATCCAAAAAGCTCGACAAATCTGGATACCAAAAAGCTAGATCGGCCAAAAACAGATATGGATCAAGAAGACATAGATCTCTAATGACAAATCACAAGATCCAACACCAAAACAAAAACAAGGAAAGTGTGCACAAACAGGTAAGAATATCACAAAGTCGCAAGCTTTCACAACTCAAGTTTGGGCTCCAAAGAAGTTGATTCAAGCACAAAAAAGTCAGGAATTCATTTGGATTCCAAAACAACCACAGTATCAACTTTCAAAGCCTGAATCCCGTCACCAACCAAGCGTACAAGGGCTGAAGCAAAGACCACTGTCGACTCACACAACAAAAAGGTGGATCCCAAAGAAGTCTCTTCAAACACACACGAAGCACGGGCAAGTATGGGTTCCCAAACGAGAGCCAACAACAAAACAACCAATAAACGCAAAGAAATGGGTCCCAAAGAAGAACAACAAAACTGCTGTCAGCGCATCGCCGCTTGAATTCTTACAATTCTTCCTACGATTACAGTACAATTAGAAGAGAGCAAGTTGCTTCAATCAAGCAACGATACAGGAGCTTCAAAGACCATTACATTGCTTAGAATAGGAAGCCTCGCCAACAAATTCCAATAAGCAAATTGCTTATACCCACATCTTGCACAACATAAATCTTTTCCATGCATTGACTGTGTATGCATAATAGGGCTACATTACAAGGCCTGCATAGGCACAACTTTTAATTGCCCAAGCACAACACATACCCTTTGCGATACCCTGTCGTAAAGGATGACTCCAAATAGGAAGGGGGGAGGCATTCTGAATGCAGACCTAACATTATAACTATTAGAGGGCAATGTTTTGTGAGATGCATTGAATTTTTGCATTTTATTGTGATAATTTTTTGACGAAATTTAGAGTATATGTCCTCATAGTAGTGTTACAGAGGAGTATGGGGACAAAATCCATATATGAGCCCCTAGGGACATGTGTATAGTGTACATAGCATTTAGATTTCTATTTGAATGATTTTTCTTTTGTTAAGTTTTTTAAGATTTTCTTTGTTTATTATTAAGAAAAAATTAAAAAAATCCATAATCCACATGAAGAAAAGACTGACGAGAGGCCTGAGCACTACAAAGAGAAGAAGGTACATGAAAACAATGAAACTTCACAAAGTATGTCTCAGCAGCCCCTACAACAACCGAAGAACTTGTCACAAAGCAGTGTCAACATGCAACCGACAAGTCATAAAAGTCAGAGTTGAGTAGCCAAGCCACAATATGAGTGAGGTGTTAGTCCCAAAGCCTCAAGTAATATTCTCTATGGTCTAAGCGTCTTAGCTATTCTAGGTACTGCTCAAGCTGGAAGAGTTGAGCATATTTACATTGTGTCACTCATGCTGGTATAGGTGAGCAAAAGAGTCGAAGTCTAAGTACTTACGTCTGGTGAAGTGAAGGAGAAGGTCCAAAAGACACTCACGTACTGCGCACAGTGAGATACGAGTGGAGAAACTTCTACATCAAAAACCCTTCTTGGAAAGGTGGAAGCTATTGAGACATCTTTTGATGTCACATGTGCTACATTTATTCCTCGAAACACCCATCATCTCCTTCTTTCACATTGCATGCTTTTGTTGACAAATTTAACATATGCATATAGAGTGTCCCATAATTGGCACTTGCATCAGGCACTCTTTTCGTGTTTCACCCAAGCACTCACCTTTCATGAACATGTAATTCGCATTCAACTGCTCAACTCCAATAAGAGCGTATACCAAAGGCATTTTTTTCCCACTGGGTTTTTTCCCTTTGGTCATCCAGGTTTTAGACCCTAATCTAAAGACACCTATCACCATCCTCTTGTACATATTCCTTCTACATCAACAATAAGGAAATGCTACTCAAATCAATTGACAAATGAATTGGAGCACCAATTTCAGATCATAGCATACTTCTCCTCAATGGCGAGTCGAAGAATGGCCTACAATGACAAAGCTGGAGACAACACTAACAACATGATTGCACAGGAACAAAGAAGTTACCAATGAAGAAGAGCAGATACAAAAGTAATCAGAGGATCTCAAAAGATGAGTGGTTACGATGATAGACATCCGCTCTAATGGATCATAGTTCATGTTGTGGTTCGACAAAGATACAAGCAGTGCAACAGATGAAGCCAAAACAACAACAAAGTGTTGACAGCTGGGTCAACAACACAACTTAACTCAAGAACAAAGAAGTCCCTCAATGACAAAGAGGAGACATAAGGGTAATCAGAGGATCTCAAAAGCTTGTCCTTGATAATGCACATCGAATGCTTGGCAGGGTTTTGAACCTCAAATTAGAATAATTAAGTCCTGGATTCGGCCTGACAGACAGACTTTGCATTGGAGTGCAACTTGGCCTAAAGAAGTTAAGGGTTTAGCCATACAATTTCTACAAAATCCTTACAAAGTTGTCATTGTCTCACAAGATCAGAAAGCCAATCACTCAATTCTACAGATTGTAGAAGTTGTTTCTGAGAATCACAAATACTCCGAATTGACAGATTTGCTTGAGAAAACGATGGATGGAGCTTTCTCTATCCATGATGATAAGAGTCAAGTTAAACGACATAGGGTTCTTTTTGAATTTAGATCTGGCAGTAGACCTATAATGACAGAAACAGATGCTGCAGCTCGGAGCGTGGATGTGAAGGACATAAAGTTCGTCATCAATTATGATTTTCCTGAATCATGCGAAGACTATGTACATTGGATTGGATGAACAAGACAAGCTACTGCAAAGGCTATAGTCTATACTTTCTTTACAACAACAAAACGACAGCAAAGAACACATCGCCATCGACAATCAGGTCATGTCGGGGACGACATGAACGCGGAAGGGGGGAATGTTGACCGCTGGGTCAACAACACAATATAACTCAAGTTTCGTACCAAAGTCTTATCTTTTGCGAGTTATGAAATGCTGCAGATTATGGCTATAAACGTCATTTGTAATGAGTAGTTATTCTAGTTTCAGAAGCCGGGGTGCAATGGCACTTCCAGATTGTAAATACAAAGCCATTTGACCCTTTCAACCCCATTTTTGGTTAAACCTAAGGTAGCCTTAGTATATAAGGTACCTAGGTCATTTTGTAAAGGAAGACTTTTATCATAATCAAAACTTTAGCGCTGCCGTCTATTGTGTGTGAGAGAGAAAGAGAGAGAGCGTGAGCTTCATCCTCTCGCTATGCCCGGCTCGCTCAACGCATTGGAGATCTGACTGCACCATTGCTGTAGGCTCGAGGAGAGCTACGCGACAACGCCAAGCATTCCACGCGAGAAGAAGCGCACACGCCGATGCATCTATGAGCTATTTGTGGCCGTAAGTGTATCAAACGATGTCTGTTTTCTGCGTGCTAGTAGTCTATAGAACCGTGGCGACATAAGCTACGCATAGGTACTCATAAATTTCAGTTTCGAGTACTTTCATATTTTTGCTCTGTCATCCTACGCATTTTCCGCAGATGGGTTTTGAGTGTAGAAGCTTAGGGACAAGTGTATCCTAGTGAGGGGATGGTGTTCGTTAAGTTTCGTACGAATCTGGCGTGATTAGGTGAGTTACCTTCCGTATGTGTGTTCCTTAAGTTTCGTACGAATCTGACATGATTAGGTGAGTTACCTTCCGTATGTGTGTATGTGGCTAGGTGGTGTAGTTGAGAGCAGTGAGGTTCTTGATTGTGGTTTAGTTGGCCTTCCAGAGTGTTGTATGTGTAGGATGGTCTTAGCCTGACAAGCTAAAGAGATTTCCTCCGTGTGCCTATCGTGTCATCTGTGTCCTCGATTGACATTATGTTGATCTAGGTAGTGTTTGCATGCACTTCATGGGTGTGTGAGTCGCTTCCCATCCAACATTAACTATTATTGATTTAACTTTCTTGGGATGCATCATGCAGGTTTTCTTCAATTGTTTCAAAAGAGAGGAAGAGTCAAGGTGTTGTTATTATGGATGGATATGATAGTATTTTATTGCTTCTGAAAAAGTGTATGTTTCCTTTTTTCCATGGGAGTAGATTTCTTGGACAGGGCGAAGAGGATGACAAGTGCTTCCTATTTAAAATGTCCAATAAGGGACCAGGTTCTTGGATTGATAATCGGATCTAAAGAACTGGAACTGGTGACTTAGAAATGCGTGGGTGCATTTTGATTTTACCCATAGAATAGATGGATGGCAACAATGTCATGCTCGGTTTATGATCCAAGGTAATCTTTAAGTATTTAAATATCTCATATTTTTTTTCATCATTAAATATGAGAAGATATGTGTGAAAATATTTATATTGAATATCTTGCAGCATACGATCACTGCAGATAATTGCTATATGTGAAACTAAAGAGGAGGATGCAAAGACTCAAGTTATTTTTTGGGAGAACCTTAATTCAACAATGGAAAAGTACGGACATGGTGCAGGTGACTTTGCAGGTTTTATGTCTGATGAGGCTGGTGCAAATTGGAATGCTATTTGAATAGTCTTCAATGGCAGGTCAAATAATAACATGGAGGGACGTGAACGGTCATGCCTATTTCATTGGGAGCAGAGTCTGCACAAATATGCTAAAAAGTGGATATCTCAACATCTAACGAATCAACACATTGATATGTGTGAGGAATGGAAAGCTTGTAAGACCATTGTGCTTGCATCTCAAAAGGTGCTTTCAATTTAAAAATGGTGGAGACAACATCTACCTACAGAGAACATCACAAGAGTGAGCAGATGGTTTGAATGGTGGGAGCAACAAATTTCACAATGGGGAGGAATTGGAACAAATGTAAGTATCTTTATGAAAATTTATATTTTTAGCAAAATTTATAAACTTTGCATACATGAAATTTATAAATTTAATGCATGTTTGTTTGAATTGCATAGTCTGGTCTAAGTCCGTGGGAGTGAACACAAATTCCCAATGTTAATTTATCAGAAAGTCTGCATGTCAATTGGTGAGCGGGTGAAGGTGGAGAGAGAAAAATATGATGTGTGTGTAATGGATGTTATCAACTCATATATTCAATGTGCAAAGAGTTTGGGATATACAACTGGGTATTATATAGGAACGGGTCCCACAATGGAGACCTTGCTTTCTTGAGTTGAATCTCAACAAGCTCCAACTCCGACCAACGTGGCCCATCTATTACACGAGGCTATTGCAGGGACTTGAATGTATGCTCAACCAATTTTGCATGGAGACAAAGAAACAATTTTTTACAACGCAAAAAGAGGGGTAGAACAAGAACAAGTAGCTCCCATCGCCCATAATATGTCATGGAATCTAGGCAACAAAACCATCGCAGTCGGCCCAAAAAAATCAAGTTTGATACCCAAGGACCAGGTATTTCTAACATTCCACTACAAATTAGTGACAGTGATGATGATATTGGATCTAAAAAAGAAACAACCACACCTTTGTCATCTCAAAGGAACAATGTGTTTGAGAGTGATGTGCCACGTACTTAGTGGGCCCTGAGGAGAATGCCCCGAGAGAATACCCATTCAAAGTCAAAGAAAGTGTTTTGGAATAGTAGGGAGAAAAAAATGTGACAACCTCTTGCATAGTCGCTCTATTGGTCTTGTTGCTCCATGTATATGGTCCGAAAGAATGTTCAAAGGTAAACCGATTGAGCAATGGTTATGGTTTTGTAATCATGATATTTTTCATACTTGATCAATCAAAAGACAAGTCAAATATTTATCTCCTGCTCCGAATGTTAGGCCAGTAGCAAGAGGGACAGATACCTCCACACAAGAACTTGCAGCACTACATCAGAGTGGATTTTAGGACAGAGAATGCAATGGTAAATGTGCAACCTCCGATTGGCGACTGCAAAGACGGTGGTGGCAGCTCGCGAAAGAAAAAGTGGAGGCATGGAATTTCTAAAGAGGCTATGAAGAAATTGGAAGCATGTAATAGTATGACATTTATATTTTTGGATGAAGTGAAAAGGTCTCAAGAGCATGTAGTTTTTCAAGTTCTCACTGAAAATTGTTATGAGATTCATATAAAAGGGAGTCCAGCATGAACGTGTCCGGATTTTCAAAAGCGAGAGAAGACAAACAAATCTTTTTTGGCATGCAAACATATGTACTATGTGTACACGAAAGTGCTTGGACTTGAACTTAAGGGGCACATGATTATTCATCAGCAAACCCTCTCACCAATGAACATCGCTTTATTCTTGGACAACCAAGGAGGATTTCTCCCCCCATTTAATTACTGCTGGTTTGGTATGCATCTTTCACTAAACTAGATAATTGTTCTATGATATAAAGTGTTTTATTGCATTTATTTTAGTTTATTTCACTTGTGATTATTTATCTTAGAAAAAATTTGTTTATGCAACACACGATTTCAAATTTCAAGCAAAAGACAGAAGCAACTTGCAAGCTATTTGGGAGGAAATTACTTGCCATTTAAAGTGACCATTACATTTATGGAATTTATGACTTTTTTGTACTTTAATTTTGGTCTTATCCTGTGGTAGTTAAGTGAATGTACTTACATCCTCCAACTTATGTTGTTTCAAAAAGCTCAAGCTTGGGGAAAATAGTATTGTCTCTATTTGGCATGATTTTTGACTTTATCGCATGTATTTATTTGACTCTGATGACATGCACTATGAATATATTTGACTCTGATTGCATGAGTTGTGGAATGGTGACTTTTTTTGTTTACATTTTCACGTCGTTATGCCCTCTCTCTCTCTCTCTCTGTATAGAGATATACAACTCTAGAATTTTACTTTGTCTCTCTAAAGATTTTAGAAGAGAAGTCACTCTCTCTCTCAAGGATTAATCATCTCTTCTTCCAATGGTAACGCCCATAGATAATATCTCTCTAGAATTTACACTTTCTCTCTCCGTCATCCACACATATATGGAGTATTATGATGATTGATCATTACATTAAATAGATACTTTATGCTATGACACATGTTTGGTTAAAAAAACTAAAAGATTGCTGAAATTGTCAAAAAAACTTGAAATGAAAAACTCTCAAATATTAAATCCCCTTTTGGAACTAGCAACACCAAGGTTTGCCAGTCTCACTCAAGTGCAACTGAACCAAAAAATGTGTAGAACACTAGGGTGCTCCTCTTTGAAACTAGCAACATTGAGATTGGCCAACCTCACTCTACCTCCATCTTCCATGCATGATTGTGTTCTCGTGCTTCTCCACCATCACTTATCTCATCGCCATAACATCATGTATGTGTGTGTGTGTGTGTGTGTGTGTGTGTGTGTGTGTGTGAGAGAGAGAGAGAGAGAGAGAGAGAGAGAGAGAGAGAGATTCTACTTCCCCCCCTTCCACTGACCTTTGATACCAATGTGAGACTAGATGGACTATTGCATGCCATTCTACACCCTACCTCTCTCCTTTATAGGCTCTTAGTCTATCACTTAGGAGCAAGTGAACTTGCATGCACCCTTGCCTTTACATGAACTCTTCTACAAAGAGTCTCTCACTGACATAATGATAATGCACCTCAATGTGCTTTATGCCAGCATATATCATGCAATTTCCCAAAGCACTTTGACTGCTAGTGTAGATCGTGGTGGCATCCAACACCCAAGCCAGTCAAAAGGCATTTGAGCCAAACTCACACAACCTTACCTATGAAAGTTTCCATGTACTCAACCTCACAAGTAGAAGTGGCCATTGTAGGTTGCTTCTTGCTCAACTGAGATATGCATGAGCTGTTGAGCAAGAAACACAAACCAATAGCGGACACTTGCATGTCATAGAAATCAGCCTAATCCAAGTCTCAAACCATGCAAATCTAGCAGCAATAGCCCAAGATATATAGTGCCACTCAAGTAGCAAAAGATATGCTTAAGTGCCTTCCAGTGCATAGATCTTGCATTATGCATAAATTTCTCTCTCGTGAGACTACATATTGAGCATCCGGCCTCGTAATCCATACATATATCAAGCAACAACTTGTTGATTGTGAGTGAAATCACAATAGTCCCCAACGTCATGTAGACTAAGCTTCAAATGTGTCTTCATCGGAGTAGGAATAGACTTCTAATCATCAAGGCTAATGTTTTGCCTTGAGCAAAAGTAATACCTTCATCAGCCTACTTAAATTGTATATCCAAATAATGATGCAAAATCCCCAAATCTTACATGTCAAAAGGATAGTCAAATCAGCCTTAAAAAGCCAACAATATGTCCCTCATTTGGTCCAGTAATATCATGCCATCAACATAGAGCACAATGATAAAAAATACATCATCCACTCCCTTGACATAGTGCTCTTATTTGGACTACTCTGAAAATCATTTGCAACCAAGTAAGCATGAATCTTTTCATACCAAACATGTGGAGCTTTCTTTAAACCATACAACAGCTTCCTAAGCTTACACACCTTGTTTTCATACCCTTTTTTGAACAAAACCACGAGGCTATGGTACATACACTTCCTCATGCAAATCACCATTCAAAATGCAGTCTTTATGTCCATTTAACGTACATTCCAACCTTGATGAGCTGGCAATGCACAAATGCTATTGATGGTAGTCATACAATAAGAGGGAGCAAAAATTTCATAAATATCACTGCCCTTCTCTTAAGCATACCCTTTTGCCATACGTTTAGCCTTATGGCGATCAACACTACCATCATAGTTATGCTTCAACTTGAAACCCACTTAGTATCAATGGCCTTCAACTTGAAACCCACTTAGTATCAATGGCCCTCTTACATCTTTGGAAGTGTTGATGCCCTCCACCAATGGTAGATTCAAATCTGCAGCATGCAATATCTTTACATGACGAGTACCTACGTTTGACATGTGAATTGTGTTTGGCAGCTCACAACAACTTGCGGCCTATGGTATTTCACAACAGACCACACTGTGGGGGAGCAAAGGAGGGACTCCATACATCTAGAGAATTTTGCCGAAGGCACCTCCTTCTACCCTCCCTTCTTACCGACCCACGCCTTCCATCGTAGGGACCCACCCCCCTTGTATCACACAGCCCCGCATCATTCCATTCGACTCCTGCTTCACCCGAGCATCATGACAATCCAAAGGTGGTTGAAGAGCATCTTTTAGCAGCACACAATGGTGTTCACCTCAAGGTAGCAAGTGCTGTGATAGGCGGAGTGATGGGAGCTTCTGTTGGGATGCTTGTTTTGGTGGTGGAGGGGGGGACGGATTCACCTGTTTTGGAGCGTGCCACTCTAACCAGAGAGGATGAGGACACTGATACGCCCGTGTTAGGCACATGCACGTCAGTGTTAGACACACATGGACGCTACTACAGGGTAAAGTATGGTGGTGAGGTCAACTTTGGGATTATATAGGGAAAAGCATTTTGCCATTTGTAGATTCTTATACACTCAATGTATAAGAATTGTTTTATAAAATTCAACAAGTGCTTGATCATGCATGATAGGTCGAGGAAGCAATGGATACTTGACTTTCGAATGACCCCGCTCAACGTTTCTCAACACAATGGTTGGAGGGGTATATCAAACATTTTATAGAAATAAGCAATCAAGTGTATGGTGCACAACAGCCAACCAAGTCACAAATTAACATAGGAGCCATTGTGATGGGAAATGCAGAGTGGGAGTGGGCAATACAAGAAAAGAGCGAGCAAGCTGCAACGGGCTCATCCCATAGTCAACACCGTGAAGCTCAGGCTAGACAAACTCCCACGCACTATGGTTCATGAGGCAAGGTGGCCTGGAAAGATAAATATGTAAGTTATTTTTAATTGTGCAAGTTTGGATAAGAAGGTGTTTTAGCTTATGAAACTTTTTTGGTTATTGTTAACTTAGGAAAATATCAATTTGAGGAGTCTCTTGTAACTTAGGAAAATATCAATTTGAGCAGTTCTATAAGAGAGATGGTTAAGTATTGAGAGAGACACACAGAGTTCGATACTTGGTGATGGTTGTTGGGGGTGGAAAACCATCATATCTCTCGCGAACAATTTGACTCAACAATCAAAACTCTACAAGCGATACTGTAGACAATGAATATTGCATTATTAGTTAATTTGGGTTATTGATTTATCTAAATTTTTTTTGGTTGGTGTAGAGTCAAATCAATCCAACAAATAATAATGTAGTTGAGGATGAGGACGAGGACGAGGAGGACAACGAAGAGGATTATGATAGATATATATTTTTATGTTCTCTTCTTCTATAAGTGCAGATGTGGCACAAAAACTCTCATGTTTTTTTATAAAACTCATTTGAAAATCTGTCTTTATTTGTGATTTTATTAAGGTATTGTTCTTTTTTGCCTCAATTTATAAAGGTAAGGTATGAGTTGTAATTTTAAAGTTTATTATTAATTTTTTGTACACTTTTCAAAATGCAATTGATATTTCGTATATTTTATGTAGGTAAAAAATAAAGATGCTCATTTGGGCCACCCACAAATAAGCATCTTCATTTTTGAAAAGCCGCATGGCAGTATTATACGTGATAATTAATCACTCATATTAGCATAACTTAGCTTAGTAATTAGCTTGGTAGAGGAGATGAACATGCATTGAAGCTTGGCTCTTGGTTGGATTTGCATCCACATGCCAAGAGTGTGTTGATGTAGGCTTCTATCTCACAAGCTTGGAGTAGGTGATGAGTTCTCCATTAAAGCTTGGGAAGAGATAGTCTTCTCTTTCTTCACACATGAGATTGTGTGAGTGTGTGTGTGATAATGCCTTGCAAAAATCAGCCCCCTCTCTCTCTTGGGTGAGCCCTCTTGCTATTTGCTCTTGCTGAGCCCTTATTGGCTCTCCCCAAGTCAAGACAATGACTATTAAGCAGCATAAGTGATAGCCTTCTGACATGTGTCCCCCTTTCCCCTTTTGTGAGAGCTTTAGGTAATTAAATAATTAAACTAAACTCTCATTGGACCCCTTTGCCTCGTGGCCAATAGGAATCAGGCAAGCCATTGGGCTCCTGAATGCTCATTGGACCCCTTGTGAGACTGCCCAATAGTCTTCTAGGAGACTTAATTCTCATTGGTTTCTTTTATTAAATGTTTTTAAATTAATTAAACTAGATTTACTATAGCTTAATTCTCATTGGTCCACTTCAAGGGTCATCCAATAGAAACTGGGCACACCTTGTGGGCATCTGGCCTAGGGAGCTGACATGTGTCCCTCATTCCCTTTGTGTAAAGGGAGCCTGTGTGTGTGTGTGTGTGTGTGTGTGTGTGTGTGTGTGTGTGTGTCTTTCTCTCTCATCCCCTAGAAGAAGGGCTCGCCCCCTCCCATGTAGGGATATGTGTTGACTTTGGAGAGCACACAAAGCATCCAATTCCCCCTAAGCTTTAACCCTTTGGACATAACCTTTGAATCTTAGAACCTTAGCATTTTGGAAGTCTTAATGGGCTGAACCTTAGGGTCTTTTTAGCCCATTGTTGCACATGGCTCTTTTGGAGATGGCCCCCCCTTTGGATCCCTATTTTCCCTCCTTTGGATCCCTACTGTGGCCGGTCTGCTAGCTTAACCAATATTCTAGCCTTTTCTCCCTTGGCACTTCCCCACATTAAATGATCAGTTTAATATGAGAAAATCATTTAGGAGAATTAGATATTGATTATTATGACATTACCTCTCTCTTGAAATCATAGTCGTCCTCGACTATGGTGTAGAGAAGATAAAGCATATTCATGAGTCCTTTTCTTAGCGGGTAGAGGATCCCTATGTTACCCTACGACATCATTCCACAATGGATGACTAGTCCATTTGGCGCTTGAGAGCCTTAGGCTGCCGCAAGCATGTCTGCACATTAGTCCTATCAGTCTTCCATAATAGAGTGACAAGCTCTACTTGGTGTTTGGGAGACGTCGTCTCCGCAAACTTGATCTAAGCATGCATACTACTTCATTTTTGTGCACAATAAAGAAAAACAAAGTCTTATAAGACAAAAAATTTGTTCATTTTTAACATTTTGTACATTTGCTTACTCATTGGGAAGCATTGTAAGCATTGACAAGGTTTAGGTTATCCTTTAATTGTATGCCTTGCATCCATCTAGCATCTTCAAAAGGATAATTCTTAAACTTAATAAGATATCATCGGATAGTCTTACCACCTCTTAGTACCTTGTCTTCATGTCGGAGAATGGACTCGGGTTGTAGCACCTCCTCTTGGTCCTCAATCTCCGGCGGGTCTTCAATAGTTGGTTCTTGAGGTGGCTCTCCTTTGTAAGGCTTTAAGAGGCTCACATGGAAAGCATTGTGTATGAGCCAATGATTGGGCAACTTGAGTTGATAGGCCATCTCATTGATTGGCCTAAGAATCTGAAAGGGACCATAGTACCTTTTTGCTAGTTTAGCATAGTACTTTTGGTGGCCCGTAAGATTCTTGCCCATCGTGTGCCTTAATCGAGCCTTGGGAAACTTTAACAAGACCCAATCGTTTTCTTTAAAGGCTTGGGCTCTTCTGTGCTTGTCAGCAGCAGCCTTTTGCCTTTGCTGTGAGATAGAGATAGCATCCTTAATCTTTTGGAAACATTCTTGTAGGTCTCGGCTATACTCATCTGCAGCGAAGATCTTCCCATGTACCTTAAGTAGCAAGGGACTTTTTGATCTTCCCTCAATTACCTCGAAAGGTGCTTTTCCCGTGGAAGTATGTACAGTGTTATTGTAAGCATACTCCACTAAGGGTAAGTACTTCTCCCATTGGGATCTTTGATCTACTTCCGTTACATAGGATTTTAGTAGATAGAGAATGGTTAGGTTAGCTATTTCACTTTGGCCATCCGTTTGTGGATGATAGGCCGAAGAGAAGTTTAGCCTTGTCCCTAAATTCTCAAAGATACCCTTCCAGAAATTACTGGTCATTCTAGGATCTCTATCCGAAACTATGGACATTGGCAAGCCATGGTACTTGAAAATTTGTGAAATGAAGAGGGTTGCCATTTGATGGGCTTTGATAGTCTTTTTGACAGGTATAAAATGAGTTTGTTTACTGAACCTGTCCACTATCGTCCATATTTCCGTATTCCCATGGATAGACTTAGGCAATCCAAAGATAAAATCCATGGATATGCTCTCCCATGGTGAATTAGGGATTGGCAAGGGTTGAAGCAATCCAAGTTGCTTCCCTCTATCAAATTTTGTCTTTTGGCATACCACACATTTAGAAACATACTCTTGTATGTTCACTTTCATGGTAGGCCAATAGAAATATGTTTCAATTCCCTTTAAGGTAGACTGAATCCCTCTATGCCCCACATAAGGTGGAGCATGAGATTCATACATTACTTTCTCACGTAGTGAGTTAGTAACGCATAGTCTATTGCCATAGAGAAGATAACCATCTTGTAAGGTAAATGGTTCTTCTTTCTTCCCTAATGCAAGGGCTGAAATCACATCTCTAAAATCGGGATCAATAGCGTACTCATCTATCATTGAAGATAGATCATTGTGAGTTGCTATGGAAACCGCATTCACTCTCGGCCGTCTTGAGAGTGCATCAACTACTTGATTATGCTTGCTAGCAATGTGATCAATATGAAAATGAAATTGCGAAAGGAAATTTGCCCACCTCATTTGTTTGTCGGAGAGCTTGGTTTGCGTCATGAAGTACTTAAGACTTTGGTGATCCGTTCGTAGAATGAAAGGAGTCCCCAATAAATAGTGCTTCCATGAGTCTAAGGCATGTAGAACTGCAAGGAGTTCCTTTTCATATATGCCTAGAGCTTTCTCAACAGGATCGAGCCTTCGACTCTCATAGCCTATGGCATGCCCTTCTTGGAGTAAAACAGCTCCAAGGCAATCACCACAAGCATCACATTGGACCTCAAATGGTTTTGAGAGATCTGGTAGTGTAAGCACAGGTTGAGAGATAAGCTTTTCCTTAAGCTTTTCGAAAGCAGTGTTCTCCTTAGCAGACCGTGTATACCTAACGCTTTTCTTTGTTAGGTCATGTAATGGTCCCGCAATTTGTGAGAACTTTTCTATGAAGCGTCTTAGTTCATGAAGATTGCTTGGTTTAGGCCATCCTTTTATTACCTCTAACTTAGATGGATCCATTTGGATGCCATCTTGAGAGATAATATGACCTAAATACTAAATCTCTTGCAAGAAAAATTCACTTTTCTTTCGATTAACATAAAGTTTATTCTCTTTTAAAACTTAAAATATTACCTGGAGGTGTTGCTTGTGTTCCTCCAATGAATTAGAGTAGATGATAATATCATCAAAGAACACTCCAGTGAAGGTTTGATGAGGCCTGAACACCTTCTCCATCAAGTGGTTGAATGTGGCTGGTGCATTGATCAAGCCAAAAGGCATGACAATGTATTCGTAAAGACCAAATGTAGTGCGAAATGCGGTCTTTACAATGTCTTGATCAACTATCCTTATTTGATGATAGCCACTTTTTAGGTCAATCCTACTGAAGTAGGTCGATCCTTGTAGCTTATCAAATAGGTCTTCTACCCGTGGAACAGGAAACCTATTCTTGATAGTGATCCTATTTAGTGCTCTATAGTCGACACACATACGATATGTGCCATCTTTCTTTTGCACTAATAGCACAGGTGAGCAAAATGGAGATGAGCTTGGCCTAACCATACCCTTCTCAACTAACTCATGCACTTGCCACATAATCTCCTCTTGTTGAGCTTGAGAAACTCTATAAGGAGGTTTGTTAGGCGGTGAACTTCCTGGAAGAAGTTCGATTGCATGGTCATCATTACCTCGTTTAGGAGGTAGCTCACAAGGGATTTCTTCAATAAAAACATCTTGAAACCCCTTGAGAAAATTGGATAACTCTAATTCCTTTTGGTTGCTTTTATTTTCTTTTGCTAAAGCATTAGGTTCATTTTGAGAGTCTTTAACAAAATTCATGTACACGGAAATAGAGCTCTTTATTGACTTGTTGAAAGCTGGTGTATGTACAATGGGGATAGTGTTACCCATTTCCTTAGCATCTATATACATGTCTTTTTCCCTGAACTTAAAGAATATTCTCCTTTCAGGAAATTTAACATCGGCAGCCAGGCGGTCAAACCATGGTGCCCCTAGGATTACATCCTCATGCTTGAGAGGAGAGATAAAGAAGTCCTCTTTGTCCACATAGCCTTGGACATGAAGCCTCAATTTCCCAATTAAGGGAGTGACTGAAGCTTCTTGCCCCTTGAAGGCACTGTCTGCGGGTAGGACATCTCCCATCTCGTAGGATTGTATGCCTAGCTTGGTGGCTAACTCCATAGATATAAAATCGTGAGTAGAACCATGGTCAAAGAGAATAAAATCATCATGTTCTCTTACCTTTCCCCAAGCATGGCATAGAGGAGATCCTTTGTGGTGAGTTTGGTGAGTCTCCTCCTCTTGGATTTCAACCAAGGAAGCTCTAGGAGGATCTTGGCGGTTGTTCTTTTGGGGACAAGCGCGGTACGCATGCCCTTGTTCGCCGCACTTGAAACACCGGTTATCCTTACGATAACGCTCAAGCTCTTCAGGAGAGAGTTTATTCTTACCTTTGTAAACTCCCTTCTCTTTAGCTTTGTTGGAGTTGCCCTTAGGAGACTTTTGGACATTGTCCTTCCCCTTAGGCTCATTGGAATCCTTGTCTTCCGGGGGCTTATTATTTCTTTTACCCCCATTTGGAAATTGATTCGAGAGGCCACCTTAGTATGGTGTATTACCGCCGATATGGTACGTGGCCTTTGGGAGTTGACATACTCCGCCATTTCTTCGGTTAAGCCCGCACAAAATTGTTGCTTTTGCTCTCCAAAATCCAGCTTTTTGAAGACAGTGGCTTTGAGTTGTAGGTCCCAAAACTTGTCTACATATTTGTGGATAGATTCATTGGGAGAGAGCTTTAAGCTTCGCCATTCGGTGAGTACTTTGTCTTTGGCATCGGTGGCCAAAAACTGCTTCATAATGGAAGCTCTCAAAGCTTTCCATGTTTGTGGAGATTCACCGTTGGCTCGTAGGCTACACCACCATTGCCTGGCGGAATTTTGAAAGTGCATAGCTACATGGTGTAGCTTAGAGGACTCCGTGAAGCCCTCATCTCCAAACGCCGCATCGAACTGTTAGATAAAGGCCAAGACTTTGTTCGTAGCACCAAAGGTACCATCATAGGTAAGGAAAGAGATGCTCTTCCCTCCCTCTTTGAATTTCTTCAGCTTGGAGGACCTCTTCCATGCGGCATAGGATTTCCTATGGCCTCTTCTTTTTGATGGTTCAAAGGTTGCACCATCACTTTCTTCAGAAGGTGAAGAATTTGAAGAAGGTGGAGAAGAGGGTGACCTCTTTCTCGCCTTTTTCTTGTCTTGATCTTTGTCGTCTTCACCATCGCTTTCATAAGAGGAAGAGGATGAAGAAGATGGAGAAGAGGGTGTCCTCTTTCTCGCCTTTTTCTTCTCTTTCTTTTTATCATCCCTCTTTGAATTGTGGTGAGGAGAAGAATACGATGGTCTTCTGCACTTTGGTGGTGATGGAGAGCGTTTAGCCCGCCGTCTTCGTGGAGCCATCTCCGCCAAGGTGGCGGGAGACTCACTTCTTTCTCGTTCCTTTGGTGGAGGCTCTTGAGTTCTCCTTTGGGAAGGAGATGCATCATCAAGAAGTAAATTCTTGAGCCCTTCATATGGATTCTCTTCTTCTTCCCGAATCAGAGAGATACCTCTTTTGGTAGTCTCACAAGGAGGCTTCCTAGGTGTTCTCTCGTCATGGTGATGAGCTTGGAGAATCCCGTGAGCATGGAGCTGCTGTTGCACTTCACTTTGGAGAGATGGATTGCCCATGGCTTGTTGAAGTCTAGAAGCAAGATAGTTAACAAGCATTGAAGCATCATTAGTAGCTTTCTCATGAGCAAAATCAAAGTTATCAGCATTAATTTCACTCTATTTACTATTGTCAGTCATTCTAACAACTTTTAGGTGTAAACTTTTTTTTTTTTAGGTGTACTTTGGCACTTCAAGCCCTAGTTGCTACTCCTCTTTACCCCTTTAGAAAAAGCACTCAAGCTACTGTACCCGCGGCTCGAATACCATTAATTGTAAGGAATAGAAGAGAGGGTCTTTCAACACCAAAACAGCACCGGCTCCTGTCGAGCTTCTAATAGCTCAATAGTGGTTAAGCCATAGGCAAGCCCCATAGGACTCCACTATTAAGACCATAGCTCTCGACGGTGATGCCCCGTTAACTGCACAAAGGCAGGCGCACTGGAAGGCTGAAAAATCCCTATTCTACTTACTCACAGGCAATTAATAACACCAACCATTTGTAGCTAGCTTGAGGACCTCCCTTCTTGAGCAAGAAAAGAGAAACCTTGTGCTCTGATACCAATGTAACATTTAATGGCCTAATAACTTGTGTGTAGCAGAAATGAGCATGAACATAGTGGGCATTTCATTAGAATAGATTCCTCATGAGAATTACAAGAGTGCTTGGGTGGAGAGAGCAACAAAAAGCATAACACCTAGTTAGATAGCATCGACAATACTTTCAAAAGAGAGAGAAATTAAGCTAATGACAACAATTGAGGACCGGATTTGCATGGAGCCGGTCCCCCCTCCAAAAGGCTTTGTATTATGGTTTCTCCCATCAAGAGAGACATTGTACAATAAAATTCTTTGTGTTCCTTCAAGACTAGCTAGTGCAATGAAGATGAAAGCTTCATGCACTAAGCACAACACTTAGCAAACACAACTTGAATTATCCCCGTTCTCAGACCCAAGACCTCACACACCTTCGAAGATGGTGAGAGCTAGCAGGGTATGAGAGTAGATTGAGAGGAAGAAGGAGTATCTTACGAGAAAGATGTACATCTCCACATAATCACTCATATTAGCATAGCTTAGCTTAGTAATTAGCTTGGTAGAGGAGATGAGCATGCATTGAAGCTTGGCTCTTGGTTGGATTTGCATCCACATGCCAAGAGTGTGTTGATGTAGGCTTCTATCTCACAAGCTTGGAGTAGGTGATGAGTTCTCCATTAAAGCTTGGGAAGAGATAGTCTTCTCTTTCTTCACACATGAGATTGTGTGAGTGTGTGTGTGATAATGCCTTGCAAAAATCAGCCCCCTCTCTCTCTTGGGTGAGCCCTCTTGCTATTTGCTCTTGCTGAGCCCTCATTGGCTCTCCCCAAGTCAAGACAATGACTATTAAGCAGCATAAGTGATAGCCTTCTGACATGTGTCCCCCTTTCCCCTTTTGTGAGAGCTTTAGGTAATTAAATAATTAAACTAAACTCTCATTGGACCCCTTTGCCTCGTGGCCAATAGGAATCAGGCAAGCCATTGGGCTCCTGAATGCTCATTGGACCCCTTGTGAGACTACCCAATAGTCTTTTAGGAGACTTAATTCTCATTGGTTTCTTTTATTAAATGTTTTTAAATTAATTAAACTAGATTTACTATAGCTTAATTCTCATTGGTCCACTTCAAGGGTCATCCAATAGAAACTGGGCACACCTTGTGGGCATCTGGCCTAGGGAACTGACATGTGTCCCTCATTCCCTTTGTGTAAAGGGAGCCTGTGTGTGTGTGTGTGTGTGTGTGGCTTTCTCTCTCATCCCCTAGAAGAAGGGCTCACCCCCTCCCATGTAGGGATATGTGTTGACTTTGGAGAGCACACAAAGCATCCAATTCCCCCTAAGCTTTAACCCTTTGGACATAAACTTTGAATCTTAGAACCTTAGCATTTTGGAAGTCTTAATGGGCTGAACCTTAGGGTCTTTTTAGCCCATTGTTGCACATGGATCTTTTGGAGATGGCCCCCCCTTTGGATCCCTATTTTCCCTCCTTTGGATCCCTACTGTGGCCGGTCTGCTAGCTTAACCAATATTCTAGCCTTTTCTCCCTTGGCACTTCCCCACATTAAATGATCAGTTTAATATGAGAAAATCATTTAAGAGAATTAGATATTGATTATTATGACAACAACATGCAAGGATCCATGGACTTCTTTTGTGGACTATGCATGATTGGCTAGGATACAGTGAAGCTTCTGGTAATGGTGGATGATTTACAAAATTCTTGCTATTCGCAAGCACTTTGTGTAGTACTGAATCATGCTTTAATATATGCAGGGCATAGAACTTCGGGATACAATGCATGTCCAATTCGCGGGCCGTCTTTGGATGTGCACTATTCTGCCTCGCTTCGAAAGACAATTTATCAAGGCCACCATCGTTATCTTCCAGATGTCCATCACTTGCACGAAGGTCAGCTTGGTCGCGTCGAATGTCGTCCTATGCATGTACAAGAGTGGCGTCGCCGATGAGAGCAACATGAGGGGCAACCTGTTCCAGGAATGAAACATTTGTCCATTCTCCATACATTGCTGTACTGGGGTGATCTACTAATCAACCATTTACTGGATCCAATGCATATATTCAAGAATGTGGGAGAGCTCCTCTGGAAGAAAATCATGGGAATGAAAGATAATCGAGCTTCCCGAGATGATTTGCAGTCAGTTGGAAAGATTCCAGAGCTGTGGCCTTTCACCAATGCAGCGGGCCAAACAAAGCTTCCAAGAACACCATGGGTATTGCTAAAAAACAAGGAACGACAAGTCAAAAGGGTGATTTCACAGTTCAGGACGCCAATAGGATGCATGCAGTGTCTCAAGACAGCATTCACCCGTGACGATCAACTATCAGGACTGAAATCGCACGACTGGCATAAGTTCTTGCAATTTATTCTTCCAATTACGATCAAGGGGTGTTTAATGGAGGAAGTGCGGTCCTGCATATAAAAGATTTCAGAGCTAGTGCGGTGGATCTCTTCCAAGGAGATACGAGAGGAATCCATTGCAGTCGCAAGGGCTAACTCCATTGAGGAAGTTTGCATGATTGAGAAGTATCTACCCACGAGCTACCTAACTATCTAAATGCACTTGCTCGTCCATGTAGAAGATGAGGTTGCAGTGGTAGGTTAAATCAATAGCCGTTGGATGTTCTTTCTAGAGCGGTTCATGAAAACACTTAAGGGTTTTGTTCGCCAAAAAGTGCGTCCAGAGTCTCTTGTCTTGACGACCAAATTTCTATCCGTTTCTGACCCAAAAATGCCTCGACTATGGAGCGATGAGGAGGATGCAAGATTGGTGGGAGAGGAGCCGCAGGGGCAAGGGGTGCCGAAGAAAATGGACGACGCCATGCAAGAAAAGATCATGAAGTTTTGTATACTAAATTCAGAGCCAATGCAAAAATGGCTTGAAAGGTACGAAGAAGAGAAAGAGAGATGCAATAAGGAGCGACACGATTTTAGGCGAAGCCAAACAACTAGAGGCTTACCCTTGCTAGACCATCTCGCTCCTCTACCTGAATTCCCTACAATGGCATGGCTGGACAAGACAGTGAGAGAAGCTCGACAGATCGGAGAACCCATATCTCCAAAAGAGGAAGAGCTGGCTATTGGATGTGACTGGAGGTATCATACATACATGGCACTGTGGTTGCATGGAAAGCATTTCAGAACACAACAAATTGACAAAAAAAGAAACACGTTTGACAGTGGGGTGATGGTTAGTTTCATGCAAAAGAGAAAGGCCAGTGCTAGAGACACGAATGAGAGCACTAGCAACCTGGATTACTGTGGTCTATTATCAGATATCTTGAAAGTCAGCTTCAGACGGTTTGAGATGTTTTTGTTGGATGTGAAGTGGTTCAAGGTGATTACTTCTGGTCGCAATGCAATGGTACCCAGAGATGAAAACAAGCTTGTGCAGATAGATTCTACAAAGGTTTGGACAGATGCGAGCGACACATTTTCTCTCCTCGAACATTGTGAGCAAGTGGTCTTTGTATCGGACCCTCGAGATCCACAATGGTGGTTTGTGGTTCAGGTTGCTCCAAGAAATAAACAAGTATTTGAAGGGCAAGAGCTCCTAGAGGAAAGTCGGCCAGACGACGCAGATACTACTGTGACATTAGATGAGATGGAAGACGGTATGGCAGAGGAATCTGACAAATATATGAGGGATGATGTAGACGAGACAGATATGACACTTGTAGATGAAGATGCAATGGATGAAGACAATCCGCCAGAATGAGTTGGGGCAGAGTTGTGTCTGCAATTAGAGATAGACGATGATACGGTGCAAGATCTTATCGATGATGCCTCACTAGTCGAGGCTTGTAAGTGTTTGTGTGAAGACGTTGATTTAAAATTAAGCTCTTTCTTAATTTAAACAAAGGTATTCTGACGCTTTCTTTTACTTTCTTTGTGTAGGACTTTAGTATGGCAGACCAGTCTCGCCAGATCCCAGTTCTATGAGTGCGGATGCATTTATGGGCTTCATCATGCGGATGACGCCCACTCAGATGGCACAGGCATCTCAGTATTGGATAGCCAGAGGTACGGGTACCACGCCTCCGGGCTTCACACCCGAGGGTCCGCCGCCTATGAGGAGGATGCCTATGGGGGGGGACGCCTATGGGTACGATGCCTGCGAGGTCTCCCATCACAGCCGCTTCGACACCTAGGGGTACGGTAGAGGTGGGTACGTCAGCATCTCCGCTTCACAGGCGCACTCGCCGATCTCGGTGATCGTCAGGTGGAGGTGGTGGTTGCTATGGAGGAGGGTCCACAGATGCTTCAACCCCTCCTCGCTCACGACCCCCATCCTACACAGACACACCTCTCAACACACCTCTTAGCACACCTCGCACACCTTGGGGGGCACACGATCCTAGTGCCTCCAAGGTCTATACTGTATGGCCAGATGGATAGGTTGACATGGATAGTGTCGGGTCTGAGATGAGACAGCGGGTTCGCCAGCTCGCGGAGGTGCAATTTTCTAGCACCATCATGACGTCTTTGGACTCATCAGGATCGCAACAAAATCACTTATATAGTGGAGACCATCATGAGAGAGTATCGGCCTGCTCCGGGTTCAGTAGAGCTTCCGAGGAGGTGGATCACAAATGTTGCATGGAACACCGTAAAACATCGTTGAGATGCAGCTCGTCGGGCTTTCAGGCAGGGCTCGCTGAAGCCTTCAGGGATCTCACACGAGTCGTGCCAGTAGATCAGGTAGGAGGAGGAGACAGCGGACACAAGGTTCAAAAAGCAGCGTTTCTCCGCGGAGGTACGTAGGGAGACTAGGGGCACATCTCATCTTGGCAGCGGAGGCTTCGACACCTTTCGCTATGAGTTTGTGAGTTTCCAATCCAATCCTAGCTATGGCGTTTTTTTTCAAGAGTGATGAATCATGTATTCTTAATTACTTTGGTTTTTGTATAAACGGAGAATCTTGCAATGCACCGAGCCCGGACATGCCAGGAGGAGACATATGGATATCGAAGAGGCATTTATGAAGTATTGAATGTTCTTGTTGCCGCAGGAGAGACTGTAGACTAGGAGGCCTTAGAGTATCGCTGATCGATTGAGGTGAGACATTTGATCGAGACAAATAATATGTGTGAGTTGACTTAATTAATTAAGTATATGTGAAGTAATATCATACTAATTTTGTGACTTGTCCCTTTATGTGCAGGTTGTGACGCGCGAGTCATCAGTGGTATTTCTATATATGTTTTGTGAGACACAGACACATCTCTGTGTTTCTTCTTATATAGACATGCACATATAGGTGTTGATCATGGTTTTGGTTATGGTTTTGATTATAGTTATGGTTATGGTTGGTTTTGATCATGGTTTTGGACATGGTTATATATTGTTTTGGACAGGTGTTGATCATGGTTTTGGTTATGGTAATTATGCAGGATTTTAACGAACTTTATGGTTATGGTTATGGTTATTGTTTTGATCATGGTTATGGTTATGGTTTTAATTTGGTTATGGTTTTGCACAAAGTTCGTTATATATGAAGTTCCTTATGGTTATGGTTTTAATTTGGTTATGGTTTTGCACAAAGTTCGTTTCATTTCTTCCATCAAGTTGTGCCTTAAATCTCATGTGAGATCCTACATGGATATCATGTAGGAGGCGTATATATGGTTTTAAAAAAAAAAGTTTATGTTAAAACGAAGGGAACTTTGCCGAAATTTCTGCGGGAGCACGGTTGATTTTGGTGCTGCTCGCTTTCTTGGGCAGAGGACAGGCAGTCTGGCTGTGGTTGTGTCCATCTTTTTACTAGGCACAGGCCAGGCTGCCTATCCTCTGCCTAATATTTTTTTTTCCTGATATGGTGGTCGATATAGGCGTCAGTACAGGTGTCAAAATATGCGTAAAAAACTAGGACTATTGACGTAGATATCGACGCATATTTCGACTGTTTCATAGGGACGAGGATTTCGACGCGATTTTTTATGATTGGCATCGAAATTTGCGTTTCAAAGGAACCTATTTTTGTTGTAGTGATGTGCATGTAATCATTTTGCTAATATCGTGTAGGTGTGGGTATGCTAGGGGTGTGGTCCATATGTAAATTGAGTATGACTTTATATCTTTGTAAACCTTCTAGTGATCCTTTGTTAAGGGTCATTGGGTACCTTAAAATCCCCTACACACAACCTACTAGAATGATATATATTTGATGGGTCAATCATTGTTTGGGTTGCTACTAGGTTGCACCCATAGGTTCTACTCAGGGGGGGTAAGTTGTATCTAGCTCATGGATCTTTCCGGGTCTTTCTAACAAGTTGATTCTTTCATACATACCTTGTCTTTAAGAAGGATAGTATCCTTGATGGATACCCATGTCCGTGTCTAGATGTAGTTCTAGATAGTGCTTATACTCAAATGCACTTTGTATATGTGTATGCCTGCAAGTTGTAGATTCATAACATTCAAAGTATAAACTATTGAATCAATTCTTATTGCTTAATACATTCTATTTCTCTGTTTTTGACACTTATGTGCAAGTATTATAAGGAGAAATAATCAAGCTTGAACCAATGAGTAAGTTTACTCTACTAATAAAATTAGTGCGTATTGCTTAATGCATTCTATTTTTTTGTTTTTAGCCACATTGTTCAAGTTTAAAAGGAATAATAATCAAAGCTTCAGCCATAAGTTAGTTAGGATGGTTTGGTCTCTATACATCATACGATCTCCTAAAGCTTGGAATCTCCCTCACCTTATAGAAAAAAGGAGAAGCATTTCACTACTAGAGTGCTTTGTCACTAGGGATGCTTTTTAGCGTCGCATAAGAAACAAAAACGCATCACTACATGACTATTGCATAAGCGACACCCATAGAAATGCAAAATCGTCGTATAAGCAATAGAAAATGGTATTGCTTAAGTGGCGCTCGTCATTGCTGAAGCGATGTAAAATAATAACTATTTTGTGGAATCCTATAATGGAAATGGCCTATGAACTTTGAGAATATCGGAATTAAGAGTATTAGAGTGAGCATTTTTGTGAGATTACTTTGAGAACATAGAGGTGAACTTAATCGATGGTAGAAACATGAACATAGTACTTAATTAACTTGGCATGAACAATACTTTTGCAAGAGAGAGAGAGTATTAGAGAACATGACAATAGTTGAGGACCGGATTTACTTGGAGCCGGTCCCCCCTCCAAAAGGCGTTTGTATTATAGATTCTCCCATCAAGAGAGACTTGTTACAATACAATCTTTGTGTTTCTTGTGAGCTTGGTGATGCTATGAAGAGGGAAAGCTTCATGCATCAAAAGCTTAGCATAAACTTTGCAAAAAGCATTAACTATGCCAAGCCTTGCTCCCAAGGCCTCAAACACCTTCGAAGGTGGAGAGAGGTAGCAGGGAATGAGGTATGAAAGAGGAAGAAGAATCATCCATAGGAGAAAGAAATAGTTCCTCACTTATTATCATCACTCTTCTTGCTTAGCATAGCATAATAGAATAGTAATGAAGATGAAGAAGATGGCAAGCTTAAGCATTGAAGCATGGCTCTTGGTTGGATTTTCATTCCATAGCCAAGAGTGTTGGTGTAGGCTCTCCACTTCTTAACAAGCTTGGAGAAGTGGAGCTAGGGGAAGAGTCCAAGCAAAGAGAAATTATTTATTATGATGCTCAAGATTATAAAAATGTATTTGGGAGATGGAGCTATTGTACTTTGCACTCCACACAATGAGAGAATGTGT
The DNA here is from genome assembly GCF_014529385.1 of Adiantum capillus-veneris. Lineage (NCBI taxonomy): Eukaryota > Viridiplantae > Streptophyta > Polypodiopsida > Polypodiales > Pteridaceae > Adiantum > Adiantum capillus-veneris. Next base: position 175,009,432 of record NC_140931.1, on the reverse strand, counting down.
GTGTGTGTGTGTGGGAGAGTATACCCCCCTCTCATGCTTGGTCCACACCTCTCTCTCTCTCTCTCTCTCTCTCTCTCTCTCTCTCTCTCTCTCTCTCTCTCTCTCTCTCGTATTATTTTATTATTTCATTTGGACATGTGTCCTCTTTTTCCTCTTTGAGAGAAAGAACTTAATTATTTATTTTTATGTATCTAAATTCTCATTGGACCCCTTTAAAACCTATCCAATAGCATTCAAGCACATTATGAGGGCCACATTCAAACCTATCCAATAGCATTCAAACACATTATGAGGGCCACATTCAAACCTATCCAATAGCATTCAAGCACATTATGAGGGCCACATGTGAAGGATCATTTAAACATTTGTCTTTTATACTTATTAAGTCATTTGGTTGAATTGAATACTTCAAGGACCTAGTCAATCAAGCATGGAAACGTTGATGCCTCTTGAGAGTTATCTTTGAATTGAATACTTCAAGAACTTTAGTCGTTTAAGCATGTGAGAAACACCTCAAGCTTTTGGGTAAGGTTCTCACTTACACTTAGCAAGCCAACAAGCACCTCATGCTTGGGTAGGATTCCCACCTCAAGGTCAGCCCTAGCTTGCCTAAGGTCAAAGGACTTTTGAACACTAACTTTTGGAGGTCTTTAATGAAGCTAACCCTATGGTCTTTAAGCTCCATTAGGTAGCATTGCTCTTTAATATATCATCTCTCATTTGGAACCCTTTTAACCTTGGCCCCGTGTGTGGAGACGGATCCATAAGCACATATCTATATTCTAATCCTTGTTCCCGTTTATTCTCCCACATTAAATGATTAGTTTAATATGAGAAAATCATTTGGGTTGGTTAGATATTAGATTTTATAACAAATCCATGAAGCAAAATACTATTCAATATGTCTCTTAAGAGACCTTTCTTTTATAGCACATATTTGTTGGGCTCTTGGGAGCCCGCCGACCATGTATTACTTGCTTAATTACCAAGGCTCTCTCTCTCTCTCTCTCTCTCTCTCACACACACACACACACACACACACACACACACACACACAAGGGTCTCTCTCTCTCTCTCTCTCTCTCTCTCTCTCTCACACACACACACACACACACACACACACACACACACACACAAGAATATCTCTCTCTTTCTCTCTCTCTCTCTCTCTCTCTCTCTCTCTCTCTCTCTCATGCGCAACAACAAGATTTGAAGCGAAAAGTACACACTCGAGAGCATTCGACATACACTACAACAAAAGGACAACCCATGAATTTATGCAAACACAAAATCAAAAGTATGAATGATCACGGTATGCTCTTTTCTTCCTTGACACTATGTGATTAAAAAAAAACGATTGAAGTAAATTGAAAATGAATGAAAAAACCTAACAGTATAAAAAAATTAAAATTAAATATGAGTGATGAAACTTAGCAGTACTATTCAAGTAGACTAAAATTGATTGAAGCGTGCTAAATATATAGATCATCAATGTATGTACACATACAATGTCAATACCCAAACATGATCATCTATCAAAATGCCACTACAGCTATATATCAGTATCAGACTCATCCTCGACTCATCCCAATGATTCTCATGTCGCTAGCATGTGAAGACTATCCCCTAGCGTGTGAAGATGATGCAGTCCATGCTTGCTGCTCATCTATCCTCCTACCCTTCTCCTCCTCTCTCACAAGCTTGAGATCTCTCTAGTCGTAAACCTTCTGAATTCATAAAAGTTAAATTAAAATGATTGACAATTAAAAACTAATTTGAAAATCATTTTTACTTAAACAGATAACTCAAAATTGCAAATATTAGGACGTGCTGGTGGAAGAATGTGCTGCAAGGCTCTGTATCCTTGGTATGTCACCATCTCAATCTCTGCTAGAGTTGGAGGTTGATCGTAATTTTTGGTCTATACAAAACAAATCCAAAGTTTAGGGTTGTTCTTATTCATATCATTCTAAAAACTATGCTATGAAAATCTATAAACATATACTTACGAAAGTGGCTATGAGACCGGTCTTGCCCATGGGACCCAAGTGGGATGTGTGGCCACTCTAACATGTGCTTCCTCCTACATTGCATTCATTGAAAATAAAATGATATTAAAGTTATTATAGATGATTACATAAGTAATTTAATTAGAAATTCAAATTGTATATTGACATACTTTTTGTTACGAGAATGCTACCCATATTTGCATCTCCCATCGAATGTGGGTCCATGACTCCTTATGGAATCTTGGAGGTCTCTTATTTTTAGGGACCATAGCATACTGCCCATTTGTGTTCACAAGAGGAAACAATGTGCATTTGTATGTAAAAATGTATGTATGTACGTACGTGTTTATATATGTATGTATACATGTATATATGCATATGAGTATGTATGTATGTGTGTATATATATATATATATATATATATATATATATATATATATATATATATATATATATATATGTATGTATGTATGTATGTATGTACATACATACATACACACACACACAATAGTACTTTAGTCAAATTAAAGTTAGCTTCTTTATTTTTATACAAATTCAAATTCCTTTCGTACTCCATTGCCTCCATGTTATAGCCATGGAGACCACTCTCATACGATGGGACTTCAGAGGGAGAAGCTTCAATTTATTATGAAGAGGAACGGATTCCATGTTTCTGTGATACATGTCGAGGCTTACATCGAAGGTTGCGATTCCAATGTCGTTTATATGAGTTGGATTGAGTGTTTATGCTCATGCACCAATTATAGCTAATTGTGTCAATAATGGAAATGATATTTCACATGTAGGGGCGTGCATCTCTATTTGAGGATGAGGATGCCATCTATGATCAAGCTATTGGTCATTCTCACACATGACATAGTCATGCAATCCAAGAATTTCAAATGGACGTTGTTGCGCGCATTTTGAGAACCCCGATTTTTGTAAATTTGTACATATGGACATGACACATGATGTCAAAATTGTGTGTGGGCTTTATTTTTGTGAGGTTTTTAGCTTTCTTTAGCAAGCACATGTACATGCACTGCAAGTCGCTAGTCTAGTGACAGCTGTCGGGCTGCTGTAAGTGCCCGTGAGTGAGTTTTTTGAAGTGAGACTTGTATATAACTTAAATTCATGTACAAAATTAAAAAAGTTCAGCCAAAGATCATAAAATTTCAGGTTCGATCTCGTTATGCCTCCTTGATGGTTTCTGTTGCAGTTTTTGCCCCCGCCTTGCCTACTCTATGTGTAGTCGTGTTGGGACAGCTCCTTGTTCGCATCAATCTTTCATGTAGCGGCGTGTAGATTCAAATTTGGTCATCTTCAGCTTTATAGCCAGTCATTTTTCAAGATTTCTCTCAAGATTTAAAGTGCCCCAATTGGAGTTGTGCTCTTCAAGTTATGACTAGTTCTCTGTATGGTTATGGCTATGGCAGCCTAGTGGCAAATTGTGTATAGACATATTCGGAGGGCATGTATCTATAAATTTTGGAGTTGATGTTGAATTTGTGGGTTTGTGTCATTCAAGTGTGAAAGTTGTCTTCATATGCATTGGTCGGCGTGTGCTGTAAATTCGTGCTTTGACATGGTTTTGCTCCTATGTGACATAGTCTCTTGGGTGGGCGATGGCCAGTAAATTCCCAAGGGGACTATTCTTGCTGGACTTGTGGTGTTTCAAAGGGATTGTCCAAGGCTTTTGGTGTTCTTGTAGTGTTCTTTCAACGCTCTTGGGTGACATCGCTGTAGAGGTGTTTCAGTTTGCTTTTTTCCCAACGACGTCTTGCAACAACCTTTGTCTTCTGGCCTTGAGAGCGAGGCTTGTAGCTAATATGCATTGCTCACTCATCTATTGTCTTTAGTGTAGACGTATACTTGTAGATGCTATGGGGGATGGCATGGCAGATCTCTTCCTAGAGATAGAGATGTTTTTAGCTTTTGGGGTGCTACATTCATAGGTGACCCTTATGTGCTTTTGTGGACCCATATATGGATGGGGCCCTTGGCATCATTTGGCGTGCTACATCCATAGTATGACCACTTATGGTTTGTGTCTCAATGCAACATCCCTTTCAGATAGAGGCATTACCCATGCATATTATCAAAGACTTTATGTAGATGATAGACCCTATATACATGGAAACATAGCCGACTTAATTAAGTGTAGTCGGGGAAAAAATGCAAGAACCAATTGCACATTTGTGGAATGTGAAAATGGGCATGACCAGAATACATGAGCAGAGATGTCCAAGATACATTCTTGTAAATTTCCTTAGATCACTATGCGTCGATGATGAATAGTTAGTAAATTACGAATTTCATAGGCCAGAAAGAGCACCTCCACCTCTAAATTGAATATGTAAGTTGTATACAGGAAACATGCACGCAGGGATTATGTATCAAATTTTTGAAATTTACACGTCTATATTTGATACTATTTAGGTTTTTGCTTAATCAATTTATTTCCTTTGTGAATGCTAAGTATCTGTCACAAAATATTAAGTTTGATTTTTGTATATAGAATGCTTATAATTGTGTCTATGTGATAGGTTCTAGAGTATGATGTTGAAAATGATGTGCATCTACCTTCTCATGGCATCTCACATATGTCAATTGAGTGCATGAAACTCCTTTGTAAGAGTGATACAAACAACTATGAGAGGTTAAAGAAACTATATGGTTTGCATTTTGACAAAGAGAATGATGTTTTTGATGATGATGATGGCATGGATGATTTTCTTTATTATTGGTACAAAGAAAGTGAAGCGTGTAATAACAAAAGTTTTTTTAGAGCCGAAGCGCTTGAGCAACTCTACGAAGGTGCAAATTTGTCACAGCTAAGTGCTAGTGTGCTTATTCTGAACCTCCAAAATCGTTATTCTTGGAGTAATACATCCGTTTCCGCACTATTAAAGTAAATGTCTTCTTCGTTGTTACTATTTATTGTATTATTTTTAAATGTTTTAATACTTAATTTGTATGTGGTGTTTGCTCAAAATATTGCAAGCTACTATCTCAGAAGTTCTTACCCTCAAACAACGTCCTTCCTACATCAAGAGATGAAGTGAAAAAGATGTTGAGAAAGCTTGGACTCGATTATAACACCATAACGCTTGTCCCAATTGTTGTATTTTGTATAGAGACAAATACAAAATGAAAAGGCATGTCCAAAATGTAAAACATCTCATTATAAATATATGAGAAGACAAATCCCTCATAAGGTGCTTCAACATTTTTTGTTGGCACCCCGTATACAACACATATTTTGACTCCCAGATTTAGCAACACTTATGGATTGGGGAGCAAAGAATGCAAGTACATATGGGCTGATGAGAATTCCCTTGGATTTCCATGCTTTCAAACATATCAATACAAAATGGCATGAGTTTGAAATAGAACCACGACACATTAAGATGGGCGTTGGTTTGGACGGTGTGAATCCATTATCCATGCTCTCAAGTAAATGGTCTACTTGGCTAGTAGTTCTAGTTCACTACAATCTGCCACCCTTTATTTGTTTTAAAAGAGAGCATTTACTTTTATCTCTCATAATTCCAAGAAAACATCAAGTTGAAAACATTAACGTATACTTGGCACCTCTAATTGAAGACCTCCAAGATTTGTGGAGAGGCATAGATACGCCTGATGTCAAAACTAAAAAATGGAAGGAGATTCAGAGTTTGAGGAATTTTAGCATGGACTATATAGGACTTTCCCGGCTACGGATTCTATGCCAGTATTGGTTTTTGCTTAAGTATTACATGCTGATACTTTTAATTTCATTCTGTTTTTTATCATTGTACTAAATATTTTACTATGGATGTAGGGTAATCAATCAAAGGTTATAAAGCTTGTCCCTCATGACGTTATTGGTTGAAATCTACGTATAGTAAGCAACTCAATAAAAAGTTATAGCTTTGCGACATAGATGATTCTTACCCAAAGATCATTTGCTACGAAGAAGAACATAAACAATGGAAAGGTCAAGAGTGGACGACGTATAGAATGGATGACACCCATAGATATATACTTAAAGTGGATTGAAAGGGCTCATTATTGATTTAGATTCATGGCTTATAAGCAATGGAGATGATGATCGATCTTGAGGACGATCCTCTCTATCTTCCTCTATCTATGTATGGGTTTCTTTGGAGTATCGAAAGGATTTGAAGTTCGCTCATCTTCTTGATCCTATGCATATATTCAATAATGTAGGCCATTATTTGTGGAAATATCTTATTGATTTGAAAGACATGTAAGTAGCTTGAAACAACATAAAATATCAAAATTACAAATGCAACTTGTGGCCCCATGCTGATGAAGAGAGGAGTGGAAAATAATATGCACCTGCACCATGGGTCCTTACGTCCAAAGAGATTGACACGATTAATCAAAGAATATGATCTATCCGCACCCCCATGGGATATGGTGCCTCATTGAAGAATATATTCACTATGATGACACGAATCTTTCAAACTTGAAGGCACATGATTGGCATAATTTTATCAAGGTAACCCAATATTGTTTTAATCGTAACAAATCCTTCCTCCAACCAAGAAATACTAATTTGACTATAAATTGATACATGTAGCATGTTCTCCCCCTTGTTATTGATGGTTTCTTAATGAGTGGTATCCAAGATGTTATCTATCATTTAGGGAAGCTAGCAAGGTATGTGTGTAGCTTGCGGATGTTTGCATATGTACTTTTAATAAACATTTCACACATTTTTCTTCTATTTTTTATAGATGGATCACGTTGGTGCACCCAAAGTGTGCCGACAATAGAAAGTGATACAACCAAATGTGTGCAGGATAGCATGTACATGGTAGAGGACTAGAGCAACTACAAAGATCCTAGGCAAACAGGCAGCAATGAGTGTGTATGGTTGATGCATTTTATAGACCAAGAAGGGCTTCAAAGTGGTCTAGATGGGTGGTAGGTGAAGAATGTCCAAAGTGTTGGGTTTTGGCTTGGATATGTAGATCTTGAAGTGTTGAAGGAGCTGGTCCAGACGGTGCATCAAACAAGCCCACGGTGTGCAAGATATGGCTGGTCAAAGTTGAAGTGCATTGAAGATTTGAGATGGACAGGGTAGGTGGGGCTAGGTAGTCCGAGTCAGTTTTAGTAGATAGATGTGTAGTGCTTGATTTATGGAGCCTGTCGGTCTTTTCAGATCAGCAATTTGAGTCCTAGATACCAAGTTATGGACCTTTGAAGTTTTGCCAGGGCCACTTTGATTACTTTGGAGAATGAGCTATCTGCTGATTTTTGAAGCTTGACGAGGTTCTAGGATGTGGTATGCACTATCTGAAGTTAGCAAGAAGAGGTTGATTGTCAATCAGGTGCCTGGACGACGAGATATGGCCAGTTGAGTTTCGACGACTGTGGCGGCAACAGGTGATCTGCTGATGTTTTTTTCCCATTTTGATGCTCGTCGTTCAAGGCCATGAGGAGGTTGGAATGTGGAGAGAGTAGGTGTATCTCAATTTTGGTATGCGAGATTTTAGATGGTTTTGACGGCTCTGTGATTGGAGGTTACATGAAAGAAATGGTAGTCAATGGAAAGAGGGCCAAAAAATGGGGTGTTTTTGAAAAAAAAACTTCAAGTTTTAGAGGTGTTTGGGGGTGAACCACCGAGAGGCTTCCACATGGGCTCAATATACCCCATATGCGCATTCTTCAAGTGGATTAGAGGAGTATAAGGCCCAAATTGAGCACCTCCTAGGGGTATCACGAGCGGGAGAGGGAGGGTGAGCTCCCATGTGGCTTGGAGATGGCGGTTAGCCTTTGGGTGTTGCTCGTGTGTGACCAGTTTTTGTTGCCGTAGGCGGCACCGCTTGCCAGATGGTGGCCGACGCCGGTGGTGAGCATTGCTAATGTGGAACTTGCCTTGGCCTTGTTCTTGTGCCTTCTAAGGGAAATTTTTTTTGAGGAGGGAGGTTGGGAGCAATGACGGTGCCATCGTTGCCCCACTCAAGAGGTGGTTCTTGTGTTGTGTGTTGTGAGAGAGGGAAATGGAATCGAGTCAGAGAATGGACAAGCATTGGTTCACAAGCAGGTAGAAATAGGAAGTTGGAGTGGTGTTCAGCCATGTAGGGAATGCCAAAGTATGATGTGATATGGAGTAGGTGGGGGAGTCGGGAGGGCTGCCAGGCTATGTGCTGATCTCATCGAGGGTACGTTGGCTTGGAGAATCTTTGTAAATGGTTGTGTTTGTTGAAAAGGAGCCATCATTGTGGTGTAGTCTGGTGTCAATTCCCCCTTTCCCCTTGTCTCTTCTCTGCTTGTGTGCGTGTGTCCCCATGTGTGTGTTGGCAGTTGTGCCCCCCCTAAGTCTGTTGTGCACAGTGGGATAGAGAGAGATTGTGTGTGTGGTGAATCCCGCGAATCAAGTTGTGTGGGATGATTGGTGGTTTTTGTGTTGTTGCATTGAGTGTGTGCATACGGTTGTGTGCAAACAGCGGTTTGCCTATGAGTCGTGTGAGTTTTGAAGGTGAACCCTAGTGGTTAGGGGTGCTGTGTATATCTTGGGCTATAGAGAGGTGTGTTGATTGTGTGCCAGGTGTGTTCCCCTTTCCCCCTTCCCATCTTCTAGTGCCCCCACTCAAGATTCCCCCTTCCCATCTTCTAGTGCCCCCACTCAAGAGCTGCTCTTGATTAAAGTTGAAGCGATAGTTTTGCGGATTTCAAAGGTATGATATTTGAAGAGCAAGTGTTGCTAAGCATGGCGTGGTCAGGATTCCTAGTTTACACTAGGGTTGAAGACACAGAGGTATGGCTACTACTAGACTATGGTGGTTTTGCAGATGTTGAAGGTACAAGATTTGAAGAGCAGGTGTTGCTAAGCATGGCGTGGTCAGGATTCCTAGTTTTCAATGGGTTTGAAGACATGGAGGTATGGCTACTAGACTATGGATTGTTTTTTCTAGAAAGTAGTGTGTTGAGAGAAGACGGTGCAGTGCAAGTGTTCCCACTTTTGGTATGTGGAAAAGCGAAGCTCAGGTCACGAAGAAAAGGTCAACCATGAAGCATTGGAAGAGGCTTTTTGAAGCAAGTTCGTAGAAGATGTGCAGCTAAGCGAGATAAAGAGAAAGCTTGATGGCTTGAAGCAAAGTTTGGAAGAATATTTTCAGACGTTCACATGGGAGTTTGAAGCCCTTTGGACAAAACCGATCAAGGTAATTGCTGCTGAAAATGTGGATTTTCAAAATATGAGCAAATTTGTGGACTGCTTGCATGAAGAAGTGCGAGACAAGGTGGAGATTGATGGCTTGATGGGTGGCTCTAGCAATAGGGCGGACCAAGATATTGACAAATTGGCAAAGCAAGGCAGGGTTTTCCAGATGTGGTGATGCCAAGGCAGATTGAAGCGGTGAGAGACAAGCCAAAAGTGGTGCAAAGGGAGGTGCCTGTACGGGAAGAACCAAGGGTGTTGTGGTTGCAAGGAGATGGGGTAGTTTCCCTACCAAGGATGCTAGAGAGAGAGTAGCTCTAGTTGTGCAAGAGGTGAAGATGGTTCCAGATTGGACAAGAGAAGTGATGTTGAGTCAAGGTATGGCTATTTCAGTTTCCTTTGAAGACCCAAGGGTGTTGTGGTTGCAAGGAGATGGGGTAGTTCCCCTATCGAGGGGTAGTTCCCCTACCGAGGATGCTAGAGAGAGTAGCTCTAGTTGTGCAAGAGGTGAAGATGGTTCTAGATCGGACAGGAGAAGTGTTGGCGAGTCAAGGTATGGATGTTCCGTTTTCTTTGAAGAATGATAGAGAGCAGCGAGTACGGTTTGCAAATGAAGTTGAAGCTATGAACTTGGAGGAGATTCCCGAGCTCAAGATCGAGGATGAGGATGTGCCGAGTGATTGTAGCTCTATGGATGCAGATACAAGCTGGGAGACAGAGTGAAGCCAGTCAAGGTATGAAGAGTTTTACCTTATGTAAATGCATGGAGAAGTAGTAAAAATGTGTGAAGAGTAGGGAATGGTACATGTTGATATGCTTGATGAAGACGAAGTAGAGGTGGCCTTGTCTATGGATGAGGACCAGGATGATGCGCTGTGGGGAGAATCTCTTTCCACTTTGGTGGAGCATGATGCTCTGGTAGAAGAGGTGATTGAAGTGCAGGTAGATGAAGCTGGCAAGCTAATGGAGAAAATCAACTTTGAAGAGTAGTTGGTTGAAGCAAAAGGGCTTGATGGTGCTGAGATAAAGGGCATTGCTAATGAAGGAGAGAGCATGGAGCCAAAGATTGTGGTGCTTCCAATGTAGCAGATAGGGTCTACGATGGACAGAGGAGAATCCCAAGCAGTTACTTTGCCTCCCCTAAAGGAATGTGAGTTAAAATGGGTATGGTGATAGAAACAGCTGTGCAGTGGGTGATTGAGCAGGTACAAGGGTCCTTGGTTGAAGAGGCCTCCACTTTATATGGTTGGGAGGGAGGGTCATGTACTTTTTTTATGATGGTGGTGAGTTTGATGCTGCTTGGTATGGAGTGGATGCTTGTTTGCCAATGGGTGCATGGAGTGTTGAAGATAGGCCATGGGCGGTGAGGAGCTATGTGCTGGAGAGCGGCACCATGGTATGCATGTACGGATGTGTGTAAGGAGTCAGTGCCAAGTTTTTGATCCAGGCGGGGCTATGTGATGCATGGGGTGGGGGCCAAGGAAACCCACATGAGGTTTGGTAGTAGGCATGAATAAAACTATATATTTGGTTTTGTTTTTCTCACAATGTTTGCTAGTGTTTGCAGTTAGTAGAAGAATAAAGCTTGTGTGTGGCTGAACAAAAATGTAAAACTTGGGGGGGGGGAAATGATGGTGCACCCAAAATGTGTCGACCATAGAAAGTGGTACAAGAAGATATGTGCAAGATATTAGGTACATGGCAGAGGGCTAGAGCAGCTACAAACATTCTAGGCAGATAGGTAGCAACGGGTGTGTATGATTGATGCACTTTATATACCAAGAAGGGCTTCAAAGTGGTCCAGATGGCTTGAAGGTGAAGGATGTCCAAAGTGTTTGGTTTTGGCTTCGATATGTAGAGCTTAAAGTGTTGAACGAGCTGGTCTAGATGATACATCAAATGAAGCCATGGTGTGCAAGATATGGCTAGTCAAAGTTGAATTGCATTGCAGATCTGAGACGGACAGGGTAGGTGGTGCCAGGTTTTAGTAAATAGATGTGTAGTGCTTGATTTATGGAGCCTGTGGGTCTTTTCAGATCGGCAACCTGAGTCCTAGATGCCAAGTTACAAAGCTTTGAAGTTTTTCCAGGGCCACTTTGATTGCTTTGCAGAACAAGCCATCTGACAATTTTTGGAGCTCGACGGGGTTCTAGGATGTGGTATGCACCATGTAAAGTTATCAAAAAGTGGTTGCTTATCAATTTAGTGCCTAGATGATGAGATATGGCCAGTTGAGTTTTGGCGACTGTGGGTGATCTAATGTTTTTTCCCCATTTTGATGCTCGTCATTCAAGGCCATGAGGCTCAATTCTGGTATGCGAGATTTTTGGTATGCGAGATTTTTGATGGTTTTGATGGCTCTGTGATTGGAGTTACAAGCAACAAATGGTAGTCAATGGAAAGAGGGTCAAAAAATGGGATGTTTTGGGGTTCTTTTGAAAAAAAACTTGAAGTTTTAAAGGTGTTTGGGGTTGAACCGTCAAGAGGCTACCACGTGGGCTCAATATAACCCATATGTGCATTCTTCAAGTGGATCAAAGGGGTATAAGTCCCAAAGGGATCGCCTCCTAGAGGTATCATGAGTGAGAGAGGGAGGGTGAGATCCCATGTGGCTTGGCGATGGCGGTTAACCTCTAGGCCTCCAGTGCTGCGGGGTTGTGCCTTGGCTAGTTTTGGCTACTATGGATGGCACCGCTTGTGGATGGTGGCCAACGCCAAAGGCAAGTATTGTTGACATGGCACTTGCCTTGGGCCTTGTTCCTGTGCCTTCTAAGGGCAAACATTTTTGAGGAGGGAGGTTAGGAGCAAAAATGACGGCGCCATCGTTGCCCCCCTCAAGAGGTGGTTCCTGTGCTATGAGAGAGGGAAATGGAATCGGGTCCATGAATGGATAAGTGGTGGTTTACTAGTAATTAGAAATGGGAAGTCGGAGTGGTGTCTAGCCATGCAAGGCGTGCCAAAGTATGACGTGATACATATATGAAATGAAAAAAACATGCCCAAAGGGTCTCAAGTTGCCTGCATGAGCGAGCAAGTACCAAATTTTTTTCTTTAAAAGTTTGTAAGCCCCTGTAAAGGGAGGTTCCCATGCATTTGAAAGGGCTATTGGCCAATTGGGATTTTTTTGCCATTTTGCTCCAAAGTTGAGCATCAAGCCGAGTTGTGTATTGCCGAGATGTGGCTATGGAGTTTGTGGGGAGTCGGGAGGGCTGCCAGGCTATGTGTTGATCTTGTCGAGGGTGAGAGCATCTTTGTAAATGGTCATTTTTGCTGAAAAGGAGCCATCATTGAAGAGCAGTCTAGTGTCGATTCCCCCTTTCCCCTTCTCTTCTCTTCTTGTGTGTGTCAATAGTTGTGCCCCCCAAAGTCTATTGTGCACACAGGGATAGAGAGAGGTTGTGTGTGTGGTGAAGGCCGTGAATCGAGTTGTGCCGGATGATTGGTGGTGTTTGTGTTGTCGCATTGAGTGTGTGCAAATGACGGTATTCTTGTGAGTTGTGTGAGTTTTGAAGGTGAAATCTAGTGGTTAGGGGTGCTATGTATATCCTGGGCTATAGAGAGGCATGTTGATTGTGTGCGGGTGGGTTCCCCTTTTTCCCTTCCCAGCGTCTAAGGAGATTGATACAAGGTCAATACTACAAAAGACAAGGGAATGCATTAAGCTCCTTTGTTTGGCCAAGAAAGAGTTCTTGACATCCTTTTTTGGGTCCACGTACTCATTCATGTTGTGGATGAGATAGATATTGCAAGTGTTGTTAGCACTCATTGGATGTTTTGGGTTGAAAGAGCTATGGGAGTTTTAAAGGGGCTTGTTCACCAAAGAGCACAACCATAGGGTTCAATGGCCGAGGGATGGGTGCTTGGAGAGTGCATGTACTACCTTTCACAGGACCTTGAGCGTGTTGACATAACTTCTCCTCACACATGGACAATTGAAGAATCTCCTACATTGTCAGATGAGGTGTTATGTGGCAAGGACATTCCTCACAAGCTCACAATTGCAGAACGCTTGAACATATTCACACTTGTTTTTTACAACTCACAATGTATGGAAAGATTTTTCAAAGAGTACCAAGAATTTTCCAACCCACAAAGAAGGTAAAGAGCTAAAAAATCTACCAAGACTCAACCTCCATCCATTCTTTCATGGTTATCTAAGCGTATTAGAGATGGAATTCTAGAGGGAGAAGACATCACTAATGAGAAGAGAGAGATTAATTTTGGCTGTGATAAAGAAGTAATAATTCTTCTATGAATGTATATTTACAAACTTGTTTGAATTTCTCTATGATGTATATTACAAGGTTGTTTGAATTTTTAATATTCTTACTTGGAGTTTATGTACTCGGCTAGCCTATGAACAACACCTTAGAGTTGACAAAATTGATCAACGACGCGTTACTCAAGATTCTTGCATTGTTTCATCTTTTAGGGAGCAATCACTATCAGTAATCACGTGCAAGTGCAAGAGATACAAACCCTATCAATGAGGATCTTGGCTATGTGTGAACTGTAGTTGGTATTTATGAACTCAAATTCTATGTTTACAAGTGGGTAATAAGATTTTATAGATCTAACAAATATGGATGCTATTAACTTTGAAGTTTCTTTTAAGGCATTTTGAATATCTTATGTCAAAACAAGTTTTATTGAAGATTGATTGGTTTTGTGTTGAGTATAAAGGGGCTAGAGCCACAATGAGACAAGAGCCATTTGGTTTTTGGACCGTTGACTCTTAAAAACCATTACGAACAACACAAGAACCATGTATTTTACTGGCACATTGTGAGCAGGTTTTCTTCTACAATTCTCCAGATTCTCTCAGTCCATGGAGGCAAGTTGTGCTTGTCAATCTTTGAGGATGTCGGATATTTGATACCACCAACTCAGATGGAATGTCAGATGATATAACTCAAGAGAACGACACAACTTCTATGCATCCCAATCTCCTAATGGCATTGGCACATGCCAACTACTCTAATGATGAAGAGAGCGACATTGATGCAATGGATGGTGACACAGAAGATCTAGCCTTAGATTTCTACATTGAGCCTTCATGTGAGCCTAATCCATCCTCAATTGGTTTGCCAGACACTCTCTCTCTTGATGCAAACTTGACAACTAAAGAGCTTCAAGAAGCAATGAAGGACACTGAAGAGATCAAATTGATCATTGACCCCTTCTTGAGTTTGATTGAGCCCTAAAGAATAGACTACCACATAAGGGAATGAGCACCCTAATCAATTCAAAAGAATGAGTACCCAAACCCTGAATCGATAAGAACAAACTCCCCTATTTTTTTTTAAATTGAATAGAATTTGGTACTTGTATATCTATTATTTTTTATTTGTCCTCTCCTGCTTTGTCCCCTTTTTGTATAGGACATTGGAACTTGCAAAAGAGGCTAGCCCGTTGGAAGCAGGCCCTTAGGCTCGGGAGTGAGCCCATATTGGCTCTATGGTTGGGAGGTTAGCTTGATGTCCACCCATTACGTATCTAGGAGTGACTTTGACTTGCGGCATGCCAGGTGTGCATGATTTTCTCAATTTTATAACCACAAATATTATTGAGGACAACAATTCAAAATAATGGGAGAAGCATTACATCCCCATACATCAGGATGGGTTCATGCAGTATGCTCGATCAATGTGACCCTATAAGTAAGACTTCAGTCTCATTTGCGATTGCCTTGTGTGATCACCACACTTGGACTCTACATCGATGGCGGCTCTGCCCACACATCCATACTGGTGTGTGCTCTTTGTGGTATGGGACACTAGCTCTTGCAGCAGAGGCTAACCCACTAGCTGCAAGTCTCCAGGCTTGGGGGTGAGCCCATATTGGCTCTATGGTGTGGAGGTGAACCTGATGTGCGCCCATTACGTGTCTAGGAGTGAGTTCGGCTTGCATCATGCCATGTGTGTAAGATTTATAACCAAAAATATTATTGAGGATAGCAATGCAAATAAGGGGAGAAGCATTTGTTAGAGTTCAGATTCCTATTCGGTGGTAGCTCCAGTATCTCTCAGGAGAAGATTAGGGAGTGAGGGCTATTTTGGGCTATGGGCGGGGGGCTATGGGCGGGACACCCATTCCTAGGGTTACTCAGTGTTAGAGAGTCTATCTCTCTGCAGTTCTTCTACTAGATATGTGTCACATGTGAATTTCAGTGAGTTTACAGATTTATTCGCATATTTAGGCCATTTATGAGATCATGTAATCTTTTGGCAGAGTAGGGAAAATTATGAGTTTTCCAATATAGACAGCCCTCCCCTTGTACTTTTTGGCATGTTGTTCAGTGCAACAATCTAGCGTTTGGGGAATTTCTCTCTCTTTAGCATTTTCAGC
Source organism: Adiantum capillus-veneris (assembly GCF_014529385.1). Classification (NCBI taxonomy): domain Eukaryota; kingdom Viridiplantae; phylum Streptophyta; class Polypodiopsida; order Polypodiales; family Pteridaceae; genus Adiantum; species Adiantum capillus-veneris. The sequence goes on along the minus strand of NC_140931.1, from coordinate 174,993,901 downwards.
TGTGCTAGCGTTTTGCATGCTCCATCGTTTTTCCTCTCTGTAGCATTTTGCCTCACCACATTGTTCTCTCTCTTGCTAGCATTTTCTACTAGTGCTACCTCTCTCCCTTGCTAGCGCTCCCCTTGGGAGTGTGCCACATCCCTTGGTGTGTGCTTGTGCTTGTTCGGTGGGTGATACACACTAGGACCTTGATGGTGAGGAGATCCATTGTGATATATACAAGATCTATTGGTTGCTCATCACATAGAGGTGTTTTTCTCGTGATTGTAGACAAGTTTCTCATCCAATTTTCCCTTTAATGTTGCACCTTTGACATGGTATCAGAGCCACAAAGTGCTCTTGAACTGGATCGGTGATTCAGGCAAGATTGTGGTGCTGATTTTTAGTGACAAAATGAGACAATTTGCTGTTTTTTCTACATTTTTTACTCTTTTGGAGCCGACTTTGGGTGTAGTGCACAAATTTGTAGTCATAGCCAAGGTCTTCGACGAGATTTTACCTTCAGAGGGGGCTTCCACTCCCAAGTCTTCCACAACGATTCCCGACTTGCCGATACTTGGAGACCTTGACTTTGATTTGCCCCTTGATGAACCCTCTTCTCCTACCCTTGTCCATCAGGCTATGGAGGAGACCATTCTAAATGATGTTGATGATAGTGGTTCTCATCATAGAGCTTAGGTAGAACCCGATATACCAGTAGCTCCTCCCATGGCGAGCAAGTCAAACAAGTTCCCGAAGTGGATATTGGAGACTTTGCATAATTTACAAAACCAAAATTTCCACCCGATTAGTGTGAAGCTGGTACTACTACACAACGCTCTCAGTGACTTCATATTGTTGCGGTATATGGGACTTTGTTACAAGTGAACTATGCTTTTGATGTCTATAGTGACCAAGGACAAATATCCTCTTACCGCCGCTGAGGAAGCACTTTCACAACCAAAGTGGAAGTTGTCTATGTAGAAAGAACTAGATTCCACGAAAAAGAACAACACTTGGGTGTTGGTTCCGCGGCCTGGCAAGCGAAAAGTGATTGGTGTCAAATGGGTTTAAAAGAACAAGTATACATCTGATGGTTCTTTGAACAAGCATAAAGCAAGACTAGTTGCCAAAGGCTTTTCTCAAAACCTTGGTGTAGACTACAAGGAGACCTTTGCAACGACGGGACACAGATGGTGACCATTTGGATTTGTTTTTGCCCTTGCTACCTTTTGTGGGTGATCGGTTTTTCAGATGGATGTTGTTTTGGATTTCCTCAATGGTGATCTAGAGGAGGAGGTGTATGTGGAGCAATCTTGAGGGTTCGAGGATCTAGATTTTGCAGACATGGTTTGTCAGTTCCTAAAGGCCCTTATGGCCTAAAGTGATCCCCTCAAGCATGGTATTAAAAGATAGAATCTTTCTTTTGATGACACTCCTTTTGACGATCTTCTATCGACTCAGACTTATATATTTACTATGAGGGAGGATTGGTCACACTTGTTATCCTCTATGTGGACGATCTCGTGATTACAAGTAGCCATGTTGAGCATTTTCAAATTCTAGCCGTCATCTACATCTACAAGAGAGCCAGGGGCCCCTTGAAGGTGGTTGGGACCCGACATGCCGTGTGTACTCTCTCTCTCTCTCTCTACGTCTCTCTACGTCTCTCTTGTCCAACAACGAAGAGGCTGATGGGTTGAAATCTGAAAATGCTATGGCTATTGATGGGGATCTGTGACTGCAACGACGAGGCTAAGGGCTGATTTTCTATCGTTGATGACAGCGATGATTGAAAACTAAAAAACGATGGCCATTTTTAGAGTGTTGAAAACTAAAAATGTTGAGGTTCCTACGAGCTGAAAATTGATCGTTGATGATCTGCTATGAGGACGGGGTGATGGCGACAATGAAGAGGCTAAAAATACTTATTAAGGCTGAGTTGGATGCTAGCATTTTGATGGCTGAAAATGCTGATGTAAGGGGCTGAGAAAATGCTGGTGTTACAATGAAAAATGATTCCATGTGGTGAAAATGCCAGGACGGTCCAGTCTCAGATAGCTAGAGATTGAGACTGTCAAATTTAAAAGAGTACCAGCAGAGGATAGGTATGCAAGTTGCATCATATAAAGCCAGAGACAGAGTTACATCACATTTGTCACTGTCCGATATACTATAGATATGAGGTCGCTTTCATTGTTTATTCAAAGAGGGCTTTGGACCGCTGACTAGAGTCATGATATATCAGAATCATTCTTGGAATGTATCTACTTCACAGCATCGACGAAGACTACAACAAAGCATTCGAGCCATACTATCTCGACATCTAGAATATAGATGAGGATTATCAATGATCACACATATCCAACATAGTTCCAGCTAGTAACACTTTTATATTCAATTTAATATCTCTTTTCTGTACTCAAACATGGTATCAGATTCACCAATTTGTAACAGATTGGTCTCATAGGTCATTTTGGCCTTTTGAAGACGTTAATATATTCGTTGATTTCATTTTATTTCTCTCATGGTTCTTGCAAGCATACGGAGAGTACGGATTGCAGAGGGTATTTCATACCCTCGTCACTCAACTATTGGGGTGAAGTAGAATTTCCCACTCACTTTGACTTTGTTTGGATTGTATATTGATAAAATTGGTGACTATATTGACACTGCAGGGGATAGAGGAGCACAATTGTCAGCTACAGTTTCAAGGGCCACACACTAAGTTGTGGGTATTTGATACATTGGTCACTTCCACCATGCTTTATGGAGAGAAAATATGGGGGCCTAGCCTAGATCATCATTCCAGTGACCACGACATTGAAGAAGGCTTCATCAAAGAATAAGGACTATTCTAGCACGATATGGGAGACATCCAATATGATTATTTATAGAGGCATACATTGAGGAAGCTCTTCAATGATCAATACAATACTTTCTCTGACAGCGCATGATGCCAAGCATCCTCGAGCATTGATGAGGATGAGGATAAGGATGATGATTTTTGTTTTTCACTTTGCTTCATTTCTATTTTTTGTACCCAAACATTGTATTAGATCCACAAAGATTATAACAGATTGGTTGATAGGTCATTTTGGCCTTTTGAAGACATTAATATATCATTTTATTTCATTTCATTTCTCTCATGGCTTCTTGCGAGACTATTATAGGGAGAGTACAAATTGTAGAGGGTCTTCCATATTCTCTTCACCGTAATATTGTAGGAATGCCCACTTTCTTTGACTTGTTTGGATTGTATATTGATAAGATCGGTGACTATATTGAGACTACAGTGGATAGAGGAGCACATTTGTCGGCTGCCATTAGGAGATTTCAGAGGTCTTTTGGAGGGCCTTTTAAAAGAGAGAGAAAAAGCACTCCTCCAATGAAAGAAGAGCTTACGTTACGTAGAAAAATAGGTTGATATTACAAAAAATATAAAAAAGGTGTAAGTGGTCCTTGAGAACGGTCTCCTTTTCATTCAATGCGAACGTCTTTTTCATGAGGTAGGCGAGGCTCATTTAATATGGATTTCATCATCATTGAAATTTAGAAAAATCGCAAAACTATCAATTAGTGTTGGAATTTGAAGCTTTTGACACCGCCAATACATCCGGAACGTCCAAAAACCTAAAAAACACCTATCTACTTGCCTCAATCTGACACCCGAAGAAGGAGAAATCGTCAAAAAATCCATAAAAAGGGGATTTTGGATCATGGCGTGTGAGGGACCATCTGGAGAATTCTAGATGACCCTCTGCACGTCGTGATCCAAATTTTTTATTTCTTGCCTCACAGTGCATGGAGGGCCATTTGGAATTTTCCAAATGCCCCCCCGCATGCCGTGAGGCAAAATCTCATTTTTTAGGGGTATTTTGACAATTTCTCCCTCTCTGGGTGTCAGATTGAGGCAAGTAGATATACCTTTTTTAAATTGTTGGTCATTTTGGGCGCATTGGTGGTGTCAAAAAGTTTAAATTCTAGCACAAACTGATAATTTTGTGATTTTTTTAATTTCAATGATGACGAAAGCTAATATTGAATGAGAGTCGTGCATTAGAAAAAAATTGGACCCCCTTGGGGCCATGTAAGGATTCCTAATTTTAAGGGATTAAAGCTAATTTTGTAGGGGATGGAGGGAAAAGACAATAAATAGGGCTACTTTTGTAGCTCTCTCTCTAACTTCTCTCTAGATAGGAGAGGGGGGGGGGGGGGGGGGGGGGGGAAAGTAGGGAATGAGGGTGGTAGAGTAGGAGGAAGAGGGGGGATAAAGTAGGAGAGAGAGGGGAGTAAAAAGAGAGAGAGGAGTAAAAGTAGAGAGAAGAACCATTCTCTCTCTACCTATCACCAAACAAAAAGAGTAAGTAGTTATGACAAAATCCACTTTTCAGTTCGTGCATCAATTCACCCCAAAAAAATGAATTTTTTATAAAATCTTCAAAATGGATCTTTTAAGCTTTCAAAAGGTCCCTATATATATATATATATAACAGTATTTTTTTAGAAGAATCTAGCTTTTATAAGCTCCAAATCTAAAATTCCTTTGTTCCCTCTCTACATTAATTCCACAAAGAACATCTTCCACTTTTCAGCTCGTGCATCAATTCACCCCAAAAAATGATTTTTTAATAAAATCTTCAAAATGGATCTTTTAAGCTTTAAAAAGGTCCCTATATATATATATATATATATATATATATATATATATATATATAATAGTATTTTTTTAGAAGAATCTAGCTTTTATAAGCTCCAAATCTAAAATTCCTTGGGTCTCTCTCTACATTAATTCCAAGAATAAATAGATAATGCCACATCATCAAAACGTCCATCTAATAAAGCCTAAAAATTGAAAATTTAAAAATTTAAAAATTTTCCTCCTTTGAGCTCAAAAATTCAACCTATATATGAAAAAATATATTTTTAAGTCTTTTTATCCCAAAAATTGTCTGTTTATCCCAAAAAGTATATCTTATCAATTTTTTTCTCCATCATAACTTTTCACCATGTCTCTTCGCGACATAACCAATGAATCACTTGTGCCGTCATCTACTAGGTCAACTAATGTCAGTCTGCGTCTACCGATTGAATTTGCTCCCACAAAAAAAAATGACGAGAAAGCATCTCAACCGGCATCCGTACGATGGTTTCGAGGAGAAACCAATGTTAACTTGTGGCTTGATGGAGGGTTGTATCCAAAAGATCCACTCGTGGGCTGTCATCTGACATTTCGTACACTCCCAAGCTTAATCAAATATGTGGGAGAAGGAGAACGTGGTCTTCTTGGGTATTGTAAGAGATTGGACTCCAATCACGCAGGTGCGTCGGTATATTTCCGACAACAATGTCAAGTGTTACACATTCATTCCACAAATCTCCAACAACAACTACATTCCACAGAGAAACAACTCAAAGATCTTAAAGAGGAGATGAAAGCTACAGAAATAGAGTTAACTAAGCTACAGATTGCAATGATGCACCTAAAAGCCACTCCATTTGGCATGCGTGAGCGTAAGAGGGAGTTCTCTTCCATTGAAAACTTAGCCTCTAATGGAGGGGCACGTAAGAAGCGGATCACAGCAACCAGGTATTTTTTTTAATTCACAGTGTTCATAACTCTCAAATAATTTCCATCAATTTGTAACTCGGTTCACCTTTTGAAATAGGACATATATACAAGATGTGTGTGGAAGTTTTAGACAGGAGGACCGTTGCAATCTTCTCCTAGGATGCATCTCAAAGGAAGATATACTTTACATCATAGGTTGTGAAAAGGCCAAACACATGAAAGATGCCATCACAAAGGAGATCCTAAAAAAGATCTCTGGCCTTGTGTCTGAGGATGATGTCCAGAGAGCTTGTGATGAGGTTGGGATCAGCACAAATGCATACCATGCACTTCATGGATTGATGAAAGATGCATTACGAGAGCAAGGCATCACCGAGAATTTATTTCCTATTCCACATAGAGTCCGACTTGCAAAAAAAGCAAACAATGATCTCGTTTGAGAATCCCTTGGCGAATACAAACACATTGAAGGATCCATGATGTACTCTTCCACGAGTGCCAAGTCACGTGGTAATATAAAGGGAGGCAATACTATTCCTAATGGGGCAAAGTCTTTTAGTTATCATTAATTCAACAATATTTTTGTTGACTTGAAACGACTACAACGAGCTATGGTTAAATTTTATGCTTTGTCTCCACAAGGTAATACAAATTGTAATGTCATTTTTTATTTGTACTGAATATCATTTAGTATAACAATTCAATTCCTATGTTGTTTCAGTACTTGGAGAGAAGCTCATATTTATTCTTAAGCTAGATGAATGTCAAATTGTCACAGGACGGAGATTGGAACGTATGAGTGTGACACTCATGAATGAGGCAATGTTTTTTTGCAAAAGTCGATGCTATCGGTGATCATTCTCAGAAACCATCATTTAGTGTACAATCAGAAAAAGAAATATGGTGGTTAGGAGCTTTTGAAGTTCCGAAAGAGACTCATGAGGTGTTGGCATGGGTCTCTCTATGATCCCGTGGATCACAGAGGTTATTAAGGCACAACTAGAGGGAGAAAAGCTAGAAGTAGATGGAGTAGGTACATTTGATGTTGAGTGGCACTTAGGAGGTGATCTAAAAACAATCAAATGTATACTTGGGTGTAAACAAGGTGCTTCATCACTTCTTCCTTGTCCATGTTGTGTACGAGGATACAAGGAGAGTACTCGTGTCTCCACGTCTTCAAAGAAAAGTGTCAAGGGAAGTCAGGCAACAAACAGGGTCCATGGATGATGATGCAAGGGATTGGGTGTGCTCGGTGTTGAAGTGTCCTATCATGGAGGTCCCCAATTGGTCGACAAAAGATAAAACATGGCATCCCATTATCAAATTTCCACTTACAAATGTACACTTTTGCACTTTGCATGCCTTTATGCGTATATTTGATCGCTTGTTAAAGCTTCACATAGAGTACGTTTTCACAATGAAACCACTTTCCAGATCCGTGGAAGCCATTGGAATAGTTGAAGCAATTCTAAATTCGATTGGATGTCATGGTGGCAATGTTTCTATCATCGGTGAGGTGGAAAATATGCACGAAGTGCCACAAAAAGTATCTATGAATGGTGTGAAAGCACGTAGGTTTTTCAAGAAACTAGAGATGCGAAAGGAGAGGGGTGAGGAGGATGCTCCATGAGAGCTATGGAAAGCGCTTTGCAAGTGTACGACCGATCAAGATTCAAATCCCGTGCTTGTAAATTTGCGTAGGCAAGTGTGGCACCACTTGGAGTTAGTGCTTCAAGTCATGTGGAAACCCCAAACCACAAGCGAGCAACAAAATTTGTTCAAAGATCACATTTCGAATTTCACTAAAGCATTTGTGCAAGCATGGGGAGAGAGCAATATCACACACTACATGGTAAGTTACTTTGTTCAGTTCAAATTTTGATGCTATACATAAACATTTATTTGATCTAAGCATTTTTTCTTGATGCAGCATATTTTGTATGCGCATGGAGCATTCTTTATGTCAAAATATGGTTCATTAGACATGTGGAGCACTCAAGGAATGGAAAAATCACATTATCGAGCCAAAGGTGTTTACTTTAAAAATACACATCACGGTGGTGGAACTACGAGATCCAACTACATGAAGGAGATGTTTGATTTGTTCTTTTGTTGTTCTTTGGGGAGATGTCATGCCATAGAGCGAGCGCGAAAGTCAAGTCTTTCCAAGGAGGCTAGGAGAAAATCTCGACTTACTGCTAAAAAGAAATGGAGAAACTCCACCGGACCCCTTAATCATGCTAGGTGGCGTGAAAATCGCCATAGAGTGGGCAAACGTTGGTTACCCAACATGTAAAACAAAAGATGCTATGCAATGTAATGTCTATGTTTGTAGATGTCTTTGTTGAGTTGCATATAATACTTCTCCATTTATCCATTTTTGTTTTTTATATTCTGATGATATTAAGAGTTTTTTTAAGTGGCCCGATCAAGTGTGAAGAGACCTATTTTTTTAAATAGAGGGCTTTTAGAGAAGAGGGAGTCTCATTTTCAATCTTGCCCCTTCTTACACAATGGCCCACACAAAGCAAACAACAAGAAAAGATCAACGTTTTTTTGCTCACCCTCACTCATCCGTCCAAGGTGCTCAAAAACCACCTTGGATACACGAACAAGAGCTCTTAGAAGAGATGGAGAGGGAATGGTCAGGCGAAGAGCAACAAGATGGACAACCTTCACGCAAGAAGAAACGGGTAGTGACATCAGACACAGAAACCGAGACGGACAACGAAGCACAAATCCCACCATGGAGCGGACAGGAGATCCCAATCAATCATCGTGTCTCGGCTGGGAAGACATTGCCATGTGGCTTTGGCCCTCTGCCGGCAGATCAGCCTAGAGGTGATCATGGGTTACTAAATGAAGAGGATTTTGAGGATGTAGAAGACGAGCCAGTTGGAGCGCAGGTTGGAGTTGAAGAGCCAGTTGGAGCACATGGTGGCCTTGAAGATGCGCAAGCTCCTCCTCGCAAGCCCTCTCGTAAGAAGAAAAAGGTTTTCAAGGTTCGCCCTCGCAAGGCCCATGTCCCAGATCCTACCATCCCTCAACAACGGTCTCCTGCTGTGAAGCAATGCATTCCAAAGGCGTTGCAAGAGATTCGTCATTATCAAAAAACTTCAGACCTTCTCATCCGCAAGGCACCATTCGCACGTTTGGTGAAAGAGATCATGCAAAGTTATTGAATGGCGTTTCGAGTTCAAGGTATCGCCGTAGAAGCTCTTCAAGAAGCGGCAAAATATCATCTAATTTCTCTTTTTGAAGACACCAACTAGTGTGCTATTCATGCGAAACGGGTGACAATAATGCCCAAGGATTTAGCTCTTGCGCGTCAAATCAGAGGAGAGAGAGATTGATTTTGACTTTTATGCAATTTTGGCAATGTAAAGATATCTTTTTGAAATATACCAAGTCGTGGATTTTTCAAATATAATGAGTCGTGTACATTTGTGTTTTAAGTGATATAAGTAGAACTAAGTAGAGAGAGAGAGAGAGAGAGAGAGAGAGAGAGAGAGAGAGAGAGAGAGAGAGAGAGATGTCGATAGAAGAGCTGTCAACCAAGTGTGGTTGATTGAATAACCAAAAACGCATAATATCATTGTATTCTTATAAACCTAGCCTAAAGAAGGTTTAAAAAAGCTATCTGGGGGCTTGCCGCAGAGGCGTGCGAGAAGGCAGAAGTAACATTTACTTTTGCCTTCTCGCGCATGCTTTTTTGGTGTTATTTATATGAAAAAAACTCTTTATTTTGGTTTAGAGAATTGCACAATCATATCACAAGAGAGAACCAATCACCTACTGTCTATCGTACCATAAACTCAATACAGAAGATGTAAAGTACCAGATAAACCAACTCATACAAATTTTGGCTCTACATATTTAAACACGAAAAAAATTCTACAAAGACCTTTCATCGGAGAATACACTACAAAAACAACATGGAAAAAAGACGCATTACCAGGACACCAAGTATCATTCATACAAGTAGCCAGCAATTGCTCGTCACAGTTAGCATACAAAGTATGTGTGTCATAGATCTTACCCATCATTTATAATGCTTCATGGGTAGTTATAGAATTTAATGATTTACAACGACTGAGCTTTATGTTTGCTTTGAATGGATTCAAAAGAACGCGCATCAAAACATTAATCACATAGTTTCTATTTAAAGTAACTTTCCTGGTATCAGATTCAAGATCAGATCTTTGAAAATATAATGAACAAACCAGAAATAGAACATGATGCACATAATTTTGATAATAATACGATAAATATCTCTAAAATAATTGGGTGGTCGATCTAGGAGAGTAATCATCAAAGCGAGGACACACAATGAAAAGAAGGATAGCGGACAAAAGTACCATTGCAGCACACAACATGATGGAGACTTTTTATTTTCATATGTAACTCATATAATTTTATGAACCCCCCTCTTTTCTCAATAAAGGTTTGATTGTGGAACGGATACCATGACAGTTGTACAAAAGGGTTTTTTTTTAAATAAACACTGCACAAGATAGTTTGTCACCAGATGTGTTACAGTAATAATCATGGGTATTATGGTTTGCATAGACATTAATACTCTGTACTATTGGATAATGTATAATTTGACAAACACCAGTTTTTTAAAAGATGGATACTGTCTCAAGATCACTTAAGAATTGGGAACTAGAGTCTAAGACAAACTCAAGTTTAAATTGGCGGGGGATATGTCCACTTGGTGGGCTATCCCCCACCAAATGGGCATACTCCCAGGGTTGGGGGTGGGCCTCACTCTCTCTCTCTCTCTCTCTCTCTCTCTCTCCCTCTCAATCCCGGAAGTTGACAATAAGAACAACACCAATTTTTTTCTCGGATGTTGCAACCCTTGTTGAGCAAGGATGCCCAAAAATCCACAAGTATTTGTAAATTAGTTAACAAGTATACCGATCTATATCTTCTTCTCCCTCTCTCTCTCTCTCTATTTATCTGAACCCCGGAAGATAGTTGTGAGAGTAGCACCATCTTGTTTAAAACCACCTATTTTTCTATAGCACAAGCTTTCTCTTTATACACAACACTTGTTCTAGTAACCAGGTTTCAAATTAGTCTCGTTCTCGGTTTTTTCCCTAAAAAGTTATCTCTCTATCGAGGAAGTCCTTCTCAAACCATTGGTAAAACAAGTCTAGACCCTTTATGATAAGAGTGCCAGCCTCTAGAATATCGGTCTATCTCTTTCTCTCACTCTCTCAATATCTCTTGCATGTTATTTAGCCTAACGCTTTGACAATTAATAACTGCACCGATTGGAGAAATAGCCTAAAATAGGGCGTGCACAGGCGTGTACACATGAGGAATCCTAAAGAAGCCGCGGTGGGCTGCGTGTATAAAAATACACAGAGAGCCTGCAATAGCGTACCCTACTCTGCACCAACACACAAATCCGTTTATTCTTATGCACACATACACACATTGAAGGGAAATGCTGCTCATTTTTTCTCCTTGATTGACGAAACTAAGTATACATACTTGAGGAGGTGCTGCCCGGGTTGTTCGTACACAAGCTAGCCACACACACTCGGTCATACAGTCTTTTCAGCAGGCTAACCCAGCACACAAATGATCATTAATCATGGGGGTGCACAAGCAAAAAGACTCAGTCATCTACAACATTTGAAATACTACATGGTAAGAAAAACTCTTGGCCTTTTTCATTGTTACTTATCCAATTACATTGGGATAGAGTGTAGGTGTATTGGTTTGCATAAACATGGTCTATAAAGTTGTTTCTTGGTTTTTATAATTTCATAAAAAAGGCACATTTTTTAACCTCTTTGCATTTAAATAGAAGGTAAAGTTATGAAAATCAACATGGGGAAACTGAGAGCAAATATTTCTCTGCATAGCATATTGTATACTTGTGGAGTATGTGGATAATGTCATAAGATGGGGAAAATATTCGAAAAGAAAAATCCTCATGGTATAAACAATATCTGGATTGTCTAGAACACCATATAATCTGCATGGTTCATAACACTATGTAATGAATATCTCATATGCATGACAAGGGATGCTGTATTGGGATACTTGTTCGATAGTCAAGAAACATGCCAAACTAGCTCGTAACTCTCCAGACAATAAGATAGAATACACTCTAGGTGGTAAACAAAAATGAAGTTATGAAAAAGAAGTCAGCATGGTGTAGCATATATGGTGATATATCCATGAGCGGAAGTCTAATATACCAAGTTTTGGTTTTATTTGTAATAAAACAAAATCTGCAAGATGGTAAGATTATTGTTGAGAATAACTTAGAAATATGCATAATAGGTTGTTTTTGAAAAAAAAGATTTTTTTGAACACTGGTTGATTGAATGTCACATAATGGTAAACATCTGCTCATGAAATAGCATCTTGTATGGTCATTTTTGGCAGCCTTACATCGGAAATCATTCGAAACAGTCTCATCACAAAGCGTATAGATGACAACCCCGAGCTCTCAGGTAGACTTTCGATCTACTGAGAGGATGTTCAACCAGAATTTGACATAAGTTATTTTTAAGTCTTTATAGACATTAAAAGTTTGTAAAAAAAAGTTACTTTTAAAGTATTGGTCTTAAACCATTTAGGAAACGTCTACTTTACTCTCTCTCTCTCTCTCTCTCTCTCTCTCTCTCTCTCTCTCTCTCTCTCTCTCTCTCTCTTTCTCTCTCTCTCTCTCTCTCTCTCTCAGTAACTACTAATCGTGCATTGTTCCCTCTATGTTGTAATAGCTTAGCCATTCGTTTCCCAACCTTTTTTCGGTCCCATCCCTCTCCAAATTCACACTGTAGCTGAGCAATCACAATTTTTTATCGATATCTAGATGATCTCTACATTAGAAGAAGATAGATTAGAACAAGTGACTAGTTATAAGACATTTAAAACAACACATAGATACATACACTCAAAGGATGTGGAGTCAAGGCATATACAACTCCAACAACAAGTGCCCTATATACTGGAAAAAAAGGATGTCACCTCCGATGGGCACAACAAACCCGTCCGTGTCAATGTTGCAGGTGACATTGTAAGAGCTGACACACGTCCAAAATGGTCCTTGGTGGTCAGAATTGGGTTCTGATGAGGGCTTGAGGGCTTGGTAGACACATGGAACCCCGATCAAGAGGGTCTTGATGTCGATGTCAGGGTCAGAGAAGGTCCCATGGCCATAGAGGTATGCTGTCAGACTCGTTGAAAAGGGACACTACGTGCATAAATTAACAAAAAGATAATTAGATCAATGTTTATGGGAATATAATACTTCTATAATTAAATATCAAACTAATATCATGTGTCCTGGTCCTATTGTGTGACCTCGCCATCCGATGGTCGTTGAGTAGTCTGTATTGGGTGGTGGTAGTTGGATCTGTAAGAGGGGTCCTGCTATTATCCACAAGTGTATCACGTTTTTGTGATGCAAAATGTCATACTTATATGCACAATATATATATACATACATACATAATTTTTATAAAAAGAGATTCAACCTATGTGGTTCTCCTGCCAATGGGTCTCAAGAAGAGCCCTCGTCTGGGCGTACATGTTTCAAGACCTACTGTATCCAGTGTACGGTAGCCTCCAACTCCTTGTCAGGGAGCTACTCATACTCTATGATGTCCTCTGCTATCTGGTCCCTCAGAGTGCTGGCATCTTGTAACATGCTCTTCAATGCCAGTGATAGCCGTTTTTCAGCTCTCTGCAATTTCCATAGTGAGTTACCTCACCCTGCTAAAATCACCTAAACACTATGGCTATTCTTAACTTTTCATTGTACATAGGCGTGTGTGAGTTAGGGGGCTTTCCCCATATCTTCTTAAAACCCTCAGCTAGCTAGTCACTGGGCTAGTTGAGCCAAAAAATAAACAAAATCAAAAAAATAAAATATATTATGGCCCATTTGTGTGTAAATATTTCATTGTACATAGGGCCTAAATATAGGTAGTTTTTATAATTATTTTGGTATTTATTTATTTATTTCTACCTAGGTGTGTGTTATTTTCCTATATATGCTATGTACATTTACTCACTGTTACCATAATATTTTTTACCTATATATTCTCTAAAAAAATCATTTCATGCAAGATTCTCTTATTTTTGGTGTGAATACGCTCCAAGGAAAAACCCAAAAATACCTTTCACCATCAGTCATTGCCTTTCACTAAATTTCTATTTCCTAGAGGTATTTTCTCTTATCTCTTGTAAATAAATATACTTCAATAAAAACAAATGAGGATCCCCTCATTTGATTCTTTATATTTTCATATATCTCTTTTTTTCCATTTTATATTTATATATAGCTGACACTATTCTAGATTCCATAAATTGTTTATATATACTAGCCTATATTTTCCCATCTTATCCATGTATTATATTTTGTATAATCCACAACCATGCATCTTTTCAAACCCCTAAGAATCAATTAGGTCATGCTCTCATGCAAGGAGGGGCTCACCTTTGGAGCCATATGCAAATTCAACAAAAGAGGGGGGCCACTGAAGACTTTTTTGTGAAGAAAAATAGGTATTTTGGTGGGATTTTTTATATCCATCTCCACTCTAAAATTGAAGCAATGGTCCTAGGAGAAAATGTGGATCAAAAGCTGAATAATCACCTCAAAAATTTTGGTGATTTTTGGAACAACCACTGGTGAGCTAGGATTTTTTGAGTGGACCCCAGTCTGCCCACTTTTCTCACAAAGTAGCCCATAGTCTTCTCTCACCTCGTTCCACACTTCTACACACACACACACACACACACACACACACACACACACACACACACACACACACACACACACACACACACACACACACACACACTCATTCCTCTCAATCCCTCACTCAAATCTACACCTTTCATGGTTTCTCTCACCTTCTTAACCTCCCCTCTTACTCCCATAGCTCTCATATGAGATCTCCATATACATACACCATCTCTATGCCTCTCTCTATTACTTCCAAACTACAATTCTATCTTACCCCTTCTCTGTATACATAAAATTCAGCATGTAAAGCATGCTTAACCTCTGCAAATTAAGAGATCTCATCAATCAAATTTTCATTTTCATCGCGATAATCAACCTTGGCGGCGGTGGCGTAAAGAAGAGAAGACGAAGAAGAAGGTCGATAGTCATTTTGAAAACCTACACAAGTAAGTCAAAAACTTCTTCAAGCTTCACTATCACAAGGATTTCCTCACTACATTCAACCATCTTACTTCAAGTATCCACCTCATTCTACCCATTGTAAATATATCATTAACTTTCTAGTGATTACTAACACTAACCACTAACATACTAACACAAAATAGCCATTGACCTAACCATAAAAGACACCTCACCTCAAGACATGTGCATAGTAACTCTCTCTCTCTCTTTACTTAAAACTCTACTTTCACCTTATCTACCATCAATAATGCTCTCTTTTGAGCTCACATCCATGACTCAAGTAGACAAAGAAGGCCCGCAATGTTTTGATATTAAAAAAAAATCATTATCCTGATTTGTTAGCTTGTAAATTAGGATTTCCAAATAATCTTAATTAGGGTCTCCAACCTATAAATATGCCCCTCTCCTTCTTGTAAAACAACCCCCAATATCTCACATAGCACCCCAGCACTCTATGCGTGAGGAGAGACTTAGGTGTAGCAACCACTTTGGAAGCTGCACTTTTGGTGTGAGAGAATATTTCAAGCTACACATTGCAAGCAAGAGAGAGTGAGTTCAAAATCTCAAAACCACTATTGTATATGTTCGTCCATCATCAATAAATTGAGGTTTGGTACATCAAAGGCGTGATTCGACGTTCAAATCTTTTTCCTTCCACTTGTGCGATACGGTTTGGTGAATTGAAGGTGACTTGTGTATTTTGATGTTTCTATCGTTTGATCTTGGTTTAGAAAGTGTTTTAGTGTGTTTTCATTGGCAATTTTGTGTCCATTGTAAGAGGGTATTGTGGTGAGAAATCTCCCACACCCTAAGACTGTGTGTGTGTATTGGCAATGTTTAGCATTCACTAAGCATTGAGTTTGTTTTGTGCAAGCTCTATGATAGCATCATAACGAGCCATCTCCATTTGCAAGTCACAAATAAGGTATTACGCAAGATCCATTCCTCTCTCTCTTCCCTTTGCTCTAGCTCTCTCTAGTCCATTTTGTGTGTGTCTTTGTGTGAGGTTGCTTGTGTGTATGTTTTGTGGTTTATCTTCTTGGTTGTGAGAAAATCTCTTGCGTCCTAGTTCTCATACCATAACTAGGTGGTGCCCCTATCTTGTTTGGGTTTGGTTGTGGATTTGTTGTTTTGTTGTGCTTGTGTTTGCCCCAGCCCCAATTGAGCATCACGGGAGCCTTGAGGGGTTTTTAGAGGTCGCCTCTCTTGTTGCCCGCCCCGGACCGCCTCAATTTTTGTGCCCCCACGGAGGATGGTTTGTGTATTTTTGTGTAGGATCAACCTTTAGCATAGTCAAGTAGGTTGCATGAATCACTAGAATTTGTATGATCCTTTTATTCCCATTGCAAGGAAAAAGGTACATATAATTGTTAGTACTAAGTTGCAATTTCAACGTGTAATTCGTAGAATTTTAGGTCCTCTTAGGTTGGCCGAGATAAACGCTTCAGTAAATCCTTTTATTTTGCCTCTCATTAGGTACGACCTTAGTTTGGACATCTATATTTTTGTGTTAAGCCTAGGAATTTTGGGATGTTTACCTTAATGGAAGTTGGAATGTGAAGTTTTGTACTTTTGGGATTCCAAGGGGTGTTCTTGGGAAAGGGCGTTGCCCATTAGTCTTATCGAAACATGTAACTATCGATCAGTATCTTCTTGCGAATGTGAAGGTGGAAGTTATGGCGGATTTAGTCTGTTGTCAGTTTCTGTGTTTTGTTCCAGTTTCAGTTCCATTCTGATTTCTGTGTTTTGTCTATTCTGAATGTCTGTGCCTTAAACACTTGGCGATCACGGTGTAAGTGCGATGTAACATGGATGGATTCAAGTTTCTCTTGTAGGAGCGAGTGCTGTGGCAATGGAGGGAGGATGTTCTGAATAGTTTGAGTTGGCATGGGTAGTTGGTTGCACTCTGGAGGGAGCGGAAGAGGATATATTCCCTAATGGACAAGGTCAGTTGTTGCTACGCGTTTTCGGCAGTTGTATGGGTGAGATGGTCAGCGTTCGGAACTGCAAGGAATTCTAATTATACTGGGATGCACCGAGTTTCTATAGGGGAAGATCTAGATGATACTGTGGAGGATTTGGATGGCGCAGAGGATTATCTAAGTGATAGATGGGAAGAGGAAGTACCGAATGAAGAACAGGATATATTTCCGCGGTTTTTTGCGGTTGCAGTTATTCAACATGCATTAGTGGCGAGAAGGAGATTGATTTTTGATCCGTTGGGAAGTACTAGTGCAGGAAATCCTGTACAAACAAGTGGACCTACAAATATGGTGGCGGCTAGGCAGGATATGCGCATCAAATTCCGGACCTTTTTGGGAAAGTCGAAAGAAGACCCCGATTGCCACATATCTCAATATGAGACAAGATGGCAGGCCAAAGGATTTGCCGGAGTGTACGATGCCCAGGCTAAGATGCACCAGTTTGAGCTACTTTGGATGGGAAGGCTATGCAGTCATTCAATAATTTTCCAGTAGGTCATTTTGTTGATTATGATGGTTTGAAAGCAGCATTTTTGAATAGGTTCAGAAAGGAAAAGACTCCACATGATGTGTTGACCAAGCTTAGGTAAGTGAAACAAAGGAAAATGTTTGTTGAGGATTATGCACAAAAGTTTAACCAATATGTGAGAAGGTTGGCTGCTCAAGAAAAGCCAACTGATGAAATTCTTGCTGGATATTTTTTGAATGGATTAAGGAAGGAATTAAAGAATGCTGTTGCTGGAGTTGATGTTGTCGGTGGATTACAAGAATTAGTGTAAACAACTCAAAGAACAGAGAAAAGGTTTGGGGTCTCTCATAGGAAAGCAGCCAAGAGGTCATCTAAAGAAAAGAAGAAAAGTAGGTCGAAGAAAAAGAAGTGGTCAGATAATTCGGATTCGGAAAGCAATTCGGATTCGGAAGCTGATACTGATTCAGATACAGAAACGGATTTTGATAGTGAAGAGGATTCCAGTGAGGATTCGGATTTAGAAGAAGATGAGGATAAGAAGAAGAAAAGCAAGAAGAAGTCGAAGAAAAAGTCTAAAGAGAAAGAGGATAGAGTGGAAAAATTGGTAGCAAAGAAATTGAAGAAGTTGGGAGTGCAGAAATTTGTGGAATAAAAGATCCCTCATTGTGAAATTTGTGTTAAGGA
The DNA here is from genome assembly GCF_014529385.1 of Adiantum capillus-veneris. Taxonomy (NCBI): domain Eukaryota; kingdom Viridiplantae; phylum Streptophyta; class Polypodiopsida; order Polypodiales; family Pteridaceae; genus Adiantum; species Adiantum capillus-veneris. The sequence continues at coordinate 174,976,031 of NC_140931.1, read as the reverse complement.
TGGGCATTGAACAAAGGAATGTTGGTTTAATCCAAATTTCAGAGGTGTTGTACCAGAAAGGGTTCAGCAGAAGATACAGCAACAAGGACCTCAAACTCATGGGGTGTTTCCAGAGACAGGAGGAAGGTAGAGGATGTTCAATAATCAAGGGTGGCAAAGGCAACAATCGTATTCAGGGTGGAGGCCACAGTTTAATCAAGGGGGACCACCATCTAGAGGAAATTTCAATTCGGGAGGAGGACCGAGATTTGGAGGATGGCAGAATTCAAGACCCACGTGGGGGGGAAATAAAGATCAACAGCAGGGTTGGTAGAATTGGTAGCCACAACCACAAGGATGGAATTAGCCGGTTTGGTATTATCAAGGGGGGAATCAGTAACAGCCAAGAGGGCAAGTGCTGGAGTTTCTAGCACCACCAGCACAGTCAGTTGAAGCAAACAAAGAGCTTGGAAGCAATTTGATAGTAGTAGAATCGTTTCAGGATCAAGGGGTGAATGAAGTCGCTATGGATTGTAAGCCGGAATGTGATTGTTCTAAATGTTTGCAAGAGGAAGTAGATGTATTAGTGACAACAAGGTCCAAAGCAAGGTTGAAACCTCCACTGGATTGGGAGGACTTTTCGATGTTCTATTGGATGGTGGATCAGGGGTCAACATACTTTCGGAATCGGAATTTTTAAGGATGCGAGATGTCAGGTTGGAACCAGCTTCATTTCAAGTGTGTATGGCTGATCAGAGCAGAGTTCAACCAGTGGGGATGTTAAGGAGGCAAGGAATTATTATTCATGGATTGCAGTTTATGGTAAACTTTGTAGTGATCAGGATGAAGGATTCAAAAAATACCTATTCTATGTTGTTGGGGAGGCCATGGTTTTGCACGGCTAAGCTGAAACAGGCTTGGGGAAAGAATGAAGTGACGGTTAAGAAAGGAAGGAGAGAAGTTACATTACTAATGGGGCCGAAGAAGGAATTGTTAGAAGAGACGAAGCCAATGTTGGCACAAGCAATTAACATGTCTGAAGGATTGGAGAATGATGAAGAAGCATTTTACTAGCAGCAAATCCAACAATTGTTTCGGTATTTGAGGTAGATGTGGAGCGGATCATTGACAAATATGTAGTTTGGGAATTGATCAGTCGCAGGGGAATATAGATGGTGTGGAACAGGAAAATTTAGAAGAGAAGAAAATCTGAGAGGAAACTGTGATCAAGGATTTAGAATTGGAGCCAAAGGAGTCAATTCAGAGAGCGGAAGCTCTGTATAATAAGATGATAAAGAAAGTTTCTCGAGTAAAGGAGGATGATTTACAGGATCTGAATTTGGGAACGGAGGATCATCCAAAGATGGTAGAGATAGTGTTCATTTGGAAGAAGGCTTCAAGGAGGACTTGAAGGAATTACTGTTGGAGTATATTGATGTCTTTGCATGGGATTATTCTTATTTGAAAGGCATGGATCCTCAAGTGTATAAGCATCATATAAATTTGAAAACGGATGTTGTTCTAGTGATTCAAGATACAGGATGAATCCAGATTATGCCAAGCAGGTGAAAGAGGAATTGGATAAATTGCTGAATGTAGCGTTTGTAGTGCGAGTGGATTAGGCGGAATGGTTTTCACCAATTGTAGTGGTACCCAAGAAGTCGGGGAAGTTAAGGGTTTGTGTGGATTACAGAGAATTGAATGCAGCAATAGTTGCAGATCCATTTCCATTGCCTTTTATTGATTTAGTTCCGGATGATGTAGCGGGACATGAGATGTACACTTTTCTTGACGGATTTTCAGGGTACAATCAAATACCAATGGCTGAGGAGGATATTGGAAAAACTGCTTTTATCACAGAAAGGGGAGCTTTTGCATATACAGTGATGAGCTTTGGATTGAAGAATGGACCACCATCATTTTCGAAGGAAACTTTTAAAACCTTTGAGCCACATTTGACAGATTTTATGAGGATTTTTATGGATGATTTTTCAGTTTTTGGGGGAAAAATCAGGCATCTGGAATATATGAGGAAGTGTTTTGAAAGATGTAGGATGTTTCGGATGTCACTTAATCCCCAGAAGTGTGCAATAGCAGTACAGAAGGGAAAATTGTTGGGACATATCATCTCTCAAGAAGGAATGTCGATTGATGGGGACCAGGGATTTCAAAATGACGTGATCACACTATAATTTCAGGTTAATAACAATAGAAATGCAAAATAACAAATGTTATGTTAATTGACATTCATCTTTTTTGACCTGCAAGGAGACTTTGAGACCGGGTAAAGGCCTGCCGGGCTAAGTAGTTAACCCTCCGGGTAAAGCCACTTCCCCGTCGGGCCCGCCGTGGCTATATAAAGACGACGCCGGTGCTTGTCTTTTTCACAAGAGAGGTACATTGAAAAGTCTTCTTCACCAAACTTTTTGGTAGCTTTCCACATTCTCAAAGCAGTGTAGCGGTAATTTTTTAATCCCTTCCTTATTTTATTGATGTTTTTTTTAGTTTTTTGTGTTAAAACTCAAAGGTATAAAATTTCTTTTATCAAATCATCGTACGTGGATGCACTGGCACATGGTTGCAATTGCGGCTAGGTGTGTCATTGCAAAAGCGTACGATTATTATGTTTTATATTGCTCCCAGTCATTCATGCTTTGGCACATGGTTGCAATTGCGACTAGGTGTGTTGCTGCTAGATTGACGATAGCATCTGTTTGAAAGAAGTCACCGTGCGTGGATGCACTGGCACATGGTTGCAATTGCGGCTAGGTGTGTCATTGAAAAAGCGTAGGGTGACTATGTTTTATGTTGATTCATGCTTCGGCACATGGTTGCAAATGCGACTAGGTGTGTTGCTGCTAGAATGACAGGAGCATCTGTTAGAAAGAACTCACCGTGCGTGGATGCACTGGCACATGGTTGCAATTGCGGCTAGGTGTGTCATTGCAAAAACGCAAGATGACTATGTTTTATGTTTCTTCCCGTCATTCATGCTTCGACACATGGTTGCAATTGCGACTAGGTGTGTTGCTGCTAGAATGACGGTAGCATCTAATGTATGAATGTGTGCTCAAATAATTTCATAATGTTTCATCTGCTTGAATCTTGAAAGAAGACATCGTGCGTGAATGCACTGGCACATGGTTGCAATTGTGACTAGGTGTGTCATTGCAAAAGCGTAGGATGACTATGTTTTATGTTGCTCCTAGTCATTCATGCTTCGGCACATGGTTGCAATTGCGACTAGGTGTGTTGCTACTAGATTGACGGTAGCTTCTATTTGAAAGAAGTCACCGTGTGTGGATGCACTGGCACATGGTTGCAATTGCGGCTAGGTGTGTCATTGCAAAAGCGTAGGGTGACTATGTTTTATGTTGCTACCAGTCATTCATGCTTCGGCACATGGTTGCAATTGCGACTAGGTGTGTTGCTGCTAGAATGACAGGAGCATCTGTTTGAAAGAACTCACCGTGCGTGGATGCACTGGCACATGGTTGCAATTGCGGCTAGGTGTGTCATTGCAAAAGCGTAGGGTGACTATGTTTTATGTTGCTCCCAATCATTCATGCTTTGGCACATGGTTGCAATTGCGACTAGGTGTGTTGCTACTAGAATGACAGGAGCATCTGTTTGTAAGTTGTTGTACGGTGAGGCATACTGCACTTTTTCTATACTGCACTTTTTTTTTCACGTAGAAAATATCCAAATGGAGTGGCACATAGTTATATTTCACAATGTGTTGTTTGCAATAATACCATTGCAGGCAAAATGGATCCTTTTGCTACTTCAGTGATAGAGTTCAAAAAGAAAATTAGACAATTGTTGATTACAATCGTTAGTGCACTAGATCCCGACGATATAGCGCAGATTGTTGCAGATGAGTCTAGATTGCAATCATTATACAGTGAGATTGCCCGCAAAATTTTGTTGTTATATCTAGCCAAAACAACCGAATCAATAATCTCATTACTGAGCAGTTGGGTGGGCAATTTGCCCAAGGTGGCCTCTGATTTGAAAGAGGAATGCCCTCAAGAAGTAGACAAGGGTAAGCTAGAGCATTGGAACGCGAGATGGAGAGCTGAAAAGGAGAGGTCAAGGCGAGCATCCCACATAGACACACAGTTTGGCCTAAGCAAGTGGCTATCATGAGAGTTATGGGGAGCAGCCAAGTTGGAGAACCGTTTATTGAGGAGGCTGCCATTGAGGGAAAATCGGGTGTTATTGCTTCTGCCAGTCACCTGGAGAGCAGTATATACAATTCTGAATGTAGTATGACTTTGGGCATTCCAAATAAGTCCATTAAGAAGATCAAGAAACTTGGGTCAGGGGCTTATGGCACAGGGTGGCAAGTTCAAATCAAAGGGATCAGTTTCCTTCCTGCAACGAATACTTATTGTGCCAAGGAGTTCAAAGGACAGGCCAAGCATCAGTGGAAAAGCTTTGCATCAGAAAGTGGAGTAGATCTAAACCATAGAGGGATTGTGAGGAGTATTGCCCACTCTGTAACGTTGCCATGGTTTCTGATATTCCCCTACTTCAATGGGGGGACTTTAGGTGATCTTATGGAGACAGTGACCCTTCCACATGGCTCTTTCACGACGCTTGTAGCGCATCAAGAGGGGAAAGGAAAGATCCCTGAAGACTTTAAATGGGAGCAGCCCTCTGAAGAAAAGAAAAAACGTATCAAGAGCCTGTGCAATCATGCTCCCTCGTTGATCCATGCCTTGGTGAATGCATTGCGATTCGCACATGACGAGGGAGTGATCCACAATGATCTCCATCCATGGAACATCATGTTGGACTTTACCAAGGATCTCACTCCCCGTATTGGAATAATTGATTGGGGATTGGCTCTGCGTGTTGGCTTAGAGACACAAAAGACCAACAATACCGATGAAAACTGGCAAAAGCTTCATCCTTGGCGAGCTCATGAGTTACTAGATGGCAAGAATTTATGCCCATGGACCAAGGCCATAGATGTGTATGCCATAGGATGGGTGATATGGAAATTTTGTAAGTTTTGTGGAGAGTTCTCTCACTACTACAGCACAGATTGGTTCAAACATAAGGTTTCAGTGGAGGTACAAGCCATATCTAGGATTGTTGTGGAAGGTTGGGTGAGGAAGAAATCCACAGACAGAAAGACCTTGGCACTTTTGGACGAAGAATTAGAAATATTTGAAGCCCAACCAGAACGATGCTTACGCCTTCCCTCTAAAATGAGTGTAGCCTTTTTTTGATGGATATATGATGTACTTTATTAAGCAGGGTTTTCTGAGACTTGTGACTTATAAAAGCACTTTTAAAAATTGGGTTTTATGCGCAATGGATGATGTATGAGTAATAAAAACACTTTGTTATATCTCAATAGACAACATATTTTCTATGAGTTTTGTTTTTTCTCTTAAGTTTCAAGCAATAAGCCACGTGGAGTCACTGATTGTCATTCATTGATTTAAAAAATGGTGGTTACTCTTATATCAATTGATTGTCGTAAGATGGTGGTTATTCTAATATCAATTGATTGACGTAAAATGGTGGTTAAAATTATAGCAATTGATTGTCGTAAAATGGTGGTTACTCTTATAGCAATTGATTATCATTAAGTTTGTATGCCGTAAGTGAAGTATAGTGTTTAATCAGGATATGGATAATGATAATCAAAGGGCTAAGCGCGCTTTTGAGCGTCTCAGATCCATGTGTCAAGGCGGTGGAGTGAACGACACCGCTCGAATTGCTGCTCGTTGCTCCCAGTGGGCCAACCCGGTGGGTACACAATGGAAAGAGGTGAACACTAGGATTGACCGAGAAATGGTAAAATCCATATGGCCAGGCATTGCAGATGAAAACATCGAGAAAGGCCGACTCAAGCTATCACAATGCATTAATGCAGACATACGAGACAATGGAGAGAACATATATCTCGATGTTATGGGTCATCCTATGCATCATATGGATTGTCCATTGTGGTTTGCCAAGATGTTATACATGCATTATGTCTTGGGTGAAGCAGTGGACTTTAGCTCAAGGACACCTCACATGACGGTTGAGGACATTTGCAGTACTGCAATCACCGTCACACGGTAAGAGATGTCATTGGCACTAGAAGGTGCATCAATGGAAGTGCATCAAGTTAAGGAGGAGCTTCAAACTCAACTCAGGCAAGCATCATGTAATGGAATTTGCCTATTCAATTTGAGAGTAGCGGAATTTAATGAGAGTACTTTCAAGAAATGATTTTGTGAGAATAGCGGGTAGACATAATTGAAGATAGCAACATAATCATAGCAATTAGTTAACTTGGCATGGAAAATACTTTTGCAAGAGAGAGAATTTAGAGAACATGACAATAGTTGAGGACCGGATTTATGTGGAGCCGGTCCCCCCTCCAATAGGCATTTGTATTCTGATTTCTCCCATAAAGAGAGACTTGTTACAATACATTCTTTGTGTTCCTTGTGACCTAGGTGAAGCAATGAAGATGGAAAGCTTCATGCATCACCATCATAGCATAACCTAAACTTGAAGAAAGCTTTAACTATACCAAGCCTCAGTCCCAAGACCTCAAACACCTTCGAAGGTGGAGAGAGCTAGCAGGGAATGAGGGTAGGGAAGAGGAAGAAGAAACATTTCATACGAGAAAGAGCTAGTTCCTCACTTATCATAACTCTTGTGCTAGCATACATAATAGCATAGTAATGAAGAAGAAATAGATGGCAAGCTCAAGCATTGAAGCATGGCTCTTGGATGGATTTGCACTTCATAGCCAAGAGTGTTGGTGTAGGCTCTCAACCTCTACTTGCTTGGAGAAGGAGAGGGAGCTCTTGGACTTTGCATAGTACACAATGAGAGTGTTTGTGAGTGTGTGTGGGTGAGTATACCCCCTAAGCACCCCCCTAGCTTGCTTGGGTCGACCCCCCCTTGTAGCTCATGCTTGAAGCTCATTGGACCCCTCCAGGCCTAGCCAATCACAAGCAGGAGCCATTACAAGCAACAGGGGTAGCCTTGGGACAAGTGTCCCCCTTTCCCCTTTGAGAGAGAGGACTTGATAAATGCAAAATCAATTAATTAAATATCCTAAATTATCATTGGACCCCTTGGGTGGCCAACCAATAGGCTTCAGGCACACCATGAGGGCAACATGAGGAGGAACTTGACAAGTGTCCTTGTTGCCTCTTCAAGCTGGGGCTTCCCTTGTGTGTGTGTGTGTGTGTGTGTGTGTGTGTGTGTGTGTGTGTGTGTGTGTGTGTGTGTGTGTGTGTGTGTGTGTGTGTGTGTATGTTCTCTCTCATCCCCTCCCCCCTTGTAGGCTCGCCCCCCTCCTTGTAGGGATCTTTTTGACTTTGGATGAGCAAGCCCCTTAGTCATCAAGCATGACTAAGCACTTGAAGTAGGGGGTGTTCCCACAAGCATCTCAAGCAAGCTTCTCAAGGCACCTCAAGCACCTTAATCATGCACCAAATCAAGCACCTCAAGCATGGAGCCAGTCAAGCACCTCAAGCATCTAAATCAAGCACCTCAAGCATGACAAGCACCTCAAGCAGGACAAGCACCTCAAGCACGACAAGCACCTCGAGCTTGGGCCGGGTTCCCACCTCAAGCTCAGCCCTAACTTACCTAAGGTCAAAGTACTTTTACACACATTATTGGAGGTCTTCAATGAAGCTAACCCTAAGGTCTTATGCTCCATTGGTTAGCCTTGCTCTTGATAGACCATCTCCCATTTTGGCCCCTTTACTATTGGCCCCGTGTTGAGATAGATCTATAAGCACATATCTATATCTTAACACTTGTTCCCGTTTATTCTCCCACATTAAGTGATCAATTTAATATGAGAAAATCATTTGGGTTGGTTAGATATTAGATTTTATGACAATCACAGGCTACACAAGGCTCTCATGCAGAAGAAACCCTAAATAGAGACTTGCAAAGGGAGGTGAAGGTGCTATCTCGCCACGTAAAAGAGTTAGAGGCGACTATAAAAAAACAAAATGCTGCCACATTGATTGAGCACCCAACATCTATTGAGGCCCCTCCAGCTTCTGGTGAGCACGGTGGTCCTTGGCCCATATGTAGATCATTCTTTCATGAGTGGTGTGGTCACTTCAGCTTGCCATGTGGACATATGTATCATATATCATGCTTGATGCAAAGCATGATGAATAACTTTCATTGTGCTATATGTGAGTTTGAGATATCCAAAAAGCTATATGCAATGTTTAAAATGTCCGAAGACTATAATAAGCTTAAATGTCAGCGTGAACAGGAGAATGAAGATATTCTCACAAATATTTCACTATCACTTGGATAGTTTTTGTAACATTTGATAACATTGACTCGTTGTCTTGCGAGAATTTATTAGTGAATTGTGAATTGTCTTCTCTTCAGCTTCAATTATGATATGTGATAATGCAACGATTTGTTAGGGCTTTGTATAGTATGAAGCTTTAATAGTGATTTGTGGCCTTGTAAAGGTTTTTAAGGGCTTTGTTTATTATTAAGCAAATGTCTAAACCTTAAACTAAATATAAAAAAAAAGCTTATAAGATAAACAGTTTCTGAACTTAAGCAGAAGTCACTCAATGGATTCGATAATCTATTAATTAAACCACCGTCGCTTGCTGCGACGGGTCAAAGTTGGTTCAATTTCCAAATTCTCTTCAATCTCTTCTAAAGTACATGTAGTTTCTACTTCATGAGATTCCCCTTGCAGCTCAATGTCTTTGTCCACCTCATCATTGGTTACATCATAACTCCAGCACGGCATCTCCTCTTTGTAGTTCTCAGCTTGCACTCTTGCCAATAGCCGATGGTTGCAGTACATATACACCAATTTTTCAGCTCTTGAATTTAGAAGGCGGTTTCTGATGGTGGAATGTACATATTTATATGTACTCCAGTTTCTCTCAGAACTTGAATTGGATGCACATTGGGCTAGGATTCTAACAGCTAGGCGTTTAAGGGTGGGTGCACTACCACCATTCATCATCCACCACTTCCACGCTGGTTGCTCCGTGGCAAGTTTCTGCACAAATTCTGTACCAAACTTACCCTCTTTGAGTTTAAACTTCGTAAGATCAGTAACAGCTGATGCATGCTCATCAGGATCGTCATAAAACCTGCCTATCACATCATAAAAGTCTTCCAGCACCTCCTCATCAAGTTTGTCTATTTCCATTGCCCAATACTCTGGATCCAATAAGAAAGCTACGATGTGTAGTGGACTATGTGCTCCAACCCATCGACCATGCACATACTTTCTCAAAATTTCTCTCCTCTTTTGAGTGAATGGTGTCTTCCAAGGCTTCACAATTGGCTCCTGGGGCTCCTCTGGATTTGCAAGGCTTTCTTGAACAGTCCACCAAGCCATCCACACCTTACCTATGTTAGGCAAGGCAGAATCCAGTTGGCGTAATGCGAGCATAATGGGCATCATGACATTGTGCACATCCACCACATCATCCCAAAAGTGGCGATCAGCTAGTAGATCTCTGATCACCCCTATTTTGCTTTTTATCTTCTCCCTTTGACCAGCCTCCCATTCTGAAAAAGTGGCACAAACAAATGTCTCCATCACAGCATTCTTATTTTTTATTAGTGATTCTACCGTATAGAAGTTGGTGCAAAATCTAGTTTCGCACGACAGTTTTAACATAGTAGACATCCTCTTACGGTACATGTCAAGAACCCTCTGACGCTTCAAAACAAACTTGACTATTAAGCGAGCATTGTCTACTATCCATTTGAACCACTCTGTGTCCTCCCTCTTGTACCAATCTTGCAATACCAAGTTCAAGCTGTGTGTACTGCAACCAACACTAAATAGGTGAGAGAAGCGACTTTCAAGTATTCTACCTGCAGCCCTGCAATTTTTGGCATTGTCCATGATTACTTGGACAACATTTTCTTTTCCAAGTTCCTCAACTGCGTCGCCAATGATGTCAGCTATAAAAATGCCAGACTTTATTTGACCAGAGCTATCCATAGCTTTGATAAAACATTCACCACGAGGACATACAAGCATGATGTTGATCAATGGCCGCCTTTGAACGTTGGACCAACCATCACTAACTATGGTGTATCCAGATTGTTTTGTTGCATTTAATATTACCCTTTGAATATCCTGTTGTGTGCTTGTGTAACATTTATCCAACAGTTGGTTTCTCATATGGTGATATGTTGGAGGGGTAAATCCAGCACCATACTCCCCAATGCGTTTCCAAGCTGACTTTCATGCATCACGGGTGACAATGGCCAATGATCCCCTAGTGAAATAGACGGCTTTAGCTAGTGCAAGTTGTGCTTCTTCTAAGGCAAGTGTTTTGAAGCTCGTCTGTAAGCTAACCTGTCTACTTTTTGACGAACCTACCTGAAAGTCAGGACATCCATGGTTTGGAGGAGTACTTCCATCGATATGAGAAGTTGGTTCCCTACTTTGAGTGCTTCCATTGGTGGGCGTTACACCCAATGATCCCTCATACTGGTTTGATCTTATCGATACGGGGGTGTGATGGTCGAAAGTAGAGAGTTTTGATCTTTTGCTTGTGGAAATTAGCTTACCAATTAAAGCTTTTAAGCGCATAGTTGCTTCTTCTGCACCTAAGCCCTTGCACTTTCCTCCTTGAATTCTGGTATTGCCACCTAGCAAATGATCCCTTATTCTTGGTGCTCCTCCAGATTTCTCTTCTCCACAAAAGTTACATTTCCAATCTTGATACTTATTTAAATTTGTGGCAAAATTCCACTCGGGTCCTTGACTTTTTCCACCTGCCTTTCGCTTGCCCTGCGAAGTGGTGCCCTGCGAAGCAGGACCTGGCATCGAGGTAGGAGGTCTCCTCAAGGAAGCCAGGCTTGGGACACCAACACCACCGCTGACATTCCCGGTGGAAGACATACTTATTGGATGCCTGCAATACCAATAAACATAGCTCAGTATGCTATCTCTTCTTTCAAGTATTATTCAAACCAAACATTAGTGTTATAATCAATATCACACACAAGCGTAGTAGTGAAGCCCGAAGGGAATAACCTCAATCTACTCAAACATGAGCAATCAAATACAACGGTGAATCAAATATGTGATCAGTCCATCCCAAAAGTAGAGATATCGACCCAAAGATTCACCTTCCTACCCCTTTCATGAATCATTCCAGTCCAAAAAGAACTAATGACCCATGATTGGAGCTCTAATCGAAATAGCAAGCAAATACAGCGGTGAATCAAACATGTGATCAATCCATCCCAAAAGTAGAGATATCGACCCAAAGATTCACCTTCCTACCTCCTTTCATGAATCAGTCCAGTCCAAAAAAGAACTAATGACCCATGATTGGAGCTCTAATCGAAATAGCAAGCAAATACAACGGTGAATCAAACATGTGATCAGTCCATCCCAAAAGTAGAGATATTGACCCAAAGATTCACCTTTCTATCTCTTTTCAAGAATCAGTTCAGTCCAAAAAAGAACTAATGACCCATGATAGAAGTTCTAATCAATATAGCAATCAATTTAGCAAATATAACGGTGAACCAAACATGAGATTAGTCCATCCCAAATGTAGAGATACCAACCCAAAGATTCACCTTTCTACCTCCTTTCAAGAATCAGTTCAGTCCAAAAAAGAACTAATGATCCATGATCAGAGTTTCATTAAGTTTTAATTTTTTTAAAAGACTATTCATTCTTTTACCTTTAGTTTTTCTTCTAAATTTTAAAGGATGACCAAATTTAGAGGAAGCGGTGATGTGATGTGATGTCTACTACAGGGTTATATAGAGCCGCCAAATATGGAGGGGGTACATGACGGGGCCAGCGGGATTCTTGCTTTGCCCGCCGGGCCCGCCGGGATTCATAATATGCCCGCCGGGCCTGCTGGGGTTTGTGGTTGCCCCGCCGGTTCTACGTTTTCTACCGGTTTTCGTAAGTCATGACATTAGATATGTTATTAACATGAAAAAAATAGTGATAATAACAACAATAATTAACATTTAACAAAATGCGTCATCGCGTAATTAAAATCCTTGATGGGGACAAAATTAGTGCAATTCAAAAAGCTGTAGCTCTGGAAAATTTGGAGGCATTGATGTGGTTTGTTGGACATATCAAATGGCATGGTAGGTATTTATAGTATTTGGCGGATGTAAGCGCACCACTTAGTCATTTGACTAAGAAGGAAGTGGAATTTGTTTGGGGAGAAGCTCAAGAGAAGGCTTTTCAGATTATCAAAAAGATGTTGGTTGTTTCACCTATACTTCAACCACCAAATTGGGAATTGCCGTTTCATGTGTATGTTGATGCTTCCGATATGGCAGTAGGAGCTGTTTTAATGCAGGAGAAGATTAAGGGATGGTTCATACCTGTTTATTATGCTAGTAGAATGTTGAGAGCACCGGAGAAGAATTACACAGTTACGGAAAGGGAAGTTTGGGAATGATTTTTGCTTTGGAAAAATTCCGACATTATTTGTTAAGGAACAAAGTGGTTTTTCATGTGGATCATCAGGCTTCATTGTTTTTGGTAAAGAAGCCAAAACTGGAAGGTAGATTATCAAGGTGGATGCTCATATTGCAAGAATTTGATTACATAGTTGTTCATGCTCTAGGAACTCAGCATGCAGTGGCGGATTACCTCAGCAGATTGGAACATAAGGAGAAATTACCAGGAGTATCGGATAAATTACCTGATGCAGATTTGTTCCGAGTGGAATTAGGACAGTTTTTTGACAATTGGTATGATCAGATGGTTCAGTTTCTGACAGATGGATTTTTACCTTCGACAATGTCTCCGGATCAGAGGAAGAAGTTTGCATTGAGGAGCATACCATTTCTAATTATACCTAGAGCATTATATAGAAGAGGAGTAGATCAGATTATACGACGATGTGTTTCGGATGAAGAGCAAAAAGCAGTGTTGCAGGAGGCACATTGGGGATTAGCTGGAGGACATTTCTTAGGAAAAATTACAGGTCGGAAAATTTTACAAGATGGACTTTGGTGGCCTTTGTTATTGAAGGATGCACATAGTTTTGCTAAGGAATGTGTTCAATGTCAGAAGATGGGGCAGCCTACACAAGGGGATAGGATGTAGGATCATCCAGTATTGCCATTAGAACCATTTCAGAAGTGGAGAATGGATTTTGTAGGCCCCATAAAACCAAGGGCAAAGAGGACAGGTTCCAGATATATTCTTGTTGCAACATATTATGCTACCAAATGGGTGAAAGCGGTGGCTTTGAGAGATAATAAAGCAGTAAGTGTAGCAAGGTTTCTATATAAAAAAATTATGACAAGATTTGGATGTCCTATTGAGTTGGTGTCGGATCAAGGAACACATTTTTTGAATTCTGTGATTCAGGAGTTGACATCCAGACATATGATTTTGCATAAGAAATCTACCCCATATCATCCTCAAGAAATGGGCAGGTAGAAAGCTCTAATAAAGTGTTGGTGAGAATTTTGAACAAGATTGTGTCGGAAAACAAATCGGATTGGGATGATAAGTTGGATTCAGCACTATGAACTTTTCGGACAACTTTTAAGGTGGAGACTGGAATGACACCTTTCAAATTGGTCTTTGGGATAGAAGCTGTGGTGCCAATGGAATATGTAATTCCAAGTTTGAGGTTATCAATTCAGCATAAGTTAAGTCCGGAGGAATCAATTCCTTATAGACAGAAGGAACTGCTTAAATTAGAAGAGGCTAGAATTCACAGTGCCTATTTGGTGGAAATTGGGCAGAAGAGGAGACAAGCATGGATGTCTAGGCAGGTGAAATTCAAAATTTTTCAGAAAGGAGATTGGGTGATGTTATACAATTCTAAATTGGGACCACATCCAGGTAAGTTGAAGCTGAGATATTTGGGACCTTATCAGATTGAATCAGAACAGGGTCAAGGAACATTTTTGTTGAGAGATGTTTTTGGAACAAAGATTTTGAAACCAGTGAATGGATTCAGATGAAGAAATTTTATGGAAAAGTGCCCGAGGTTCCCATGTGGATGGTTAATAGGGCTGAGGATATTGGTAGTAAATTGTTGACAGTTGGTGTTCTGGGAGTTGTAGTGAAATGTTCAGAGGTAGAACTGGCAAATTGTTCTAGCAATTCAAAACTTGTGAAGGGATTTGGGATTCTCAATCCGGATTGCGGATTAGAAATCGGAAATCAGACTGTCCGATTTGAAGTCTCTAAAGTGGAAAGTTGGAGGAGTGGAATTGAACAAAAGGGTACATAGATACTAATAAGTGGGGGTACACATTTTAAGGCAGAAAATTCGCTTAGTGCTGATGTGACTCACTTAAGGAACAATAATTTTTGGGCGAATCCTGCATGGTGTGCTCGAATCGAGGAGAATTTTCATCATCATAAGAGTAAGGTGGTGAGAGGAGTTGAGGATCACATCCAAGTGTGTGAGTGTCTCAGTTTAGTGAGTGTTAAGTCGAGTGAGAAGGGAGAAATTTTTTCTGAGAATATTAAGGGCAATTTCATGGCAGGTATGCAAGAGGTTGCGTCAGAAGCGATGCCGAATACCAGGTCAATGAAGATGGCGATGGAGGAGTTGTTCAAAGCGTGGCAGCAGGAAGAGCCAATCGAGGTGGAAAGCGATGAGACTGAATCTCTGAGTGATCAGGGCAGCGTGGAGATGGCGGTGATAGCATTTGACCCTAATGAAGCGGAAACCCAGGTATGGCTAAAGCGTATAGGTCTTTATGAATTTGCATTTCTACCTTGGGATACATGGATAGAAAATGAATTCACTGAGCAGCAGTGGAATATGATAATGGAAAGTGATGGAATGATTACAGCAGATGTGCGCTTGACACCAAAGTTGGTGTCCAAAGTCTTCAAGGTTCCCTGTCTAACTGTGCCGGCTAAGACGAGGAAGCTGACCGATTCCTAGATGAAAGGGGAATTCGAAAATCCGATAGGCACAAAGGCACACTACATGGTGAAGAATGCGGGTGGAAACACAGCTTCAAATTTGTTTTGGTATTTGGAAAAAGTGTGTATTCTCGAGAAGTCTGCCTACATGTCCAAGGAGGCTTTTGCTCCTTTGTTTCAGGCGGAGAGAGGCATTAAAGTGGATTGGGCATCAGTTTTGTATGATAGGATGCAGTTAACTGGAAAAAGAGACCGACGTTGGACACCAACAGTGGGCAGAGTAGCACCTTATTTGGTTTCAATTTTTTAGTATGTTCTAAAAGTTCCAACAGTAGCATCAGGTTTGAAGACACCAGTGGTAGATGTGGCTAAAGAAGAGTGAATAGCATATGGAAGTAAGAGAAGGAAATTGTTGTTGGGTTCTCCAACAGTTGAAAAAGGTAAATAACCTTTCAAAGTCTCTTGGAAGGGTTTGGAAGAATCGGAATCAAAGCCAAACAGTTTCACAATGGAATCAGAATCAAAGAAATCGGAGTCCAAGGGCAAGAAGGTAATGCTGTTCATGAAAGGAATGGGTGGAGGTGTTGAGAAGACTGCTCTGGAAAGTTTCAAAATAAAAGCGGGAAGCAATGACAATTATGAGCATAAGGGAATTTTTTCTATGGAAGAGGCAGCTAACAGTTTGACTCAACTAAATGAGTTTATGCAGAATCAAGATGCAGCTCTGAGGGTGATGGAAGCTGAGAAAATGGAGCATAAATGTAGTGCTATCCCGGAGTGGGAAATGCAGAAAGTTTGGATGTAGTTGTTTCAGGAGAGATCAGATAAAGAAAGACTATAGGAGGAAGTTAGACGGATTAAAGGAGTGGCTTTGGCGAGAAATGCGGAAGTTCTGAGTGTAGCTAAAGATTTTACTAAGTGGGTAGACAGACTAAAAGCTGCAGTAGATGAAAAATTCAAAGAATTGGGAGATAAAGTGGCAGACTTGACCACTGAGAATATTTTCTTGATTAATAGATTGACTCCATTGATAGATATGGAGAAAGCCGCATTGCAGAACTAGGGAATGACAGGTATTTTGGTTGCAGATTCAGATGCAGATGTTCTGAAGCAGGAAGTGCTGGAGTAAACGCAAGAGATGTGGAATAAAGCTACAAGGCTTTGGAGGGAACACATGGAGGTGTCGACGGACAGATTCAAAAATTGGTTTCAGCTGGCAGGAAAAGAAAGTGTTAGGAGGGAGAATGAGGAATTGAAGGTGGAAAATGAGAAATTAGTGGCAGAGATTCAGGAGTTGAAGGAAAAAAGTAAGGAGATTGAAGTGAATGCAGGGGCGTGAGTAAGTGGACAATGAGCTGAGAAGTGATTTTTTGGGACCAGATCGGATTGTTGCAGGAGGAGAGGAATCAAAAGCAAAAAAGCAGATGGAAGCAGAGGGGGAAAATCAGGCGGATTCGGATGTTGCTGCAGAAAAGACAGATACAGAAGGAGATGCTGGGGACCAGGTTGTTTGATCAAGGGATTGTGGGTCTAGGTCAGCCTGTGGCTCTAGCCACCGGGCTGTGCCAGGTGTTAAGCCTAGGAATTTTGAGATGTTTACCTTAGTGTAAGTTGAAATGTGAACTTTTGTACTTTTGGGATTCCAAGGGGTGTTCTTGGGAAAGGGCGTTGCCCATTAGTCTTATCGAAATATGTAACTGTCGAGATCCGTATCTTCTTGGGAATGTGAAGGCGGAAATAATGGCGGATTTAGTCTGTTGTCGGTTTCTGTGTTCTGTTCCAGTTCCAGTTCCATTTTGATTTCTGTGTTTTGTCTATTCTGAATGTCTGTGCCTTAAAAACATTTTGTTTTGTTTTAAGCATTAGGTCATGCATAAACAATGGATAATGGCCCATGAATAGAGGTTTTCCCCTTTCATTTCACTCCACACATTAGAATAAACATTGCAATTACTAGAAAAATCCATTTTCAACAACATATGGTGTTCATGTTTGGTGCCCAAAGAGTAGGAGAAATTCTCGTGTCACCAAACCCTGTCATCCTGCCTCTTATGATTATCATAGGTCATTTGCTGTGAATATTTTTATTTTGTTGTAGAATAGATTGCAATTTAGAAAATATTATTGTGTAAATCTTTTTTAAGAAAGAAAACCAAAAACGTGTTGTCACTTTGAAACTGATTCAATGGAGGCCCAACGCCAAATGTCCGGATATCCTCTTTTCTTTGGAGAGCCTGGAGAGAATGCAGAATTATTTTTAGCAAATTTCAAAATGTTTTTCCGTATCAAGAGGATAGTAACTGATCAAGAATGTGTAGAAATGTTTGAGGTGGTCCTTAGGAAAGATGCTAGCACTTGGTTTGACTCTTTGCCTGAGGAAGTTAAAGGGAATTACACGGAAGTTGTGAATCATTTCAAGAGATACTTCTTTGATCCCCAAAACACTCAAAAGCTATGGCAGGACATTGTTTCTCACAAACAAAAGGACTTAGATGACTACTACATGAGAAATGTTGCTAACCCTGGTGATGGTGTAGAGTTCCTAAAGAAGGAGAGGTTCATAGCCGGTCTCTTTCCCACACTCAAGATAAAATTTGAGGCGGGTGCATTTGCTACCTTTGACGCAACTGAAACTAGGGCTGTTGAGAAGTATAGGAAACTCAAGTGTCTAAGAGAAGAGGTTCCAATAGAGGGTCCTAGACCTAAGGGGAATTTCAAGCATCAACATCCGGAGAGATTTCTGAGGTAACGTCTGAAGTGATTGAGAAGTTAAATGAATCTTTAAGCAACCTTTCAATTCACGTTGCACAAGCTATAGGTCCAAAGGGACAAGCAAAGAAGTCAGAAGAGCGAGAGCCACCACGACCTGGGAGAGTCTTGCAATGTTGGAATTGCAGAGAGTTTGGACATGGGATGTATAATTGTCCTTGGCCCCGTGGGGAGCCAGGGAGACCTGACTTGAATGAATGCAGGTGAAGGAACTAGTCAACAACCACAACTTTTGCAAAGACCAAAGGGGGCAAGACCACCTCCAAGAGGAGTGGAAGGAGTTCCACCTCTGCCAGATCCAAATGTGCATGTGGTAGAGGTGACAAATTCCAATGAGGTGGACATGGAAGCAAACATCATTAAGCGTGGCCGTGGAAAAGGTAAGGAGAAAGAAGGAGTCACGTCACAAAGTGACCATGGACGAGAAAAGAAGGCAAAGGAGACCAAGAAAACCAAAAGGACTCGACGTCGTATCAACCTCCAAGACTTCCCTCTTGGACATGGTATGTCACCGTACAACTTGTTTGAAGACATGAGAGGTAAGGGTCCTGATATCTCATGGTCTTAATTTCTTGCAATATGTCCACAAGTTAGGAGGGATTTAACAAGGGCAGTTAGCACTAGGAGAAAGGTAAAAGAGAGTGTGCCTGTTGAAAAAATTGCACAAGCTGAAATGAATGAAGACATTACACCGGTGCTAGACTGTTACATCAAAGGAAGATTGGTTAGGAAAGGTCTAGTGGATGGGGGTGCACAAATTTGCATCATGACAGAGGGACTCATGCAAAGATTAGGCATGCACATCCATGAGACACCTAAAATCAAAGTCAAGATGGCAAAGAATAGCAAGGCTAGGTGTGTAGGCATTTGTAAAAAAAAAATTATGGAGGCCTTTGGCATTAAGAAGGCGGTAGAGTTTTATGTTATGTCGACCAAGGGAAGTGGTTATCCATTTATCCTAGGAAGATCATGGCTAATGAAAATGCTAGCTTTGCAAGATTGGGAGAGTGGAAAATTAATTTGCAGGAATGACAATCATAAGAAGGTTGTCTTTGACATGAAGGAGCAACACCAAGAGGAGCTCCATGAAGAATCATCTCAAAGTGAGACGGAAGAAGATTGGACTAATAACACTTCAGAAGAAGAAAGTAGCGGTAGCATTACTGAAGAGGAGTCTTCCATTGAAGTCATGGGGGTAAGGTTTAAGCCAACCAACCAAGAGACCTCGTGTCAAGGTTTGGAGGAGGTAGGTTCCCAAGAGAACCAAAATGTGGAAGATGAAGGAATGTTAGAAGGTATGTTGTCTACAACACTTACAAAGGATGAAAGAGAGGAGTTCAAAGGTGTGTTAAGGAAATTTCCTAAGATTTTTTCCAAAGACTACACCGACGTGCATGGAGTAGATGATGTTCAACACAAGATCGAGCTAAAGCCAAAAGCCAAACCTAAAGCTCAAAAGCTACGAAGGCTAGGAGTCATCAAGGAGCAGGATTTACTTAAGGAGGTAAGAAAGCTTCTAGCAGCAGGTTTTATTTATCCACCCAGTGGAGAATTCGGAGTGGGTATCTCCTGTTGTTGTTACTCCCAAGAATAACGGCAAGTGGAGGGTGTGTGTGGATTACCGTCCACTCAATGAGGCAACAAAAAGAGATCACTTTCCCCTTCCATTTGAGGATAAGATACTAAATGAGGTAGCTGGTCATGAGAAGTACATTGTGTGTGATGGCTACTCAGGTTACTTTCAAATAGGTATTGCATTGGAGGATCAGTTGAAAACCACCTTCATCACTCCTTGGGGTTGTTATGCTTTTAGAGTCATGCCTTTTGGCTTGAAAAATGCTCCTGCAACTTTCCAATGTTTCATGAATATGGTGTTTCAAGCATTCTTTGGAAATTCAATTAGGGTGCTCATTGATGATTTCTGCATTTATAGCTCAAAATCATTGCATCTACAAAGGGTAGAAGAAGGATTGAAGAAGCTTTATGACATGGGAGGTCAACTCAACCCGGACAAGTTCCACATAGGTGAGGATGAAGTGATCTTGCTCAGTCACAAGGTTTCCTATAAAGGCATTGAGGTGGATCCTTCAAAGGCAAAGGCTCTTATTGATCTCCCATCACCCAAGAATCTCAAAGAAGTCATATCATTCATTCAAAAGATGAAGTATATGTCACGCTTCATTTACTTAGCCTCAGAGTTACTTCACCCTTTGCAAAAGTTGACACAACAAGTCGAGTTTTTTTGGTCTGATGAGCTTGAAGAATATTTTTGTAACATCAAAGTCATTCTGTCAAAGCTACCAACACTCATGCCTCCTTGTTGGGAGTACACATTTGTTAGCTCTAGTGTTGGGAAAGAAACAATTGGTGCTGTTTTGCTACAACAAGATCCCCATAGTACCAGGATGCGACCCATCTACTTTGCTAGTAGGGTCATGAATGCCTTAGAGAGAGGCTACATGGAGGCAGAACTCATGATTCTTTCTCTCATGTGTGCGGTGAGAAAGTTTACATCCTACTTGCTACCAAAACCTTTTGTAATTCTCCCTGTAGAAATTTTTTCCCTTGGGTGTCATCTCAGATGAATCTTAGTACTAGGATCTCAAAGTGGATTATGGAGTTGCAAGAGTTTCAATAGTCTTTCAAGGTAGAAGATAGTGTGTGTGCACAATTGGCAGGGATTCTCACTTATAGGGTACATGAGAAGGAGATTAAGGTGCGTGAAATAAAAACCCTACCATTGCCACCACCTAAAAGTATTCCTAATGCTTTTACCTTGTTCTTTGATGGAGCTTTTTGACGAGCCACAGGAAAAGCAGGGGAAGGGCTAGTATTGCTCAGCCCAAGTGGAGGGGTGTTCATGAAAGACAAGATCAATCCACCAGGCTCAACTAGCAACAATGAAGCTGAATACGACACACTACTTCATGGTTTAAAGATGTGCATTGGCCAAGGTATACAACGTCTCATGGTAAAGGGGGATGCCTTTCTCATTGTGAAGCAGATTTTAGGCATTTGGGCATGCAAGAAAGAAAGCTTAAGGACAAAAGTTTATGCCATTCATAGGTTGTTTAATCAGTTTGAAGAAGTGCAACTATATCATATTCCTAGGAAACAAAATGAAGATGCCAATTTACTTGCAAAACAAGCAGTTACGTATGTTGAGAAAGAAGTGCAGGTCGTCATGGTGGCAGTAGTTGTCAAGCAACCGAGATACCAAGGATTGGAGTCATTGGCTTCCATTATTGGCTACATTTTGGAGGGTGAGTTTCCACAAGACTTCACTAAAGCTCAGAAGAGGAGACTCATGAAGAAGGCAAGTTCCTATCTCTTCCTAGAAGGATCCCTCTATCAAAGAGGGAAGGATCAAATGTGCAAAAGAGTACCAACTATCGAGGAAATTCCAGCCATTCTAAAAGGTTTGCATGAAGAGGAATGTAGTGGTCATTTTTCCCAGGAATTAACCGTGAAGAATATTTTGCTTGCTGGATATGTTTGGACAAGCTTGCATGTGGATCTCCAACATTGGTGTAAAAGTTGTCACAACTGTCAAATGGAAATAGAAGGCTAGTGCATGGTCCGAGGCAAATAGTACTTGCAAATGGACCCTTTGAAAAGTGGGGCATTGATGCTATGGGTCCTCTGTCTAGAACAAAGAATGGTAAACTCTACATTCTAGTGGTTGTAGACTACATGACTAGATGGGTAGAGGCTCAAAGTGTGGCAAGGGTAAATGGGAAAATAGTGAGCAGGTTTGTCTACACTAATATTTGTTGTAGATTTGGCACACCTCTAGAGATTGTTTTGGATAATGGTCCAGGGTTCAAGAAGGGTTTACTCACAGAAGTTTTTGAAGAGCTTCACATTCTACATCGTCATAGCACACCCTACTTCCCATAGTCAAATGGTTTGGTGGAGAAGGCTAATGGTGTCATTGCAGGCATCATTAGAAAGATGGTACAAGACAAGAAAAAATTATGGGATGACTTCTTGGATGGTGCCTTGTGGGCATATCGAACCACATATAGGGAAGCCACGTAGTTCACACCATTTCACTTGGTCTATGGTCAAGAGGCTTTGCAGCCTATCGAGCTCAACATTCCAACAATGTGGCTTCATGGCAAAGGTGCACAAGATGATCAAGAGATATGGATGGATCGACTTCTTACCTTAGTGGAGCTTGAGTGGAAAAGAGAAGCAGCTTACGAGTTCTACAAGAGAAAATCCACACAAGCGAAAGAAAAGCTCGACAAGAAACTGAAGGACAAAGGCATCAAGGAATGAGAGCTTGTGATAAGGTATGACAATCGACTTGACAATCATTTTGATGCCAAGTTTGAAACTAGATGGCAAGGGCCATACATAGTCAAGAAGGCTTTCAATTCAAGTTACTATCAGACTATGGACTTGAATGGTAAAGAGCACTCCAGGAAGGTAAACGGGTATCGCTTGAAGCCCTATTTTAGTCACCTTCTACCAAAGGATCTACCGAAGGACTGTCAAAAAGCGACTATCTCATGTAAGTTTTGCTGCATGAAGCATGAGTGTGACAAGAAGCCACACAATGAAAATCATGTCAAGCGACCAGATATCATAGAGGACTCAAAAGCACTCTCTTTGCAAAATATGCTCTATGATGGTACATGAATATACCATCATCCTGGGGGAGGGCTAATGATAGCCGTTTCTCGGTCTGCGTAATTGCCATAGTGAGTTACCTCACCCTACTAAAATCTCCTAAACAATGTGTCTATTCTTACCTTTTCATTGTACATAGGCGTGTGTGAGTTAGGGGACTTTCTCCATATCTTCTTAAAACCCTGAGCTAGCTAGTCACTGGGCTAGTTGAGCCAAAAAATAAACAAAATCAAAAAAATAAAATATATGATGGCCCATTTGTGTGTAAATATTTCATTGTACATAGGGCCTAAATATAGGTAGTTTTTATAATTATTTTGGTATTTATTTAAATATTTCTACCTAGGTGTTTTTTATTTTCCTATATATTCTATGTACATTTACTCACCATTACCATAATATTTTTTACCTATGTATTCTATAAAAAATCATCTCATGCAAGCTTCTCTTATTTTTGGTGTGAATACACTCCAAGAAAAAACCTCAAAAATACCTTTCACCATCAGTCATTGCCTTTCACTAAATTCCTATTTCCTAGAGGTATTTTTTCTTATCTCTTGTAAGTAAATATACTTCAATAAAAACAAATGAAGGTCCCCTCATTTGATTCCTTATATTTTCATATATCTCTTTTTTTCCATTTTATATTTATATATAGCTGACACTATTCTAGATTCCATAAATTGTTTATATATACTATCCTGTTTTTTCCCATCTTATCCATGTATTATATTTTTCATAATCCACAACCATGCATCTTTTCAAACCCCTAAGAATCAATTTGGTCATGCTATCATGCAAGGAGGGGCTCACCTTTGGATCCATATGCAAATTCAACAAAAGGGGAGGCACTGAAGACTTTTTTGTGAAGAAAAATAAGTATTTTGGTGGGATTTTTTATATCCATATCCACTCCAAATTTGAAGTGGTGGTGAACGGCGAAAATATGGACAAAGAGCAGAATAATCATCTCAAAAACTTTGGTGGTTTTTGGAGCAACCACTAGTGAGCTAGGATTTTTTTAGTGGACCCCAGTTTGCGCACTTTTCTCACAAGTAGCCCATAGTCTTCTCTCACCTCTTTCCACACTTCTACACACACACACACACACTCATTCCTCTCAATCCCTCACTCAAACCTGCACCTTTCATGGTTTCTCTCACTTTGTTCACCATTAACCTCCCCTTTTACTCCCATAGCTCTCATATGAGCTCTCCATGTACATACACCATCTCTATGGCTCTCTCTATTACTTCCAAACTACAATTCCATCTTAGCCCTTCTCTATATACATAAAATTCAGCATGTAAAGAATGCTTAGCCTCTGCAAATTAAGAGATCTCATCAACCAAATTTCCATTTTCATCGCCATAATCAACCTTGGCGGCGGTGGCATAAAGAAGAGAACACGAAGAAGAAGATCGATAGTCATTTTGAGAACCTACACAAGTAATTCAAAAACTTCTTCAAGCTTCACCATCACAAGGATTTCCTCACTACATTCAACCATCTTACTTCAAGTATCCACCTCATTCTACCCATTGTAAATATATCATTAACTTTCTAGTGATTACTAACACTAACCACTAACATACTAACACAAAATAGCCATTGACCTAACCATAAAAGACACCTCACCTCAAGACATGTGCATAGTAACTCTCTCTCTCTCCCACTCTCTCTCTCTCTCTCTCCTTACTTAAAACTCTACTTTCACCTTATCTACCATCAGTAATTCTCTCTTTCGACCCCACATCCATGGCTCAAGCAGACAAAGAAGGCCCGCAATGTTTTGATATTCTAGAAAAAATCATAATCCTGATTTGTTAGCTTGTAAATTAAGATTTCCAAATAATCTTAATGAGGGTCTCCAACCTATAAATAGGCCCCTCTCCTTCTTGTAAAACAACCCCCAATATCTCACATAGCACCCCAACACTCTATACGTGAGGAGGGACTTAGGCGTAGCACCCACTTTGTGAGCTTCACTTTTGGTGTGAGAGAAGTTTTCAAGCTACACATTACAAGCAAGAGAGCGTGAGTTCAAAATCTCAAAACCACTATTGTATATTCTCCTCCATCATCAATAAATTGAGGTTTGGTGCATCAAAGGCGTGATTCGACGTTCAAATCTTTGTCCTTTCACTTGTGCGATACGGTTTGGTGAATTGAGGGTGACTTGTGTATTTTGATGTTTCTATCGTTTTATCTTGGTTTAGAAAGTGTTTTAATGTGTTTTCATTGCCAATTTTGTGTCCATTGTAAGAGGGTATTGTGGTGAGAGGTCTCCCACACCCTAAGACAGTGTGTGTCTGTTGGCAATGTTTAGCATTCACTAAGCATTGAGTTAGTTTTGTACAAGCTCTATGATAGCATCATAACGAGCCATCTCCATTTGCAAGTCACAAATAAGGTATTATGCAAGATCCATTCCTCTCTCTCTTCCCTTTGCTCTAGCTCTCTCTAGTCCATTTTGTGTGTGTCTTGGTGAGAGGTTGCTTGTGTGTGTGTTTTGTGGTGTATCTTCTTGGTTTGTGAAAAAATATTTTGCGTCCTAGTTTGCATACCATAACTAGGTGGTGCCCCTATCTTGTTTGGGTTTGGTTGTGGGTTTTTTGTTTGTTGTGCTTGTGGTTTCCCCAATCCCAATTGAGCAGCACGGGAGCCTTGAGGGGTGTTTAGAGGTCGCCTCTCTTGTTGCCTGCCTTGGACCGCCTCACTAGCTAGTAGTAGCCCCACTCGACCGGAGGTGGGAGCCATCAAAAAATGATCGGTTTGAAAATCTTAGGTTATAGTAAAAGATAAAATGATTCAAGAGCTTCTCTAAAGATGTGTTGTCTCTTATCAAAGAAAAAGAGAGAGGCTTTACACTTTCACAAATCTTTACAATGCAAGACTTATGGGACCAACCTTACAATGATAGCATAGAATTGTAATGGATCAATTAAGCTAAATGTAGACGCTTATGTAAAGAGGATCTGAGGAGATATCTAGGGGTGCTCACATATATATTGATAGAGAAACTACAAGATGCAGCAGCAGAGGCATACCTACACACAGAGCCTATGCAGCAACGACATTTTGGGAGCATACCCCAGAATAGCTGGCTCTATTATTTCTTTGTGGATCTCCACAAAGCCTTTGATACCGTGCTTAGAGCTATATTGATGCACAAAAACTGCAGAAGTTGGGGGTACCCAAAGAGTTGATTTGGGGGATCATGGCTCTGGTGGGGAATTTATGCACTCCAGAGGGGATTTTTGATTTGGTTCACTCAACTATTGGGGTGAAACAAGTCTTACCGCTCTCTCCTACACTATTTGGCATGTATGTGGATGAGTTTGCTAACTACATCGACATGTTTGGTGATAGATGAGCACAATTGGCAGGGACATGGATCCCACTATTATTATATGCTGATGATATTGTGCTGATCCCACTATTGTTATATGTTGATGATATTGTGTTGATGCTTTCTACACATTTTCCCACGATAGTGGACTGTTTGTTAACTTGGGGAAAACCAAGGTTATGGTGTTTAACACCTCACCATAGTGGGTTAAGGGGTTAGAACCCACTTTTACATATGACCAGAAGATGGTGGAGCATACAGATGCATACACCTATCTTGGGGTAGTCCTCAATGGACCGAAGTTTTCATTGAGGAGAGCAGCAAAAACTAGATTGATGAGAGCTTATGTAGCCTTGTGAGGATTAGAGAAGATGTGTTGGCAGGTTCAGTTTCAGGAACCTCAAGCAAATTTGTGGCTTTTCGACACTCTAGTGGCTTCAGTTATGCTTTATGGGGTTAGGATCTGCATGTTGGCTCCATTCTTCAATGGCTTGACATGTCAGTAGCTTGTGACATCCCCCCTTCCTAAAAGAAAGTAATTGACCACGATTACAACACAACTGCAAAACAACTCAAGTTAGCCCAAATTTTTTTGAGGGTCTTTCCAAGGGACAATCAGTTTTCTCATTCCAGGTTGGAGCTCTTGATATCTTGGGTCATTGGCTTCCCAGAAACAAATCTCATTCAATAAGGAGTCTCATTCTAGATTGGAGCTCTTGATATCTTGGGCTATTGGCTTCCCAAAAAAATATCATCCAATAAGGAGTATTTAGTGGTTGGCACATCACAATGCACAAATGCTCACAAATGCATGTTACAAGACATAGAACCATAAAGTCACCGATAAACAGTCCCCCCCCCCCCCCCCCCCCCCCCCCCCCCTCGCATATAACCATCCATGCGCGAGCCACAAGCTAAACAATGAGTACCTCATCACTCCTTCTACATAACCTTAAAAGGTTTGGGCTGGGAGATGTAGGTGCCTTTTACAAACAAATTCCTCCCAAACAAATAAAAGCTCCCCAAAAATATCATTTGCATCGTTGGAGGTTTTCTAGCATACAACAAAATGTTCCCGAAACATCTCTTCTGTGTCATTTATGAGGTTTTCAAGCATACAATGAAATGATCCCCAAACATCCCATCTGCATCATTCCAAGGTTCAAACAATACCAAAACAACATTTCTGACTACTCCAACCGGGAGTAAATCACCAAGCATTGAAATCAATATTAAAACCAGATTCAAACAATTCAAATCGGCACCAAGATAGGTTTAAAACAGATACCATCCATTTCAAACAAATTCCAAACATGATTACCAAACAAGTTCTCAAACAAAATTTAGAAAATTGCTAATTTAAGTTGAAAAAGCATTCTTGACATCATTTGAGATCCAAAGTCAACAAGGCTTCTGTCTTGAGACCAACATTAAAATTAGGGTTACATTTTTTCCATGAATTTGTAGTCGACTGCAGCATGGTCCATAGGCTCTTGAATAGTCAAAAGAAGCCTCAATAGACAGTGTTCTTATGGTAGTGATGGTATCCCCATGACATAGCAATCACACTAGAACAGTATGCTTTCAGAAAAGCACAAGCATGAAGCTGTGATACCACTGCCACAGGGATGGGCACCACGTGCCAACAAAAATAACATATTGAACAACTTTAAGCACTTCAAATAACAACAAAATTGAAAGAGATAGACACATGAGACATGGAGTGGTGGAGTTCCACCCCAAGAGAGCACTATCCCCTAACGTTGGTGCCCCTTTCGGTATTTCTTTATATTGCTTGAACTTGGTACATCCTCTGAGATCCTTTCTTTGCACCTTCACGTAGGAGCATGCCAGAGAATGAGCCCTTGGCCTCTCAAAAGCAATTACATGGAAAGCTTCAAGTTATAAAGCATCTCGTCCCAAAAACATTCAGTGCAAAGCATGGAAAATATGTACACCATGGCACATCATCAGTGAAAAATACAAAAGTCTGCATAGGCTGCCATGTCATCATCGCAAATTTTTGGCGTCCGTATAGCTACCACATCATCACATTTTTATGCAAGGTTGTGTGTGTGTGTGTGTGTGTGTGTGTGTGTGTGTGTGTGTGTGTAGTTTTTCTTTGTTTTATTGTCTTTAGGTCCCTTGGGCCCCATCGAAAGGGGTCTCATAAGTTGGTGGGAACTCCTCTTTAAAAATAGGCCACTCGGAAAGACTTTGTAAGGTTGTAAAACTTCTTGTTCCACTTCTACTTCTTCTGCTACTTCTTCTTAGGGTTTAGGCCCCTCATATGGGATGTGCATGTTAGCTTTTCTCTTTAATGGCTTGACACGTCAACAGTTTGTGATAGATAGACATGCTCAGCTAGCCCTTGAGTCATCTCAATAGCAAGCGATACAGGGGGAGAAAACATGCCAATATGGGCAGATGACATCATGGTTTAAATCACATGGCTTCAACAGGGATAGAATACCTTTGTTCAATTACTCCTTGGATGCACCCTCCCTATCTCTCACAAGGACAGAGATCACTAGACTCATACGTCAACATCTGATTACTAAGAACACATGGATACAACTAACACAAGAGTTGGGTACAAACTACCAAGATGGATTTGTATAGAAAGCATCTTCTCCATCTAACAAACTATGGATATGTGATCAAATCAGCCTATATGGACACTCATTTATTCTATGGGATACGATGTGCTATTGGTCATATATACACATCATTGCATCAGCTAGATATTGAGAATAGTAGATTTAGGAGAGTACCAATAGAGGCCATTATATGCCAGTTGTGTCATATAGAGCCAGGGATAGAGCTACATCACATCAATCATTGTTCGCCGCTTTCACTGTCTATTCAGAGAGGGATTTAGACCATTGGCTAGAGTCATGAGATACCAGAATCAGAGATGCCTTGGGTTGTTTTTGATAGAGCTACATAGACACAGGGAGAGTCTCTTGAGGATATCAGATAATGGGAGACATTCAAAGAGGGAGATTACTGACTTCTTTCGATCAAGGACTCATTAGCTAGATGAGCATGCTTCACAGTAGACTTCAGAGTACACTTTTACCAAAAGATATATTAGTTGATAGAGCCAATGATCTTAGGAGAGCTAGACGCTCGTGTCCATGAGGGCAACCACGACATCGATGGAGGCTCCATCAAAGGATTATGACTATTCTAGCACAACATGGGAGACACCCATTACGACTATTTACAGAGGTGGACATTGATGAAGATCTTCAGCGGCGGCCAATGTAATACTTTCTTGACAATGCCCGATGTCGGTCATCTTCAGGTGCTGATGATAAGGATAATTCTAGTCTTTCCCTTTTCTTCTCTTGATTTTAATTTTTGTACCCAGTCATAGGATTAGATCCACCAAGATTGTATCAATTTGGTCTCATAGGTCATTTTGGCCTTTTGAAGACGTTTAATATAACATTTCATTTCATTTCATCTCTCTCTCTCTCTCTCTCTCTCTCTCTCTCTCTCTCTCTCTCTCTCATGCTAGTATGCATAGATGTCATCATGGTTTCAAATACATGGCCTCAACATGGATAGCTTGCCTCCCTTCCAATACTCCCTTGATGCACCATCATTGTCGCTTACACAGGTGGAGCTTACTAGACTTATTTGCAAGGGCTTGACCCAGTTGGACACTAGGAGGACATGGGTTAGAGCCAACACAGTAGTTGGGCATGAAGATGGATTTCTTTAGAGAGAATCTTCTCCAACTCATAGGGGATGGGTTTGTGATTTGAACCAGCTATATGGAGACACATATATCTCGTGGGTTACGGTGTGCCATTGGTCATATACAGACATCTTCACACCAACTTGAGATTGAGACTGGTAGATTCAGAGGGATAGAAGCAGCTAAAAGGATATGTGGCCTATGCCATATGGAGCCAGAGATAGAGATGCATTATATATGTCAGTGCACAATGTATTACAAGATACAAGGTGTCTTCCACTATTTATTCAAAGAAAACTTCAGACCCTTCTCCAAAGTCCTGAGCTATCAGGACCAGAGATGTCTTGAACCGTATCTAACATAGACACAAAGATAGTTTATTGAGAACAATCCCAGAGATAGATTATTGATTTCTTTACAGCAAACACTAGACAAATAGAAAAGTAGCCACAATTGCAAAGCTCAGTTCATACTCACACTCCCAACTGAGGAGGGAAGCTTCACAACATCGATGGAGACTAGAACAGAGGATTTGAGCCGACATCCAAAGTACAGATGAGGATAGATCCATTACCCATTTTATCTCTCTCTTGTATTGGGCACCCATTGTATCAGTGATCACACATATCCAACACAATTCCAACTAGTAATACTTCTAGATTCAATTTAGTATCTCGTTTTTTGTACTCAGACATGGTATCAGATTCACCAATTTGTAGCAATTTGGTCTCATAGATCATTTTGGTGTTTTAAAACGTTAATATATCATTTCATTTCTCTCATGGCTTCTTGCAATACTATTATAGGAGAGTACGGACATGAGAGGGTCATTTAGACCCTCTTCACTCTACTATTGGTGTGAAGCAAGAATGCCCACTTTCTTCAACTTTGTTTGGATTGTATATTGATGAGATTGGTGACCATATTGAGCTCATATTGAGACTACATGGGATAGAGGAACACAATTTTCCGGTATAGTTTCAGGGGCCATGCACTAAGTTGTGGCTATTTGACATATTGGTCACTTCCACCATGCTTTATGGATTGCAGATATGGGGGCCTAGCTTGGATCATCATAGTAGATTAGGGAGCAAATATGATGGATGGAGATCCATGGAGAGACAACTTATATCCATGATCTCTAGGCTAGTCCGGGTGAAAGCCTTAGTGCCACATGAGATTACCAGAGCTGAGATGAGCACACCACCAATTGTAGAAGAGGCTCTTGCTAGATCAGTGTACTCTTTCATTCATAGCATATGGGAGCTGCCATGCAACATGTATACATGACTAGCACTTGAGTCTTGGCAACAACTCGCCAGTGATGGTGATACTTTATGTTGTTTTGCATAGGTATCATCTTGGTTTGAGCTACATCAATTGAGTATGGATAGGCTGCCCCGTTCTCAGTATTCCTTGGATGCACCCTCCCTCACCCTCGCACATTCAAAGACTAGCAAGATTATTAGACATGATCTCATTCAGTTGAATACTAGAAGGACTTGGTTGTCTCCATCACACGAGTTGGGGACGAAGATGGCTTTTTATAGAGACCATCTTCTCCAGACAACAGATGATGGGTTCATCTTACGCCCCAAGTATATGGACACCCACCTATCTCATGGTATTAGATGTGTTATTGGTCAGTTACGCACCTCATCTCACCAGTTGGAGATAGAGACTGGCCAATATAGAAGTATACCTCTAGAGGAGAGATTATGCTAGGTTTGATAGAGATCATAAGAGACAGAGGAGCACTATATCTACCAATGCACATCATACTATGAGATCCGTAAGTGTTTTCATTGCTTAAACAGAGAGGGCTTTAGCCCCTTATCCCACATCATATGTTAGTATGATCAACGGTGCCTAGGTCTCTACTTGATTGAGATCCATATACTCAGAGAGAATACCCTTAGGAGAAAAAGGCCTACAAATAGAGGATCCATACACAGTCAGATCACTACTTTTTACAAAGGGACTACTTTGGATGGCCCACCACAAGTTATTTAGTCACACCCTCATCACGGCGTCCTTCTTGATTGAGCCATCCAAAGTTGGTCGCTCATGGCGTTCAAGGATGCAAGGATTTTCACACTGTAGAAGAGGTATATATCGGAGGCTACAAATCATCATTGAGCAACATCGAGCATGCCCCCCCCCCCCAATCCTCAAAGGGTTGACCATGGAGCACATTGAGGCCATACTATAGAGACCCATGAGAGAGATCATTGGATGATCACCATTGTCTACTTCCCCTGCTGCACACCTCATTAGCCCTCATTTACCAACTCCCCATATGTTTTGAGCTGATGTATTATGTGAGGACATTGATGATTATGAGGATATATAATTAGCTTGCATACCTGCCCGCTCTAGGTACCCCAGTTTATTTTTATCTTTCACACATGGTTGTAACCTTTTGGTTTCATAGGTCATTTTGGCCTTTTAAAGACGTTAATATAACATTTCATTTCATCTCTCATCTCTCTCTCTCTCTCTCTCTCTCTCTCTCTCTCTCTCTCTCTCTCTCTCTCTCTCTCTCTCTCTCTCTCTCTCTCTCTCTCTCCTACTCTTTCTCAATCCCCTTTCAATTATTGGCAATCTTAGCCATCTAGCGCACATGCTCACCTTAACTCACCAAATCGCTCTTTAAGTAAATAAACTTGTTATATAAGCCATACCCAATACACAGTTGGTTTCCTGCGCTCTTTAGTTTACTCAAAGAAAAGCTGCATGCGCACCTGCTTTGTAGAATTGGACGCACTCTCCTATGATCTTTTCTCCCTCTCAATAACCTTGCTTACACCTACATACTAAAACCCTACACACACACACACAACATAAGTTCACTTCACCATCACACATGTCATATCCGATCCACATCCTCTTTGACACACTGACCAGGCTTGGTCGGCACCCTCCGTGATGGCTACTACTACCCACCAACACATCCCATCAATATAGTCGATCAAGATTTTTCTTAAAAATATCCAACGGGTTTGAGACCACCTTCGGGCAGTAACATAACAACTGTCCTCTTCACATCCATAGCAAGAGCCTTGTCAAACCAGGTAGACACTCTTTTTTTAGGTATAGCGGTTAATCTACTCACATTCATCTGCACTTACATAAAAGGTTTTGGATTGATGAACATTGTAAGATGCATGCTCTTTACCCACACAAGGCAAGAGTGGGTATATCTTGTTTAACATGGCAAGCTGTTTAATAAAAAGACACCTCAAATCTAACATAGCTGGAATTTGTTTCATGAAACTTTAATATGGTATGATAAATGGATTGTATCCAACTTATGTGTTAAGAAAACACTATTGTGATCTATGCGCTGATGGTTTGCAATATGCTAGGCCAAGTTAAGTTCATACTTCAAATAATGTTGTTTTATGAGGTTTTTGAGGAAAGATTTATGAAAAATAAGTAGTATGAGAAAAATATGATAGAAAAGCCTCGTTTTGAGGTTGCGATGGGTGATTTGACATGTGGTTTTTTGAATAATAAAAAAACAAGGGAAACTCTATCAAAAATTTCCAAAATCTGGGGACTTGAATTTTTTTTTACTCGTATAAGCATGGGTCTTTCTTGCATGAATAGAGGTGTTTGTTACTCTTAGATGTCCCATAAAAGTAAATTAAAGGTTTCTAGAAAAACATAGGGGAGAGGATGTTGAAAATAGGTAGGTCTCAAGTTATGAATAGCTAGTATTCGTGTGCAAATTCTCTAACATAGGTATAGTTCATTGGTGTCTCCCTTGTAGATGGGATGTTATGCCCCTCGGTTAATCCCATTCTCCTCTTCTCTTTCTATCCCTAATCTCCATGAATTTGATTCGATTTGCTTTATTATGTGAAGGTTGATACCCATACTCCACTCCCTGTGAAAAGACCCTCTCTTGATGATGCAGATCCAAAAATTCATAAGAGATGGTACTTACCCAATGGAAAACCTTGTCCCTCTACCATAAGAGACTTCCCAAAAGTTTGTCAACTAGGCTTTAGTGTTAAACCAGAAGTACCCACAATAAGTCAGAACACGTCATGGCAGCAAAGAAAGTCATTAAGAAATTGATCATGCCCGATAGGAAGGCAAAAAACCTCCCCCCTAATATATACAAGGAGAGTCAGGGGGTCTAGGGCGATGGGACAATGATAACAAGCAGAAAAGGGTGTTTGGATTCCTAACTTCCCATCATGCAAGGTAGCCCAAGTTCTAACTCTAGAGTCCAAGGTCAATCATAATCTTTGGTCTATACAAAACGGATCCAAAGTTTTGGGTTGTTCCTATTCACATCATTCTAAAACTTATGCTATGAAAGTCTATAAATATATACTTATGAAAGTGGCTATGAAGCCATCCTTGCCCATCTGACCCAAGTGAGACGTGTGGCCGCTCACCACTCTAGCCTGTGCTTCCTCCTACATTACATTCACTGAAAATAAAATGATATTAAATTTATATTATAGATAAATAGATAAGTAATTTAATTAAAAATTCAAATTGTAAATTGATATACTTTCTGCTACAGGAATGCTACTCGTAATTGCCTCTCCTGTCGAAAGTGAGTCCATGAGTCCTCATGGAATCCCGAAGCTGGTCTCTTATTTCCAAGGACCATAGCATATTGCATGTTTGTGTTCACAAGAGGAAACAATGTATGTTTGTAGATGTATGTATGTTTGTGTTTATATATCTACATATACATGTATATATGGATCTCAGTATGTATGTATGTGCGTATATATATATATATATATATGCCTGTATGTAAATAATATGTATGTATGTATGTACATACATATATACATACACACACACACATACTAGTACTTTAGTCAAATTAAATTTAACTTCTATTTTATATATATAGATTCAGATTACTCTTGTACTCTATCACCTCCATATTATAGCCATGGAGACCACTCTCATACGATCGGACATGAAGAGCCTTCAAAGAGAGTGCCTTCAGTTTATTATGAAGAGGAATGGATTCCATGTTGGTATGATACATGTTGAGGCTTACATCAAAGACTACGACGCCAATGTCATTCACATGAGGTGGATTGGGGTATTTATACTCATGCACCAATGCTCACACACTGAGATCAATCTATGGTTAGTATTGTTTCTTCTAATTTATACTTCGTTAAATTTTTATAGCTAATTTTGGCAATAATATAAATAATTTTTCACATGTAGGGACATGCATCTTTAGTTGATGAGGATATCATCTATGATCAAGCTGCTTGTCATTCGCACACACACTACAACAAAATAAGGTGTCATCGACGCGGCGCGTCGCTATGAAACCAGTCGCTATTTGCGACGCAAGGATAGACGCGTATAGAGACGCAGATTGCCACGCAGATTGCCACGCAGATAGCGACGACCATAACAGAAAAAAAAATTCTTGGGCAAAGGGCAGGTATCCTGGCCTGTGCCCAGTTAAAAGATGGACACAGCCACAGCTAGACTTCCTACCCTCTGCCCAAGAAAGCGAGCAACACCAAAATATCAACCATGCTCCCATGCGCAGAAATTTCGGCAGAGTTCCCTTTGTTTTTACATAAACTTTTCAAAAAAAACCATATCATGTATACGCCTCCTACATGCTATCCATGTAGGATCTCACATGAGATTTAAGGCCAATGAAAGACAACCGTACCAACTGAAAAGCATAACCATAACGAACCATAACCATAACTTAAAAGCACAACCATAACTTAAAACCATAACCGGCTATAACCACTTTGATCAAAACCATAATGCAGATAACCATAACCATAAACAAAATTAACAATAACCATAATCATAACCAGAAAGAGAAACAATAATTGTCTATACAATGACAATGACAATAATCATAACCATAAGGGAAACAATAACTGTCTGAACACTAACTGTTTGTACAAAAAAGAGACACAGAAGCGTGTCTGTGTCTCACAAAGCATATATATGAAATCTGGTCCACTAATGACTAGGCGTCGCAACCTGCACATAGGACAACTCACAAAATTAGTATTGATATTACTTCACATATACTGACTTAATTAAATCAACTCACACATATTAACGTCTTACCTCAAGCGATCAGCGAGACTGTAAGGCCTCACAGTCTATAGGCTCTCCTGAAGCTTCAAGATCATTCAGTACTTCATAGATACCTCTGCGATATCCATCTGACTCCTCCTCGCGTGTCGGAGCTCGATGCATCGCAAGATTCTGCGTTTATACAAAAATCAAAGTAATAAGAATACATGATTCATCGCGTTTTAAAAAACGCCATAGTCAAGATTAGATTAGAAACTCACAAACTCATAGCGAAAGGTGTCGAAGCCTCCGCTGCCAAGATGAGATGTCCCCCTAGTCATTTGTCGTACCTGCGCGGCCTCACGCTGCTGTTTGAACCACGTGGCCGCTGTCCGCTCATCCTCCCTGATCTGCAGCCACGTCTCGTGTGGGATGCCCAAAGGCTTCGGCGAGCTGGTCTTGAAAGCCTTCCGAGATGCATCTCGTCGATGTTTCAAGGTGTCCCATGCAACACCCTTGATCCACCGCACTGGAACAACGGAAGAACCCAGAGCAGGCTGGTACTCTCTCAGGATGGTCTCCACTATGCAAGTGACTTTTTCCTTTTCTTGCTGATCCCAAGACGTCAGAATGCTGGTCAAAAACTATAGCTCTAGGAGCTGGCGAATCTGCTGTCGCATCTCAGTCCCGACTCTATCCATGTCAACAGAACCATCTCCCCATACAGTATAAATCTTGGAGGCACTAGGATCGTGTGCCCCCCAAGGTATCCGAGGTATGCCAAGAGGTGTGTCGAGAGGTGTGCCTGGGTAGGACGGGGGTCGTGAGCAAGGATGGGTTGAAGCATCTGTGGATAGAAATTCGGACATCAATACAAGAGACTCTTGCACCAGCCATCCTTCTGCCATGCTCCCCTCTGGACGCGCTTTTCGGCAAACAAAATCGTTAAGTGTTTTCATGAACCGCTCTAGAAAGAACATCCAATGGCTGTGGACTGTACCTGCCACTGCAACCTCATCTACTACATGGACGAGCAAGTGCATTTGGATAGTTAGGCAGCTCGTGGGTAGATACTTCTCAATCATGCAAACTGCCTCAATGGAGTTAGCCCTTGCGACTGCAATAGATTCCTCCCGTATCTCCTTGGAAGAGATCCACCGCACTAGCTCTGAAATCTTGTATATGCAAGTCCGCACTTCCTCCGTTAAACACCCCTTGATCGCAATTGGAAGAATGAATTGCAAGAACTTATGCCAGTCGTACGATTTCAACCCTGACAGTTGATCGTCATGGGTGAATGCTGTCTTGAGACATCGCATATATCCTGTTGGCGTCCTGAACTCTGAAATCACCCTTTTCACTTGTCGCTCTTCGTTTTTTAGCAATACCCATGGCGCTCTTGGAAGTTTTGTTTGACCAGCTGCATTGGTGAAAGGCCACATCTCTGGCATCTTTCCAACTGACTGCAAATCATCTCGTGAAGCTCGATTGTCTTTCATTCCCATGATTGTCTTCCAGAGGAGCTCTCCCACATTCTTGAATATATGCATTGGATCCAGCAAATGGTTGATTAGTAGATCACCCCAGTACGACAACGTATGGAGAATGGACAAACGTTTCATTCCTGGAACAGGTTGCCCCTCATGTTGCTCCCATCGGCGACGCCACTCTTGTACATGCATAGGATGACATTGGACGCGACCAAGCTGGCCTTCGCACAAGTGATGGCCATCAGGAAGATAACGGTGGTGGCCTTGATAAATTGTCTTTCGAAGAGAGGTAGAATAGCGCACATCCAAAGACTGCCCGCAAATTGGACATGCATTGTATCCCGAAGTTGTTAGTCCTGCATATATCAAAGCATGAATCAAGCCAAGGCAAAGGGCTTGCGAATAGTGAGAATTTTGTAAATCAATAACCATTACCAGAAGCTTCTCCGTATCCTGGCCAATCATGCATAGTCCACATAAGAATTCCATGGATCCTTGCATGTTGTTGTCCTACTAGTTCAACCGCATCTGCTATGTCGATCCCATGCCATAACTCCTGGAGCTCGTCAACTAGTGGAGCTAGATAAACATCCATGTTTTTTGCCTTGAACTTACCAGGTACAATCAAGCTTAAAATAAAATGACCCTTCTTGATAGCAAGCCACGGCGGGAGGTTGTAATTGATAAGGCACACAGGCCAAGTGCTCCATGACGAGCTTCTCAAGCCAAATGGATTGACTCCATCCATTGCCATGCCCAAACGCAAATTGCGTGGTTCACTCTTAAAATGTGGCCAGGTATCTTCAATGTGCCTCCAAGCCTTCGAATCAGCGGGCACCCTAAATGTTGCGTCAGTGGATCTATTCGTAGAATGCCACCGCATCAACTTTGCAATGGAACCACAACGAAACATGTTTTTTATCCTAGGAATAATAGGGAAATGCCGCAACACTTTAGCTGGCACTGTCTCGCCAACTGCATCTTGTTTGTAGCGCATTGCTCCGCACTTAGGACACGACAGACAATCTACGAATTCATTGCGAAAAAGAATGCAATCATTTGGACATGCATGAATCTTGTTGTAGTCCAAGCCAACTGAGGTCAGAAGTTGCTTTGCGTCTAGCCTGGAGGGGGGCATTTCATTGCCAGCCGGGAGAAGTTGCTCCCGCAATAACTTGTTTAAGCCACATTAAATTAAAAAGCTCTCCGAGCACATCACCGTTGCAATCAGAAAATCTCTTTTGTAAATTACGTACCTAAACAAAGCAGTGACGCTTGCATCTGACCACCCGTACACTGACTGAAGATTCAAAAACGCTAGACAAGTACGAAGCACAGATATTTTGGCGCCTTCATAGATTGGTTGACGTGCCAACTTCCTCAACATGTCTTCAGGAGATAGGCGCACGGCTTCTGGTGATGCTTCGTTCGCGTTCTCCTCGCTTGTCTGGAAGAAGGCATCCAGCATCTCCTCCATGCCGTCGTCTTCTGTCTGTAAGCCCTTTTTTGCTTCCATCCGTGGCTCTATATTGGTCGGACCTTCACGCATAATCTTTTTTCTCTCTCTCTCAGATGTAGGTGCTATGTCGCGGAAATCAATGCCCGTTCTGTAGGAGTCATATCGCAGATTCTGTACGGTTTCTCTAGCAAACTCTCCGTACTTGTGCACATGCTCATTACATATCCTACGCTTGCGTAGGATTTGATACTTGCAGAGCGTGCACGAGCATGCAATCTTTTGCTCCATGTTAGTTGATGACGTTGCCATCTACAATGATTATGAATGTTGTTTTAATATATATATATATATATGTATATATATATATATATATATATATATATATATATATACTCCTCACAATGTAAACTACCTCGCATTCTCTAGTCTTGCCCAATCTCCGTACACCTCGGTCCAGAGGTGTACGGAGATCAAGACCACCGGGTCAAAATCTCATCTTTATTGGTCAAATCCTATATGGGTAGACACATACGTGCACTCCCAGGTGTACATGGCAATGCATGTAGCAGGCAAAACCCCTTTGCCTCTTTTAGTTCCATAGTTTCTTCTCTGTCTACGTACCCTATCTCTCGTTCTTTCTCTCTCGATCTCGATCTCGCTATCTCTCTCTCTCTCTCTCTCTCTCTCTCTCTCTCTCTCTCTCTCTCTCTCTCTCTCTCTCTCTCTCTCTCTCTCTCTCTCTCTCTCTCTCTCTCTCTCTCTCTCTATCTATCTCGCTCTCGCTATCTCTCTTTCTCTCTCTATTTCCCTATTTTCCTATCTCTCTCTATTTCTCTATCGAGCAGGCGAAAATGGCCCTTGCGCACGGGTTTCGCTTTTTCCCCCCAAATTTTTTTGCGTCGATATACGCGTCACTATACGCGTGGCAAATAAAAGCCTTTCCACGCATATATCGACGCACACTACGACGTGTATAGCGACGCGTATAGCGACACCCGCTAATGTCGTCGATATACGCATGGAAAAGCATGGCCGTCGATATATATGCGTCGATATCTTCATTTAGTGTTGTAGTGACACAACATGGTCATGCAATCCAAGAACTCCAAATGGATGTCTTGCGACAACCTTTGCCTACCGGCCTTGAGAGTGAGACTCATGGCAATTATGCATTGCCCAATCTTATATTATCTTTAGTGTAGAATTATAATTGTAGACACTATGGGGGATGCCATGGAAGATCTCTTCCTAGAGATGGAGAGGTTTTAGCTTTTGGGATGCTTGCTACATGATAGCTCCTTCTAGCCTTCTAGATGGAGGATGTGGCATATTCATTGCCCAAAATCTATAAGTACCACCACATTCAGAGGTAACCCTTATGTGATTTTGTGGACCCATATATGGATGGGGCCCTTGGCATTAGTTGGTGTGATACATCCATAGGCATGACCGCTTATGGTTTGTGTATCAATGCAGCATCCCTTTCCAATAGAGGCATTACCCATGCATAAAGTCAAAGACTTTATGTAGATGGGAGACCGCATACACATGGAAACATATCCGGCTTAATTAATAGTAATCGGGGAAGGAATGCACAAACCAATTGCACATTTGTGGAATGCGGAAATGGGCATAAAACGGAATACATGAGTAGAGATATTCCAAGATACATTCTTGTAAATGCCATTAGATCATTACATGCCAGGGATAAACTAGTAGTGAATTATAGATTTTGTAGCCAGAAAGAGCACCTCCACCTCTAGATTGAATATGTAAAAGTGTATACAGGAAATGTGCATTTGTGGATTATGTATCAAATTTTTGAAATTTATACGTCTATTTTGATACTAGTTGGTTTTTTTGCTCAATCAATTTGTTTCCTTCGTAATGCTAAGTATGTTTACAAAACATGAAGTTTGATTTTTGTACATAGAATGCTTATAATTCTGTCCATGTGATAGGTTCTAGAGTATGATGTTGAAAATGATGCACGTCTATCTTCTCATGGCATTTCAAGTGTCAATTGAGTGCATGAAAATCCTTCGTAAGAGTGATCCAAATAGCTATGAGAGATTAAAGAAACTATATGGTTCGCATTTTGATAAAGACAATGATGTTTTTAATATGACGATGATGGCATGGATGATTTTATTCACGATTGGTACAAAGAAACTGAAGCTTGTAATAACAAAAGTTTCCTTAGAGCAAAAGCACTTGAGAAAATCTACGAAGGTACACATTTGTCACGATTAAGTACAAGTTTACTTATTCTGAACCTCATGCTTGGAGTAATGCATGCGTTTTGACACTAAAGTAAATGTCTTCTCCGCTATCAATGTTTAATGTATTATTTTTTAATGTTTTAATACTTTATCTGTACGTGGTGTTTGCTTGAAATGTTACTGGGTACTATCTCAAAAATTCTTACCCTCAAGCAACGTCCTTCCTACATCAAGAGATGAAGTTATAAATCACAGTGTATAGAAAGGTTTGCCAAAGAGTACCAAGAAGCTCAACCCACAAAGAAGGCGAAGGGCTAGCAAATCTACCAAGATTGAGCCTCCATCCATTCTTTCATGGTTATTTAAAAGTATCAAAGATGGAATTCTAGAGGGAGAAGACATCACTGATGAGCAGAGCGAGATTGGATTTGGCTATGATAGAAAAGTATTAATTCCTATATGAATGTATATTTATGAAGTTGTTTGAATTTGTCTATGAGTTTATATTATGAAGTTATTTGAATTTCTAATATTCTTACTTGGAGTTTATGTACTCGGCTCTATACTTTTAGGTATCCGCATTAGAAATATGTGGGCCTATGGATAACCCCTTTGAGTCAAACAAAATTGATCAATGATGTGTTACTCAATACTCTTGCATTGTTTTATCTTTTAGGTAGCAATCACGGGCAAGTGCAAGAGATAAAAAACCCTATCAATCAGGAGCTTGGCTATGTGGAAACCGTAGTTGGTATTTATGAACTCAACTTCTGTATTTGCAAGCGGATGATAAGGTTTTATAGATATACAAAAATATGGATGCTATTAACTTCAAAGTTTCTTCTAAATCATTTTGAATATCTTATGTTAAAACAGATTGTATTGGAGATTGATAGGTTTCGGGCTGAGCATAAAGGGGCTAGAGCCACAATGAGACAAGAGCCATCTGGTTTTTGGGCCGTTGACTCTTCCAAACCATTACGGACAACACAAGAACCATATATATTGCCGGCACATTGTGAGTTGGCCTTCTTCTATAGTTCTCTAGATTCTTTTAGTCCATGGAGGCAAGTCGTGCTTGTCAATCCTTGAGGACGTTGGATATTTGACACCACTGACTCAGATGGAATCTTAGATGATGTAACTCAAGGGAACAACATGATTTCTACGCATTTCCACCTCTTAACAACATAGACACACAACTACCACTCTAACGAAGAAGAGAGCAACACTGAAGCAATAGATGATGGAATAGAAGATTTGGTCTTAGAGTTAGACATTGAGCCTTCATGGGAGCCTAATCCATCCTTGATTGGTTTGCCAAACCCTCTCTCTCTTGATGCAAACACTGAAGAGCTTCTTGAAGAAATGAAGGACAATGAAGAGATCGAATTGATCATTGACCTCTTCTCAAGTTTGACTGAACCCTAAAAAATAGAGTATCGCAAAAGAGAATGAGCACTCTAATCCATTCAAAAGTATCCAAACCCTGAATTCGTAAGACAAAACTCCCCTACTTTATTTTTTAATCAAATAGAATTTGGTACTACATATTTTTATTTATTTTATTTTTATGTGGGCTCATTGGTATGGGACACCGGCTCTTGCGGTGGAGGCTAGCCCACTAGTTGCAGGACCTCAAGCTCAAGGATGAGCCCATATTGGCTCTATGGTTGGGAGGTGAGCCTAATTTCCTCCCATTACATATCTAGGACTTTGCACACTAGTACTGGTGTAAGCTTATTGGCATGGGACACCGACGTTTGCGGTAGAGGCTAGCCCCCACTGGCTACAAGCGCTTAGGCTTGAGGGTGAGCCCATATTGGATCTATGGTTGGGAGGTGAGTCTAATGTCCTCCCATTACATGTCTAGGAGTCTACACACCCGTACTGACTGATGAGGGCCCATTGGTATGGGACATCAGCTCTTGCGGTAGAGGCTAGACCACTGGTTGTAGGCCCTTAAGGTTGAGGGTGAGCCCATGTTGGCTCTATGGTTTGGAGATGACCCTGATGTGAGCCTGATCCGAGCTACACTTTCACTGCACACCTGACATTGGTATCAAATCTCTCTGCGTGCTTCGACTTTGCGAACTCAAGGGAAGAACCTAAAGAAGAATCCCAAAAGAAACAAGAACCCCAAGAACTCTAGAACCCCAATAATCTCTCCCTTTTTTATTTAAAAGAATCTTTGAGTCTCGACCATGGATTTACCAGATCCCACCTTGCACGCCATGTCTTTGAAGGAATATTGACATCAAATACACGTGAACCTAGATCTTGAGTACCAAGATCTACATGCCTCTTATGTGCATTTAAAAGGAGTTAGCATTAGGAGAAATTTGGACTCAATTTTGGGCCCTATAAGAAATGCCAACTTAGCATGGAGAGAGGTTATCTTGGAAAATACAAAAGTAGTTTTTTTGGAATTCTATTTCTCATAGTACATACGTAAAAATTTTCTTGATCATCCCCAAAGAGTGGGTCTAACGGTAAGGCTTTGGCTTCTCAACCTACGTGTTGTGGGTTCAAATCCCCCATTGGGTCACACTCTAGAGGGACACCTTGGGCTCACCTGGTGTTCATGTTGCTAGGGCTCTTGCCCTTGGGCACTCAAGTGCATCCTCCTCCTGGGGTGGGTCACTCAGGAAGGAGGTTCCTACTTGGTTTCTATGAGTTCTCTCTGTTGTTCCTAGCACGTGGTGCATCAATTAGGTGGCCATGGTGATGCCTACGTGTGGCTCTTGCCGGATTTTTCCCGATGGTACATAGCTTTTGCCTAACCATGTAGCATGGCTAATATTTGGAAGGGATAATAACAGGTGTGCTCGATCACTTAAATTCATGCTCGTACAAAATACTTTTCGAAAGCCCAACTCAAGTGTACACAAAAATCCATGTCTCTGAATCTTTATGAGTGATGTGATGTGCGATGAGAGAAAAAACATAAGTGATGTGTTCAAAATAAAAAAACAAAACCATGGATGCATCCAAAACGTAAAAAAACCTTAGGGTAGCACTCTAAAACGCAGAAATTTGACGTCTCTCGATCAAGATATAGGCTTTTTAAGCCTACGGCCTCATGAGGTTAGAACCAAGCGAATAAAGGCCCAAGAGACTTGTCATAACATCTAATATCTAACCAACCCAAATGATTTTCTCATATTAAACTGATCATTTAATGTGGGAGAATAGACGGGAACAAGGGTTAGAATATAGACATGTGCTCTCAACTTGGGGTCAAAGGTAAAGGGGTCCAAATGAGAGATGATCTGTCAAAGAGAAAGGCTAAGTAGGGTTAGCTTTGTTTAATACCTCCAATGGTTAGTGTTAAAAGTCCTTTGACCTGAGGTAAGCTAGGGTTGTGCTTGAGGTGGGAAACCGGCCCAAGCTTGAGGTGCTTGTCGTGCTTGCTGACTAAGGTGCTTGAGGTGCTTTCCATGCTTGCTTACTAAGGTGGTTAATGACTAAGGTGCTAAGGTTATCCATGACTAAGGTGCTTGAGGGGGGTAAGGTGTTCAAAGTCAATGCTAATCCCTACTCATGAGCGGGTGAGCCCTCATTCTAGGGGGAGCACACACACCCTCACACAAGACAAGCTTGGTACCAAGACGGCAAATAGGAAACTTGTCAAGCTCCTCCTCATGTTGCCTGCATAGTGTACCTAAAGCCTATTGGTTAGCCTCCCATGGGGTCCAATGATAATTTAGTTGATTTAATTAATTGTTTGTGCATTTATCAAGTCCTCTCTCTCAAAGGGGAAAGGGGGACACTTGTCCCAAGACTACCCTTGTTGCTTGATATACACTAAGCATGTGATTGGCCAAGCTTGAGGAGGTCCAATCATATGCATGATAGTGCTAGAAGAGGGGGTCGACCAAAGCAAGGACGGGGGTTGCTTGGGGGGTATACTCTCCCCCCGCCCACCGCCCCCCCCCCACACACACACACACAGTCATTGTGTGAAGTGCAAAGTGCAAGAGCTCCATCTCCTTCTCCAAGCTAGTAGTGAGCCTACACCAACACTCTTGGCTATGGAATGCAAATCCAACCAAGAGCCATGCTTCAATGCTTAATATTTCCATCTTCTCC
The DNA here is from genome assembly GCF_014529385.1 of Adiantum capillus-veneris. Taxonomy (NCBI): domain Eukaryota; kingdom Viridiplantae; phylum Streptophyta; class Polypodiopsida; order Polypodiales; family Pteridaceae; genus Adiantum; species Adiantum capillus-veneris. The sequence continues at coordinate 174,931,398 of NC_140931.1, read as the reverse complement.
GTCTTCATTACTATGCTATTATGTATGCTAGCAAGAAGAGTGATGATAAGTGACGAACTATTTGTTTCTCCTATGAATGTTTCTTCTTCCTCTTCCCTACCCTCATTCCCCGCTAGCTCTCTCCACCTTTGAAGGTGTTTGAGGCCTTGGGATTGAGTCTTGGGATAGTTAATGCTTTTTGCAAAGTTTATGTTATGCTCATGATGCATGAATCTTTCCATCTTCATTGCATCACCTAGGTCACAAGGAAGAGAAAGATTGTATTGTACCAAGTCTCTCTTGATGGGAGAACCTATAATACAAAAGCCTATTGGAGGGGGGACCGGCTCTTCATAAATCAAGCCCTCAACTATTTTCAAGTTCTCCAAACTCTCTCTCTTGCAAAAGTATTGTTCATGCCAAGTTAATTAAGTACTATGATTATGTTGCTACCATCAATTAACTTCACCCTATATGTTCTCAAAGTAGTCTCACAAAAATGTTCTCTCTAATTCTCTTAATTCTGCTTCCTCAAAGTACATAGGTCATTTCCATTACATTGGTATCAGAGCTATTGGTTTCTCTTTTCTTGCTTAAGAAGATAGGTTCTTAAGTTGTCCATAAAAGGCTAGGCCTGCTAATTGCAATAGGGTAAGTAGGACAGAGATCTATTATCTTGGTTGAGAAGGACTTAGTTCGAGCTACATCATTGGGAACTATAGTCTTAATAATGGAGCCTCTCGGGGCTTGCATTTGGCTTTACCATTATTGAGCTACGAGCAAGCTCAACAGGAACCATAATCAACTGAGCAATGCTAGACCGTCTCCACTAGTTTTTGCAATCAATAATGTCTAATCCACGGGTGTGGCTGATTAAGAACCGATTTTCAAAGGTAAATAAGATTAGCAACTAAGTTTTTTGAGGGTACCAAAGCACAAAGTATTCTATACATAAGTATAATTAGCATGGCTGACAATAACCAAGAGAGTAGAATGAACATTGATATCTTTGATTTTGCACATGAAGATGCTAGTGATGATGTCCCCGTGTTTGTCAATTACCTTGTTATTAGGTTGCAGAAAGCTATGGGCAACCTTGCTTTGCAAACCAAATTTACCCAAAAACTTTGTGCTTATGGGATTTCCCTTACTCTCCAAGAGGAGAGAGAGCTTAGAAGGCCTCTTGATGAGACCCCAAAAGAAGACTCTCTACCATATGAGAGGAGGAATCCAAAGAACAAGAAAATAATAAATTTCTAAGTTCCTCTTAAGATGTGGCTCCACGAAGACGACGGTCTAGATGATCTCCAACTCCTCCCAAGAGGAAACGATCAACCCACAATCCTTCTCCTTGTCACTCTGAAAGGGAAGAGAGGATACAAAGGAAGAAAAGGGCAAGAAAGAGGTCATCCTCTTCTCCTTTTTCTTCACCTTCCTCCTCTTCTGATGAAATCTATGGCTATTCTCCTAGAGAATACAAGAAGGGAGGACATCACAAATCTTACCCTGCATGGAAAAGGTCACAAAAGCTTAAGAAGTTTAAAGAGGGAGAAAAGAGTATCTTGTTTCTCACCTATGATGGCACCCTCGGTGTTACCGACAAAGTATTGGCCTTCATCCAGCAATTTGATGCGGCCTTTGGAGACGAGGGCTTCACGGAGTCCTCTAAGCTACACCATTTAGCTATGCACTTCCAAAAATTGGCTCATCAATGGTGGGCTAGCCTTCGTGGCAAGGACAAAGCCCCAAAGACATGGAAAACTCTACAAGTCTTCATCATGAAGCAATTCCTTACGAGTGATGCAAAGGACAAAGTGCTTACCGAATGGCACATTTTGAAGCTTCTCTCCCATGAGTCTATCCACAAATATGTAGACATGTTTTGGGATTTACATCTCAAGGATACTGTCTTTTAAAAGATAGACTTTGTAGAGCAAAAGCAACAATTATGTGTGGGATTACCTGAAGAAACGGCGGAGTACGTCAACTCTCAACAGCCTGGTTCTATCATTGAAATAATCCACCACACCATGGTTTCTTCGTGCATCGGTTTCCAACAAGGGGCTAGATGGAATATCAAGCCCATGGAAAGTAAAGACAAAAGTGATGCAAAGTCAAAAACCAATACCCAAAATTCTTCCCAAGGCAATTCCAACAACAACAACAACAATAATCACTCCAAGGAGAAGGGAGTTTACAAAAGTAAAAACAAACTCTCTCCTGAAGAGCTTGAATCTTTTTGCAAGGACCATAAATGTTTTGTGGGGAGCAAGGACATGGTTATCGTTCTTGCCCCAAGAGAAATACGCGCAATGAGACTCCTAGAGTTTCCACTTTCAAAGCTCCAAAAGAGAATGCTCATTGCAAAGGATCGCCTCTATCCTATGCTTGGGGAAAGGTAAAGGAGCATGATGCCTTCATCTCATTTGACCCTGGCTCTACTCACAACTTCATATCAACGGAGTTGGCCACAAAGCTGGGCATTCAAGCTTTTGAGATGGGAGATACTATAACTACCAATACCACTTTCAAGGGACAGCAAGACTCCGTTGTTTCCTTGTTTGAGAAGTTGAGGCTTCATGTCCAAAGCCATGTCGACAAAGAAGAATTTTTCATCTCTCCTCTCCAACATAAGGATGCTATCCTACTTCTATGTACATGATTTTTGTCAAAGAGTCCTTAAAAGGTCCTAATGTTTCATCAAGTGTAAATGGTAGGAATCAAGAAGAGTTATACTTGTCTAATTTTCTAAAAGGATTCCAAGATGTGTTTATCAATGATATACCTATGGACTTACCTCCAAAACGAGGGGATGATGACTATCGAATTGAGCTCCTACCAGGAAGCTCATTGCCTAACAAGCCTCCTTATCGATTTACCCAAGCTCAACAAGAGGAGATCATGAGGCAAGTACAAGAATTGGTAGAAAAAGGGATGGTGATTCCTAGCTACTCTCCCTTTTGTTCTCCAGTCCTTTTAGTGCAAAAAAAAACATGGTACATACCACATGTGTGTGGACTATCGAGCACTAAACCATATCACTATCAAAAAAAGATTTCTTGTGCCTCGGGTAGAAGATTTGTTTGATAAGCTACAAGGCTCTACCTACTTCAGTAGGATTGACCTTAAAAGTGGCTATCATCAAATAAGGATAGTGGATAATGATACCCTAAAGACCGCGTTTCGTACAGCGTTTGGCCTTTGAGAATATCTAGTCATGCCTTTTGGCTTGACTAATGCACCAGCCACATTTAATCATCTAATAGAGAAAATCATTAGACCCTATTGAAAATTCAATGGAGTGTTCTTTGATGATATCATCATCTACTCCAAGTCCTTGGAGAAACACAAGAAACATCTCTAGGTGATTTTTCAAGCATTGAGGGAGAACAAGCTTTTTCTCAATCAAAAGAAAAAGGAATTTTCCCTTCAAGAGATTCAATAATTAGGTCATATTATCTCTCAAGATGGTATCTGTATGGATCCATCAAAGTTGGAGGTAATAAAAGCATGACCTAATCTAAGTAATCTACATGGGATAAGAAGCTTTATTGGTATGTGTGCATACTATAGAAGCACCTTTTGAAATAAATGAGGGAAGACCTAACATTCCCTTGCTACTTAAAGTACATGGGATGATCTTCGTTGCCGATGAGTATAGCCATGACCTACAAGAATATTTTCCAAAATATTAAGGAGGCTATAGATCTTTTCACCCTACGACATCATTCCAAGATGGATGACTAATCCATTTGGTATTTGGGAGACGTAGCTACCACAAGCATGTGTGCTCTTTTAATTATTTCATTCTCCCAACTAGAGTGACAAATTCTACTTGGTATTTGAGAGACATCGCCATCACAAACATGATTCTAAGTATACATACTATTTAAATTTTGCACAATAAAAAGAGAATTAGTCTTATAAGACAAAAACATTGTTCATTTAAAAGAAACATGTGCATTTTCTTACTCTAATGTAGCATTGTAATCATTGACAAGGTTCATAATATCCTTAAGTTGTATTCCTTGCATCCATCTAGCATCTTCAAAAGGATAATTTTTGAACTTAATAAGATACCGTCGGATAATCTTACCATGTCGTAGTACCTTGTCTTCATGCCAAAGGATAGCTTCGGGTTGTAGCACCTCTTCTTGGTCGTTGATTTTGGGAGGGTCTTCAATAATTGACTCACTTGGTGGCTCTTCTTTGTAAGGCCTAAGTAGGCTCACATGAAAAGCATTGTGTATGAGCCAATGGTTGGGCATTGGGAAACTTGAGTTGATAAGCCATCTCATTGATTGGGTTTAAGATTTGAAAAGGACCATAGTATTTTTTTGCTAGTTTAGCATAATACTTTTGATGGCCCGTATGATTTTTGGCCGTTGTTTGCCTCAATCGAGTCTTAAGACCCAATCATTTTGGTTAAACTTTAAGGCCCTTCTATGCTTATCAGCAGCAGATTTTTGCCTTCGTAAGCATTGACTAATGACTAAGGCTTTATCTCTTCTACCTCATAGTCGAGGATGACTATGATTTCAAGAGAGAGGTAATGTCATAAAATCTAATATCTAACCAACCCAAATGATTTTCTTGTATTAAACTAATCATTTAATGTGGGATAATAGACCGGAACAAGGGTTAGAATATAGACATGTGCTTACGGGTCTATCTCAACGCGGGGCCAAAGGTAAAGGGATCCAAATGAGATATGATCTATCAAAGAGCAAGGCTAGCTAATGAAGCTTAAAGACCCTATTGTTAGCTTCGTTAAAGACCTCCAATGGTTAATGTTAAAAGTCCTTTGACCTTAGGTAAGCTAGGGTTGTGCTTGAGGTGGTAACCAGGCCCAAGCTTGAGGAGGTGCTTGTCATGCTTGTTGACTAAGGTGCTTGAGGTGCTTGGCATGCTTGCTAAGTAAGGTGCTTGAGGTGCTTGTCATGCTTGCTGACTAAGGTGCTTAAAGGCTAAGGTGCTAAGGTGCTCCATGACTAAGGTGCTTGAGGGGGATAAGGTGCTCAAAGTCAATGCTAAGCCCTACTCATGAGGGGGCGAGCCCTTATTCTAGGGGCTAGAGAGAGAAAACGCACACCCTCACACAAGGAAAGCTTGGTACCAAGAAGGAAAATAGGACACTTGTCAAGCTCCTCCTCATGTTGTCCTCATAGTGTGCCTAAATCCTATTGGTTAGCCTACACCAACACTCTTGGCTATGGAATGCAAATCCAACCAAGAGGCATGGTTCAATGCTTAAGCTTGCCATCTTCTCCATATTCATTACTATGCTATTATGTATGCTAGTCAGGAGAGTGATGATAAGTGACGAACTATTTCTTTCTCCTATGAATGTTTCTTTTTCCTCTTCCCTACCCTAATTCCCCGCTATCTCTCTCCACCTTTGAAGGTGTTTGAGGCCTTGGGACTGAGGCTTGGGATAGTTAATGCTTTTTGCAAAGTTTATGTTATGCTCGTGCTGCATGAAGCTTTCCATCTTCATTGCATCACCTAGGTCACAAGGAGCACAAAGATTGTATTGTACCAAGTCTCTCTTGATGGGAGAACCTATAATACAAAAGCCTATTGGAGGGGGGACCGGCTCCACATAAATCCAGTCTCCTCATTTATTGTCAAGTTCTCTAAACTCTCTCTCTTGCAAAAGTATTGTCCATGCCAAGTTAATTAAGTACTATGATTATGTTGCTACCATCAATTAAGTTCACCCTCTATGTTCTCAAAGTAGTCTCACAAAAATGTTCTCTCTAATTCTCTTAATTCTGCTATTCTCAAAGTACATAGGCCATTTCCATTACATACCCCTCATGGGCCTCTATTTTTTTGATTTTGACTCCAACATCCCAGCATTCAGTTATTGTATGACATTCATGTAAGACTAAAGAAAGTACTTGCTTTGGCAACAGAGCAAGGGAGCCCTTGAGGGTTGGGACCCGACATGCCTGTGTCGTCTCTTTTCTCTCTCTTGGCTCTCTCTTTTTTTCAGTTCGTTCAAGTGAAATAAGTGTCCCTAGTGTTTGTGCGGAGTACTAGATCCAAGCTAAATCAGTTTTCAGCCCTAAGTAATTAGCATCTTTGCATTTCTCAACCTTGGCATTGTATTCTTTGTACCCAAACATTGTATTTTTATTTTTATACCCAGACATTGTATTAGATCCACCAATATTGTATCAATTTTCTCTCATACCCAAACATTGTATTTTTATTTTTATACCGAGACATTGTATTAGATCCACCAGTATTGTATTAGTTTTCTCTCATACATCATTTTGCCCTTTTTTAAACGTATAATACAACATTTCATTTCTATGTGTGTGTGTGTGTATGTGTGTGTGTGTGATTACTAACCATGCATCGTCACGTCTATGTCGTAGTAGCTTGGCCATTCGTTGCCCGACTTTTTTTTTGGTCCCATCCCTCTCCAAACTCGCGCTGTAGTAGAGCAATCATAAACTTTTTGTCGATATCTAGTTGATCTCTACGTTACAAGAAGATAGATTAGAACAGGGAATAGTTATAAAACATTTAAAACATCACATGGATACATACGTCCAAAGCATGTGGAGTCGAGGCATGTGCAACTCTAGTAGTTGTCCATGCATAGGGAAGCTCTAGCAGCTACCCTATGCATTGGCCAAAAAGGACACTACCTCCGATGGGAACAACCTGCCCATCCATGTCAATGTCATAGGTCACACCGTACAAGCCAACACACGTTCTAATCGGTCCTTGGTGGTCAGAACTCAGTCCTGGAGAGGGTGTGGCAGACACGTGGACCGCAATTGAGAGGGTGTCGGTGTCGACGTTAGTGTCAGGATTGGAGAAGGTCACGAGGCCGTAGAGGTACGTCGTTGGACCCATCAAGAAGGGATACTACGTGCATAAATTAACAAAAAGATAATTAGGTCAATGTTTATGGAGATATTGTACTTCTTTAATTAAATACCAAACTAATACCGTGTATCCTGGTCCTTGATGTGTGACCTCCCCGTCCAGTGGACGCTGAGTGGTCTATATTGGGGGTTGGGCAGTGTTAGCTGGCTCTGGAAGAGGGGTTCTGCTATTATCACAAGTGTATCATGTTTTGGTGAGACAAAATGATATACTTATGTGCACAATGTATATATTTATATACATACATACTTTATATAAAATGAGATTCAACTTATGTGTTGCTCTTGTAGGCTAAAGGGTCTCGAGAAGAGCCCTCATCTGGGCGTACACGTCTCGAGACCTCCTGTAGCCGCCGTATGGTCACCTCCTACTCCTCGTTGGGGAGCTGCTTGTACTCTATGATGTCCTCTGCTATCTGCTCCCTTGGAATGCCAACATTGACTCGTAACATGCTCTTTAGCAATAGTAGTAGCCCCACTCGACCTGAGGTGGGAGCCATTGAAATGATCTATTTGAAAATTTTATGTTTTAATCAAAGGTAAAACGATCCACATAGCTTCTCTAAAGAAGTTTTGTCGCTTATCTTAACGATAAATGCTTAGGCTATAGGTTAGTTAGTATGGTACTATTATGATTGGACACACATTGGCACGGTTGTATACATCTATCCTTGAGCAGCAGATGAGCGGATGGGTAGCTAGAGACTCGGCTATCTTGGGCTGAAAACACTGGCCTTTTAGCATACAACCAGATGCTCCCCAGACATCGCGGGATGCATCATTTGGAAGTTTTCTAGCATACAACGACATCCACAGACATCCTGTTTGTGTCGTTCCAAGGTTCAGACAATACCAAAACAACATTTTTTACTACTCCACTCGAAATCAAATCACCAAGCATTGAAGCTTGTATTAAAACCAAAATCAAACAATTCAAATTGGCACCAAGACAGGTTTAAAATAGATACCATCCATTTCAAACAAATTCTAAACAGGATCACCAATTAAGTTCTCGAACAAAATTTGGAAAAACTTCTAATTCAAGCTAAAAAAGCATTCTCGACATCAGTCGAGCTCAAAAGCCTCGGGTTGTTTTTGCTACAGCTGCACACACATATTGAGAGTTTTGTGAGGAGATCAAACAATGGGAGACATTCATAGAGGGAGATTATTGACTTCTTAAGAGCACGGAATCAGTAGCCAGATGATCTTGCTTCACAACATACTTCAAACTGTAGTTATACTAGAGGTATATTAGTTGACAAAGCCATTGAGCTTGGGAGAGCTAGACACCCATGTCTACAAGGGCAACCACAACATTGACAAAGGCTCCATCAGAGGATCAAGAATATTCTAGCATGAAATGGGGGACACCCAATACAACTATTTACAGAGGTGGAAATTCACGAAGCTCTTTAGCGATTGATGCAATACTTTCTCGAACAACGCCCAATGTCGGGCATCCTTGAGCACTGATCCTACGGAGCTAGGAAACTACCGTACTAATATGATCGGACACACATTGGCATAGTTTTATGCATCTATCCTTGGGAAGCAGTTGAGCGAATGGGCAGAGAGTGTTAGTGTCAAAGATCTCTATGCTATTTTTGGTAGATGTAGAGACCTGATGGTGCACCTCTCGCAGCGCGACAGGTTCTTGACAAGGCTAGGGCTAAGATCTAGCACCGAGGACGACGTAAACTGAAATTCTCTAGCACTCAAAGCTAAAAATTTTGGTTATCTTAGGCTGAAAACATTGGCCTTTTAGCATAACTCCCTAGACATCTTGGGATGCGTGTTTGGAGGTTTTCTAGCATACAACAAAATGCTCCCAAAACATCCCGTCTATGTTGTTTTGAGGTTTTCAAGCATACAATAAATGATCCCCAAACATCCCGTCTACATTGTTCCAAGGTTCAAAAAATAACACCAGACAACATTTCTCACTACTCCACCAGGGAGAAAATCACCAAGCATTGAAACCAGTATTAAAACCAAATTCAAAAAATTCAAATCAGCACCAAGACAGGTTTAAAACATTTCAAACAAATTCTAAACACGATCACCAATTAAGTTCTCAATTTTGTTTAGAAAACTACTAATTCAAGCCAAAAAATCATTCTCGACATCCGTCCAGCTCGAAAGCCTTGTGTTGTTTCTGCTAGAGCTGCGCAGACACATGGAGAGTCTCTTGAGGAGATCAGACAATGGGAGACATTCACAAAGGGAGATTACCAATTTCTTTAGAGCAAAGAATTAGCAGCCAAATGAGCTTGCTTCATAGCAGACTTCAGAGTGCACTTATCATCAGAGGTATATGAGTTGACAGAGCCATTGAGTTTTGGACAGCTAGACACCATGTCTATGAGGATGACCTCAACATAGACGGAGGCTCCATGAGAGGATCATGACTATTCTAGCACAAAATGGGAGACGCCCAGTACAACTATTGACAAAGGTGGACATTGACGAAGCTCTTCAGCGATTGAGCATTGATCCTATGAAGCTAGGAAACTATTGTACTATTATGATCGGACACACATTGGCACGGTTGTATGCATCTATCCTTGAGAAAATGGGTAGAGAGTGAGGGCATACGGTAGTGGGACATGCCGATTTTAGGAGAGGCTTCTCCACTCTTGACCATATTCTGACACTCAGAGTCATTATTGAGGGTAGGGCATATGTGAGACAGATTTATTGTAGCTTTGTGGATTTTTGCAAAGCATTTGGCATGGTTCCCAAATCCAGATTGATGTGGAGACTATAGGAGACGGGAGTACCCATTGAGTTGATTTGGGGGATCATGGCTCTATACATCAGTGGTGGGACATGTACACACTTCAGAGGGCATATCTAATTTAGTTCACTCTACTATTGGACTAAAACAAAGTTGTCCATTGTCTCCTACACGTCTTGGTATGTATGTAGATGAGGTTTCTGATTACATTGACACGAAGGGTGACAGAGGTGCTGGGCTAGAAGGGACATAGATTCCATTGTTGTTGTATGATGATGATATTGTGATGATCTTTGACTCATTCTGAAGGGTATGCAATGACATTTTGATGCATTACATAGCTTTGCGGAGAATAGTGGATTGTCTGTAAACCTTGGTAAAACCAAGGTTATGGAGTTTAACACCACACCATAGTGGATCAAGAGATCAGCACCTACATACACTTATGGTCAGGATATTGTGGGATACATAGATGCATACACTTATCTTGGGGTAATCTTCATTAGGCCAAAGTTTAGGCTTTGAAGAAAATAGCAGAGACTAGACTGGCCAAAGCGTATGCGGCCTTGGGAGGATTGGAGAGGATGTGTTTAGTTCCAAGAATCTAGAACAAAGCTCTGGCTTTTTGATACCTTGGTAGATTTAGCTATTCTCTATGGGGTTCAGGTTTGGGGACCCTCTGTGGGTCAAGATGTGTGGAGGGGTATTGATAGGCCCTTGGTATTTATGATCTCTCAATTGATTAGAGCCAAGGCCTCCATGCCACACGATTTCATTAGAGCGGAGTTACCAACCCCCCCTATGGAGATAGAGGTGCTTACCAGATCCGTCTTCTTTATACACATCTCACGGGATACTACCAGAGACAGATATGCCAGATTGGCCTTTAAGTCCTCCAAACAATTAACTTTATAGGGGGACACATCATGATGGTATGCACATATGTCATCATGGTTTCAAATACATGGCTTCAGCACGGACAACTTGCCTCCCTTCCATTACTCCCTTGATGCACCATCATTGTCTCTTACATAGGTGGAGATTACTAGACTCGTTTGCCAGCCTCAAGGACTTGACCCAATAAAACACCAGGAGGACATGGATAGAGCCAACATAAGAATTGGGCACGAAGATGGGTTATGGTGTCCCATTGGTCAAATACAAACCTCTCCACACCAGCTTGAGATTGAGATTGGTAGATTCAAAGGGATACCAATAGCTAACAGGATATGCCACCTATGCCATATAGAGTCACATAGGGAGATGAATTATGTATGTCAATGCACAATGTATTACAAGATACGGGGTCGTTTCCATCTATTCAGAGAAGGATTTGGACCCTTCTCTAGAGTCATGAGCTATCAAGACCAGAGATGTCTTGGACTGTATCTACTTGAGTTACACAGACACATGGAGATAGGTTACTGAGGAGATCTAGAGAGAGACAATCCCAAAGACAAATTATTGATTTCTTCACACCAGACATTGGACAAATAGAGGAGCAGCCACCATTGCAAAGCTCAACTCAAACTCACACTTGTGGTACTCTCATTGATCGAGCATTGGAGCTAGGTACATCGATAGAGACTACAACATAGGATTTGAGTGATACTATCTCGATTTGAGCCAAATGCGCACATCATTGCATCAGATAGAGATTGAGACTAGCAAATTTATGAGAGTACCAGCAGAAGCCAGGATATGCAAGTTATGTCATATAGAGTCAGAGACAGAGTTATATCACATTTGTCATTGTCCAGTATACTATGAGATACGAGGGTGCTTTCACTATCTATTCAGAGAGGGCTTTGGACCGTTGGCTAGAGTCATGAGATATCAAGATTAGAGATGCCTTGGGTTGTTTTTGCAAGAGTTGTGCATACATAGGAAAAGTCTCTTGAGGAGACCAAATAGTGGGAGACGTTCACACAGGGAGATCACTGAATTTATTAATAGAGTAGGGACTCAGCAGCCAGCTATGCATGCTTCACAGTAGACTTCATAGCCCACTTCTACCAGAGGTATGTTAGTGGACATAGCCACTGAGCTTAGGAGAGCTAGACGCCCACGTCTACGGGGGAGACCATGACATTGATGGAGGCTCCACTAGAGAATCAGGACTATTCTAGCACGACATGGGAGACGCCCTGTACGGCTACTTACAAAGCTGACATTGACAAATCTCTTCAACGATCGATGCAATACTTTATCGGACAACACCTGATGTCGGGCATCCTCAGGCATGGATGACGATGATGATGATTTTCAGACTGACAATTTTAGTCTTTTAGTCTTAGTCTTTCACTTTACTTCATTTAATTTTTGTACCCAGACATTGGATTAGATCCACAAGGATTGTATCAATTTGGTCTCATATGCCATTTTGGCCTTTTGAATATGCTTAATATAACATTTCATTTCATTTCTCTCTCTCTCTCTCTCTCTCTCTCTCTCTCTCTCTCTCTCTCTCTCTCTCTCTCTCTCTCTCTCTCTCTCTCTCTCTCTCTCTCTCTCTCTCTCTCTCTCTCTCTCTGTGTGTGTGTGTGTGTGTGTGTGTGTGTGTGTGTGTGTGCGCGCGCGCGCGCGTGCCCAGTCGCTAAAGAGCTGGACAGATGGGTTGGCAAGCTTGAGATGGGGTGGGGAAGACCAATCGTCGATGGCGCTTAAGGCGATATTGACGTTCTCTGTATGCAAAGCTACGAGCTCTGTGTATGGTTGCCACGGGAGTGAAAATGGCTCCAGCGAGTAAATTTGGGGATTTTTTTTTGAAGTTTTTTGTGTCGCTAATACGATGCCATCCATTTTGCAACAAGCGTCTATCTAAGCATCACAAGATGCAATGCTCTAAACGACGCATCAAACAACACTCTAAACGATGGATCTAGGGATGTTTTTCTTCTTTTTTGGGGCAAAATTATTAAGCGTCGCTTAAGCGATGCACTAGCGTTGTTTAAGGGATGGCCATAAATATTGTAATCTTCCCTAGCTAAAAAGCCCTCTTGTAGTGATTGGGTGGCCCAAATGAGCACCTTTATTTTTGAAAAGGCGCTTAGTGGTAATAATTGTGGTAATGAAAATGGTAATAAGCGTGGGTATATATCCGCGACTACTAGCACACATATTCCAAGACAAACCATTCTCGCCTCTATTTCTGCGAGTATTACTGCTAACACAATTTTTTCTCGTCCCTTTTTCATTTGTTATTCCGCGGTAATAGGATCAGTGCGTTATAAAAGTGCTAATCGTGTCACATTGTAGGCTCCACATTGGTTGCTTAGGCCTACAAGCGAGTCCGATAAGCCTTTTTTGGCTCTAAATCATCATCTTACTTGCTAATACATTGTAAATTTTGGAAAACTAGTGCCCTGTGCAATTAAGGGTTATGGGGGAGTCAAAGCTCCACAAGAGCTACAAGCACCATGGCAATTTCATGGGGACCCTGAGGTTGCATGGCATTGAGACGAGATGCAAGGGCCTTCTAACCCCACAGTGGAACGTGGCTTTGTCACTTTTGGCCATGTTGGGAGGCCATGAGCTACCCAACACAGCCTAAGACCAAAGATGAAGCAAGTAGTGGTTGTAAGTAGGGTTTATATTTGGTGGGCACCACCCTTGCCCGTGAAATTTCCAAGATTGTATGAAATTTTTTTTTAAGCTCACATTTCCACTACAATTGGGTGAAATGCCTGGTTGTAACACGCAGCAATCTGAGATCACTAAAAAGTACACTTACAACAGAAAAAGAGAAAAAAAAGCAAGTAGTGTGCACGATGAGCAGATTTCAATTTCTTTTGGTGAGTGCCACTGAGGGATCTATTATATTCTATTCTATTACATAGAATATGAAATGAGCTCAGCAGCTTTCTATCCTGCTTCTTCATGATAAGCAAATGGTGGAAGTGGTGGCCGGGTTTGCGCTCTTCGATCCACGCTGCTCTACTTATGCTGCCCATGCGCTTCCTTATAATAACGCCTCCCACTTCCACCTCGCATCGCTGGCGCTGCTGCTCCCTCTTCGTGCAATTGCCAACAATGAGTTGCACGCTTCCCCACTTACTCATTCTACGCACTGCGCGCTCTCCCTTCCCCCCCCCCCCCCCCCCCCCCCCCCCCCCACGGTCGGATCCCCCCTGATCTCTCTCTGTGTCTCTCCCTTCTTCTCTCTCTACTCACACGCACACCGGCCAGTACTCATGGCATGATGGCACTCACCTTTCCTTTTTTGTGGCTTTACAAGTTTAGAGCGAAGAGAATTGATGGATCTAGAAGCGGGAAAGGGAGACTGTCGGCTGCTTGTAGCGCGAAAGCCCAAAGGCGCCTCCCTTTACATCTGTACTTTCCTGCCCCGATTCTACTTTTCATAATGCAGAGTGTAGTATATTCTGCCGCCTCCTTGGCGCTCTCGAGTCTCTAATCTCTATAAATAGCTCTCTTTGAGTCTCCCGCCCGCTCTGATCTCTCTCTCTCTCTCTCTCTTACACACACACATGAGTCCGCAGGAGGAGAACTCAGCTATATATGTAGATGCAGTGGATGAACAAGTGTTGAAAAATAAGAGGCTAAAGCAAGCTGTCCATGCGTGCGGCCGCATCAGGGTGGCGAGCCGTGACACTTGTGCAGACATTAATGTGAGCTATACGTCGCCGATCTGCAGCGGCGCTGCACTGCAAGATTGTTATGGCAATGAAGCAAGTCCGGGGCAGCTAGATTGTTATGCCAAGGAGTTAGGGCCACAACGTCCACAGCAGCTAGCAGATGATGAGGCGAGAGAAGGACCTTCGGCCCGCTATCTTAATATGGGTAAAGATCATGATTCACTATTATTATACCGTAGCCGGGAGCATGTCGATGAGCAAGCCGCAGGCTTCACCACCCCACCAAGAGCAGCAGCTGATCAGGCTCACGTATTTTACCACATGAGCTGTTGTTCTACACCCCATACTACTTCTTATTTCCATCAAAGCACTAGTGCAGGTGATCATCATGCGCCAGATCAGAAACTGCTTAGTGGCACGCAAACGCCTAGCAGCTTGACTAAGGCGGCAGTGAAGCTGGTCATGCAAGATTGTCAATCACATATTGACTCGCATATCGCAGATCAACACCTCATCAGTACATCCAGGCATTCGACTGAAATTTTGAAGGGATCGTTTTTAAGAGGGCGTAAATTACATTGTGTTCATCTGGCTGATCATCCTCTATTAATGCAACCGCCCCCAGCACCAAGGAAACCCAAAGCCAAGCCCAGGCGCCGCCGAATTACTGATGGCGCTGTACTACGGAAGCACAGCTTCTTCATCCCTCCAGATCTCGACCTTTTCTTCACAGCTACGACCTCCACCGCCAAGCTGCAGTTATACAACACCTCACTTTAACTTATTTAATTATAATATTGCATATAAAAGAATCATCTTCTATATTGTTTGCAAATCTAACCTCTTTGCATCGTTTTCTTTCACTGTACTACAACCATCACCACTACACCTACCGTGTAGCTCAATTTTATCAGACCCACGATCGAATAAACAAGTATATTGCTTTTCCAAAGGTTTCTTTCATGTTTCATTAGATTGGAATTATTCAAGGTAATTAATTAAGAGAGATGATTAATGAGCGAATGAGCATTACAGGTCCCAAAGAATGTTTACATTAATTTGAACACACTGATGAATGGCTTAGAACGCATGAATAAATCAACAGTAGTAGCTTAATTTGATCGCTAGTACGAAGATGAGTTATAACTTTTGCTGTTAAGTATTATGCAATTTATGTATGTTTGCAGCCACGAATATACATGCGTAGGCATTGTAAAATATGGGCACTTATTTAAATCAAGGACTTTATTGAGCCGGTTCTAAATCCTTCTCATTGTGATTTGCCAAAGAAAATGCCCCATTTGAGGAGGTCAATATCGAACTCATAACTACAGTATGGAAATTTGAAACCTAAACGATGTGATGAAACTTTTGAAGCGATTTAATTCATTCTCATTTAATTTGAGACAGTAATTTCTCAGGTATTTGAGACAGTAATTTCTCAGGTTGACTGCAAAGCGAACCTATCATTTTCTTCAGTCTTGGAACTTCTCTTCTCTATATATAAACAATCGTGGAGGCCTAATTAGACTATTACGTGTCGCATCCCCCTTGTTCGTTCTCTCTCTCTCTCTCTCTCTCTCTCCAAGAAACATCATGTGTTTAGCAAATCCGGAGTGGATTTCTAATTACATGCAATCACATATGCTTGCACATTGAAGGCAGGTGGTATTATGCAATGAGTTGGCAAGAGCTAACAAATTCATCATGAAATTACTGGTAGTGTTGAATGAGCTTAATATATAGAATGGCATCAATGGATGGATTGTGCCCAAGAGGGTTGTTTTCAATGAATGTGGTGTTACAGTTTCCTTCCATCTATATGCTTGCACACAGTAGGCTGATGATATAATGCAAGAAGTTGGGAGGAGCGGTTAACAAATCCAAAACAAACTTGTTTCTTCACAATTGCGCAAAAATCTTTGAACGAGCTTCAATAAGTTTGGTGTTATCTCTTATGTTGGAGCTATATATGGCTCACTCTGCTCAACTTAGTCTCACCTATTTATCTTGTCCTCAATATGAATCAGTCTTTGGGAGCGTACATGGTGTGTCTCTTGTTTCGTCTCTCTCTTTCTCTCTACATCTCAACATGGTATCAGAGCAATAACGATCACGCGCCAATTCAATTCATGGTGACAAAACAGTATGTGTATGTGATTTGCATGTAAGATTCAAAATTTTTACAAATCTTATTTTTGAGGATTGATTCTTGTTACCTGTGGTTGTTTTGTGTTAAAAAGAATATGATTAGTGTTTTGTGTGATATTTATTGTTAATCTATACTAAGGATAATGGGGGAGGGAATTCCTCCCTCCCACTGTCACGTGTCAGAAGCTTCTTCAAGCGGCGGGCAGGTGTGGCCTGCAACTCCGGGAGCACAACGAGGCAAAAAGAGAGAGAGAAAGAGAGACAGGCCTTACTAGTCGATATAATGAATCATTGATTACGTTTTCTTGTTGATTTGTTTTTTGACACTCTGAACTTCATCTCAATTTTTGGGAGTCTTCTGCTCAAGATTTAGAGGGAAAAAAAAGCGCCATGAAGCATAGCGTACACGGACCTTTTCATCCAAAATTTGTTCGTCTCCTCGAGCTCTTCGATTTGATTTCTAGGTTTGCGTCAATCAGAGTTCGTAGCTGAAAGTTATGTTATTTTTACAGTAATTGATCTTGAAGCAACTTTTGTCCTCGTGCGTCTTCGTGAAGCGTCCAATTTTGACATCAACTTTTTCGAGCAAATTTAGTTTTTTGCTATTCATATTGTGGCCGTCAATCCTGCGTCTCACGTCACTCTATTTTGAGGACTCTTTTATTATTAACGTCTCCTTTTCTCTGTTTTTTTGGGTGACGTCTCTCACATGATCTTTGGACGTTTATTGAGCATCCTTTTTGCGTTTATCGTTGACAGGACACATTCGTTATATTTCTCTCATTCTCAATTGCAGCTTTCATCATATATGGTGTGCAAGTTCTGCGATCTTATCTTATATGTCTTTTCGCAACCAGATATGGCTATAACTATTCTCGTCAACGGCTTTCCTTCTAGCCAGCGTTCTGTTCCTCCTTTTCAAGGCCAAGGATTTTCAGGTTGGAAAGCAAAAATGTTGTTAATTCTTGAAGACGATGAACTCTCTGATGTTGTCCTTGGAAATCGTGGTTTGTCCGCCTCAGCCTGTTGATACGGATCATGATAACATGCTTATCACTGAAGGACCTATATTTGAAGATTGGAATGTTGCATATCCAGATTGGCAACGACGTGATAAAGCAACTCATCGGTATATTCTTTATGCTCTTACGGATTCTCTTTTGCTTGATATGTATGAACTGCCTACTTCCCAAGATATATGGAAGTATCTTATTGTAAACTTTCAGAAGAAATCTGTTACAGAAATACTTTATTTGAAAGGGTTGCTTAACAAGTTACAATATGAAGTTGGTACTGCCATGACGGAACATATTGAGTCTTGCAAATCTATTATTAATCAACTTGCTGCTACCGGTGATCTTGTTCCACAAAAACAACTGATTATACTTCTCCTTGATAAAGTGAAGGACTCTTCTTAAGATAACATTGTTACTATTCTCTCTAATAAAGATGGCCTTTTGATTTTGACCAAGCCTGCATGTCTTTAATTGAATACTCTCAACGTCAAGAACGGTGTAATGTTGGTCATGATACAGCTATGATTTCACAAGAGAAGAATGAGTCACAACAGATGGAACGTGTTTTTCATGCTCGAAGGCGTACATTTCAACGAGGAAACCGCAGAGATGATCGTCACGGTAATATTTTCTCTCATCTCAAATTTCCTAATAAGCAATGTTCTTACTACAACAGAAATGGCCATACTGAAGATGATTGTTGGGCACTTCAATATGATGAAAAACACAATATTATCACGAAACAACCACGTTTATCTAGAGACTCTTCTTCTTCTTCATGTGAATATTGTGGACGATCTGATCATCCCACTCATATGTGCTATAAGCGTCAATTCGACACATCGTAATAGAGCATAAGCTACTGAACATCGAAACAATATTGTACCAAAAACAAGCTGCGTCCTATGTTCAATTACTCCAGACAAGTTATATACTTCATGTACGTGATGGATCACTTTTTATTGTCGATTCTAGTGGTATAGGAAATATGACATATCAGTCTAAGTGGCTCTATAACTATCATCCACTACCAGTTCATTGTGTTGTTTATCTTGCTGATGATACAACTTGTCAAGTAAAGTGTATTGGAGATTTTTATCTTGGTACCTTATCTTCTTCCACTCAAATTTTGCGAGGAGTATTACATATACCAGATCTTCAATGTAATCTTCTTTCAGTTGCTAGACTTGTTGATCTTGGTCCCTTTGTTGGATTTGATCATACCAAATGCCGAATTGAGAAAGATGGACAGACTATAGCCACTGCTCCTCGAAACGGTATTTTTTTTTAACTTTCTCTCAATGATACTGTAGCAAATGTTGTCACTGCTCCAGATGATCATGATTGCAAAGTATGGCATCACCATTTTGTTCATGCTAATTTCTCAAAACTCCTTGATCTTCAGCGTCGTGATCTTGTTCATGGCATGGATCTTAAAGCTTATCCCCATATGGGAATTTGTGAGTTTTGTGCTCTTGGAAAACATAATCATAAACCCTTTCCTCTTTCAAATACAACTTCTTCTCATGACATATTGAATCTTGTTTATTTTGATATATGTGGACCTCTACCTTCTTCGAGATCACAATATCTCTACTTCATTACTTTCATTGATGATTTCTCACGATATACGACTGTATTTCTACTTAGATAAAAATATGAGGCCTTATCTGTTTTCAAATAATTCCACAAGGCTGCGGAACTTCAAACTGGTCGTCGCCTTAAGAAGCTTCGTAATGACAATGGAGGCAAATATGTTTCTTGAGAGTTTGTGAGTTAGTGTGCTGACAGTGGAATTCATCATGAACATACTATTCCATATTCACCTCAACAGAACGCCGTTGTTGAACGAAAGAATCGCACTATTTTCAATGTTGTAAGATGTATGCTGATTCATTTTGGTTTATCTCGTGTTTTCTGGGCTGAAGCTACTTTGACAGCAGTATTTATTCAGAATCATCTTCCTACTACTACACCCTCTGGTAAGATACCCATCACAACATGGACAGGTGACATTCCTTCTGTATCTCATTTTCGAACCTTTGGATGTATAGCTTATATTCATGTTCCCAAAGAAACACGAATAAAGCTTGATGCTCCTGGTCTTAAAGTTATTTTTATTAGATATTATGACACTTTCAAAGGCTACAAATTCTATGACCCTTCCTCCAAGAAAGTAATTGTGAATCGTGATGCTACTTTTAACGAACAGCTTATGGGAGGCTCATGGTCCATGGATGATTTTGATGATACTAAATCATTGCTTTATGCTTTTCCATTTCTTTCAGATGATGAAACTTTTCCTATAGAGCAGCTTTCCTCTTCACAACCATCCATTTCTGAATGTTGCCAATGATGATATTGATAGTTTTGTTGATCTGCCGACATGGCTCATGTCATGTTTATGATGACAATATTGTTGATAATGCTTTCTCAACTTCTGAAGATCTTGTTACTTATGATGAAGCTATCTATTCACCACAAAAGCATCAATGGCAAGAGGCTATGGAAGCAGAGTACGATTCTCTTATCTCTAAAGGACCAAGGTACATGGATACTAACCGAACTACCTCCTGGTCATACAAGTATTAAGTGTAAGTGGGTGTATAAGACAAAAGTGAAACAAATGGATCTTTTGATAAGTTAAGGCACGTTTAATTGCAAAAGGTTACTCCCAAGTAGCTGGTGTTGATTATCAAGAGACCTTTTCACCAGTTGTTTACATTACAAGTGTTCGAGTTTTATTGGCATTTGCTGTTCAATTTGATTTAGAAGCTCATCAAATGGATGTGCCAGCTGCTTTTCTTGATGGTGACTTGAAAGAGAAAATTTGTATGGAACAACCAGAAGGGTTTGTTATTCCAGGTAAAGAAGACCTTGTTGCTCAAGTCCATAAGGCGCTATATGGTCTCAAACAAGCTTCGCGAGCCTGGTATACAAAATTTGATCTTTTTCTCACCTCTAAAGGATTCATTTCTTGCTCTTCAGACCCCAACTTATACATAAAACGCCAAGGTAACAGTTTTGTGATTCTTGCTCTTTATGTGGATGACACCATCCTTGTTTCAATGATTTGGGATTGGGATTTCTTCAGCAAGTGAAAAAGTTATTGTCTTCTGCATTTGATATGGTGGATCTTGGAGAGATTCACTCGTGTCTTGGCATTCAGATCCGATGGAGCCGTACAAAAGGTATTTTATTCTTTGACAATCAAAGTTTCTTGCAAATACTATTCAAAAATTTGGTATGGAATCTGCACATTCGGTCAGCACACCTTGTCTTGCGAGCTCTATGAAGAACACTTCTGACAATGGCGGTGAACTTGTCACAAATCAACCTTATGCTAACTTGATTGGATGTCTTCAATTTGTTGGCATGAACAGTACTCGTCCTGATACTCTATTTGTTGCTAACTATCTTGGTCAACATCTTGACGTCCTTCTCGTAAGCATTGGTCTACAATTAAGCATTGGTCTACAACAAAGCATGTATTGAAATACTTGAAAGGCACTACAGATTTGGGTTTGGTCTATCGACGACAACTCACATTGGATTCTATGCAATCTCTTTCTCTTTTGGGTTACACAGATGTAGACTGAACAAGCTCACATTTATCTATGCGATCTACTAGTGAAAATTACTTCTTTATAAATGGTTGTCTTGTTTCTCGGACCAGCAAGAAACAATGCTGTGTTACAGTTTCTACGACTGAGTCAGAACATGTTGTGGCATCACATTAGGGCCAAAAACGACTCAAAAAGGGCTGTTTGTTAATCTAAGGATTAAGGAATAGTCCAATAGTTATTTGACACGTATAAAAAAGTATGGCACTCTTGTCTCCTCTATTGTGGGTTTTGGTGGTCCTATTTTGATGGAGAACCGCTAAATGTCTTGATCATAAGGCTGAAACTGCTATAATTGGGTGCTTTCGGCGAGAGAGCTCATTAAATTTGCGGCCCAAACTAACGAAGTCTCATCTTTTATTTTATTTTATATTTCACAAAAGCGTTGTCAAAAGATACAAAATCTATGTCAGAAGGCTCTCAAAACAAGGGCATTAATGACAAATCACCTACTTTTTTCAAACGTATACCTTTTTCGCTCTCTCTCTATTTTGTGAGAGGTTTAAGTCTTTCCGTCTATATTTTCTTTCTTCTTCTTCTAATCTCTGAGTTTCCATGGCGTCTTTTGCATGTCGCCCTTCACATAACATAACTTCTTGTGACTTTCATAACGTTAGAGAGGATGGTCTTTGGAAGCCCATATCTTTTGTGTGAACGACTGGGTAACAATGCTTCCTTTATGCAAAGAACAGAGTGAAGAGAACTAAACGTGATAAAGTAAAAAACCATTGGAAAGGTCGTGTTCTTGCTTTCAAAGTGATCGACAATGGCTAGCTAGCTAAGGTTCAACATGTGTACATGGTCAAGGATATGGTGTTAGACTGGGAAGAATATCCCACATTGCATTTTTACTGTAAGTACAAAAAAACTTCTATTTGATACAATGAATTTTTCATTATCCCATTGTTTTTCTCATTTTTTGATTCCATTCCAGTTATATTTCCTTCAATAGCTGTGGAATGGCAGCCTGTGGAGAGTCTAAGTGGGACGTTCAAAGCAATGCATAAAGGGATTGCAGATGCTATGTATGTTGACAAGACACCTTCCTTTTACAAAACAATGAATTTGTTCGTCTATTTTGCAGAATACAAATTTCCATCACGAGAAGGTGCATATGGAGAACTACATCAGTTACCCGTTCCTACCATAAGTTCACTTGACTGGGAAGCTCCTGATGCATGTACTTTATCAAGCTTCAAATCCAAGATCAAAGAAGAAATCCTTAAAGCTATGTCTCCGGGCAGGATATCAAGAAGGATGGTTCTTGCCTATACATGTCTTTGTGGCATGTTTCAAAACAATGGACTTGCAGAGGACAAAGACGATGTGGCTTAATAGAAGACTTTCTATGACTGAACTAGATAATGTACTTGGAGACGGATGGAGCACCAAAGAATCTTTCCATATTGGTGATAATATTAGCTGTAGAGTAAGCCCAAATTCTATGTCTATCTCATATCAACTATGTCGTCAATCATTAGTTCTGGGCTACGACTATAGGAGATGGAGAAGCAAATTAGGTAGTTGGGTTCCTCTCGACTCTGAGGAAAATTGTCCAGAGTTTGAACTAAAGGTCACAGTCCATCTACACACCGAGTATAGAAGCCTGATAGTAACAACAAATTGGAGACTAAATGATGTTAGAGAATCTCTTGAGTTTCTTGATGAAATATCTCCCGAGTATAGATTCAAAGTGGATGAAATTGTGGTGAGCACAAGGATGGAGAATTCAACCTCTTGCATCACTTGCCTTCCCCCAAAAAGAGTTGTATTTGAGCCACTTGAAAGGACTTGAAAAAACAAGTTCAATATTGTAATCATTTTGTAAATATATTTATCTTTTCTCTACCTTATTGTGATCATTATTTATGTTGTTTTAAACTTACATGACATCATGATACACATTTAAGAATCGATAGTTGATATTAAGTATTTGAAGTACAAAATTATGAATCACCAAAGGGTATATACATGTTCATATGGACAAAAGGAACAAAAGTGTACATAGCTTTTGTGGAGTAATCAATCATGAAACTCCACTTTTCTTTTTGCCTGAGAGGATTCTGCATCCTCAGAGACCCTTTTTCTTTTGTGTTCAGAAGGGGGTGAAAGTTCAGGAGTGGGTGGTGGTGGTGACTTGGGCTCCTCAGGGCTTGGCACGGGTGACTTGGCACGGGTTGGTGCTTTGGGCTCCTCAGGGCTTGGCATGGGTGACTTGGCAGGGGTTGGTGCTTTGGGCTCCTGAGGAGTGGCTGGCTTGGGTGACTTGGCAACCTTCTTTGGCAACATGAATGGTAGCTTGAAAGGTGAGCTAGGTGCCTCCCCCTTACTGTTCTTAAGTGTACGACACTTTTGAACCTTGAATTTCAATGGTGAATGGAATGGATGGCCCTTTGTAACTGCTCTTTTTTTTGCAGGGCTCTTCTTCTTGGTGGGACTCTTCCCATTGGCAGTCTTCTTGGTGGGACTCTTTCCCTTGGCAGGGATCTTCTTCTTGATGGGACTCTTCCCCTTGGAAGGACTCTTCTTGGCATGGCTCTTCTTTGTAGGACTCTTCTTCTTTGTATGGATCTTCTTTGCAGGACTTTTCTTCTTCTAATCCATTTTCTTTGCATCCAAACCCTTGGTGGCTCTACCTTTCTTTGGTGGCAAAGGAGATTCTGGATCATTTCCAGATTTATTGATCTTTCCAAAACCATAGAAACAGCCTTCTCTCTCACCCACGTGACCCAAGACTCTGGATAGTCATGCAACTGAAACAAATAGAAAAAGGAATTAAAGGACATGATTACATACATACATAGTTAAGACATCAAAATAAATACATGAGCCACACACTTACAGTGAGTGTAGTCATCCGGCACCTTGACTCAAGATATCTCCATGCATTGGAAAGCACCCTCCATCCACAAGATATTGAGTCTGTTTGTAAAGGCACTTTTTGATTGTAGTACTTGAAACCTTCTATATTGTAATCCTTATTTGTGGTACTCAGGTGACCAACAATAAGTTTGGCAGCACTACAAGAAGACATTGAATCAAAAAGCTACTAATAGAAAACAATGGGCCATCAAGCATAGATCATACTTCATACTTACAGTTTACTTCTCCCATGGGTACTTGACAATGAATTCATAAATATAATATCTTTGTCCAAAAGATTGAAGATAATAAAACTCCAATGTCCTCTACAAAAGATAACAATTAGCTAGGAATACCACAAAATGTTAAAAATAACATGTAAGGAGTTAAGATTTACCCTTCAACATAGGGGTATATTATGTAATTGCAGGTCAGCATGTTAAAATCTTCAAAAAAACTTGAAAGGTTTCCTTGCTTGTTAAAAAGGCACTATGTCACTAGAGGGTCAAGTATGGAAATTTGCATAGCTAGAGCCTCTGGAAGATCCCTCATAAGACACCTGAAAAAGAAAACACACCCCCCAATGAGGCCCTTGTGCCTGCCTTGCACATGCACTAATAATTAGCAAAGGATCAACACATACCTGAGACAGATAAAGAGCACAGTGTCACCAAGCTCAATGTTGGGATCTACAAGCATACTTGTGTCTTGCGGGAATATGTCCAAGTACGCCTCATTATCTCCAAACAAGGAGACATCCACCACCATTTTGCCTGTAACTTTTTCATAAAGAAGAGATTTGGATGCTCTTAAAATTTATGCTTGCTCTTTAAGGATAGCATCCTCTGATATCATGTCTTGCTCCCTCTCAACCTCCTTTCCTACTTTGATATCCTGAGCCTTTCTTGTCTCATACTCATGTGTAACATCCTCAATGACAACCCCTGAATCTTTCTGTTGCCTGGAAGGAGGGATATTTAAAATTTGAAACGCTCTAAGATCCTCACTAGGAATAAGCTCAAGAGCCTTATCAAACTTGTACCTCAACCTTGACACAAGCACAAAATCTTTGTTCATAAGTGTGACCCTGTGAGCAAATGCAGTTGCAATGTAGCTATCATTCATAAAGTCTATGAGAAAATCCTTAGCAGCTTCCTGAAGGCACATCAAAGCTTCAGATTGCCACCTTACTGAGACAAAAGTTTTGATATTCATCATGCTTACAAGTCTATCTGCTATCTCTTTGACAACTCTCATGAAAGGTAGCTTTGGAATCAATAGACAAGTAGACTTTTGTGCTTTTCTTATTTCTCTTAAAGATTTGACTTGATAATTCAACCTTTTTCTAGCAGTGGGCCTCTGACGAGGTTGTGGAGGTGGTGGTTTCTCTGGATCTTTCTCTAAATCATCTTTTCCTGGATCATTTGGGGCTTGGTAGACTTTTCTTGCAGCCTGCTTCGTCCTCGTCATTTGGGTCACAAAACACTACACGACGCTGTCAGGACTTTTTTGGAGCAAGGGATTGCGCATAATGCATGGTGCATCAAATAGAGAATTGCCCATTTTCCAGAGCCAGGTGGTAACGTGGGGCCCACATGTGTACAGGTAGGATAGCATGTACATAGTGCATCGATTTTCACTATTACCAATACCAGTGTGTTTTTTCTATAATTTTGAGGAGTTGTTAGCACGTAAAACTTCTTGAGGAAGCTATCCGCAGGCTGACGACATGAGGTAAGCAGGTGCATCAGATGGCATCTAGTGGCGTAAGGAGGTCGAATGGGGTCAATATTTGCACGTGGAGAAGTATGGACACAACGTGGGTGTTTTCTTGTGATAATTATGCAGAAAGATCATCATGAGGACCATATTTTGGGGCAACTTCACGTGGTTGCGG
The DNA here is from genome assembly GCF_014529385.1 of Adiantum capillus-veneris. Classification (NCBI taxonomy): domain Eukaryota; kingdom Viridiplantae; phylum Streptophyta; class Polypodiopsida; order Polypodiales; family Pteridaceae; genus Adiantum; species Adiantum capillus-veneris. Next base: position 174,905,630 of record NC_140931.1, on the reverse strand, counting down.
GATGCATTATTGGAAAAAGCTGAGTGCCAGGTGTGCGGATGATGCAAAAAGGTGACATTAAGTATGCACTACGAGGTCAGTTTTTGGCCTGTTCGGGGTCCGTTTGAGGTCAACTAAAAGGCCAAGGGTGCCCAAGTAATAAATCTAAGTGTGGGAACTGAAAAACCAGAGAGAAGACCCGAAAAAATGTGGAGAGAAGAGGAGGAATAGCCGCAACTGTGTTTTTGGGGTTTTTGGAGCCTGTTTTGGCCGTAAATTGCTCATCCGAGGTCGGATTTGAGCACTTTGACATTGTAGGCTGGGGTTTTGGGCCGTTCCATACGCGATGGCACTGTCCATTTTTCCAAATTACTCACTGTTTTTTTGTTGTTTTGGCTGTGTAAGTTTCTCCTATGAGCAAAGCTTCTACTCCAATTTGTGATTGTATCTGGCTTATTTTATCCATATTGTGTGAGCTATTTGCCCCATTTGTGTTGGCCCAACCTCAATTGTATCTAAAAATAAAAAATTCTCCTCTTTTGAGCTGAGTTTGTTTGTGTGTGTGTGTGTGTGTGTGTGTGTGTGTGTGTGTGTGTGTGTGTGTGTGTGTGTGTGTGTGTGTGTGTGTGTGTGTGTGTGTGTGTGTGTGTGTGTGTGTGTGTGTGTGTGTGTGTGTGTGTGTGTGTGTCTCTTTGTGTGGAGTGGGCAAACGGATAGTCTCTCTCCTCTCACTCCATAGGTGTGTTCCCTGTCTCGGCCAGGTGTGTTGTGTAAGACAAGTGGTTCCCCATAGTGTGTGTGTATATCCTTCCAAGAGTGTGTGTCGGGTCGTTATAGAGGCGTTCTGTGTGTTTCCATCCCGCTCACATTCTTTTGGCGCCCCCACGGAGGATTTTCTTCGAGTACCTTCTGCTTCGAGCTTCAAGCTTTGAGATTCGGGATTACAGGTTGCAGACTACAGGTTACAGGTTACAGGGACAGGTATAGGTACAGGTGATTCATACACGTAGAGGTAGTTGGAGTAGAGTGATACACTAGCAATTGGGAGTCACTTGCAGTTGCCGTGGGTATGCATCATTCGGCGCCTGTTTGAGCGCATTGTCTGTTGGTATTGTACGTTACTTGTGGAAACTACCATTGTACACTTTTGTGGAGCCATACTTGGTTTTATTTGGCAGTCCCAGCCATTTCTGAGACTTGGTCTGGAAGATAGTCATTTCTGAGACTTGACTATACACGATTTGCATTAGCCTTCATGAGAGGGTCGATAGCATGAGGTTTTATTGAGCTGGGGGACTCTCAAATGTGGAGATCCTTTCGGTGATACAGGTAGCTGGAGCACCCTTTTCGTGACCTCGCCATAGACTATGTATTAGTGATTCCTATATGATGCTCGGGTTCTATTGTTGGCAGTTTATGCATACATATACAATCTATATTTTGGGTTCCTACTACTCTACTTCTGGGGAAACTCTGTCAAAATTTTTCCAAGTTATGATGGCTGGTCTTTTAAGCCATTTTGTTGTTATGCTACTGAAATTCTTGCAAAATCAGAGTATAAGACAGGTGTGCCTTCTTGGGAGCTGCATGGTTGACTTTAATGGATGATCAAAATGGCCCTCAATTCACTCCTTTTCATTTAACTCAGAGAATCCAGATAAATGTTCATGTGTCCAGAAAGATTTTTTTCCAACAGCGCATAGTCTTTATGTTCGGGCCAAGAAGATTACGAGAGATCCTGGAATGTCCTTTGCGTGTTGTAATTCCAATGATTAACTATGAAAACTCATTTGATGTGCATGTGTTTGTCCTTATCTAAAGCTGAGCTCCATTGAAGTTTCTGGGGATTGGGTAGTGAAAAGTTTTGGGTTCTTGCACGTGCATTCGAAGGGGTTCTCAAAGCATCGTAATTTCGGTAGCCATGGCTTTCTCTTATCCGGAGTTTCATGGAAGAAGTGATGAAGATGTGGAAGACTTTTTGGAAAAGATGGAGGTTGCCTGCATTAGCAACCAGATTCATGACCCTACGCAGATGTTACGCCTTCTCCAAATTTGTTTGAAGAGTGATGCAGGAGTTTGGTCCAAAGCATTTGAAAAGGAGTTGCGTGTGGCTGATCCATCTGTAAGATTGAGTTGGGACAATCTAAGGCATAGATTGGAAGTGGAGTTTGTGAAGACAGAAGATCCTGACAAAGTGTCGCAAGTAGTACAAGGTTTGGTGTAAAAGGAAGGTGAGCCAGTAGATGCGTACATACGTAAGTTCTCATTGGCATGGGAGCGGATGTGCAAGGCCTTAGCACCACAAGTACCCACGCCTGACATGATGAAGAAGGACAGGTTCTTGGCTGGTCTTTGGGAGAATATACATTGGAGAGTGGAGCTAAAGAAGCCTAGGACATATGAAGATGCACTAGAGGTAGAAAGGAACAAAGAGTGGAAGTTGAGGAAAATGAGCCAGCTAAGGCATTAGGAAAAATATGGACTCTCCTAGGGCCCTTTTGATTAGGGAAGGGTTAGTGGAGGACCAATGAAAGGGCTCTTGGGATATCACCTATAGCCTAAGGTGTAAAGAATGAGGATGCAAGAGAGCTACACAAGGATCTCCTATCAACAATGCTACCTGCCCAATCTGCATCTGTATACCCATACAATGCTAATGGTGCATCTGCTGCATAGAACAATGCGTAGTCAAGAGTACCTTGCACATACCTAAGTGTGCGTCGTACTCCATCCAAATGTGGCTTCCTCGGAAGCTGCATGAACTGAATCTCCAAGCCTACTGTGTAGCTCAAGTCTGGCCTCGTGATAGTCAAGTAGATTAGACTACCCACAATCTTCCTGTACATGTTGACATCCTCAACAACATCACCCTTCTCTGCACTCAGCTTTGCATTCACATCCAAGGGAATAGAAGTTGGCTTACAATCAGTCATACCATACTTTGACAACATGTCCAAAGCATACTGTCTCTGTGATAGCCATACACCCTCTGGAGTCCTGATCACCTCAATGCCAAGAAAGTAGCGCAACTCGCCTAAATCTTTCATTTCAAACTCTTGTTTGAGAAGACCCTTCACATGGTCAATCTCCATAGCATTGTCACCAACAATAATAAGGTCATCTACATATATGGTAATGACCACAATCCCCACATCACTCTCACGTACATAGAGTGAATGATCAGCATGAGCTCTCCTAAAACCAATACTGACAAGATACTTGGCAATCCTGTCATACCATGCTCTAGAGCCCTGCTTCAAACCATACAAATATTTGAGAAGTCTGCATACATAATCTGGGTAACCTGGATCGACATAACCAGGTGGCTGATCCATATACACTTCCTCTTGCAACTCACCATTCAAGAAGGCATTCTTTACATCCATTTGATGCATAATCCATCCTCTAGATGTAGCCACTGCTATGACAACTCTCACAGTCGTCATCTTTGTCACTGGAGCAAAGGTCTCCTCATAGTCTATGCCATACGTCTGTGCATAACCCTTTGCGACCAGCCTTGCCTTGTGATGCTCAATGTTACCATCAGCCTTATGCTTGGTTTTATACACCCATTTACAGCCAATATCTTTCTTGCCACTTGGCAATGGCACCAACTCCCATGTGTCGTTTGCTTCCAATGCAGCCATCTCTTCATTCATTGCATCATCCCAATGCACATTTCCAACTGCATCCTCAAAACATGTGGGCTCCACATCCTGTATCACCTTAGCCATGTAGGCTTGGTGATGTGCTAGATACCCATCATAAGTCAATTTCTGACTCTATTAGATCTGCGCGGTCCTGGGTCACTCCTTTGCCCTCTAGCATCTTCTTGTACTTTCCTTACACCAGGTGTCCTGACAGCCAGAATTCCAAATTCCTCATCAAGACTTTGTTCAGAACCATCTGAATCCATGTCTACATATGAAAAACCCGATGATACATCAGCCATAAAGGGAGGTTCATCAACCTTTTCCTTTCCTTTTCGTGATACATTCCCTGTACCTGTTGGTGGAGTAACCTGCGTACGTAGTCTACCATTCCATGGTTTCTCAACAGAGCCACGAGAAGAGGACTCTTGTGGTCCACTCAAAACCTGTGACTGTGGCCTCACATTTTGTACAACCACATCATCTTTTACATCAGCCCCATGAATAGTGCCATGTGCATTACTGTACCAGCTGCTCATCTCATCAAAAACTACATCTCTGCTCACTCGTAATTCTCATGTAGTAGGATTGTAGCACCTGTACCTCTTTTGTTCAAGGAAATATCCCACAAGAATACATTTCTCTGCTTTAGGATCCAATTTCCTACACAACTCATCTGGTACATGCACGTAAGCTATGCAGCCAAACACTTTCAAGTGTGCCAAATCAGGCTTTGTACCTGTAAACTTTTCCTCAGGTGTTACATCATGCACCGTAGCTGTAGGTGTCCTGTTCATAATGTACACAACTGTATTTACGGCTTCAGCCCAAAAATGATGAGCCATGTTCTTCTCATTCATCAATGCATGTGCAACCTCTGCAATGTGCCTATTTTTTCTTTCTGCGACCCCATTCTGTTGTGGAGTATATCTGCATGTAAACTGCCTGCGTATACCATGCATTCGCAAAAAATCTGAAAAATCATTGGAGAAGTACTCTCCCTCTCCATCTGACCTCAATGTCTTGATTTGCATATCTGTCTCCTTCTCAATCATGACTTTGAAGTCTTGAAAGTGACCAAACACTTCACTTTTGTTACGCATGAAGTAGACCCATACTTTCCTTGTATGGTCATCAATGAAAGAGACATAATACCTGCAACCATGTATACTTGCAGTATCGGTTGGACCCCAAACATCTGTGTGCACCACCTCAAGTGGCTGTTTACATACATTGCGCTCATGTGGAAATGAGCCCTTTGACTGTTTTCCAAACTGGCATGCTGCACACACTTTATGCATACCATCCACCTTGAATTTGGGCAAACCTTTTACAATCTGTTTTGATTGCATGCTGCGCATTCTCTGCTCATTGACATGGCCAATGCGTTTGTGCCAAATGTCAACATCAGCCACAACACCTGTGCCCTATGCAAATAATGCAGCTTTTACCTCAAGCATGTCTACATTCAGCGTAAACATTATGCCCACACATTTGCCCTCTGTGATCAGCTTACAACCATTCTGGAAATCTTCTACATAACAGCCATTTGGATTGAAGCGAACCTGCAAACCCTGCTCAACCATTTGTCCAACAGAAACAAGATTCTTTGTAATGTTTGGGACATGAATTACATCTGCTAAGTATTTTGATTTCCCACTCTTCGTATTTAGAGGTATGTCCCCTACATGAGCAATGGGGTGAGCTGTGTCATCTCCTGTCTGCACATAGCCTGACACATCTGGTTTGCGCATATCTCTAAACCACTCTCCACGAGACGTCATGTGATTAGAGGCACCTGAATCCATATACCAAACATCATCTTGGGTGGAATTCTCTGCAGTCATTGTATTCATTACATGCTGCATAACAAACATGCGCTCGTTTTTGCTGTCATCTGCATCTCTGCTAGTAGATGCATAGTTGCCCTGTTCTCTCTTTCCACTTGCTTTTCCCTTTGGACAGTCACGTGACATGTGACCTCTTTCACCACAAGTCCAACATTCTCTGCTATCCAGAGTATGTTGCTGCTTGCTTGATCCTGCACCACGACCTCTTTGACTCCCCCTGCCTTGAGACTGGTTTCCCCTACCAACTGTATTGTTTTGATCTGATTGACCTTCCAGAAATTGGCCCCTGCAACCCCTTGGGCCTCGACCACGACCTCTACCTCTACCTCTGTTGGAGTTAGAATAGAAGGCCTGTTCAAAATTATTTCTGCCATGAGAAGAAGATGTGTCAAGGTTCTTCTCCTCAAGAATAAGCATAGAAATCAAATCTTGGAACACGGGGATGTCGTCTCTTGTATTCATGGAACACCTAAAATGTACATACTCATCTCCTAGACCATCCAAGCATGCACGGACAATGTCATCGTCTTCCACTGAGACTTTAATAGATCCAAGAGCCTCAATGATACTCTTGATCTTCAAAGCATAATCATTGATGGAGAGGTTGTTCCTCTTAACCTGATTTAGCTCCGACTTTAGTTGAAGCTTCCTGGCCTTGGTGTTCACCTCGAACACTCTGCCTAAGTTTTTCCATGCAATGGCGGGGGTTTCCAGCATCCTGTAGATAGCCCATCATGCCATCTGTGATGCTCATAGACAACCAATACATCACTTTGCTCTGGCCTTGTTGCCAGTCCCTCAAAGCTTTCCTTTGTTCTGCTGTAGCATTTACCTCGAGAATCTCTGGTTCCTTTTCATTGTCTCCTTCTACATAGTCCCAATAACCTTTTCCTTTTAGGAAATTTGTTATTCTGAACTTCCATGCAGGGTAGTTATTTTTCTCAAGCTTCTCAGTGACAATCTGACTGAAACCGTCAGACATCTTGAAGCACTAAGACAAAATAGCTGCAATCTGCAAAAAACCTGCAAATCTGTTGAACCTGCTATCGTGGTACCTGTAACGCTTCCTACACTCAACGAGTGTCCACAATCAAGCGTACATACAACCACTGTACTTGTACAGTAAATCTCTGTGTACTGCACTTTGGAGACCTGTTCAGAAACTTGTACGAAAAACCCCTAGTGGATTGCGAACGAAGGGATTGTGATGCTCTTGCTCTATTAGCCTCTCTTTCCTGCACCAGGCTCTGATACCATGTAAAGAATGAGGATGCAAGAGAGCTACACAAGACAAGCACAAAGCACACATAGATGGAAAGCTTCTTCTTCTTCTTTACAGAAAAGAGAGTACAAAATGACTAAGTGCTAAAGCTGAAAAGTAGCACATATGTACATGCGGTCACTAAGTGTGAACTCGGTAGAAGCGTACTAGGCTGGCACTATAAGTGTAGTCCAGCTGTAGAATCACTGGCAGAGATCCTCCGTGTCGGTCACCTAACGCGCCAGTGAGTAAATGCCGTAAGCGGCCAAGACCTGTAGTGGATGCCAGCTCAAGGTGTAGAGCTCGACATCTCAACATAAGGAGAGATAGGGGGGCAGCCTATTTGTCTCCCTCTTCAATGCTTGATTCCTAGAGAGAAAGGAGAGGTGGACTGGGGGGGGGGGGGGGGGGGGGGGGGGGGGGAGGAAGAGGTGTCATAAAACCTAGAGAGGGACCCTTGACAAAAAGGGACCCCAAAAGAAAAATCGCGCAGGTCAAAATTGAAAAAACCCTAAAAATTTAAATTTTTTGAAAAGTCTCAAAAATGACAATTTTCCCTCTAAAGTTGTCCAAAACATAACCAAACATCAAAAAGTCACTTTTTCTCTTCAAATTCCCTCTCTCTATCTCTCCCACAATCTTCTCTCCCCTACCCCCTCCCCTCCCCTCACTCTCTCTCTGTAGTCAACCCCACCATAGCCAAAAGCTCACTCTCCATCTTCTCTAGCTCTCCCTCCCCTCCCCCCTCCATTCTCTCTGTGCTGTACAGCCCACCATAGCCCAAAGCTCATCACTATCCTCCTCTTCAGCTGTCCCCCCTCCCTCTCCTCACTCTCTCTACAGTCAACCCCACCATAGCCAAATGCTCACTCTCCATCCTCTCTAACTCTCCCTCCCCTCACCCCTCCATTCTCCACAATGCAGCCCACCATAGCCCAAAGCTCATCACTATCCCACCATAGCCAAAAGATCACTCTCCTTCCTCTCTATCTCTCCCTTTATCCCCTTCATTCTCTCTGTACTGTGTACACTGTAGGCCTCACTGTCCTTCTCTCCAGCCCTCACCCCCCTCCCCCTTCCCAATCTCTCTCTACTATGTGGCCACCCGACCTCTTCCCAAGAATGTCCACCCATACCACGCATAGAAAACCCAAGTTGGAGATACAAAAGGTCATAGTGCACAACACAAAGAGCTCGAAGGTGGAATGGATCCCACAGGTATTTAGCAAGGCTCATGGGTCTACATGCAACCGTTCAGTGTTGGTCCTCATGGAGTACAATGTCGAGGCATACTGGAACACCATTGGAAGTGAAGACTAATGGCTTTCAAAACAAAACCTGGAATGGTGGCCATCACTCAACATGTGTATAGTGTAGCTGAGATCCACTTGCAGAGAGCTTCAAACCAATTTTCACCTCATTGTAAGTCTAATGCTAAGTCATCTTATGGGTATGTCCTCTTTAATTTGCACGTGTTCATATTTTTAGACAATGGTATTTGTGAACGTATTTTTTTATCCAGCTTACTTGCAAAGCAACCGCTTGAATGTCTCTCGGGTACCTTTATGGTTGTGCATGCTATAGATAAGAACTAATCTATATAACTCAACAATGTATATTAATTTAAACTATAGTAGCTAACACCATATTTGTTGTATTACAAGATGTTACTGCAGTGGATGCTTGGGCTCAACTTGGTTTGGTGTCAAGTGGAAAGTACGACTTCTCCAATCAGAAGATCATTCTAAACAGTCTTTGTTTGGTGTGTATACTTGTGGATATGGAGGTCCATGGAGTTATCAATGATGAGACAAGCCTTGCTAAGAGCATAGCAATTGCCTCAGTCTATATTCCATTCAATGTATTTGATCCAGTACATAACATCCCAAGCTATTATTGTAGCCAAGCTACAAACTTTGTAATGAAACTACTTGAATATAAAGCACTCTTGTTTCATTACATTTTTGTCCACTCTAGTTAATCTTCACCTATATGATGTTGTGCTTGTGATCAATTTTTGTTTCATCTAATCTTGTATGGGTATTGTGCTTCCTGCCAAATTTTTGGTGCTCATAAGTGAATTGATCAAGTAAATTGATTTTTTGGTAGCAAGTACACATTTTCAATGTGCCTGCATGTAGATCTAGTAAGCCATCTAATCTCAAAGGTCAGGTTTGATTCATTTTCTCTTGTATGAGCACTTAAAGTTTATCTCAAAATGGTGGCAAGCTTTAAATTCTTAGAAGAATCCCATACTGAAGACTAATCTAAGCAAGATAGAGCAATCATATTTCCTTGTGTTGCAGGCATAGACATGAACCTCCTTTGGCATTGAACAAACATTTAGTTCATGAACACTTAGAGTTTATCTCAATATATTTGGCAGGCTTCAAATTTTTGAAAGAACACACTCAAACATAATCCAAGAAAGATACAACAATCATATTCCCTCATGTTTGCAAGCACACACATGAATCCCCTCTTGGCATTGTGCAAACACTTCGTTCTACCTTTGCCATGAATAATGCAATGGCATGCTATTATGTTGTATTTTATATGAATTTGTGTAAGTTCAACCATTAGCTTGTGTTCTTTGAAATCCCCAAGGAACACAGACTATGAAATCAAAATAAAGAAAAGAGAGCGAACAAACAAGATAGAGATAGGAGATATACATATATATATTGTACATAGATAGATGGAGGATAAACAGACAAGCAGACAAATAGATATAGATAAATGCATTAATAGATAGATAGATAGATGGATAGATAATTTGATAGATAGATACATAAATAGATAGATAGATACACATGTAGATAAAAAACACAAAGATAGATAAATAGATAGATAACTAGGGATAGAGAGAGAGAGAGAGAGAGAGAGAGAGAGAGAAGAGAGAGACCCTTTTGGAACTCAAGGGCATTGCCCCTTTATTGAGGAACACTCTTATGATGGAAAAATGACATGATACATGGATCAAACCCAAGACAAGCTACTCCTTCGATTGCTTACTAATTGAGTATGCATCATGTATACTTTGAGCCATCTGTATAGCAGAGAATGAGTAGAGAATGCATCATGCACATGGTGAGCCATCTATATCCATTTGTAGTAGAGGATGAGTTTTCTTTTTCTAGATATATCATATGAGCTATAGTTTTGTAAAATGCTTCTTTGGATGGATGTTCATGGTTATCCTGTAGGCCCAAGGTCACCATGCCCAAAACTAAGCAAGCACAAAGAGTAGGAGGCAAGGCAAGGGTGCATAGGCCTTGGGAGGCCCAAAAAAAGACTGCCACAAGGGAGCGCATTTGGGCCTTCCATAGACCAAAACTAAGCAAGCACAAAGAGTAGGAGGCAAGGCAAGGGTGCATAGGTCTATGGAAGGCCCAAATGCGCTCCCTTGTGGCAGGCTTTTTTTGGGCCTCCCAAGGCCTATGCACCCCCTGCCACAAGGGAGCGCATTTGGGCCTTCCATAGACCTATGGAAGGCCCAAATGCACTCCCTTGTGGTAGGATTTTTTTGGGCCTCCCAAGGCCTATGCATCCCTTGCCTTACCTTCTATCTGTGTGTCAGCTTGCTTTGGCATGGTTGACATGGTCCTACAGGATGTTCAAACTTCACTCAACCATGCAATAATAGCTATCTCATACCATGGCGCGTTGCAAGCCCCCCTTTGATTTTCAGGATAGTGCCCCATAGTGTGTATGCTCTAGTTCTGGTCTCTAAAGAAAAAGGGGGTGCTTTTCTTGGTTGTACAAGACACATTTTAGTCTCACAAAGGCCTACTAGCGAAAGAGAGCTGAAGCAAATGGCCATAACATGCACAAAAAGGAGAGATACAGAGAGAGATAATTGATTCTTAAAGAAGCTACCCATAAAGGAGCCAATATTATATTAATACAAAACACTACTCTAGAAGTTTATGCAAAAAATAATTGATCATACATGGCTAGCTAGCTGAAAGCAAAGAGATAGGGGGGAGGGGGGGGGGGGAGAGAGAGAGAGAGAGAGAGATAATAAAGGTTTTCTAAACCCATACCATGCCTCTTTTCCATCCAATGCATGAATAAGCACCCTTGCCTCCTCTCCTAAACTAACCAACTAGCCCCTACCTTTGAAGCATTGGTTGATATAGTTTTGCAGCCTCAGAAATGCTACCATGATGCAATTACATGGCCCATCTTGATGCAGGCTTATGAGTGATGGGTAATCCTCCCCACTAGCATAATTCTCAACATTGGTTCAACACTTTCTATATTAGTTATGAACCCCTAGTATTCACCAATAATTTACCGTATTCATGTGACACACTTGTATAAGCATCAAACCCTTCACTAAGAATCAAATCTTCAAAGAAATTTCTACATGGAAACTAATTTGCAAGATCAAAGATTTCATATATTAAATCCATAGCGCTTGTTGTTACAAAAATGTCCATTGCAGACCACCTCAAACATGATTTTATGAGATTACAAAGTAAAAGCTATGTCGATAGCTTTGGGCATTATGGATACATGATCGGCATGTATAGAGTACAGATCTAAATTCTTCAAATGTTGCCTCAAATACACTCAGGTTTGAAACCAGTTCCCTTGTCTAAAGTAACATCTCCATTGCCTGACATACTTGACCTTCCTATGCTTGGGATCCATCTCTGTCTCATGGCTATGGAGTTTCCACCTGTGGTCTAGGGGTACCCTTCTGTGTCCTTCCAACTAGAAAGTTTGTGATGTGACTCCACCTTACATGAAAAATAAATATTATATTCCATAGCTTGCAAGAAGTTGGGTATGCTAGAGTCTTTTCCATAGCTTGTAGAAGTTGGGTATTAGTGTTGTGGGATGCAATAGAGGCAAAGGTGGATGTGAAGACAACTACATTAGCTTGTAATCAGAGTGGGCTTGGTTGATAGGGGAAGTTGAGTGGGAGGGAAGGTTTAGGGTCAGGGGAGGGGACGTTGACATTGAAATGGAAGATTGAGGAGGTAGATGAAGAGGTAGTTTCTGTAGATCTTGGCTTACGGTAGACTTGGTATTTTTGAGGGAGGACAGTGAACAATGGAAGAGGGTACAGGGATAGAAAGAAGAGAGAAGAGAGGAATGTGACAGTGAGAGGAAGTGTTTAGCAAGTAGATGAAGAGGCAGATCTAGGAGTGTGTGAGAATGAGAGGGAGGGTTTAGCAGGTAGATGGAGAGGGAGATGCAAAATTCTGTAAGAGTGAGAAGGAGGATTTAGCATTTAGATGAAGAGGGAGATGCAGCAGGTCCTAGCTATGGTGGGCATGGCTACTTTGAGGAAGGGGAGTGAGAGAGACAACGAGGAGACATGGAGAGAGAGAAAGGGATTTTGGAGGCAAAAAATGATTGTTTGATATTAGAATAGGTTTGGGGTCACTTTTTGGGGGGAAATGACTACTTTTGAAAATTTCAATAAATTTTAAATTTTTAGGGTTTATTTTTGGCCGAGTTTTTAGAAAAAAATGAAAGGTGGGGTTCTCTTTTTGTACAAGGGTCCCTCTCCCTCTTTATGACACCCCCTTTTCTCTAGGAGATGCTAAAAAGCTAGAGAGAGAAGGTAGCCTCCTAGTCACTACTTACCCCACCTTTTCTAGGCTTGAAGGCTAGAAAATGACCTACCAAAATAGCCCCCATCATTTCCTTTGTCTCCCTTAATCACAACATACTTCCTTAAGATTAGATATTCTTACAAGGCCCATGGAGAATCCATATTTTTCCTAATGGGTGGAGTCTTTGCCCATGAGGTCTGAATTTCAGCCTATGGATTCTTTGCAAGGTCGCATGCAAGACGGTTCATCATGAACCAGTGGTTGTTGTTACTCCTCAGGTTATGCAAGCAGTGGTCACTACAGCAGTGAAAGATGATGGGCTAAGGCAAGACATGAGGCAAGTGGTAGATTTAATGAAGAATCTCAGCCTAAACATGCTAGGTCAAGTGGGAAATAATCGAGGTCGAGGGAGGTTTGCAAATCATCCAGGAAGTGAAGAAAGGCCTAAGAATGGTGTTGGACAAAGTAATGGTAGGTTTTGGAGGCAGACGCCCACATGTTATAATTGTGGAGAGTTGGGCCACATCAACCCGCAATGTGATAAGACACCAAGGATGGGGGGAGACATGTATCCATTTCCAAGACAGGTGTTAACTAGGTCAAATGATTATGGCATTGAAATTAAGGGAGAAGAAGGAACCAGTGGGTTAACCCAGGAGGAAAAGGAAAAGACAAAAGTGATAAGTTTAGTCACCTTGGAGAAGGCATCAAAGCTAGAGTATACGTTAGTGATGCCTATTGGGAAGAGGACCACAGAGGATAAGGGAGGAAGAAGTGCCCCAGGTCCTAGTAAGAAGAAGAGAAAGAGTCATGAAGGCGAGGATGTCAAGGCCAAGAGGAAAAGAAGGGCTCGTCGCAAGTTTCTTGTTTCAGATTTTCCACTAGGGGATGGGCAATTAAGCTATGACTTGAAAGAGGATCTGACAAGCAGGAAGGCAGATGTTACTTTTGGGCAGCTTATAGAGATGGTGCCTAAGCTAAAGCGACAGTGGAAAAGGATGGTTAACCCAATGGAGAGAGAGCCAGAGAGAGGTTCAATAAAGGTGTTGGCAATGGATGTGAGCTACCATACATTTTTCCAATAGTAGATGTGTGGCACAAAAGAAAAAATCTAGGACAAGGTTATGTGGATGGCGGAGCCCAAATATATATCATAACACACTCATGTGTTGAGAAGATGGGTCTTACAGTGACTAGGGTGTCAGGCTTCCGGATCAGATTGGCAAACCATGAAAAAGTAAAATGTTTGGGTGTTGTAAAGAGCTTGGAAGTGGAGGCATATGATGCAAAGGCAGTGGTTGATTTTCATGTGATGACAGCAGGGTTGGGAGCACATCCTATTATACTGGGTAGACCATGGTTACGTGCAGTGGGAGCTGTTCAAGATTGGAGACGTGGTACAATTAGCCTCTATGGAAAGACAGGTGCCAAGAAGCTATATAATATGGACACAAGGAAACGATTAGAAGAGCTTTATGAAGATGAGGATGAGTCTAGTGATGAAGACTATTCCACAGTGTCTAATGAGGACAGTGATAGCACTACCAGCAGCGATGAAGATGCTGATGTTGCATTTATTTTGATGAACAAATAAATCCAGGAGTCTAGTTTAGTTGCATTTGCGAATGAGATTGAAGATGAAAGTGAAGGGCCTTATGAAGTGATTGAAGGGCTGATTGTCAAAGAAGCAGGAATTGATGACATAAATGATCAGTGGAGCCCTCTCAGCCATGGAGAAGGAGATATATTTGCACATGCTGGCTAGTTTTCATGATTTTTTCATTACTTCATATGAAGAGATTAGAGGGTTCAAGGGTGAAGAGATGCATATAGAGCTGAAAGAAGGTGCTGAGCAAGTGCGGCAAAGACTAAGAAGGATGGGTCAAGAGCAAATGGAAGCCTTGCGAGAAGAGGTGGACAAGTTATTGAAGGTAGGGTTCATAGTCCCAGTGGAGACCACAGAATGGGTGAGTCCAGTAGTAGTTAGTCCAAAGAAGGATGGAAAGTGGAGGATTTGTGTAGATTTTAAACCCTTAAATGCAGCCACTAAGAAGAACCCATATCCTCTTCCATTCATTGATCAGATCTTGGATTTATTGGCAGGTTATGATAGGTACAGTGTGTGTGATGGTTTTTTAGGTTATTTTCAATTGAAGATTGCTCTTAAAGACCGCACAAAGACAACTTTATTACGCCATGGGGCTGCTATTGCTACACAGTATTGCCATTTGGGTTGTCAAATGGACCTTCCTTCTATCAAGAGAGAGAAAATTGGGTATTGGAACCATTCATTGGTAGTTGTGTTAAAGCTTTTATGGACGACTTCTGTGTCTACAGCAGTAGGGCTGAACACCATGAGAAGCTGCAGATGGTATTGGCTCGATATGATGAATGTGGAGGACAACTTAATCCAAATAAATTTCATTTAGCATAGCCAAGGGTGAAGTCATTGGGCCATATGTTGTCAGAAAATGGCATTGAGGTTGATCCAGACAAGGTTAAGTCTATTATTCTTCTTCCATCACCTACGAGTACGAAGCAATTGGCAACCTTTATACACAAAGTGAAGTACATGGCACGGTTTATTCCATTGTCTTCACAGCTCCTTTATCCATTACAGCAAGTGGCAAAGCATGATCCATTGCAATGGGATGACAAGTGAGAAGAGGTGTTTCAAGAGGTCAAAGAGGTGTTAGGGGGGTTGTCAGCCATGCAGGCTCCTGATTGGGAGAAAGTTTTTTATGTAAATCCATTAGTAGGGGATGATGCCATTGGAGCCATGCTATTGAAAAAGGGGAAGGGCAGCCATTATATGAGGCCAGTGTATTGTGCAAGCCGAGTGAAGTTGATAGCAGAGAGAAAATTCTCCGAAGTAGAGCTAGTGATGGCCAATGTAATATTTGCTTGTCGATGATTTCGTCATTACTTGCTACCACGACCTTTTGTTTTCTTGACGAGCTACACCTTTTTGCCACAATTAATTAATGGCACTAACATGTCAAATGTGGTGAAGAAATGGGTAATTGAGCTGCAAGAGTTCGAGTTCTCTTTTTTAGTAGAAGATAGTACAAGAGCTACCCTAGCCGATTTGTTGACTTACAAGGAGAATCCCCTCCTTGTTAAGGAAGAGGTGGTGAGAAAGGTAGTCAAAGAAGTGCCACAGATCAGCAATGCACATGTGTTGTTCTTTGATGGCTCATACAGAAAGAGCCATGATGCAGCTTCGGGGGGTATAGCACTTTATGATCCAGAGGGGAAGCTAGTATGCAAGAGAGGGTTCAAATTGGTTGCTCATAGTAACAATGAAGCTGAATATGCTACGTTGGAAGCCGGATGACACATTTGTTTGAAGCATGGGGTTAGAAGGTTGAGCATAAAAGGTGATGCCTTGTTAGTTGTGAAGCAAGTGCTGGGTGTGTGGAAGAGCAAGAACACCTCATTGAAGGAAATGTGTTTCATAATTAAAGGCCTGTTAAAAAAGTTTGAGGCATGGAGCATCAGACACATTGAACATGCTCTAAATGGAGAGGCACATGAAGCAGCTCAAGGCATGATTGGGGAGCTATTTGTGTTGAGGACCAACTTACCTCTTTATCATGGCCGGGAAAGTTTGGCTCAAGAAGAGGAGTTTTTACCAACAGGAATCATTCCAAAGGACATTCAAAAGTCTAAGAAGTATGGCTTTGTGCGTAGAGCATACAGGTACAAATTGATTGGTGATGTCTTATACATGAAAGGGGCTGATCTTGTGTTGAGACGTGTACCTTGGCCGGAGGAGCTTTATAGAGTGTTGGAAGAGAATCATGAAGGTGCATGTGGCGGACATTTTTCTATGAAAATCACCTTGCATAAGATCTTGCAAGAGGGGTATGTATGGCCTAGTTTGCACAAGGATGTTCACCATTGGTGTAGGTCTTGCAACAAGCATTTGGGAAGAGAGTGTTGAAGCCAGAGTTACAAAAAACCATTTTGGTGTTTGATGTGTTTGAAAACTGGGGGATTGATGCAATAGGCCCATTACGTATCACAAGCAGGGGTAAAAGCTATATTTTGACTGCAGTGGACTATCTCTCTAGATGGGCAGAGGCTATAGCAGTAAAACAGATCACTGCAAAGGATGTGGCAAAGTTTGTGTATGATGAAATATGTTGCAAGTTTGGGGTGCCACTAGAGCTACTTTCAGATAAGGGGCCAGGATTTAGAGCTAAAGTGCTAGACTTTTTATGCGCAAAGATGAAGATTAGGCACCAACATACCACTCCTTATTACCCACAGTGTAATGGTCTAAATGAAAGATTCAATGGTGAGTTGGTACAAATTCTTTCGAAAGTGACAGAACACCAAGGAAAGAATTGGGACTTGGAATTGCCTAGTGCATTATGGGCTTACCATACTTCGGTGAAGATAGGTACAGGGTTTACTCCATTTCATTTGGTGTATGAAAAGGAAGCACTATTGCCTGTGGAGGTAGAGTTGCATGCGGTCAAGATGCTAGAGAAGTTGCTTGGGCCTCCTAGTGATGCATTCAAAGAAAGGCTCTTACAGTTACAAGAGGTTCAGCTGGATAGGATGAGCGCATTGGAGCATTATGGGCAGATGCAAGATAAGGCTTTAGCAAAGATAAATGCAAAGGTCAAAAGTAAGGGTATCAAGAAGCACGACTTGGTTTTGCGCTACAACAGTAAGCTGGACAATACCTTCCAAAAGAAGTTTCAAGTTAAGTGGGAAGGCCCTTTCAAGGTAGTGGAGTGTTTTCCAAATGGTACATATCAGCTGCTAACCTGGATGGGATTCTACATAAGTCAAGGGTAAATGGATTGCGTCTAAAATTGTATCATGCCAGGTTAATGATGGTGGAGCAAGATGAGATGTCTGTGGAGCAAGTAATGTGTGTGAGGGATGAGGAGACCTGTGACACGACGAGTCTCATATCTCTTTTTGTTGCTGCTGATCATGAATGATCTAGCAGGCTAGGGGATGGGCAAATCATGTCAGGAGTTTTTTGGAGCAAGGGATTGCGCATATGTACATACACATGCATGGTGCATCAAATAAAGAATTTCCCATTTTCCAGAGCCAGGTGGTTACGTGGGGCCCACATGTGTACAGGTAGGACAGCATGTACATAGTGCATCGATTTTCACTATTACTAGTACCAATGTGTTTTTTCTATAATAATGAGGAGTTGTTAGCGCGTAAAAATTCTCGAGGAAGCTATCCGTAGGCCGACGACATGAGGTAAGCAGGTGCATCACATGGCATCTAGTGGCGTCAGGAGGTCGAATGGGGTCAATATTTGCACGTGGAGAAGTGCGAACACAACGTGGGTGTTTTCTTGTGATAATTATGCAAAAATATCATCATGAGGACCATATTTTGTGGCCACTTCACGTGGTTGCGGGATGCATTATTGGAAAAAGCTGAGTGCCAGGTGTGCGGATGATGCAAAAAGGTGACAACTATGCACTGCAAGGTCAGTTTTTGGCATGTTCGGGGTCCGTTTGAGGTCAACTAAATGGCCAAGGGTGCCCAAGTAATAAAGATAAGTGTGGGAACTGAAAAACCAGAGAGGAGACCCGAAAAAACATGGAGAGAAGAGGAGGAACAGCCGCAACTGTGTTTTTGGGGTTTTTGGAACCTGTTTTGGCCGTAAACTGCTCATCCGAGATCGGATTTGAGCACTTTGACATTGTAGACTGGGGTTTTGGGCTGTTCCATACGCGATGGAGCTGTCCATTTTGCCAAATTCCTCACTGTTTTTCTACTATTTTGGCTGTGTAAGTTTCTCCTATGAACAAGCTTCTGCTCTAGTTTGTGATTGTATCTGGCTTATTTTACCCATATTGTGTGAGCTATTTGCCCCATTTGTGTTGGCTCAAGCTCAATTGTATCTAAACATCAGAAATTCTCCTCTTTTGAGCTAAGTTTTTGAGTGTGTGTGTGTGTGTGTGTGTGTGGTGTGTGTGTGTATCTCCCTGTGTGGAGTGGGCAAACGGATAGTCTCTCTCCTCTCACTCCATAGGTGTGTTCCTTGTCTGGACCAAGTGTGTTGTGTAAGCCGAGTGGTGCCCCATAGTGTGTGTGTATATCCTTCCAAGAGTGTGTGTCGGGTCATTATAGAGGCGTTTTGTGTGTTTCTGTCCCGCTCACAACGCGATAGCTGGGTCACCCACAATCTACAAGCTGTCCCTATCCGACAGTCCGTACAAGTTCCATTGGAAGCATGCCATGTGGCACGTCTGCATGGCTGATACGTGTCCATAACGGTAAACTTTTGCACCTTATATAAAGCTTGATCTTGATTTTTATTGGTGTTATACTTTTTCTTGTCCCACACGACGCGCGAAATTGCCTTTATTTTACTTCCCTCCACTAGTGCTACGCGTCGCTTTGGTGTCTCAAGGTCCCTTCGTCCCGCAGGACACGACGGTACCCATTTGCAAACCCCGGGTGGGGCCTCTATCGCGCGGTTCGGGCTTCTACTTGGTTCCACTAGGCAACTCCCGCACGACGCGATTGGAGCAGGTTGCACCTCCTGGACGTTTGGGCGTGCTAGTGAGGTTCATAGACACCTTCACCCAATTCCCGGAGCACTTTTCTCATTGTGTAACCCTCCCCCCTTATCGCTCTATATATCACTTTGGTGCGTACTTGTCGACCTTCACACTATGTCTAGGTAGCTTCACCGGTTCGATTTTTTCTATCTCTACCATGAACGAAGGTCGGGAGGATATTTTGGAGGAGAGTCCAAGTGAGAAGCTATTGGTTGCTATGATGGATGGTGGTGATATGGAAGTGTACACCAAAGCATATGAAATATTCAACCCTTTGTTTGATCTTGTAGTTTTGTTAGACAATTTGAAGGACGTCTTGTCAAAAGAATTCAAAGAGTTTGAAGAGGCAGTTGAAGGCAAGTGTTTGGTTTTAGATGGCAAGACTTATTGCCATCTAACCGAATTTACTACCAACTCAATTGAGAAAGGAAAAGTAACAAGGAGGTTTGGAAGATTTTCTAAGAAGACTTCCTTTGTTTGTCCACCTACCATTTCTTGTCAATTACATTCAAAGCCTTGCAACTTTGTTCCAAAAGAAGTTACCTTTCTTTTCTTTTTGTTCCTTAAAGTTGACATGCAAGGCAAAGCTGATGAAGTGAAAGATACAGATGAAGAGGTAACAAATAAAAATGTTTCCACAGTTTTGCAGCTTGAGAAAATTGAAATTCTAGAAGAGGAGGAAGTTGATGTTGCAGCTGAGGAGCAGGAGAGTGAAAATTTTGATGTGGCTCAATTTAGAGCTAGTACTGTCATTAAACACATGAGGTAGAGGTGTCTGAAGCTTCCCTTACTATTCCAAACCTTCCCTACTTCTATATCAATGGAAAAGAGTATATCCCTCTCCATCATATCCAGTGTCTGCTTAATATGAGGGAGGACTACTATATTGCAACCATTTCTGAAGCTTCTGAGGTGGCCAAAGATTTTATTGACACAGAAGAAGAGTCAAAAGAGGAGTTTTTTGTCACTTGATCTTCAGACATCCAATAAAGATTTTCTCCCTGCTCCTGATGCACTTGCTCTATGCATGAGAAGAGTGGAAGAGGAGAAACCAGCTTCCCTCAAAGATGAGGATTTTGAGAAGAGACTTGTTGAGCTTGGCATCCAATCTTTTGGCAGAGACTTTAAGCTGAAAAATTTGGAAAGGAAGTTGACATAAGAGAGATGACCGAATCATGCAATCTCCTTCAAGAAAAATTCATTGCCGAAGATGAGTTGCAAAAGGTAGATTTTCACCTTGATCTCCATTCTGAAATCTTTCTTTTTTTTCAAGTTTGTTTTAATTACCCATTATTTCTTGTTTTGCAGATTGAACTCCTTGACAAAGACAATTTTCTTGGGAGAGCTAAAGGCTCGAGAGGGAAAGCAATAGAGGGCTCTTCAAGAAGGGATGCCTCCTCTCTCATGCACTACATGCCTACATTGGATAGTGCCACCTTCTGTGCTTTTCCCATGCAGTATTCTGAAGATCTTGAGTTGCCAATGTTTGCCTTGAAGATATTGTCATGGTTTTTAGGGTACACACGCCTTCAAATCAATGCAAAAAAGATCATGCTACTTGAGAGAGCAGCAGCACTTAGAATATTTGCATATGCTGCAGGATTCAATGCCTCAAGAGAAGGATACTTTCTTTGCTACTCTAGCTA
Organism: Adiantum capillus-veneris; assembly: GCF_014529385.1. Taxonomy (NCBI): domain Eukaryota; kingdom Viridiplantae; phylum Streptophyta; class Polypodiopsida; order Polypodiales; family Pteridaceae; genus Adiantum; species Adiantum capillus-veneris. Next base: position 174,885,117 of record NC_140931.1, on the reverse strand, counting down.
TGCAGCAGCAGCAACAGCTGAGGAGACAAATGTCAACCTTCTTGGGGGCTATAAAAGAAGAAAATTTTTGAGATATAGGGGTGACATGCCTAGAGATATGAAAAAAAACAAAAACTGATGTAAATTTGACAATTGTTTGCACCAAAATATATTTTTTGAATTTGGATCTCTTTAGAAAGATTCGGTACAAAGTTTCAAAGTGAAGCATTAATCTCCATCTATGGTTGAGCAGCATGGTTGTTTGATCTCGTCCGTTGTAATTGCCTCCTATAGAACCAATTGAATAATTCCTTTAGTGCATTGCTCCTTCTTTGTCCGCCTCCCTTTCTCGTACATTTGAAAAAAGAAGTCCTCGCTTGATAGTGAGATTTTTCCATTCCCTGAGTATTCCATGTTGCAAGGGGTCCTTGTTTTGCAAAACATGGTCCATGCAGGTACACAATATGCTAAAAATTTAAAAAAAGTTAGTTGAACTCAATAGGATGCAATGTAAAATACTATCCAGACTTTAGAAAGTAATTGAATACTCACCAAGTAATATGTGATGTATTTTGCTCCCCAAGCATCTGTAATAGCAGTTATTAAAAGCTTTATTGTCTTTTTAAAGTCATCTGCATAAGTAGCAGAGCTAACTTGTTGTCTCAAAACTTTCAAAAAATTGTCGAGCTTCTTCCACACTTCCATGCGTTTGTTGGCTACATCTGGTCTACTTTTGACATTGGTTGTTATAACACAAAGATCCTTCCAGCAGTTCCACATAGCATCAACTTGTTTGTTGTCATGGTTACTCAAAAATCTTCTAGCTTTTGCTCCATCCATTGAAACATCTTGCAAAACATCACTGGTTCCTTTTGAAAGAGTGGGATCTTTTCTTAGATGCACTTGACCACCATGAAAACCCATTTGAGAGAGCAAAGCCTCGCATTTTTCTATGCACTTGTCTGCAATTTTAGTTGGCTTAATAGAATATGCATAATCAAGATGGAGTCTAAGCAATTTGTCCAAGATTCTAGTCTCTCCATGCATTGTGCATATATGTACATTTTTTAAATCTATTGTTAGAATTGGATCCCAAATCATAGAAGATGATGGGAAGTCGATGACGTTAACACTATTCCTCGATGGTGATTTTCCAACCTCGTGTTCTGCAAGCCATCCTTTTGTTCCAGTGCTTGCCATGCAATATAGACATGGATACTTGGTATTGGCCCTGTAACCCCTTCTACTCACCCCCACTGTGTCACAAACTTCTTGCATTTGAGAAGGTTGGACCAGTAAACCCATATCTTTCAGTAAATTTTGAAATACCAATTTCTTCTGAGTTTGATTTTTAGGAAGTTTCAAAAGTTTAAGAATATCACTTTTGCTCATTACCTAATTCAAAAATCTCACCCTTTCTTGAACATTAGACATATCAAATCCTAAAAGACTAGTCACATGCTCTCTAGTAATCTTTAATCTTTTTTTTCTTTGTCCAGAACCTTCTGTTAAGTTTACTACATCTCTCATTCGTTTTACTCGTGCTCTTAATCCTATTGGAGTTTCTTTTAAAGTCCGAAGCTGGTGATTTTCTTGTTTTAGAGATGCTATTTGGTTTTCAAGTTCTAAAATTCTTGTTGCATTTAAAGACAAAACAGTTTTGAGATATTGAATGTAATGTGTATGATCAATGTGTACATGAGATAACCTAGAACTATATCCTAGTAAGCCATCAACCCCATCATCAACAAATCTCATCAAATCATGAGGTGTGTGAAAAGATGGATACCTTCCAATGCTAGGATCCGGTGGATACAAGCTCCCATCTATACATATATCAATGTGTTTCTTTTCCTCGTTGCGAAGTTTTTGTGCTTCATTTGCAGTTGTAACTGGTCTTTGATAGACACTCCACGTAGTAGCATATTCCTGGCTTAGCTTAATGTTCAAGTGAAACTTGCGGTTATCACTAATGGAAGATGTATTAGTCATTGTAAGTAATGAAGGAGCAGAAAGTATAATGGAAATAACATAGCAGCAGAACAAGGTGCATCAGAGAAGAAGAGGTAAAGCTTGTGAAAGGTGAGAGAAAAAAGAGAGATTCAAAAGTGGAAACAACTATTTGCCGCCATGTGAAGTAAATGAAAACAAATTTCAAGGTGAGCCACAAAGGAATGTGAAGAAAACGATATCTTTTTGAATATTTAGAGATATGTACCTAGATACGCTTTAGATTGCGTAGATATGCTTTAAATGAACAAAATCGATAAATTTGGAGCCGTTTTGACCATAAACGGCTCTGCTAATTAGTAAGTTAACCAATTCCTTACACAGCCCTTTTTGAGTCGTTTTTGGCCCTAATGACTTGCAGCTCGTGAGCTGATCTGGCTTTGACAAATGCTGGTTGATATTGGTCACTCTCCTCTTTCTAGCATATCCTTGCGGTGTGACAACCAAAGTGCTATTATTCTTGCAAAAGACTATGTTCAACATAATAAGTCAAAACACATTGATGTCCATTATCATTATATCAGGTATGAAGTACGCAAAGGAACCATTATGGTTGAACACTTTCCAGGTGACCAAATGATTGCAGATATTCTTACCAAAGGCCTCAATGAGTCATGTTTCATCCTCTTGTGCTCGGAGCTTGGAATTGCTTCGGCCTCACTCTTTCTAGATTAACTTCTCTGCTGTTGTAATAGCTTTGTACACATGACATTGTAATCCTATAGGTACCATGCACTATGCACACTCCACATTTGCACATTGTGATCTCTGAGTCACTTGTATATTTGTACATAGATACACAATTCACTTTCACATCATCATTGCTGGTTCATATTTTCACATTGTATAGGGGCTTGGCTTTTTCCCTTGAACTCCCCAAGGGTTTTTTCATCCAAAGCTAGAGACCTTTGTTTGAGTGGGGATGTTGGAGCTATATATGGCTCACTCTACTCAACTTGGTCTCACTTATATATTTGTATCTTATCCTCAATATGAATCAATCTTTGGGAGCATACATGGTGTGTCTCTTGTCTCGTCTCTCTCTTTCTCTCTACATCTCAACATCTTAGAGTGCACAGGGTGTATGATATGGATATATCCGAAAGGGGAAGTTTTAAGGTGCATCAGGTTGTTTTCAACTAGTGTTGGATTAGGGTATCAATACTTTGGATGTAATCAACTATGCTTGCATCCTAAAATAATAATATGGCATCAATGAGAAAATTGATAGGACTAAAAAATTCATGATCATGTTGCTAGTCAAAAGTCCTTCATAAATGTTTAGAGAAAAAGGGCCAAGTACAGTACAAGAGGTCACTTAAATTATGGCGCCACATTACCGGCGTCAGTATATGTGTGTGTTTTTATGGAGGGAGCTTAAGTTTTTAAAATTTTGATTTTCAAATTTTCGACGCATGTTTCGACACTTTTTCCGACGTCAACGCGCATGCACTTTCCGATGCTTAAGCCGACATCTTTTTCGACGCCTAAACCAACTTCTGTACCAATGGAACCCGCGAAAAACAAAACCGCGGGCTTTCTCTACGCATTTCTCTTGTTTTTGCACGTTTTCTCAAGCTCTCTTCTTCCCCATCTCTCACAGATCTGGTGCAAAACAAGCCATCGGAAGTGTTAATCTTGCTTGTGGGTTAGCGCATAGCACTAAGGTGAGATTTTTTTCATGTTTACTTGTAGATTTAGGGTTTAGGGTTTAACTTTGTGTTTGTGTGTGCATTTTTGCAGGTTCCAGGACTTTTACACCAACTTTGATTGCTCAAATAGGACGAATATGAGTGCTTGAACCTTTAAATGCATATTAAGTTTATTTAAATTACTTTGTATATTAATTTAAAAAAATCATGCTTTAAAAGAAATTATGGTTTGTGATCATTTTAAATTATGAAAAAAAATTGTTTTGGTTTATGAAAAAATCTTGTTTTGAAGAAATTTTGTTTAGAATTATGTCGTTTTTGAAATTATGCAATTGATGGGGTTTATGTTTTAGATTAAGTTTAGGTTATAAGTTAAGTTAAATTAGGTTAGGTTAGGTTATCTTATACGTTAAGTTAAGCTACGTTGTTAGGTTAGGTTATACATTAGTTTAGGTTACGTTAGGTTACGTTAATTAGGTTAGGTTAGATTAATTTAAGCTACATTAGGTTAAGTTATATTAGGTTAGGTTAGGTTAAGCTACATTAAGTTAAGCTAGGTTAGGTTAGGTTATGTTATACGTTAGGTTAGGTTAAGTTAATCTACGTTAGGTTAGGTTAGGTTAAGTTATGTTCGACAATATGGCAAGCCATAGAGCTTACCCACAGTGCATATTAAAAACAACACAATGAGGATCCGTTCGTCAATACGGCAAGCCATAAAGCTTACCCACAACGCATATGCATTGTGGGCAAGCTCTATGGCTTTCCGTATTGCCAACGGCTCGCCATTGTGTTATTTATATGTCCGTGAGCGGTTTTCAAGTCCTAAAATAGCTAAGCGACCCTGAAAATAACACCATGGTGAGCCGTTTGGAAAACGGAAAGCCATAGAGCTTGCCCACAATGCATATGCATTGTGGGCAAGCTCTATGGCTTATGTATTGCCAAACGGCTCACCAATGTGTTTTCTATATGTCTGCAAGAGGTTTTCAAATCCTAAAATAGCTAAGCGGTCGTAAAAACAACACAATGGCAAGCCTTTTGGCAATATGGCAAGCCATAGATCTTGATTACAGTGTATATGCATTGTGGGCAAGCTTTATGGCTTGCCGTATTACCAAACGGCTCACCATGGTGTTGTCTATATGTTTGCGAGCGATTTTCAAGCGCTAAAATTGCCTTGTGTCCCTAAAAACAACACAATGGTGATCCATTTGGCAATACGGCAAGCCATAAAGCTTACCCACAAGGCATATTCATTGAGGGAAATCTCTATGGCTTTTCATATTTCCAACAACTTGCCATTGTGTTGTTTTTATGTTCGCAAGCGATTTTCAAGCCCTAAAATAGCTAAGCAGCCCTAAAAACAACACAATGGCAAGTTGTTTGGCACTACAACAAGCCATAGAGTTTTCCCACAATGCATATGCATCGTGTGCAAGCTCTATCGTTTGCCCTATTGCCAAAAGGCTAGGCATTGTGTTGTCTATATGTCTGCGAGAAATTTTCAAGCTTTAAAATTGCCTCACGACCCTAAAAACAACACACTAGAGATCCATTTGGCAAAATGGAAAGCCATAGAGCTTGCCCACAATGCATTTGCATTGTGGGCAAGCTCTATGGCTTGCCTTATTGCCAACAGCTGGCCATTGTGTTGTCTATATATTTGCGAGCGATTTTCAATCGCTAAAATTGCCTTGTGTCCGTAAAAACAACACAATGGCGATCCGTTTTGCCAAATGGATCTCCATTGTGTTGTCTATATTTCTGTGAGCGGTTTTCAAGCCATAAAATTGCTTCACAATCCTAAAAACAACACAATGGTGAGCCGTTTGCCAAATTGGCAAGTCATAGAGCTTGCTGACATCGCATATGCATTGTAGGCATGCTGTATGGCTTGCCCTTTTGCTAAACACCTCACCATTGTGTTGTTTTTATGTTAGGTTAGGTTAGGTTAGGTTTAGCTTATAGGTTAGGTTAGAGCTAGCGACAAATTAATAGTAGAAAAAATGCAATCGGACTTCAAAAGTGCACACAGACTTCAAGAACCTTAATATATAGTCATTGACCAACAAAGACGATATTATTATCGTGTGGTCCTAATCTCCGTGCACCTCTAGATCGAGGTGTGCAAGGATTGGGCCTGGCTAGAGAATGTGAGGTTGTTAGAGCTAGCAGCAAATAGTTGAAAAAACGAAATCGGACTTCAAAAATGCACATAGACTTCAAGAACTTTAATATTTAGTCAGTGACCAATAAAGACAAGATTAATATTTAGTCATTGACCAATAAAGACGAGATTATTACCCTGTGGTCCTAATCTCCGTGCACCTCTAGACCAAGGTGTGCGGGGATTGGGCCTGCCTAGAGACTGTGAGGTTGTCATGTATTGTCATGTACTTAGTAGTGTGTAGTTATAACAACTAGAGTGTTTTAATTATTTGTTGCATCATTGGTAGATAAAGTATGGACGATAGGATGGCATGTCCTTATGTGCATTGCAAGCATCAATCAAATCAAAATAACACAACACAATTCAAACCAAACACATAACAAGACACACTATCAAACCTCATATTCCAAAAAGCAACAACAACCTCCCACCAAACTCATATTGCACCAAACTTCAATCTTCCACTTCAAAAAGACAGACCACCAAGACATCTCCAACATCCACCCATCCACAAAAATACAACCCAACCAATCAAGAAGCACATCGACATGGACCATCCCAACAACACATTCCAACAAATTCCAACAACAGAAACAACCCAACAACCAACGCACCAAAACCAAAACCAACCATTGACATTCCACATACGACGATAGAGCAACGAACAAACAAGAGATGATGCAAAGTCATTGCACGTATTCCGTCTAACCAAAATCACAAATCTCACCTTCAACTGCAAAACACAAATTTGAAAAAACACAGTCACTCACAAACACACTCAAACTCACTATCACTTTTCACAAAACACATTCAATCCAAGCATGGTAAAGATCAAAACAGTTCATATAAAGTGATCAAAGCATGTTCAATAAAACAACAGAAGAAGCAAAAGTGAAAAGAATATTTCATTCAAAACACACACAATATGCAGAGTTGAAAATGGCTTTTACGAGATGAAAAATCACATCTTAATCCATCCAATTGGCACAAATTTTTAAGTTCATCTTACCAATCACCCAAAATTAAATGACAATCACAAAACATACAAGAAGAAAAAACAACACAATCGCAGAAAATCTACAATTCAACAATCAGCACGTGAAAATGCTACCAACAAACATCCACCACAAAATATACTTGTCATTATTGAAGTTTCAAATCATTTACTTCCACAGCAGGTCATGTCACACTTACTTTAATTCCATTAATAGATGTTGTGCAAATGCTCAATGAAGTTTCACATTCAAAAAGGATGCTTTAACACCAAAAGCTTTCCTTACTATGTAGATCTCATTATCAACTTCCAATCTTTATATTGAATCTCTTTACTCAAGAAATCCCGAAATGCCCTAAATTGATCAAGTTCCTCATATTACATCAATGGAACAAATTGACAAAAACAACTAATAGCATCCCTCGAATATATCATTCAAATCACAATTGAAAAGTTTATGAGATCTTCAATAACTCAACAACTCATGCAAAATCAAGTACAAATCAAAAAAACAACGCTTAAGATCGCCTTCAATTCAACAAACCGTGTCACTAGAACCTTACCTTTCCTCAGAATATCTTCAAAAGTGCCTACTTTCCAATTTGGCGCTAACTGCGACTTTCAGGACTCAAAGAAAATGGAGTCATTGATTCTGAATAGACAAGAGTGACAATTCAGCACTTTGTGATTGCATTTGTATAATTAATCATTTCTTCTTTAAGCTAACACTTGAGGATTGCTTGTGCTTGAATAACAAATTTGGATGAGCCTGTTTCAATTTTGTGGCTGTAGTACACAAATATGGCGCTTTGCTTCCAGGGAAGCACAGAAGTCAACCATCAATGAACAAAGGGTCATACTTGTTCATTGGTGTTAGGGCATCACATTTCATTCCTTGTGGGGCATGTTGAGAGTCGAGAGTGCACATGAATCACTCATGGCTCAACATTCAAGACATCTTGAAGAGAGAGTTGAAGAAAGTGATTTCTTGTGGTGGTGAGAAGGGGTGGTTCATAACTTGAATTTTTTGGCTAGGCCAAGACATCTTGAAGATGTAAGGAGAAGATGGAGTTGTTCGTGTTTTCGGTGTTGTGAGTAAGTTAGAAGTGTTTCGGGATAAAGAAAAGCGTGCGTAAAGAGAAGAGATGGATTGGTAAGGAAAAAGAGGTTGATTGTGAAGATGTGGGGCACATCCATCAAATTTTTAGAGAACAATGTGAAGAAAGTGTTGTGTTCATAACATGTTCCATCATGTTCAACAAAGATGTGAATGTTGTAATTAGCGGCGTTGGCGTTTGAGGTTCAAGTTTGATGAAGAGGCAAGGAATGAGGATAGAAGGTTGAGGTTGAGTGGATCTTATGGTGGATGGGAGTGGATGTCAGCAATTGTTCGAGCCTTGTTTGATTAGATCTAGGAAAATGGGCTATTGTGAAGATGTGGAGCGTGTGAAGTAGAGAATGAAGACGAAGTAGCGGGTAAGATGAGATTGATGTCTTTGATGATATTGATGCTCATCTTATGAGAAGACTAAGAAATGAAAATCTCTTTTGTAAAACTCTTTTGAAAGACACACTTTAGAATGTTGTCATGTTGAGGAACTTCTTTTTTAATTTGTTTTTTTTTTAAGCTTTCTTCTGTTAAACTGTCTTTCTTGTGGTGGGTGTTGCTTGTGATGCCATGGCGATGACGATGAGCCATACTCTTCTTTTTAGTTTTTCCTGTTACTCGATGGCATGTGACACGATGAGAACTGGGCTTGTTTTGTCTCAGTTACACACAAATCAGATCGAAGATGACACAGCACCTTTGGGTAGCAGGTCCCCTAAAACCTAGCAACACACCTCGTAGTCAGGGGTGTGTGGACCTGCTCCCCCCCACCTTGCAGTCTAGTGTGCCCCCCTATCCGACTGTGTGGGTTCACACGGGTGGTTCATCCTCGAGACGAGGTAGGCATCATTCTGGAGGCGGTGCTTGCTATGGTAGCGGTTCTACCGATGCGTCCACACCACAGAGAGAGCTTCCACCACTCTCTTCAGTAGATAGCTCACCGATTGGCACACCACGTACACCTTGGGGATTACATGAGCATGATCCTAGCAAGGTGTACAAGAGCAGGGATGGGGCTGTTGTGGCAGATAGTGTCGGAAAGGCCATGCGACAGAGGATTCGAAAGCTTTTTACAATTCAGTTTGGTCACTCTGTGATGGAGGTTTGGGATAACCTTGATCTTGAAAGAAAGAATTACATCTTTGAGGCCATTCAGAGAGAGTACAGGCCGGCAGAGGGGTACGATCCAGTCTCGAACTCCTGGATTTTGAGTGTGGCAAAGTCCACAATGTCACACCATCGGTCAGAGGCGAGAGACAGGTACAATGACGGCAGTCCCAAGCTGGCATGGTTGAACGCAAAGGAGTGGACGGGGATTACATGAGAGACACAAGACAATCCTGAGAGAGATGCAGCCAGAGCACGTTTGGAATCTATTGGAGCGTCACATCTTGGGAGTGGAGGCTACGATACGCTTCAACATGAGTTTGTAAGTATTATATGTATGCTTCGAATTATTGATAATAAATATGTTATTTGAATATTTATCTAATGATTAAACCATAATTTTGCAGGAAGTTGCCATGAAGCGCCTTCCGACACGCCGAGAGGAGAAGTATGGGTACAAGCATGACTTGTGGCCCTTCTAACCCAGCTGCAGGAGGAGGGAGAGGACGTCGACTGGGAGGCATTACCATGAGGGTGTTCTCACTCAGTGATTGTTTTCATATGTACAATTTTGTAGTGCTTATGTTTATGGTTTATGCTTATGTTTATGGTTTATGCTTATATTTATGGTATGGCATAGATGTTATGGTTAAGGTTTGACATTCAACTTAAGGTTATGGTTTTTCTATGATGGTATGGCAATCATTTGATGGTTATGGTTATAGTTATGGTTTTGGTTATGGTTATGGTTGTGCAATGATGGTATGGCAATCATGTGATAGTTATGGTTTTGCTATGATGGTATAGCAATCATGTGATGGTTATGGTTATGGCTATGGTTATGGTTATGGTTATGGTTATGGTTATGGTTATGGTTATGGTTATGGTTATGGTTATGGTTATGGTTATGGTTGTGGTTGTGCGATGATGGTATGGATGTTATGGTTATGGTATGACAAGCAAGTTATGTAATGGTTATGGTATGGCAAACAGGTTATGTTTATGGTCTTACAGTTTTCGATTCATGTTTTAATTATGGTTATAAAATTTTTATGCCGTTATGCCATGATCAAGCTTTTGAGTTTGTGGTTATGTTATTCTTACAATTTTGCTAATTTTCATATACTCGCTCTTTAGCGTCAACTTGTAGGTGGAGTGCGGCTGCTTGTGCACTCTTCCTTTGGGCAGAGAGAGTTGTTTTCTTTTGCTGCATGCAACATCAGTTCGCAACCCTCTCTACCCAAAAAAAAATTGCAGGTTTGGTCGTCTCGATACAGAATACGGTATGAGCATCGTACAAACTTCTAAATCACCTCCATTATGAAGCTTGTTCCGACGTTCCATATACCAATGGTCATACCAATGTTACAAAACGGGTGTCTCTTCCGAGGCCTATTTCAATGCTTTTTGGTTTTAAAACTAACTTTATTTCTTCGGTACATGTGCCAATTTCTGCACGACATGTTGTAGTCGTAGTTTCAATGAATACAAAGTCCATAGGCAATGTGGCATTGAGTACGAAGTTCATGACAAACATGTGCATGATGAGTTTGTTAGTTAGTCATTGTGCAACCATTGTAGTATAGCATTCATAGCAATCCAACTAAAATGTAAATTTGAAAAACAAGGAAGTTAACCCTGACCAAGAGCAGTACAAAGGCTATCTACACCTACCACTCGATCAATGGTCTTGAGAGATGTATTGTTTTTGCATTGCAAGCTCTACCATTCCTAATCAATGTCCTACAGTACTCGTTTGTGCATTGCAAGCTCTACCATTCCTATTCAATGACCTACACTACTTGCTCAAATGTTCAATGTACTCTCACTCAGTGCAGCATGAAGGGAAGTAGCTATTCCATATATGAAAAATTAAAAGTAGATATTCAATGACCTACACTACTTGCTCAAATGCTCAATGTACTCTCACTAAATGCAACATGAAGGGAAGTAGCTATTCCATATATGCAAAATTAAAAGGAGACAATGTGTGTACTAAAGTGACCCACCAAGCTTGTCGTCTATTCTACACCTATTATTATGCACAATCTAAAGCACAACCATCACTACAAGAGGGATTTGCAGCTAGGGAGGCCAAAAAAATTTACGGGTGTCGCTTAAGTGACGCCTATTAATTTTTTTAAACATTAATAAACGCATCACTTAGAGCATCACACCTTATGATGCTTATAGCGACACTTGCAAACCAGACGACCTCGCTAAAAACTTCAAAAACAAATCCCCAACTTACTCGCGGGACCATTTTCACTCTCGCGGAAAACGAGCAAAGTTTCCATACACAGAGCGCCATCAACGCTCGGTCTTCCACACCCCATCTCAAGCTCACAGTACCCCATCTCAAGCTGACGTAGGCCCCCGGCCCATCTGTCTGACTCTTCAATGTCCAAGTACACACACACACACACACACACACACAGACTTCACTTGAAAGAACTAAACTGGACTGAAAGAAAGAGAGAGGCAAGAGAGAGAAAAGAGACGATATAGGGATGTCCGGTCCCAACCCTCAAGGCCCCCCTTGCTCTGGGACTAGAACAACTACTTTCTTTTATCTTGCACAAATGTTCATACAATAACCGAATGATGGGATGCTGATGCTAATGGGCACTGATGGGATGTTGATGCTAATGGGCACTGACGTTGTGGTACTTGACAACGACGATGACAATGACGATGTAGGTGACGACGATGGTCTCGAATGATGATGATGACGTCAAGGCTGAAAATTTAAAACGCTAGGCGTTCTTCTGTGGGTCTACAATCTGCAACGGTATTGCGGCGAGGATCTGCAACAAGCGCCAATGCATGCAAAGCTGAAATGCAAAAATGTTAGCTAATCTGGGCATAGTTTGCAAAGTGTTGGCTGCTTTGGACTGACCCACACCAGTACATGTGTGCGAACTAAGTCTCCACGGGTGCAGAGTCTTAGATACGTAATGGGTAGTCATCAGGCTCACCTCCCAACCATAGAGCCAATATGGGCTCACCCTCGAGCTTGAGGGTATGCAACCAGTGGGCTAGTCTCTACTGCAAGAGTCGGTGTCCCATACCAACGAGCCCATTTACAAGTGTGCAAAGTCCTCGATACATAATGGGCGGACATCAGTCTCACCTCCCAACCATAGAGCCAATATGGGCTCACCCCCGATCCTGAGGGCCTACAGCCAATGGACTAGCCTCTACTGCAAGAGCCAGTGTCCCATACCAATGAGCCTACATAAAAATAAAATAAATAAAAATATGTAGTGTCAACTTCTATTCGATAAAAAAATAAAGTACAGGAGTTTGTTCTTATCGATTCAAGGTTCGGGTACTCATTATTTTGAATGGATTAGAGTGCTCATTCTCTTTTGCGGTACTCTATTTTTTAGGCTTAATCAAACTCAGGAAGAGGTCAATGATCAATTTGATCTCTTCATTGTCCTTCATTGCTTTGAGAAGCTCTTCAATTGTCAAGTTTACATCAAGAGAGAGAGTGTCTGGCAAATCAATTGAGGATGGATTACGGTCGCAGAAAGGCTCAATGTCTTACTCTAGGACCAGATTTTTTGTTTGATCATCCATTGCATCAATGTCGCTCTCTTCTTTGTTAGAGTAGTCATCATGTGCTAATGGTGTTAGGAGATGGGAATGTGTAGAAATCGTGTCGTTCTCTTGAGTTACATAATCTAAGATTCCATCTAAGTTGGTGGTGTCAAATATCCGACGTCCTGAAGGATCGATAGGCATGACTTGCCTTCATGGAATGAGAGAATCTATACAATTGTAGAAGACGGTCTGGTCAAAACGTGCTGGAAAAGTATATGGTTCTTGTGTTGTCGGTAATGATTTTGAAGAGTCAACTACCCAAAAAATTAGATGGCTTTTGTCTCATTATGGCTCTAGCACCTTTATACTCAGCATGAAACCAATCAATCTAGCTCCAATACAATTTGTGTTAACATAAGATATTCAAAATGATTAAAAAGAAACTTCAAAGTTAATAGCTTCCATATTTCTATATATTTATAAAATTTTATTACCCACTTCATTACAAGAGGTTACGTGCACTTGTGACGCTTTTGGCGATGGAAATACATTGGGTTTTTATACTCCTCGGCGTCGCTAAGACCGTCGCTAACAGCGTCGCTATGAGAACGTCGCTATAAGCATCGCTATAGGCACCCCTATATAACGAGGCGTATAGCAACGCATATAGCAATGGTTATAGCGACAATTACAGTCCTTTTGTAGCGACGTAGCATAACCTTATATAGAGATGCTTATAGCGACGCCCAAGAGTATAAACTTTTGGATGAATGTTTCCAGAATAGGGTAAACCTAAATGAATCCAAGATAAGCCCAGATTCACCTTTGAAAGAAAGTGCAACGTATAGACTAAAAGTAGTCACCCACAAGACAATATAACCATTAACTCCATCATGCATATTATTGTTTGCAGAATAAAGATACAAAACTAACAAAAGTAATTGGACGAAAGTAAATTGACAAAAATAAATCAACAACAATTATACACATCATACGCAAAATCACTTGATTGTTAAGCTTTGCAAATATAATAGTTACAACACAATTGTCATTATTGAGAAAATACATGGTTTTCCAATAGTTTCAAAAAGACGTATACACGTCATCTCATTATGCATGCTATGCCAAAAGGAAACTAATGCTATCTGGCTACGATTAGACTGATGTCGTTTAATCAGACGTCTCATCTCGTCCAAGCAGCATATCCGTCGAATTCTGTAGAAAAAACAATAAGGCTTTCTGTAAGTATAAACATATAACTACAAAACAATCTATTTTCTTAGCTTATCATTAAAATACACAAATGTAAAAGAGTAAAGTGAAATACTAACCATGCCGCCGTGAGAACTCAAAATGTCCATCAGGGCGTTTAAGCCCTTTCTGCCTTCGTACTCGCGCTCGTACATTGTGGGGTCACGTCTTGTCATCGACCACTATTCAAAACATACAAAGAATCATTATGTTAGAATTTAAAAGTACAAATAGATGTAACTACCAAACCTAAAGAGAAATACAAAAACACTTTCAAAATCGGCCCCAAATGATGATGCCCACCCACCGCTCCCCAAGTGGTGCGAGCTCCCTGCCTCTACTCACGCTTTGGCTGCCTCCTTCTGTTGCTTCCACTTGTCAGGATTCTCCCATGCTGCTCGCTTTGCATTCTTCCAATCTTCTTTGGCCAGCCAATCTGGTATGTTCCACCCATGATTTATTGCTTTTTGTACTTTAGAACGCTTATGCTTGCAGTATTTGCGCATTCGAACGTTTATTAGGTCTTCATTGAAGCACTCATCCCGACTAGACACGGGAAACTCGTCATGCAGCATGCTGATGACTCTGTCTTTTAATTCATTTGGCACTTCACTCTAAGTGTTTAGTATGTAGTGTCTAAACACCTGAGAGAAAAGACCACGCATGCGCGAGATCACCTTCTTGCCTTCATCATCCAAGTTGATGCCGCCGCTGATGTTGATCGAGTACGGCAAGCCCTCTCACATGTGACGTGTGAACATAGCTGTCTTGGTAGGGGTCTCTAGTGGTGTCTCGATGGGGGTATGGACGTCAGGTGTCTCCACTGGAGTCTGGGCACCAAAGCGAGGAGTTTCGACTAAGGTGACCCCCGGAGGAGTAGCTAGTGGTGTGTAGCCAGGAACGGCCGATAGCCACGCAAAACCTGGAATAGATGGCGATGCCGTGGCTTGTGTGGGGGCGAGCAAATAAGGGAAAGGTAAGGAGCCTCGTCAAACACGAGGCTGTGTCGAGGCATCAGCGGCGGCATCCCCACAGCAACCGCCACCGCCACCATTAGAGTGTCAATGCCTAGACGAGTGTGAAGATCGTCTCGTCGACACCGAAGCTTTGGAGCGCGTTGAATGCTCTAAAACAGAGGGAGATGCTGAAGGAGTGGAATGACATGATGGTGCTCCAAAGCGATAATGCTTCTCGTACCACCTCCTCTGCCGGGGTGGCAAAGAAGAAAGAAACTCATCATCATCCATACCTGCATTAAACACACGAACATTTAATCTTAATATTGAATGGAGAAGAAAACATGGACAAGTTATAATCTATACTATAGATAATAGGGAGAGGGATTTCTATAGAGAGAGAGAGAGAGAGAGAGAGAGAGAGAGGACTCTTAACGGGGGAGGGATTCCTATGTAGAGAGATTCCTGTGAAATTCTTGTGAATTTTTCTCCCGTGTGCATTCTACGTATCTTGTAAAAGATATATCTTGAACAACATACCTTTTATGTGTAATTGTGATAGCATTGCGCTTCGAGTGTGATGGAGACTGAGGCTGCAATTGCATAGGACGTGATTCGTCTCTGCTCATAGATGTTGCTCGTCCCTCCACTATATGATCGAGCCAGAGTAGTGCTTCTTAGCGTCTCTTTCACCTGATCAACTAGATCTAGTGGAGGGACGAGCAGCATCTATGAGCAGAGACAGATCATCTCCTTCGCAATTGTAGCCTCTGTGTCCATGGCACTCGAAGCACAATGCTGCGTTGGCATATCATACTTTCACGACACACCAAGGAGTGTCCTTGCTTGTGAGAACATACAGGTGGAGCATACCTGGAGTGGAAGCAATGATGATTAAACACAATTTAAATTTCTCAAGTATAGCTTATAGATAGGAATGGACAAAAAGCCACGTGAATACAATATATATTATAAACAGAGTAAAATTGTTCAAATACAATGTTTATGGCTTTAAGAGGTCTCTCTCTCATCCTCGCATAGCTCAGCATAACTCCCTATGTCTATATACAACATCCATTTGGAATATATTGTGCTAGCTATTTCCACCTCATCAACTATGTGAACAAGAAGATGTACCTGAATGGTTAGCATGGTAGTAGAAAAGTGTTTCTCAAACATGCACACGACCTCCATAGCGTTTACTTTGGCAAATGGTATGGACTCTACATTAATCTCCTTTTGTGAGATCCATTGCACCAACTTCACAAGTTTGTAGATTGTGTTACGGACGTCAGGAGACAAACATCTCTCAATGGCCACCAGTAAAATAAACTACAAAACACGTCTAGCAATGATATGAAAGTCCACACACAAATTTGTTACACAATTTCCACTATGATATATTCCACTTCAAACATACCTGACACATTTTATGCCAATCGTGTGACTTCAAACCGGTAAGCTTCCCTTCTTTAGTGAAACACGTTTGAAGCGAGTGCATTACGCCAGTGAGGGTCCGCACAGATCGAATGGTATCTTTTATTTTGCGTTCTTGGGCTCCTGTCAAAATCCATGGTGCTTTAGGGAGTTTTATCGATCCATCGAGTGCTATCTGCGGCCAATATTTCTCCATACGATCCACATTTCAAAAGTCAACCCTGGCTCCCAAATTATCTTTCTTGCCGATCAGATGGTCCCACAGCAGATTACCCACATTCTTGAATATGTGCATTGGATCGAGTAAGTGATTGATCATGAGTCTCGGCCAATATGGTAACTCGTACCATAAAGAGAGTCTCTTCATCCCTAGGGGCAAACCGTCATCACACATCTCCTTCTGCTCTAACCATGCTTGTGTAGACATCCTCGGTGGCTCTCTTCCCAAAAAGCCATTGCGTAACTCATGATTCTCTAGAAGATACACTTGATGACCTTCATAGATTTTCTTCTTCAATGAGGGTGCCTGGCGTGTATTAATTCTAGGTACATTTGTGACACATTCTCTATATCTGCTTGTTTGAATCCGTGCATGTATACACATGACAATAGATAAGCTTGAGAAAAACCAAGATTTATAGTGTTAGAGTTTGAGTGTAAATCACCTGAGCATTTTGTTAGTCTGGGATAGTCATGCATGGTCCACATTAGAATGCCTCTGATCAAAGCATTCCATCGACTTGTGTGTCAGCTCATATCTACCACTTCTATGCCAATCCATAGTTGTTGTAGCTCTTCCAATAGTGGACGAAGATACACATCCATATTCTTCACTTTACACCGCCCCGGCACAATCAAGCTTAGAAACAAGTGCCCCTTCTTGGTAGTCAACCACGGGTAAATGTTGTAGTTGACGATGACAACGCGCCATACACTATAAGATGTTGATCTCTAACCAAATGCATTTATGCCATCCATAGCCAGGCCTATGCACAAATTTTGAGCTTCCCTGGCAAAACGTAGCACACCATGAGAAGATCTATTCTCCTCGTGCCATGATGCTAGGGCGGCCATGGACATACATTCAAAGAAATGCTTGATGCGAGGAAGCAGAGGAAAATGTCGCAAAATCTTTTGTGGAATTTTTTGTCCGTGGAGATCTACTCGATATCTCTCGGAATCACATTTCGGACACTTCTGCATGTCTATGTATTCCCCTCTAAAAAGATTACAGCCGTTAGGACAAGCGTGAATCAAATTGTAATCCATCCCCAAGTTTCACAAGATCTTTCTTGCTTCCTCTCTGGAATCTTGTGAGGTCCCCACCCCGCCGTATCCAACGGCGGATCTGATTTGGTGAACCTGGTGGCCACTAGATCTATAGCGGAAGCAAACAAAGTGGTTCAGGGTTCAACTAGCGGACGATCTCTCATCACAAACTGAGTCGAGTTCGAGCCTACTAGCAAGGAGATCTAGCTCCACCTCGCAGGGGAAGCATGTCTAATCAATTATCGGTCCTAAAGCCCACCTTCCAAGAGGAGAGAAGTCTCGAGTTCCTTTTTCCCCATAGCTTTCAGAGGCACATACACTTGAGACTTCGCCGCTCTTGGGGCAATAAGTAATACTAGAGTCGAATTAAACACTATGGGGACAGAGAGTTCCCAACCAATCGGGACCACCCTTCTCATAGGCATTGGCAACCTGAGCCAAGCCCCCACTTTCCACCCCCACACTCACACTTCCTTGTGTTTCCTAATTACTACCACAATGGTTGTTCAACATAAAAATTCCTTGATTAGATTCCAAATCACAATGTTCGTTCAGACAGCCCTTCAATCAGTATTGCAAAGCAGCACCAAGACAGAGTTCTAGTAAAAATTCTACTCAAACTTATTCATTAAAATTCAAATGTTCTGGAGGTACAACATCCCCCCTCCAGCGAGAGTTTACTCCTCCCGTTGTCGCCTAGTTGCCCATACAACTAGGTATGTCCACCGCATAGAAAGCACGACATGGACATTCCCACCACATAGAAAGCAAGACGTGGGTTCCCACCACTTAACTAGCAGATGTGGGTATCCACCGCTTAACCAGCAGACGTGGATTCAAGAGCCCTTAACGAGGAACTCTGCCCCTGATCAGGAGGGGGTTCAGGACTAGTTCAACATTGGAAATAGAATGAACATGTCGAGCTAGATTTTCCCTAGCAGACATTATTTCCTATTGCAAACAGTATATCCATCAACCATTCTTTCCTACTTAACTTTAATATACGATTGAATTCAAATGCCGATGTTTCCGTCGGATTTCTCCAACATGTTCACGGGTATGTTTATTTCTAGCTAAACGTGTGCAATGTTAATTAAAAAACTTGAATAAAATTGTGACCTACCTCTTCCATTTCTTTGTCAATGGCCCGTGAGATGGCCGGTGCTTGCTCGTCCATGGGAGCTTTTCCTTTCCCATTCACATTGCTCGTTCCCGCCTCGCGGTCGTGGGCACCACCGAAGCGAGTTCTCTTAAACCGGGGCCACGCACTCACTCGAAACCAAAAGAAAAAGAGCTAAAGTCCGAGAGCGATCGAGAGCATCATAACAAACCAAATTGTAGATTAGAATCATTAAAATCTTCCTTATGCAAGAGATTAGATTTTTCCTTCGAGACCTAGCAATTTTATGGGTAATTCTTTACTTGCCCTATGGGAACTGGCTCTAAAGTTAATCACTTGGCTTAGATGATTAAGAAATTCAAAATTTTACTAATTGATTTACAAGAGAGATGAAGTAAGCAAGCTCAATCACTTTCCTAGTGCAATTTGAAGATGTAGAATTACCGCAAGCATGTGTGATAGAAAATTCTCTTCTTATTGGCCTAATGACGGTTTAATTTTAGCCTTAATCACATCTTAATGTGAGAGAAGTTTTTGAATCTAATAATTACATTACTATTGAATGGTAAAAGGGTGAATTTCATCAAATCTACATTATTACCGCGACTGACAATTTATTAACTATGCTGCCTAGAGAAAGAAATCTTTCCTAATCATGTATTAATCATCGATTAAGAATGATGAATGGTTGCATAAATTAGCTAATTGAATGATGATTATGTAATGGAGTATAGCTATGTAAACTTAAAGAGCAGCTATTGGGAATTATAGCTAAAAGTAGGCATAGTAGACGAAGAATTTGGGAGAATAATGATGAGAATTAAGAAGAACAGGAATTAAACCATAATTACCGTGATTAGGGGCTAAGAATCCCTTGATTTTTCTGATCCAATGAATCCTCAAGATGAGAATTTGGGCAGCACCTCCCTCCTTGCTTCTCCTTCAAAAATTGTGTGTGTACCGACAGCACCTCCCCAAGGTGTGTGTAGGTGTGTACTGGGTGTGTGTGTGTGTGTGTGTGTGTGTGTGTGTGTGTGTGTGTGTGTGTGGTGTGTGTGTGTGTGTGTGTGTGTGTGTGTGTGTGTGTACTGGGTGTGTGTGTGTGTGTGTGAGCATGTGTGTGTGTGTGTGTGAGCACACCCTTAAATAGGCTCCTCCAAGATGAAAATCGAGCAACCTTGCTATTTGCATCTGAATGAGCACTCAGTTAATGCATGGCAAGTCTAGTTTCCTGCCTACCAAGTGTTCAGTTAGCTAGTCTAACTGACTCTCACACTCACTCTCAAGCTTGGAAACTCTCCCACAACTCCCACAAGACAAGAGGGCGCCCCCTAACTGCTAAAGCATGCTCTGAGTGGCCTGGGACCTGTTCCCACACAGCCTCAAGCCTCGGTGCCTCCCCTCACAACTTTAGGAAAAATTGGTTTTAGGCTAAAACAGCCCATACGAGTCGGAATTTAATGCCGTAAATTGCTATACTAAGCTCTAACTAAGGTGCACTGGTCCAAGTACCTGCCATATTTAGCAGCCCTCGAGGTTTGAAAATGCATTTTTTTCAAATGCGAGGTACGGGTGCAGTTTTTCGAGACGGTCAAAACTAGACGGGTCGGATGACCAAAAACTTACTATTTTTGGAAATTTTTCACAAAAATTATTTTAATTCACATTTGGAAGCTTTATAACATTCTAAAGAACATGGCACTAACAGAATTTGAAAAACTGCTAAAAATAGTAACTTTTTTCATTATGTTCATTTCATGGTACAAGGGTGCTCTTTTTGGTCGGGGTCAGAGACCTTACAAATCTGGTATCACATTATCAGTTGGCAGTATGTGCTCTTTGATCAATCTACACAGCGGAAAAATGAGGTACACTTGTGTAAGTAATCTATCAGATCATTATACATCTAGAATTTTTTATTGAAGTAAACACATTGTAATAGATCACCTGAAAAGCGTTGTGACACTAGTGTCACTGCATCCAAACTTTGCCTGCATATTGAGAAGAACCAGGAGCGCCTTCAATCTAGATACACGTGCTCCATCATACAATGGCGTATCGGCTTCACTTTTCATATCATCATAGATAAGCATTTTTTAATCCATGATCGTCTCGATCATTTCATCGATCTCGGGCTCAAACATTGCCTTGTTGGGAATGTGGTCTGCATGATCATCCTCCGAGCTGTCAGAGGCTACATCTTGTGGCCTCATGTATGCTGCTTGACCAAAGCACCTGCGAACACGTCTATTGGGTTGCAAGATTGCTGCCTATTGGCCAGGTCAGAGTCCAACAAGTTATAATTGGCAACAACTCGATCTATAATAGATGGATCAAACTCACCAAATTCGCAAACATGCTGCAAAAAAACAAGTCTTGTTCATTGCACAGCATGCTTGCATTGATTACAAGGACATAAGATCCTTGTTGAGAGATAGGTGTTTTGGTTGGACGGCCCCACATCCTCGTCACTACTCATAATGAATGTAAAAACCGTATAGCTTGAAATAAATTTAATCTTCTATTGGCATCCTCCATCTCTCTCTCTCTCTCTCTCTCTCTCTCTCTCTCTCTCTCTCTCTCTCTCTCTCTCTCTCTCTCTCTCTCTCTCTCTCTCTCTCTCTCTTCACATTGTAAACTACCTCACATTCTCTAGTCATGTCCGATCCCCGCACACCTCGGTCCAGAGGTGCACGGAGATCAGAACCACCAGGTTATAATCTCATCTTTATTGGTCAATGCCTCTATTTGTGGGTACAAGAAATCTACACACCCAGGTCTACATGATAGTGCATGTGGTGGACAAAACCCCTTTGCCTCTTCTCTAGTTGTAGCAATTCACAGCATCTTAACATCTCTTCACAGCAGATCCTTGTTCGAGGGATTACTTAGCACACATTACATGTTGGCCTCCAGTTCATGCCGTTGAAAGAGTTCCAGCTTAAGGAAGGTCGCATCCGAGGAGAGGGGATCATGTTGACACCCCTAACTCTAAATTTTTTTGGAAGATGAAGACTTTAATATAAAATATAAAAATAAATCCAAAAAAAAATCAAAATCAATTGAATTGTGATTCTGGAATAATTGAACATGGTTGGGTGGGGTTGTGGTACGTGTTGTTGGTGTATGGGTTTTGTTGTTGGGGGTGTACCCTAGTGTTGGGCAATTTCTTTGGGCAGCCCTTCATTGACATTTAAACTAAATCTTTTAATTTAATCTAACCTAAAATTAAAATCTAAATAATTTAAATTTTATTTAATCTAAATTAAACTCAACTTAAACCTAAATAATCTAATCTTCTTCTCTAACCTAATAATGTAATGTAACTTATTGTTTACAATTAATCTATCTTAATTGTCTTAATCTTAAATCTAAGTTAATCTATCTTAACTTAAACCTAATCCTATTCTTAAATTCTAAATAAATGTAATCTAGCTTAAATTAACCTAGCTAATCTTAAATCTTGCCTCTATTTAAAATCTAACATGAATCTAAATTTAACCTAATCTTTAACTCAACATAAAATTAAATCTAATCTAAACCTAAATGTAATCTAACCTAATTTTAAATTTAGTATAAATTTTAAATATAAGTTAAATGTAATCTAACTTAATCTTAGATCTTAATTTAACCTAATTTTAAATCTAACCTAACCCTAAATCTTAATATAACATTTCAATTCGTATTTTCTCTACTTTATCTCTCTCTCTCTCTCTCTCTCTCTCTCTCTCTCTCTCTCTCTTTGTTTTCTCCCCTTACCTCTCTCTTTTTGTCTTCTCCTCCCCTCTCTCCTCTCTCTTTGGTTCCTCCCCCCCCCCCCTCTCTCTCTCTCTCTCTCTCTCTTTGGTTCCTCCCCCCCCCCCTCCCTCTCTCTCTCTCTCTCTCTCTCTCTCTCTCTCTCTCTCTCTTCCTCTTTCAATGTGTGTGTGAATGCATTCTTTGTTTATGCACATGTGTGTGTGTGTGTATGTGTTTTTTGTTTATGCATGTGTGTACTCTCTCTCTCTCTCTCTCTCTCTCTCTCTCTCTCTCTCTCTCTCTCTCTCTCTCTCTCTCAAAGGCACAATGTGTGTGTGTGGTGTGTGTGAGAGAGAGAGAGAGAGAGAGAGAGAGAGAAAGAGGGGAAGGAAACATGAGAGAGAGAAGAGGGAAGGAGCATACCTTTCTCTCTTTCACTCCTCCTGTATGTGTGTGTGTGTGTGTGTGTGTGTGGGGGGGGGGGGGGGGGGGGGGGGGGGGGAGGGGAAAGAGAGAGAGAGAGAGGGAGAATACGGGTTTACCTCTTTCGCTTGAGCGTCAAAACTCAGATTTGAGATCTGAGTTTTTGGCGCTCTCGGTTTATTTTTTACCCCTGTCGGCGTTGCCATGGGCATTGCTACGCAACAAAGAAAATAGCGACACCCATAGTGACACTCATAGTGACGCCGTGGATTTTCACTTTTGACCGTCGCACTACGAGCGTCGCTAATGTGAAGTACCTCTTGTAGTGCTTGCAAACATAGAAGTTGAGTTCATAAGTACCAACTGTGATTCCCACATAGCCAAGCTCTCATCAATAGGGTTTGTATCTCTTGCACTTGTACGTGATTGCTTCCTACAAGATGAAACAATGCAAGAGTCTTGAGTAATGCATCGTTGATCAATTTTGTCGACTCAAAGGTGTTGTCCATAGGTCCACATGTTGCTATACGTGGATACCTAAAAGTATAGAGCCGAGTACATAAACTCCAAGTAAGAGTATTAAAAATTCAAAGATCTTCATAATATACATTCATAAAGAATTTCAAACAACTTTGTTAATATACATTCATAGAAGAATTAATACTTTCCTATCACAGCCAAATCCAATCTCTCTCTGCTCATCATCTCCCTCCAGAATTTCATCTCTGATACGTTTAGATAACCATGAAAGAATGAAAGGAGGTTCATTATTGGTAGATTTGCTAGCCCTTTGCCTTCTTTGTGGGTTGCAAGCTTTCTAGTACTCTTCAAAAAATCTTTCCATACATTGTGAGTTGTATATAACACATGTGGATGTGTTCAAGTGTTTTGTTGCTATGAGCTTGCGAGGAATGCTTTTTCCACATAACACCTCATGTGACAATGTAGGAGATTCTTCCATTGTCCCATCATCGAGAAGCAACTAGGTCAATACGCTCGAGGTACTCTGAAAGGTAATACATGCACTCCCTAAGCACCCATCCCTCGGTCATTGAACCCTCTGGTTGTGCTCTTTGGCGAACAAGCCCCTTTAGAACTCCCATAAATCTTTCTATAAAAAATATCCAATGAGTGCTAACAACACCTACAATGTCTATCTCATCCATAAGATGAATGAGTACAGGGACACTTGGATATCGAAAAAGGATGAATGAGTACATGGACTTGGATATCGAAAAAAGATGAATGAGTACATGGGCTCGGGCATTATCTCCATCGCTTGTAATCTCTGACTCTGGATCGATTATGGGTCCTTTGATCCACTTTAGGTATTTATCTGCGGGTGTCATCCGGGTCGGAAATTATTCATTCTTGACCTTTCCATTGAAATGTCTAGTTTATGCTCTTCGACGTAGCAAATTATTTTCGAGCAAGAATCGTTTGTGCCGAAGGTATATATTTTTATTGAGATGCTTAATACATGTAAATTTCAACCAATCACTGCATGAGGGACAAGCTTTATAACCTTTGATTGAGCACCCTCCATCCATGGTAAAATATTAAGTATGATGATAAAAAATAGAATGAAACAAAAAGTATATGCATGTATTACTTAAACACAAACCAGTATCGGCATAGAATCCGTAGCCAAGAAAGTTGTGTATAGTCCATGTTAAAATTCCTCAAACTCTGAATCTCCTTTCATTTTTCGGTTTTTATATGTCAAGTACAAATATCCCTCTCCACAACACTTGGAGGTCATCAATTAGAAATTCCAAGTATACGTTAATTTTTTTAAATGCTCTTATTCATAGCAAATAAAGGGTGGCAGATTGTAGTTAACGAGGACTACTAGCCAAGTAGATCATTTACTTGAGCATATGGAGAATGGATTCACATCATCCAAGCCGACACCCATCTTAATGTGTCGTCGCTCTACTTCAAACTTAGACCATTTTGTATTGATATATTTGAATGCAGGACAATCCGATCAAGAAATTATCATAATCCCCTTCGTACTTTCATTCTTTGTTTCCCATTGCATAAGTCTCACTAAATTAAGGGTTCAAAATTTGTGTTGTATACGAGGTGCCAACAAAAAATGTCGAAGCACCTTACAAGAGATTCGTCCACTTGTATCTTTATAAGGAGATGTTTTACATTTTGGACATGCGTTTTCATTTTTGCATTTGTCTCTATACAAAATATAATCATTGGGACATGCGTTTATGGTGTTGTAATTGAGTTCAAAGCTTGCTCAACATCTTCATTAGGAGAAATATGAACCTTGCATGGGCCTTGTAAGGAATCCTAATTTTTAGGGATTAAGGCTAATGGTGTGTGGGGTTAAGGGGACAAGGGCATTCAAGAAGCTAGTTTTGAGACCTAGGAGGTCACCTTCTCTCTCTAGCTTTTTGAAAGTGAAGGGAGTAAAGAGGTGTGGCCACATCATAGAAAAAGTTATTTTTACTTATTTTTGACTTAAAACTCCCCCCCAACATATATCCATATCAAAAAAGTATTTTTTGACCTTTTTTTAAACTTACAAGCACTAAAAGTCCAATTTTTCAAAAAAAAAACTTTCTTCTCTCTTCCTCCTCTCTCCTTTCTCCCTCTCCTCTTCCTCCCTACCCCCTTCCTCTCCTCCTCCTCCCCTCTCTCTCCCTCTCCCCCACTGTCCCCTTCTCTCCTCCCATGTTCCTCCCTCTCCCTCCCTGCTGCCTTCTCTCCTCCTTCTCCACTCTCTCTCTCTCTCTCCTCTCTCTCTCTCTCTCTCTCCTCTCTCTCTCTCTCTCTCTCTCTCTCTCCCTCTACCCCCTTGTCTCCTCCCATGTTCCTCTCTCTCCCTCCCCCCTCTCTCTTTTCATCCTTTGCTTCCTCATGCAACAGCTACCATGGTGCTCAAGTACATGCTTGTTCGCAACGTTTGCACCGAAGGCCGCACGTGAGGGTGAGCAGAGGTCGTCCCAGGAACGTCGTACCATGGGTAAGATTAATGTTGATGGTTCTTCAATATCTTGCCAATATCATCACATATTTGAATAAAACACCCCTTTATGCAAGGTAACAATATACTTCTTACTTTTGATTGTGTTCTTCTTATCATAAACTTTGAAGTATAAGGTGTTGCCTCTACTTGTTTTGTAGTGCTTGGCACAAAGGTTGCTTTTATGCACAAATAGTGAAAGGCTGTAGGTTAAAGAGGACAAGTGTCACCACTTTTCCTCTAAAACAGTCTTCTTTGTTACATCTTGCAGGTATGTGCTACAAATCCATGCTTATTAGGGGTGGTAATCTCATCCTAATGTATATTTTAGGATTTTTTATTCCCAATTAGATAGAAATACTTGCAAATTTGTATAACATATACTTAACAAGTGTCTTCATTATATAGCTTGCAAATGTTGAATTCATACATGTTTTTGTTTCAAGGTGACCTCTTGCTATGCTAGTTGAGTGGAGTTGTTTGCAAGAATGGCTCAAGGAACTAGCATAACATGAAGCTTTTACGGTGGCACAAAGCTCTCCTCAGCGGCAATGTGGCTCCCACTACATCAAAAATCATTATGCTAACATGGAGAGGTCCCTAGTAGGACAATGCAAAAACTTTTCATCAGCAGCAACACACCCTTTCCTAACATGACGGCACTCCTACCAAAGATGTTTTTATGTGATAGGTCACCCCAGGAGCATACCATGTCATGGAATGGATGTAAGAACTATGACCGCACTACTCCTTCGAAGTTGTTCACAGATGTATGTTTATCAAAGTTAATGAGAAGAAATTAGGACTTTTTTGTTTGTTGATGTGTAAGAGCACTCTCGGTCTACCATATTTTAGATTGTTTGATAAGTTAAATAAAATTTGTAGTCATTTAAAGTGTAATTTTGTTTTTGTTTGGTAAGATTGTACATGAGAAGACATAATAAAGTATAAGAGATCTTGACGGAATAAACCTCGATTAGATTCCTACCATGCACTTGTGACACCAGACCTCTCCTTGAACCCTTTGATTTCTATCATTGTGGGAAGTAATAACTTTCTTAGCAATAAATTTTTTTTAAAGGAAATTTTGGTTATTTTAAAGTTTGTACACAGTTTAGGAGTTCATTCTGATTGTTTTCCTTCAGTTTCAATTTTTGATCGAGGCCACTCCTTGGAGGTGTTAGGGTGAGATTTTGAGAAAGTTTTGTATGTAGGAAATGCAGTCCTCAACACAATAAAAAACATTGGTTCTCTGAGTATTTTCAGATTCCATGGTTTTAATGCTCGTTCGAGCCCGTAGATTAAGGAAAAAGTAAGAAATGTCTGTTTTACATCATTTTTTAAGAAATTGCCAACTTGCACGTTGATTTTTGGAGAATCCGAGTAGGATATGATTTTTTTGCATCGCACGATGGTCGAAGAGCACGACGAGATGAACAAATTTATGTGAAACAAGCCCAGACAGATTCGGAGCCAATTGAACACTAGAAGCTCTTGAAAACAGCCTAAAAGTTCAAAAAAAAAACTGACCACTTGAATTATGGCTATGCATCAAAAAATTTCTTGTACTTGTCATTTTAGGGCCCAGGGACCCTCAACATGAGGGACCGACCACAAGGGCGTGCAAATTGGCCATCCAAAAATTGATGGCCAATTTGCGCACCCTTGTGGCCCCTCATGTTGAGGGTCCCTTGGGGCCTAAAATGACAAGTACGGGATTTTTTTAATGCATATCCATGAGATAGAATTGGGTAATTTAATGGATTCATAGCACCCACACCCCCCACCCCCCCCCCCCCCACCCCCCACCCCAATGAAAATAGCTAAACATTGTATCATGCCATGCATTAACAAAAAGCTTGTACTTGTCATTTTAGGGCCCCAGGGACCCTCAACAAGAGGGGCCACAAGGGCGCGCAAACTGGCCATCCAAAATTTTTGGATGGCCAGTTTGCGCGCCCTTGTGGCCCCTCTTGTTGAGGGTCCCTGGGCCCTAAAATGACAAGTACAAGATCTTTTAAATGCATGGCCACCCATGAGATAGAACTGGGCAGTTTAATGTGTTCATAGCAACCCCCCCCCCCCCCCCCCCCCCCCCCCCCCCAAATGACAAATACCTAAGCCTTGTATCATGCTTATCAACCATTTTTTACTTCCTTGTGTCCATCCCCTGTTCTTGGAAATATCTTGGTCCCTATTTGTGCCTGGATGGCCATTCTACGCGTCGTTGTGGTCCCTCTTGCTGAGGATCCCTAGGGCTTCAAAATGACAAATAGGGGCTTTGTTTTAATGTATGGCCATGAGATAGAGTTGTAGTGTTTGATGTCCGGAGTATTCACTATGTAAAATTTTCCTATATCATGTGCGTTCACCACAATGGATTGAAAGTATCCCTTATAGGCCTTACCTACACATGTTTCTGTAACTTTACAAGAATATAAATTCCTTTCTGTTGAACACATGTGCTATGTTACATATACTTTAGTGAACTCCCAAGGTCAAAGGCCTCACAAATTTTGTGCACTCAGAACATTTAGCACTAGAAATCAACCAAACAAGGAGCCAATTTTTACTTCCTTGTGTTCACCTCGTGTTCTTGGGAATGTTTTGGTTAAGCCATTTCTTTGGTATTTGAAACCACTTGTGACCCCTATTGTTATAGTATCCAACCAAAGGTTTCTTGATTAACAGTTATATAGGTTCGAGTCATACATATCTTCTATGTTAACAATGCATGTATCTATAATTTATGTTTACACTTTATCTATCCAAATGAGCTACATAGTAAAAATCAAATCCGCAATTCAACAATTAAGTTCACAAGGTGATAGCTCTTGGTATGATCTTTAGCAATACCAAATAAATAGCTACCAATAGCAAATGACTAGGGATATTTAAGAAGGTTTGATACCAAAAACTTGTCAACACTACTCAAAAAGGTGGAAAGTCAAAGACTTTATAATATATATGACGAAACAAGAACCAATAATAAGTCACCCCTATATATCTACCCCTCCATCTCAAGTTGTCATTTCTCTAAGTCAAGCTTGGCATAGGCATAGTATGGAAACAATAACATTTTGGAAAGCAAAATTTAGCTTTCTCAACTTTTGAAATGTTGCTATTGATATATATTCAACATCCCCAAATGAGGACATCTTGACAAAGGTTATGATCCACGTAATAAGAATAACCATTAGTGATTAAACTGAAATCAAAATACTGCATGAATTTCTTCATGGTGGAATGATTAAGACTTGAAACTTCAAACATCTTACGGGCAAATCAGAATATCCATAAAAATCAACAATATTTCTCAAATCTGTATAAAACTCCAGTAATCTAAATTAAATACTCTCACTCAGTGCGACACCATTTAACAAAAAGAAATATTTATATTGCATTTATAGAGGAATCCAGCCTCATAAAAATAATTACAAATGGAGACAATGTTGTTGTTGTTAGGCTTCTCTTACAAGTATTTCTCTTTCTCATCTACAGATTCATATACACGAGTATTTGTGTGTCTATGACACTAGGGAAGATAGTAGTACTATAGGGATGGCTTTTCTAAGAGCTCCTAGAGAGTACCTATTGGTTCAAGATTCTACAAAAATCCTACTATTCTTATCAAAATCTTTTAACATGGTAGTGAAAGGTTCCTCACGGAACAAAAATAGGGTGATTTCCATCTCTACACATGGTTGCTTGCTCATGTCCTCTCAAAACAAGTTGACTCTGTAAGTAAACAACAGATTATGTGAGCACACAGTTATAAAGTACAAAATGATATCATTCTAATAATCTAACAACTATACAAAGAATAAATTATAAGAAAAATCTTTGATGACTCTCCATAGATAACACAACTTACTTACATTGTGAGACTCAATCACATGCTACAAAACTATAGATGGCGCACCAAAGCCATCAACAAAATAGCACCACCCAATGTTATGAGGTGTGAAGCCTAAATATTGAAAGCCATAAAGAGGTTAATTCCCTCCAGCATGATAAACTTAAAGACGGAGATGATCTTAAGCTATGAATGTAAGCTACAAGGGTAGTTTTCTCACCATTCTATCTTTATGTTGGAGATGAATCCTTGCAATTCCCATGCACTATTCACACCTCCTGTTCTTGTGGTATGCAAGTCATGTCAGTTTATGCTT
Source organism: Adiantum capillus-veneris (assembly GCF_014529385.1). Lineage (NCBI taxonomy): Eukaryota > Viridiplantae > Streptophyta > Polypodiopsida > Polypodiales > Pteridaceae > Adiantum > Adiantum capillus-veneris. The sequence goes on along the minus strand of NC_140931.1, from coordinate 174,855,193 downwards.
TTTCCACCTTCGGGAGTAGAGTTTTCCATGTAGTGCGAGTGAATGAAAGTAGAAGGAGGAGAATCTTGTTTCATGCTCTGATGGAGGTGAGAGAAGGGAGAGGAGCTAGCTTGGTGTGGAACTATGTGGTAGGCAAGGGGAAGAGATGGGGGAGAAGCTTGCTTGGTGCTACAATGGAGATGGGAGAAAGCTAGTAGAGAGATAATGCTGGACTATAGGGGGTGCATGTGGTTGTTGCAGCCATGGAGAGCTTGGAAAAGGGTTTGTAGAGAGAGAAAATCACTTTTTAGCTATAGAATAGGTTTGGGAAGACTTTGGAGGGTGGAAAATGATGTTTTAAATTTTTTTGAAAAAATCTAAATTTTTGGAATTTTTTAGTGCACGTTTTTTACTTTTGGAGGTCAAAATTACTTTTTTGACCATGAAATAGGTTAGGCGACCTTTTAAGGAGGGAAAACTTGAAATTTGAAATTTTTAGTGTATTTTTAAATCCGGGCCAACAAGTGGGGGAAAAAAGGTCAAAGTGGTCCCCCCCTCCCTTTCCCTTAGCCACCTCCCTTACCTTCTCACTAGGTAAGAGGCCATTAAGAGGTGTAAGGCTACCTTGTCCCCCTACGTTTTTGAGGGTATAGAGTGTGTCCACCACCCTCTTTCTATTGGCTGGCCTCTAATTAACCTTAATCCCAAAGGGCCCCTAGAGGGTTCATATTTTTCCTAATGTTTCACTTCATCTCTTGATGTTGGAAGGACATTGTTTGAGGGTAAGAACTTTTGAGATAGTTAACTACAACATTTTGAGCAAACACCACATACAGATTAAGTATTAAAACATTCAAAAATAATACAATAAACATTAACAAATTGATTAAGCAAAAACACCAACTAGTATCGATGTGTAAATCTCAAAAAATTGATATATAATTTACAAATGCACACTTTCTATATACACTTAAAGTACATATTCAATCTAAAGGTGGAGGTGCTCTTTCTAGTCTACAAAATTCGTAATTCATTAAAAGTTCATCCCCCACACGTAATGATCTAATTATATATACAAGAATATATCTTGGAACATCTCTGCTCATGTATTCTGGTTCCTGCCCATTTTTGCATTCCACCAATGTGCAATCGGTCCGTGCATTCCTTTTCCGACTACTATTTTAAGCCAGCTATGTTTTCATATGTATATGGTCTACCATCTACATAAAGTCTTTCACTTTTTTCATGGTTAATGCCTCTATCAAAAAGGGATGCTACATTGAGACACAAACCATAAACGATCATGCTATGGATGTAGCACGCCAATCCCATCCATATATGGGTTCACGAAGTACATAAGGGTCACCTCTGAATGTGGTGAGACTTGTAGATTTTGTGCAATGAATAGGCCACGTCCTCCATTGAGAAGGATAGAAGGAGCTATCATGTAACGAGCACCCCAAAAGCTAAAAACCTCACCATCTGTAGGAAGAGATCTTCATGTCATTCTTATAAAATAAAACAAATTCATGGCGAGCGAAACTTGCTTAAGACAAGTGAGACAAGTAAAAGTAGATAGGAGGCAAGGGAAAACTTGGGGGGAGGGGGGGGGGGGGGGGGGGGGGGGGTGTTTGGGTTGGGTGGGGAGAGGAAAAATAACTCATATGCATACACCAAACGCGTTTCTCTATATTAGCTCATCAGTGGTGTATACAAAAAAGGGAGGGAGGAGGAAGTATAAGTAGGGAGCCATGGTTCAAACAACTGTATAAAGTACCATAGTAATGGAAGAGGGGCTAGTGTAGAAGGTGAGTAAAAATCCTCCTTAAATGTGGGGGGTACATGTAGAGAAGAGGGATGGAAAAAAATTTTAGGTGGGAAAAGCTTATAGGTGGGAAGTTTAAGAGGGGAGTACAAGTGTTTAAGGGGCTATTTAAAGTTATTGATGGCCTTGAAAGAGAGGCTAGTCAATAAAGTTAAATGAGCCTAGAAAAATGGAAAAGAGGTTGGGAAGTAAAAATAGGAGGGAAAAAGAAAGGGGTGGAGGATATATGGTAGAGAGCGTGGCATGGTGAAGAGGGTAGCGAAATTAGGAAGGGTTGGGTTTGGTAGGGTGGGTTTTGAGGGAGAGGAGGGTGCCAAGGTTAGGAGAATTGAGCCAATATACCATGGGTTTAGGAAGGTGTGCAAGCTCGGGATCATTATTAAGAAGCTTTGTGAGAGGTTTGTTGATGGTGTGGGAGAGATTTAGAGCACGGGTAAGGGGAGAGAAGGGAATTTTTACAATGGTTGGTGAAAGATTTGCCTTATGTATTTTATGAAGTAGGGATGGTCTCACCTCATAAGAAACATAGAGAAAACAAGCTTCCAAAAGGGGGGGAGGATAACCTTTAGCTCTAAGCCTTGCATAAAAAAGGTTGCGAATAGTGATAAAGCCGGAGAGAGAGCTTTCCCAGATAATGTACCTTTTGAGCTCTCAAAGGATGAAAGCAATTTTTTGGTGTGTGGGATGCCAAGACTGCCAAGGTATGTAGTTGTACGCATTAAGGCTTTTCTGGTGACAGTGTGAATCCAAAAAACCGGAGGTGGCAAATGAGGGTCCTTTGTAGAAGTGGATATCCAAGATAAAAGCTTCTTGAGAGGAGATGGAGGAGGTAATTTTGATGTGCTCTTGGAGAGGAGTTCCATAGCTCCGAAGAAGCTTTTTTAAGCCGTAAGCAGGACCATCCCAAATGCCAAAGTCATCGTCGATAAATCTTTTGAAATAAAGGAGGGAAGAGGAGGTGAGTAGCTTCATGCCTTCTTCTAAGGAACAAAGGAAGAGGCAAGCGTACACTACTGCAAAATTTGATCCCATTGCCGTGCCCTTGGTTTGGTGCCAAGCTTCTCCTTTGAAAGAGAGATAGTGGTGATTGAGGATGAAAGAGGCTAGGGACATGATGAAGTGCACTTTTGGAGAGGGGAAGATATCCTGGATGGAATTTTTTAGAGCTAAGAGCCCTTCCATAATGGGGATGCTAGGGTAGAGGGACTCTACATCAAAGGAAAAAAGGATAATATGGGGAGGAAAGGGGGTGGAGATGAGGTCCAAGATAAGGGAGTGGGAATCCTTCAGGTGTTGTTTTTTGGATAAGAGGATAGGGTAAAGTTGTGCGTGGAGCCATTTTGAGGCATTTTCTAATACATATCCCCTGTATAAGCAAATGGGGCGGCCTACAAGGAAAGGTTTGTGGATTTTGGGTAAGAGAAAAAAGGGGCAAGGTTTAGGTTTAGTTAGAGAAGAGGAGAGGATGAAATCCTTCTCCTTGCTAGAGCGAAAGGGGTAGCCCAAAACCATGGAGGTGAGTAGGGAGGCGACAAAAGCTAGAGAAGGGGAAGAGATTTTGGAGTAGGTAGCGGGGTCCATGAGGTGGCGAAGAGCTTCTTTATCATACCATTCTTTGGAGTGGACAACAGGTCCGAGGTTTTTATCAGCGGGTTTGATGACAATGCTTTGGTTATTTTTTAAGGAAGAAAGGGCATTAATAAAAGAAGGCTTGGTACGGAAAGGAGGAATAAAGGAGAGAAGAGAATTGAGGAGAGTGAACACTTGTTTGAAGGAAAAGTTAAGAGAGGAGGAAGGTGAAGGTTAGGAGCATTGAGCCAACATACCATGGGTTTAGGAAGGTGTGCAAGCTCAGGATCATTATTAAGAAGCTTTGTGAGAGGTTTGTTGATGGTGCGGGAGAGATTTAGAGCGCGGGTATATATATATATGTGTGTGTGTGTGTGTGTTGTGTGTGTGTGTTGTGTGTGTGTGTGTGTGTGTGTGTGTGTGTGTGTGTGTGTGTGTGTGTGTGTGTGTGTGTGTGTGTGTGTGTGTGTGTATGCGAATATATAAACACACACATACATACATTTTTACATAGAAACGTCCATTGTCTCCTTTTGTTGTCAACACAAACAGGTAGTATGCTATGGTCCTTGAAAATAAGAGACCTTTGGATTCTATGAGGAGTCATGGATCCAATTTGATGGGAGATGCAATTACGGGTAGCATTCCTGCAACAAAAAGTATATCAATTTCAAATTTGAATTTTTACTTAAATTTAATTATGTATTCACCTATAATGTTACTTTGATATCATTTTATTTTCATTGAATGCAATGTAGGAGGTAGCACAGGCAAGAGTGGAAGCGACCACACGTCCCACTTGGGTCGCACGGGCAAGGATGGATTTATAGCCACTTTTGTAAGTATATATTTATAGATTTTCATAGCATAGTTTTTAGAATGATGTGAATAAGAACAACCCAAAACTTTGGATCTATTTTGTACAGACCAAAGATTACGTTTAGTTCTAGTCTACTTGCGGTATAGTATTGTTAAGTTTGTTCATTAACATTCAATTTGTTTCAATTGTTTTTGTTTATGCTGTCAAGTTTTTTCATTCATTTTTAATTTATTTCAATTGTTTTTGTGTAATCGCATAGTATCAAGGAAGAGAAAACCATACAGTGATGATCATTCAAAATCAAATCAAGTTTTTTCATTCATTTTCAGTTTATTTCAATCATATTTTGTGTAATCGCGTAGTATCAAGGAAGAAGACACCATACCATGATCATTCATACTTTCGGTTTAATGTTTGCATAAGTTCACAGGTTGTCTTTTTGTTGTAGTGTATGTACAACACTCCCGAGTGTGTACTTTTCGCTTCAAATCTTGTTGTTGAGAGAGAGAGAGAGAGAGAGAGAGAGAGAGAGAGAGAGAGAGAGAGAGAGAGAGAGAAGAATAAGAAGAAGAATAGAATTTTAATGTCATAGGAAACTATCCCAGGAGACCTTAAAGATCTATCCGACGAGAGCCTTGTGTGTGTGTGTGTGTGTGTGTGTGTGTGTGTGGTGTGTGTGTGTGTGTGTGTGTGTGTGTGTGTGTGTGTGTGTGTGTGTGTGTGTGTGTGCAGCTGTTTTACCATAAATAATATGACATAATTGAAGTTTTAAATTCAAAAGATAGCTGGCTTTGGAAGAAATGAAAATGATAAGTACAAAACAATTCAGTCTTAGAATTATTTTGTACAATGTTCGTAAGAATGAAGCCTCATACCAGTATATACAAAGTGACAGAAGAACTTCCCAAGCAGTAAGTGAAAGTGTAATCCAGTGTAGGACAGCTTGCCAAGGCTAAAAAAACCTTCCAAGATAAGATAGAGTCCGTACCTGCATCCATCCAAACAAAACAACAATTCAGTTAGTCTTGGATGTGTTTTACAGGTATCAATGGACCATATCAGTTGTTATCCATGTCCATCTTACAAGCTTTTTTTTAAAAAAAAACCTTACCAAGCTAAGTCCTAAAAATGTTAATATCTATCCCCAAAAAAACCAGAGTTTTTAAAAAAAAACAAAATATCATTTTAATTAGAAGGCAATCACCCCTTCTAATGCAAGTGTCTAAATTCACCATCATATTGAAGTAATATAGTTCCTAAAAACCTAATCAAGTGTAATATAAATGAGAAGTTTTTCTCAAAATTATTCCAAGTTCTCAAACTTTAGTAGTAAAAAAATTTGGTCAGCAGTCCATTATGGTAGAATGATCTCTACAAAAACCATAACCATAACACCATCTTTTCTCATCCATTGAAAAATAATACCCCATATGTCATGTAATTTACCATGTCTATATTTACCTTGGTAATTACAGTTTATGAGATGAGCATCATTAACCTAAGTATATATATCCAAACTGAATTCACTATAGTCCTTAGTGCGGCCATGGTAAAAGCGGCCCAACATTTTTTACAAAAACAAACTACAGTGTAGCTAGATAGAGAACAATCACGGCCAGCCACCACCAGTCTATGTAAGATTTAGGCAATGTAGTGAATAGCTTAACCAAGTCCATTAGGTAAAAAATAACCGGATGGTGCAACCGAGCTCAAAATATTCCAAGAGCTAGAGCAAAGCAAGATAAAAAATTCCGACCACTTAAGTAGTTAAATATGCCAAGCAAGTTAACAAAATCTATGAACCAATAGGTATTCGGTAGGCCCTTTTCTGTATCACATTTCCTCCGAGAATTTTCAGTCAAGCAAGGTAACGCAGCAGCAATCCCAAGAGGACAACCCATTGCTACAGTAGAGTAGCCACATACTCAATCCTAGTTGATGACAGAATTTAACCAAGAGGCCCAGTAGTTGGAAAACATACCTGGCTATCAGGAAAAGACAGTTTATACGACCAGTAGCAAAAACAGCGACAGTTTTTGTCAATCCATGTAGTATGCTGACACCTATTATGCCATCATGGTATGCTTAGTACCCCTCAACAAAATAGAGTCGGGTTCAACAGAGCGGCAAAAAAGAGCCCTCATCAAAAAAGGCCAGAAAAACCTCATGCATTAAGCAACCAGTAAACACCTTTATCATTTACAATGTCCGCAACTTACTACAGTCACCATGACATAGCATGATTAGTTTATATGCTTCCCATCAAGGAGTATCACAACCAAGTATTAGAGCAAGAGCAACATGCTTAGTAAAAAACACCCTCAACAATAGTTATTTCAAACCAATGCTCCCCTTTTATGTTTTTTATAAAAAACCTGCAATAAAAAACACATGGCCAAGGAAGCAGACCTGTGTGCCAATAGTAGTGAGCTCCATGCTTCAATTTCAAAACACAACGCAGATTTTTCTAGGCAAGGCAACAACCAAACAAAGCTAAGTGAGGGCTAGAGAAGCGCCCTCTCTTTATGTAGAGGAGGGAGGGTGGCGGCCCGCCAGATCGTACTCATGAGCAAAATCGCCATGAGTGTACCGACTCCATTATGCGATAGTGAGGCCACCCATGGTTGCAGAGAGAAAGCCCTGCGCCTTCACCGCAAGTATTGGTAGTAGGGCCGTAAACCACTAAGTAAAAACCTACTTGCAGGTACTAGATACGGGCCTAGTCCCATGGTGAGGAGGTGAATTTAAAAAAATACAAGACAGAAACTATATTAAGTACCACTGTGTTGTGTGTGTGTGTGTGTGTGTGTGTGTGTGTGTGTGTGTGTGTGTGTGTGTGTGTGTGTGGTGTGGTGTGTGTGTGTGTGTGTGAGAGAGAGAGAGAGAGAGAGAGAGAGAGAGAGAGAGAGATTTCATTATCATCCATAGAGGTCCGATATGACCCATGCGATTAAAACAAGCATTACATCTGGTTTTGCAGGGTGAAGACATTAGATACATATCAGCTAGGGACCGAGTGTCCATCAAGGGGTGACGAAAAAAAGGAAGAGAACAAGAAAAGAAACTAAGGAGGGTCAAGTGATGGCGCAGCTGGCTTGGGAGTTAGAAACTCTTGGATGATGGCTTTATCGCCATGGTAGACTGCCCATTTACCTTGTTTATGAGCTTCATGTTGAGCTCACTTGCTTTAAGCTTGAGCTGATTTGTGGTCAATTCCTCGGCAATCCAAAGCTTTGTCCCCTTGAGGCGATAGGATTGATGTAATAGTCTCGTCCATTCTTCTTTGTTTTTGAAAGTGAGGATGCATTGACCAAGTGGCACATGTCTATTATCATTGATCCAAGAGACATTGCCACACTCGATGCTAACTGGTTGAAGAATGTCATTGAGCTTGGTGATGGCTTCTTCGAGGGTGTCCTCCTCAGTGCACCATGGGGAGCAAAGCCCTCCAATCTGAATCTTGAAACTGAGGGCTTCTTGTAGCCGGTATTCTTGTGAATCTGCTTGTCTTTCACTATCAATCTTCTTATGTACTGCATCATGGGCTTCTTTTTTAGCTGTCTTGACAGTCTCGGTGAGAGAAGCTTTGACTTCATGCGTTTTTTCAAGCAAACATTCACTCTCCTTTGCCTTTGTGTCCTCGAGCTTACTCACGCGTTCTTTGAGTTGAGCATTCTCAAGAATAAGCTCTTAAATTTGATCCTCTAGGGCCATGATCCTTGCATCTTGAGGGGCGGTGGGATCTTTCTTTGGCAGAGCTGCAACCACAAGAAAACTCTTGCGTGCACTTGAAATGGGTGTGTTGAAGGAGGAGATTAGAGCTCCAAAATCTTTGTTATGTGGGCGAGCCTCCACAGAGCAAGGAAAACGCTATCCTTTATGGATGATTGTGCTCCTTTTGGTAAAGCTATGGAAACAAGGCCTCAAGATCTGAGTATGAGAAACCCTAGACTTAGTGTTATGCAGCTTGTCAATAGAGATGGGGTGTGGCACTATGCATTACACAGAGAGGCTCGTCAACAACATATGCAGAGCTCATCAGCTAATGAGTATCCTATTAATGCAGAGCAGGTCTGCATCTTCAAATAATGGCAGGGCCTATAGTTTTTCCTCACGAATAGCGTGCTGTTGTGTTGAGTAACCCCCCCCCCCCCCCCCCCCCCCCCCCCCCCCCCCCCCCCCCCCCCCCCCCCCCCCCCCCCCCCCCCCCCCCCCAACACACACACACACACAAGGCTGTCCCTCACCCCAGGGGTGGACTATGCACTCTCTCTCTCTCTCTCTCTCTCTCTCTCTCTCTCTCTCTCTCTCTCTCTCTCTCTCTCTCTCTCTCTCTCTCTCTCTCACACACACACACACACACACACGACTCTGTGTGTGTGTGTGTGTGTGTGTGTGTGTGTGTGTGTGTGTGTGTGAGAGAGAGAGAGAGAGAGAGAGAGCCTTGGTTACAAGTAAACACATATATGGTCGGCAGGCCCTTAGGAGCCCGACAAATTTGTGCTATAAAAGAACGGAATAGCTTAAGCGATGTATTTTATAGTATGTTGCTTAAACGACGCAATTAAATGGTTATATATTTAGGTCGCATAAGCAATGGCGGGGGTCGCATAAGCGACTCAAATTTTTTATGCTTATACAACACTTTGGCATTTCTATAAGCATCGCTTAAGCAGTGGTTCTATAGCTACGTTGGTTGTGAAAAAGCAACGTAAAAAAGCATCCCTAGCACAAAAGCATGCTAGCAGTGCATAGAGGCAAGAATCACTACACCTAGATTAAGCATTAAAATTAACAAACTTGTTTGATTAGCTACTTCAAAACGCATATCAAAAAAGATAAGTGGACAAATCAATTGGTTGTATTCAAAATGTAAATTGTAGTGCATAAGGGAGCATGTGGGGAGGATAAAAAAGCTATGGAGTTCCTTATTCAAGATCTCAAGATTATGATGTGAGTAGCTCTCTAACTTTGGAACCCTCAAAATGAGTCAAAAAGAGCTACTTAACATAATAAGATTATTGAGCTAGGATTCGTATTGGATTCATTAAAAGAAGTAAAAAGTAGTCCCCATCCCCTAGTTTAGGAATCTATGAATATCACAAAATTACTAGAAAAATCTCCAAGCTTCTTGATCCTCTCCTAAGGCTGTCTACTTCAAAAATAAGAGCTAAGTACATATGATTACAATGGATGTCAATAAAAAAGTTACAATCACTTTGACCAAAATAGTGTCTTTTGAAAAAAAAAATCTCAAAATTGGTGATCCACTTGGACTTCACTATATGTGGAGTCACTCCTTCCGCATTTCCATTATGCTTCATTTTTTAAAAGGCTTCAGTGGTTGTTCTATCGCTTCAACATACACTTCTCACTAATATTCACTTGTAGATGCATAACTACCCCTACTGAAACGGCACTCCATCCTTGAAGGATGTTGTTCTTTACTTTGAAGAAGGCTGAAATGGAGGATCTTGACCCTTGCCCTTTATTTCCCTTCTTTGTGCACCCCTAGTTTTTGACGATGGTGTTGATCGGGGAAGAGGGAATGTGTTAGCCATTGCAGTTTGTAGTCTTCTATTTGACTGTGAAGGTTGCTTGTAAGAGCATTTTCTAGGTTTTCATCAGTGTCGAACTTTATATGTTCCAACCAATAATCCATCAATGCATTCTAAATGAGATGATACCTCACCTCAATGTGCTTTGATTTTGAGAGGAACATTATCTTTCTTGACAAAGCAATGACAGTTTGACTATCACAATGTAAAACTAGAACCTGTAGAATGCCTAAGTCTCCCACTAAATGTGCCAAGCATGTAGCTTTCTTGCTAGCATCTCATGCTACAATGTTTGTAGTGAAAGACATACATTCTTGAAGAGATGATCTCCAATAAATGTCTCCTCTTGCGAATATGAATATTTAGCCAAACGTAGACCTCCTACTGTCTTTGCAACCCGAATAATCCACATCCGTGTAACCAACATTAGATGCATTGCTATTATCAAAGTGTAAGTACTTGGTCCTTGTACCCTTTGAGTACCTGAGTTATCTCTTTACTCACTTTGTGCTCCACCCATATCATCGTGTGCTCCTATTGCTTCCCCTTCCCCCACACTCATGCACCACTCCTGCTCACGCTCCTCACAAGTGGTATCAGAGTAGCAGATTCTCAATCTGCTATCGGTACCTACACTAGCCTCAAAACAAGCTAAGGCTCAAGCCCTAATGTGCAGTTTTTTTTGTGAGCTTCACTGTGTGAAGGTGTGCAGGCAGTAAGCAAAGCATAGCAAAATCTGGTTGCATTATATTGAGCACTATAAATGGGCAATCAAAATTAAATCAGAGTAGTGTAGGTTTTCAAAAGGCCTTTTAGCAACACTGAAGGAAACAAGGAAGTAGCGCTACATTGCAAGAAAAAAATATAACACAAGGCAGACTAAAAATTACAGTGCTAGAGAATCAAGAACTATAGCACTATATCAAAAAAGCAACCCAAGGTTACAAAGAAGGAAGTTGACAATGTTGGAAAGTTGCAACACTCTCAACTCCACATAGGAGGAGAAGGAAAAGTGTGTGTGCACGCATATACGCACACTCACACAATCTGGAAACACAAAGAAGTGAGAGAGAGCATTCTTGCTTCTTTGCATACTTGTAGGAGAAAGAGAGTAGGATTGTGTACATACTACAATACGCACACACACACAGGTCGCTTTTGGCCTTAGCTCTTGACATTGACAATCTCACTTTTTGGATTGCGGAATTGGTGACGAATATTCGAGCTCGATGGCTTTGGCATAGAGCACAAGAGAGTGTGCACACCAGTTTTCGGAATTGTGGAATTGGTGATGAATATTCGAGCTCGATGGCTTTGGCATAGAGCACAAGAGAGTGTGCACACCAGTTTTCTTAATATTCGGCGTGCACGCTGTGTTTTCATTTGACGGAGAAAATTGGCATCGATATCTAGCATTTTCTCTGCATCAGCTTCTTAGGCATCAACATCAGCATCCAATTTGGCATTAACACACGGTCTTGACATTGATACATCATTTTTTCATGACATCATCAAAGAGAGCAATCTTGATAGTTACTACTTGGCTTCTTAGTGCTCTGTTTTGCAAAAAAAAATTATGTATACCTACTTTGGCTTGGTTATGTGATGCTTGGCCATTGATGGCTTATAGGTTACCGTTTTTTAATCGGTTTATTGAACTCACGTGTCTACACAACTATAGGTCTACATGTTTTCTTGGCAGGCATTCCTACTATGGATCTACTGTTCTTACACTTACTAAGGTTCTGAATTACTACATGCATGGCATCTGTGGTTTGATTTTGCCTAGCCTAGTTGGCTACATCTGCCAAGTTTTATCAGTAATAGATGCTAAATTTAGTGGGAGTTTTCTTACTAGTGATTGCTTCTCTTTGGAGTTTTATGCCTATGGATATGTTGGATAAGCACTTTGTGTGTGCTTGTGCTTGTGCTTGTGCTCTGTTGAGAGCAATTCTTACTCCCCATAGGGAGCTTACTTTGGTCCAATTTTCATCTCATTCACGCCAGTGATAGTCTTACATTTTTTGGATGTATGGTATGTTGCAGATATTATCATTGTACCTCATTGTGGAGCCAATCTTGTCTTGTTTTGGTAGTCCCATCTATTTTTGAGATTCGATCCGCAAGAGCCCTTTTTGAGACTGTGGCTAGTGGTGTGAAGGTCGTTACGTGAGTTTTTTTGAATTCAAGCACTGGGGGCCGGGTTACCCAGTGTGAGGTGGATTAAGTTATTGGAGATCCCCATTTGTGGCCTCACCATAGGAGATATATATCTATAGAAAGGTATAGGTGCTTTGATGCAAACTTGGCGATCTTTTACAATTCTTTTGAGTAATCTATGTCATTTTATGCCTTGTCAGCATGCTGTTTACAGTTTATGCATTGATTTGTTGAGTTTTACTCTTGTTTTACTTGAGATTTTGATCTCTATACAGAGAGGACTCTGTCGGATTCTTCTTGCAAGTCCTCTAGTTTGCTTATAACCCTTTTTTTGTATTATAATTGCAGTGACTTTGTTGAATTTCTAATTGGGATTTTGATCTTCGTGCAAAAAGAATTTGCTAAAATTTTCACAGAAAACTTGCCATAAGTTCTTACCATTACTCTCTTGCAATCGACTCTTGTCAGTATGGTTGGATCTTCTGAGAAAGAAGATTACTACATTTAGAGATTTGACATCTCGCACAAATTTCATTATATGGAAGTAGAGAATCCTTGATGTGCTAGTCAACGAAGGACTTGCAACACCATTGAAAGAGCACAGAGAGGGTTTGTACACTGATGATTGTTGACCGCTGGGTCAACAACACAACATAACTCAAGTTTCGTACCAAAGTCTATGCTGCGGATTATGGCTATAAATGTCATTTGTAATGAGTAGTTATTCTAGTTTCAGAAGTCGGGGTGCAATGGCACTTCAAGATTCTAAATACAAAGCCATTTGACCCTTTCAACCCCATTTTTGGTTAAACCTAAGGCAGCCTTAGTATATAAGGTACCTAGGTCATTTTGTAAAGGAGACTTTTAATCATAATCAAAACTTAGCGCTGCCGTCTACTATGTTTGAGAGAGAAAGAGAGTGAGTGTGAGCTTCATCCTCTCGCTACGCCCGGCTCGCTCAACACATTGGAGATCTGACTGCACCATTGCTGTAGGCTCGAGTTGAGCTACGCGACGATGCCAAGCATCCCACGCGAGACGAAGCGCACACGCCGACGCATCTACGAGCTATTTGTGGTCGTAAGTGTATCAAACGATGTCTGTTTTCTGCGTGCTAGTAATCTATAGAATCGTGGCAAAATAAGCTACGCATAGGTACTCATAAATTTAAATTTCAGGCACTTTCAAAATTCTGTTCTGTCATCCTACGCATTTTCCGCAGATGGGTTTGGAGTGAGGGTTTTGAGTGTAGAAGCTTAGGGACAGGTGTATCCTAGTGAGGGGATGGTGTTCCTTAGGTTTCGAACGGATCTGGCATGATTAGGCGAGTTACCTTTAGTATGTGTGTATGTTGCTAGGTGGTGTAGTTGAGAGCAGTGAGGTTCTTGATTGTGGTTTAGTTGGCCTTCCAGAGTGTTGTATGTGTAGGATGGTCTCAGCCTGACAAGCTAAATATATTTCCTCCGTGTGCCTATCGTGTCATCTGTGTCCTCGATTAACATTATGTTGATCTAGGTAGTGTTTGCATGCACTTCATGGGTGTGTGAGTCGCTCCCCGTCCAACATTGGCGCCGTTGCCGGGGACACAAGGACCTAAGTAGGTTTCCTACTAACACTCATGTGATGGTTGCTTGATTTAGTTTCGGCTAAAGAAAGCATTTTTCTTAAGTGGATCCGGAAGAGGATATTCCGTGATCAAGTGGATAGCCAGGAAGCGTGTGTCTTGCCGAGGGTCTGCGACTAGATAGGTTTAGTTAGGATCTGTGGATTAGAGTAGTTGTTGGTGGTTGAGTGATTTGTGAGGTGATAAAAGTGTTTACTAGTCCGTGTGTGGCAGTGAAGCGTTTTTCTACTCATAGATGCAAAACCCCATATGATTTGTAGGAGTAGCTTTAGGTAAGTGATCCGATTCTGATCTAGAGCTATTCAACATTGAATGATTTGTTAAAGTGCTTGATTGCATTTGAAATCACGGAAAAGTGTGCTTTTGAGGGTAAAAATGCATTAAACAAGCTTTTGTGGATATTTTTGTATGACTGACTGATGTTGTGCATATAAAAGAGCATTTGCAAGAGTTCTGTGAAGAAAACCTGCAATTCTGTAAATATAGACATCCTACGCGTAGGATGTCTGAAGGGGTATCTGGAGACCAAATTTGAAAATTCTGACTGCACCAGTGTGTTCAGAGGGTAAGAACAAATAGGTAAGAACAAATAGTTTTGGGGTCGCTTGACATCCAAATTAAAATCTAAGCATACCACTGGGTTGCTGGCATCAAGGGGAAGCTGTGGGACAAGTCTGGGGTCAAACAGGCCAAAAAGACATCCTACGCGTAGGATGTCTTCTATGTGATTTTGGACTCTAAACAAAATTTTGAGCATACCACAGTGATCAGCACCTTAAGGAAAGTCTGTGGTTCAAATTTGGGGCAATTCTGAGAAAAAAAGACATCCTACGCGTAGGATGTCTACTGCATAATTCTGAAACCAAAATTCTATTGTAACCATACCATGCTATTGTATAGCCTTAGGCAAGCCTCCTAGACAAATTTAGTCCAATTTGGAGTTGATTTGACTTGGGAATTCATCAGAACGGACATCATGCTTTTGGAACATATTCTTGATCATTTGACCAACCTATAGGTGTCAGAATCAAAAAGTAAAAATAGCTGTGAGTTTAGAACATCAAGGGGAAGCTACAGTGCAAGTTTGAGCTGAAACAGAGCAAAAAGACATCCTACGCGTAGGACTTCTCCAGCTTGATTTAGGACTCCAAACCAACCTATGAGCACACAACTGTGATCAACACATCAAGGAGAAGCTGGGGTGAAAATTTCAAGTCATTCTGAGAAAAAAGACATCCTACGCGTAGGATGTCTCAAGGCCATTTTTAAATCCAAATGAAAATCTGAGCATACCATTGTGTTGATGGACTTAAGGGGAGTCTCTGGACCAAATTTTGTAAAATTCTGAGCATATAGACATACTACGCGTAGGATGTCTCTAGACCAGTTTTAGGGTCCAACTGTACTTTTGACCATACAAAAGTGTTCACAGTGTCACAGAGATCCCAAATCTTTTTTTAAAATTTGAATTTCGACTCATTTTGACCAGTCTTAACTGCATTTCACTGTTTTGGCCATAACTTTCACAAACGGTATCGGATCGGAAAAGTTTTTATATCATAACGTAGCCTGAGAGCGGCTACGTAGCCTCAAAATTCATCCGCAAGTCAGGGGTGTCTAAAAGCGACAATTTGCGAGAATTGTGACGAAACGGTTGCGGTTTTGGACATAGTTTCGACTTTTCCCTAACCAAAGCACTTGAACACGTGGACTAAGTCTACTTGAACCAAGCAAAAGCTCTTAAGCCCAAAAATCATGTCTACCCTAGATTCAAACGCAGCTTACACAAGCTTGGAGATCCCGACGATAGAGGAATATCCTCCCACAATGGATCTTCCAAACTTGCAATTGATAAAGACCCATCTTGTTGAGAGAGTTTGGATGATTGGTCATGAGAGTGAAGGACTATATAGATACATTGACAACAATGAGGTCAATCTTTATAGGTGCTCAGATCCATACCTAGAAGAGATAACGGATTACAAGCTCTTATATGTTTACACATACAGAGTTGACTGTCAATGGAGATCTATAGTTGTCGACAAGTATGGACGAGAATACAGAGTTGTAGAAAGCACAAATCCACAGACTGTACTAGAAAGAGGTGGACATTTGGTCAATGAAGGACCACAAATGCCTCCACCAAACATGAGAATTCCTATAGGAGTTCCAAGAAGAGAGCCACCAGGATTCCCTTCAAGAGCGATAACGAGAGAAGGATTGGGAGAGTCTCTGGTTAGACTTGTAGACAATCGACGAGTTAGACCATCCCAAGTCCAGAAATGGGTAAACAGAAAATACTCCGGAGATAAAGATCCGAGAGATCACGTAACGGCTTTTAGAAGAGTGATTAGAGCAGAGGAAGTTTCAGATTTTGCGACATAGTTTGCGGGATTTGGATTGACTCTAGAAGATGATGCAGCTACATGGTTCGACGCGGTGGAAAAATGGGATTTTGAGACCCTAGATGAGTTGTTTGAGGAGTTTATTGAAGAATTCTCCCCAAAAGGCATTGCTCACAACACGGTCTCGCAAATCCATAGATTCAAAAAAAAAGAGAATGAATCAGTACGCAAAGCATCATTACGAGTCAAGAGATATGTTAAGCTCTGTCCGAGAACGGAATTACCTACGCAAGCACGACTGATGCTGATCTTTATCCAGAGAATGAGAGATGAGGGCCTTCAGAAGGATCTGCATATGTTAAGGAGGATGACGCTAAAGGAGTTGATCAAAGAAGCTCTTTATCTAGTGGATAACTATGAGGCATACAAAGAAACGGACTTAAAGAGTCAAGGAGATGACACATCCTCTTTGCACAGTGTTTCACAGATAAGTGAGTCCATTGCCAAGCCAACGGCACTAATTGATCAAGAAAAGCTTATCGATAACTTGGTCAAGAGGTTGATTGCTCTTGTAAGGTCTGATTCGGGAGAGCCGAAGTGGTGTGAAATTGAGAGAAAATGGACGAACCATATGGGGGAAGAGTGCTATTATAGCATGGAAAATGCTAGGGAGAGGTATGTACAACCTATTCCAGAAGCACCTACTCCACCTAGATACATTACGAGGAATGCGCCAAGACCAGTAGGAGTTTTAAGGGCATAGGTACTCATAAATTTCAGTTTCGAGCACTTTCAAAATTCTGTTCTGTCATCCTACGCGTTTTCCGCAGATGGGTTTGGAGTGAGGGTTTTGAGTTTAGAAGCTTAGGGACAGGTGTATCCTAGTGAGGGGATGTTGTTCCTTAGGTTTCGAACGAATCTGGCATGATTAGGCGAGTTACCTTTAGTATGTGTGTATGTGGCTAGGTGGTGTAGTTGAGAGCAGTGAGGTTCTTGATTGTGGTGTAGTTGGCCTTCCAGAGTGTTGTATGTGTAGGATGGTCTCATCCTGACAAGCTAAAGATATTTCCTCCGTGTGCCTATCGTGTCATCTGTGTCCTCGATTGACATTATGTTGATCTAGGTAGTGTTTGCATGCACTTCATGGGTGTGTGAGTCGCTCCCCGTCCAACAATTATCAATGGGAGGTGCTTGATGCTCGTGTCATGGCAACTATTAGGCATCTTGGTGAGCATATATTTTTCACAATTATGGACAAGACCAATGCTAAAGAACTGTGGGAGTCTTTATGCTCAATATGGGATGGTAAGAGTGCATTGACCAAAGAGTTTTTTATGAAGAAGCTCATACATCTTAACATGAAAGAAGGTAGCAATGTTAGTTTACACCTGAATGAGTACATAACATTGTGTTTCCTCAGTTTATATCAAAGTGGCTTAATTTTGATGATGAAATGAAAGCCATTTTCTTGTTATGTTCATGCCTGCATCATGGGATACATTTAACATTGACATTAGTAACTCCGCCCTTAAGGGAAAGCTTGTTTTCAGTTATGTTACTAGTGCTTTGCTCATGAAAGAGATTCAATGTCAACCTCTTGACACTAGTGGGCATGGTGATTCATATATGTCAAGTGAAAGTAGCATATATGTCTAAAAGAAGCAGCTAAATGAACAATAAAAGGCAAAGTTATCATAGTTGCAGTTATGATCATTCTTAAGATTGCAAGATGCATGTAGCAAGAGTTGTAGGCATGACACAAGGAACATGGAACGCTACCATTGTCACAAGAAAGAAAAAATATTTCCATTTGTTAAAGCCATTGTCGTAAGTTCTACACCTCCTAAGAGCAGTGTGAAGATAGAGGAGTTCAATGTCATTGAGTCTCCACATGTTAATGTTGTTCCTAACATACCGCAGTCATCAGATGTAGTAGTCTTCACTTTTTATTTGAGTTGAGAGTCATTGTTATCTCTTGAAAATTTCTATGTGAAAAATTGGATCATAGACTCAAGTACCATTTATCATGTTACTCCTCATAAGGATTGGTTTGTTAGTCATGATTCTACATGTATGGTTCAATTAAGCTCGGTGACTCTCATCGGGTTGAGATATGTGGCATTGGAGATGTGAATCTATGTATGCACAATGGTACTGAGTTCATGCTATGAGGTGTTAGACATGTGCCAAATCTAACTAAGAGCTTGGTTTTAGCAAGACAACTTGATGATCTTGGATACATTAAAATGTTTGGCAATGGTTCTTGGATAATTAAAAAAGGTAGGCTAGGTTATGCTGCTCAAAAGCCAAAAGTATGGCTCATTTTATTCCTTGTGTGTCTATGAGAACTCTATATGTATAGCCAAACCACCTTCTACTGAGTTGTGGCATAGTCGTCTTGGTTGTATGATTCAAGAGGGAATGAAGCAGTTGGAGAACTTTTGCTATATCCCTATGTTAAACTATTCTAATTTTAGTTTGTGTGATCATTTTATATACATGAAACAAACTAAGCTTACCTCATTGACATTAGATTAAAAGTTAGGAAAAAATCCTCTAGATTTGGTTCATAGGGATCCATGTGGGCCTATGCTGCATAAGTCTTAGGGAGGCCATTATATTTTCTAACTTTCATAGATGACTTTATTCAAAAGGTGTGGGTCTATCTCTTGAAGGGCAAAGAAATTCTTGAGTGTCTTCTAGAAGATCCCAACTATGGCATAAAACAAGTCATGCAAGAAGTTGAAGGCTTTATGCATTGACAACGGAGGAGAGTATGACTCCACTGAGTTTAAAGACTTCTATAGCAAACAAGGCATTAGAAGGAAATTTACAACACCGTTTACACCTAATAAGAATGGTGTTGTTGAGGCATGAATAAGGACTATTCAAGAGAGGGTCACTTCCATGCTATCTATGGAAATTTACCTCAAGAGTCTTGGGGAGAGGCTCTTATGATAGTGATGCATATAATCAATACGTCACTTTGTACACCATGCACTACAAGATTTTGTAAGAGATGTGGACATGCAAGAAGCCTAACTATGACAAATTATGTGTGTTTGGATGTGAGGCATTCTCACATGTGACTAAAGAGCTTAGAAAGAAGTTGGATCCCACACAAATGCATATTCACTAGCTATGGTGCAAATGGAGAGATGGGTTATCATATCTGGCACCCAAAATCTTGGAGAGTTATTTGCAGGTCACAACTGATCTATAATGAATCCAAGATGCACAAACAATTGTTGAAAGCGGTTGAGTATTGCAGAGTAAGATTCAAGGACGTAGCCTCAAGTCCAGTTACACAAATAGCACAGTCTACTAGTGATGCACCTACTACTAGTAATTCTTTAGAGAGAGATAGTGATTCTCTGAGAGAACAGAGTCCACCAGAAAACATGCAGTGAGGAGAACTACACGTGTATCTTGTGCCCCTAAATGGTTTCTTCAAGGATTAGACTATCTATTGGTCACTCAGCCTACCTACTACCAAAAGGCTATTGAGATGAAAAATACTGTGAAGTGGGAGTAGGCAATGCAATCTGAATACAATTCAATTGTGGCTAATGAAACTTGGGATTGGTTAATAGAATTTACAAAGGGCAAACAAGCTTTTCCTTCTTGCAAATGGGTGTACAAGAAGAAGTACGCGGTGTAGGATCCCGAGCATAAGTACAAGGTTAGATTGGATGCTAAGGGTTTCAAGAAAAATAAAGGCATGGATTTTGATAAAATATTTTCTCTAGTTGTCAAGATGACTACATTATGTCTCGTGCTTGGATTAGTAGCCAGTAAGGACATAGAACTTTTCCAAATGGACGTGAAGACCGCTTTCTTTCACAAGGATCTTAAAGAATATGTCTACATGAAATAGCAGAGAGTTTTGAAGTCAAACTTGAGAATCCTATGAGGGAAAAACTGGTGTGTATATTGCATAAGGCATTGTAGGCCTAAAACAAGGCTCAAGGTAGTGGCACATGAAGTTTACAAGTACATGTAGTCCCAAGGTTATGAAAGGAGCCAGGAAGATCATTGCTTGTATACCCAAAAGTTGAATGATGATTCGCTTATCATCTTGATCCTTTATGTCAATGATATGCTCATTACTAGAAAGTTTAAAGACAATATTTCCATCTTGAAAAAGCCGATTAGCACACAATTTGATTTGAAGGATTTGGAAGATGCGAGTCACTTTTTTGGTTATGTGTATCAAGAGGGATAGAAAATGTGGAATAGTGGAATTATCTCAAGAAACATCTATCTACAAGGTCTTGCAATTTTTTATATGCAGGGTGGAAGCTACATTGAGTACCCCAATGCATGCATATGTAAACTTAGCAATAATGATGCTCCCAAATATAATGCTAAGAAAGAGGAAATGGCCAAGGTGCCATATTCTTCAGCAGTTGGAAGTCTTCTATATGCCATGGTAGCCACGAGACTAGACATTGCTTTTGTAGTGGGAGTAGTTAGTAGATTTATGGCACATAGAAAGCATTGGGAAGTAGTGAATCACATCCTGAGGCTTATGTATGCCATGGTAGCCACGAGACCAGACATGCTTTTGCAACTAGATTTATGGCAAGTAGAAAGCACTAGGAAGCATTGAATCACATCTTGAGTCTTATGGTAACCACAAGATCAGGCATTGCTTTTGCAGAGGGAGTAGTTAGTAGATTTATGGAACGCATAAAGAAGAAGTGAAGCACATCTTGAGATATCTGAAAGGTACAATAAACAAGTGCTTACGCTTTGGAAAAAGTGATGCTTCCATTCTAAGTTATGTCGATTATGTGTGTTGTGTGGATAGTCAAAGATCCACGTCTGGCTATGTTTTCCTATTTGCTGGAGTAGCCATGTCATGGGATCATGTCTCCAAGATTGTATGTCATCTTCCACCATAGAGGCAAAGTAAGTGGTGCTAGCAAGGAAGTTGTGTGGTTAGCTCGTCTAGTGGGATATCTTGGCATTACTCAAACTTTGGTTTTGCATTGTGATTATCAGAGTGTGCTTGCATTAGCAAAGAGCCCCATGTTTCACTCCAAGTCAAAACACATAGAAGTCCGTTATCATGTGATACACGACATATTGACTAGTAAACGTATTGAGCTAGTCAGGGTTCATATACAAATGACAACTTTGTAGATGCTCTCATGAAGAGCCTACCCTCCAAGCAATTTTCACATTATTGCATGAAGATGATAGGTATAGGATGAAGCCACTAGGTTACTTTATGGTTGTACATATGTACATACATAGGCCACTTGGGCCATGTTGGCCTTCAAGTGGGAGATTGTTGGGGTTCAAGCCAATTGGCTAGCGGATGCCCGTTACGAACCTAACCCATAACCTTATTCTTTTATATAACATATGCATAAGGAGTAGTGAGTCATCTCTTTACTTACTATGTGCTCCACCCATATCTTCATGTGCTCATGCTTCTTCTCCTTCCCCCGCATGCACGCACACATGTTTTCACACTCTACAAGGCATTTTACAAAGTGTAGTCATCTTGACCACGAGCAAGAAGATTTTGTCAAAATCAAACGCCTTCTACTACTTGAATCCCTTAGCAACCAATCTAGCCTTGTACTTAGGCGTAGGATCATTTGTAAATTTCTTTTTGTAA
Organism: Adiantum capillus-veneris; assembly: GCF_014529385.1. Taxonomy (NCBI): domain Eukaryota; kingdom Viridiplantae; phylum Streptophyta; class Polypodiopsida; order Polypodiales; family Pteridaceae; genus Adiantum; species Adiantum capillus-veneris. The sequence continues at coordinate 174,833,681 of NC_140931.1, read as the reverse complement.
ACCCATTTTCAAGGTAAGGCCTACTTTTCTTTAATTGGCAGCTCAAGCAAGTCCCATGTCCCATTATTGACAATCAAGTTATACTCCAATTGCATGGCCTACTCCCACTTGACCTTGTCATCCATTTGCATGGCTTATCTATAACATGATGGAACACCATAGTCAATCAACATGGCATAGTCCAACCGTGGCTCAAACCACTCATATGGATATGAGGATATACTAGATCACCTCAATAGCTGACTAGTGCTCTCTGCCTGTCAATTAGAGCACTGCTAGTGGAACATGCATCACTAGTTTTCTAAGTTTTCACTAAATCTGAGGCAATGTCCTGAACTTTCTATACTCAATCTCTTTGATAGGATTTTTGTGAATCTTTGACTCACATGTGAACTACAAATGACTTTACAAGATCTCAAGTGCTAGAGACGATATCCCATTTCTCTATCTGCACCATAACCAAACAAAATACACTTGTATGACTTTTGATCTATCTTTTTTTGAAGCTCTTTGAGCACATGTTCATATGCCTTGCATTCAAAGATATGAAAATGATCATAGCGTGTCTTCTTTTGGGACCACGGCTCCTCTGGAATTTGCTAATGAAATGGCATACTAGGTAACCTCTTAATGATACGTATTGTTGTCAGTACTGCCTCTGCCTCGCCTCTACCCAAAAACGTTGAGCTAACTCGCCATGGAAATCATAGTTGCGACTTGCTCATGAATCATTCAATATATCCTTTTTGCAACTCCATTTTGATTAGGTGTATAAGGGGCAATGAGGTGCCTCTTAATACCTCTCTTGCTACAAAAATCCTCAAACTCCTTGGAGACGTACTCTCTATCATTATTAGTCTACAAGCTCTTGAGCTTCTTCCCACATTGATCCTCTACAAATGTTAAGAATTTTTAGAAAGTAAAGAAAACTTGATCCTTATGACACAAATGATAAACCCACACCTTTCTAGTGGAACCATTTACAAAGTTCACAAAATAGCTAGCTCCCCCTAGAGATGTGGTCGACATAGGACCATAAACGTAACTATGAACAAGTTCTAGTGGCTAGAAATGCTTGCTCTTGGATGGCGATGAAGTGTTTTTAGTCTGTTTGCAATAAATGCAATGATCACACATTGAAAAGTTGGAAAAACTTAACACAGGTAAGTAACCAAAATGTGCTTAGTGTTGTCATTCCCTTTTGGCTCATACGGCCTAGGCAGCAACTTAGCTATGGATATACAATCCTATTACAAACATGAGCCAAACATAAATTAGAGTGTTCCATGCTTCTACCTTCTAAGAATATTACCCTTCTTCCTCATCCATGAACCATTTCCAAAGGTTTTTGTGTAACTGAAGTCTTCGGGTTGACCGATAGATATCAAATTCTTTGCTAACTTGGAGACATTCCTGATTATGAATCCATTAAGAAACATCATCTTAATTTCTTTAGCACCATATACCTCAAGCTCATAAGCATCATTGAGCTTCACTATGCTACATGTGTGCATACAAGAGAACCATTCTTTGTGAAGTATTACATGGAAACTGACTCTAGAATCTATGATCCACTTTTGATCAAAGCTAGCATATTCTGCAACAAGAGTATGTGGACTAAGATCTGATGTAAAGACTAGAACATCTCAGGAAGGTTGGACCCCAGGTACATCTATAGTCTTCGGAGAGTCTACTAGATTGAGCTCTCCAATCTTAGCCTTTCCCTTTAGACTTGTTGCTATCATGAGACTTTTTTTCTCTCTTTGCCATGCATGACAATTTTTCTTTAAATACCCACTCAATGTTGTGCAAAGAACCTCTAGATTTACTACGAAGTTTCCCATTATCCTTTCTTTTGGCACGATTATGAGTGCGACCCCCTCTGTCTTTTGCCAACGGCAACATATCACTTTTCTTCTTAGACTCCATAAACTTCATGTGAATCTTCACCGAGTAGATTGGCAACTAGGTCATCATAGACCAATTTTCCCTCAAGTTGAAAGTTACTTATGGCTGTGAAAAAAATGTCCCAGGAGGAGCTCAACAAGAAAATGGACCACACTTCGTCGTCAAAATCGAGTTCTTGTGACGAAAATTGATTGAGAAGTATGTTAATCACATTTGAGTGTCCAAAGAATGTGTCACCCATGACCATAAACTGACAAGAAGAAGGTAAATTGTGCATATTCCAAGTCAAATTGCTCAAATAGACTACCAACGTAGTGTCAAATGTACCCATTCTTCGCTTTACATAACCTATGGTGAGGATACCAAAACTGGATAACTCTAGCAAGTTGTATCATTGAAGGTATCTCAAAATTTGAAACCACCCTAGCTCCAAAAAAACCTCACCAACGATCCGCCAAAAGGCTAAGCAGGCACGATCATAGTTAAGCTCAACAATTACTATCTTCTGACCAAGTCTCAGAAATGATCAAGACTGTCAAAATGCCAAAAAAAATAGTCCCACAAGTGATGTATAATAGGTAGTGTTTGCAACTAAACGTACATGAGTAAACCATGCACAAACTGGCACCAAAAACTAATGCAAGCAGTAGACCAAATTGCTACGGCCAACTAGGTTGTATGCATGTATGCTAGATGCATATGGCATACCGTAACCTCTCAAAAAAAGACAGAGAGCCTATAAACACATGTCACCACAAAGCAACGCATACACATGCTATGTGCCCCCTTGTAATCCTATGAGCATGTGAGAAACTTGTATATTTGTGTAGACTCAAAGTCGAAGATGAATCCATGTGTGTATATGGCCGTGTGTGTGTGTGTGTGTGTGTGTGTGTGTGTGTGTGTGTGTGTGTGTGTGTGAGAGAGAGAGAGAGAGAGAGAGAGATACACACACACCTTCCAAAAGCTTCACTCTCCCAAGGCTTCCTCTTGCGCTACCACAAAAGCTTCACTCTTTAGCACTACACACCTTGCTTTGTGTGTGTGTGTGTGTGTGTGTGTGTGTGTGTGTGTGTGTGTGTGTGTGTGTGTGTGTGTGTGTGTGTGTGTGTGTGTGTGTGTGTGTGTGTGTGTGTGTGTGAGAGAGAGAGAGAGAGATATGGCACACACTTTCTCGCTTTGTTGCACTCCTTTTCCAAGACCAATGTAAAGCTGCGATTTTTGTTTCCAGCACTGGCTTAACTTCACTTACAACGTTAAGGTTTTGCATTGTGCTACATCAAGTGCCCATGCATTAAGTCTTCCCACACTCCAGCACTTCTATAGAGCTTTAGTTCAACAACTTTTATTTCTCCAGATCCAATGCTAGTGTAATGCTCCAATCTCCTCTCTGCATTAATTTTCTACACACTCCAATGCTGCAAAATGAATTCATCTCTTCAAGGTTGCACTGCACCTTCATATCTTTGATTTCCTAAGCTTCCAAGCTTCCTTGCCATGGTTGTCTCACATGCGAGGGGAAAGAAACAAGGTTGGGATACCACATTGAGGATTTGATACTAGTTGAAAGGGGTGATGTAGGGCGTTGGTTGAATATCGTCCTGCTTGCCATCGTGGCGAAGCAGCGCCTTCCGGTTGCCAGTCAACCTTCACCGGCCACCATAGGTTGACCAAAAGTAGTAAACGCGGCATAGACACGGAGTATCGACCCTTGCACCTCAGGTTTCAGAGACACAAGCACTATCGTTACGCCCACGCATGCATGCTTGCACAGAAGGTGTGCATTGCTCTTCATATCTGTGAGCAGGTTGCTGGGCTTCACGTAAGTGTGATGACCGGCACGGCTAGTCACCGTCACCAACACGGTGGCTAGCTAGCCGATATTTATCCATAGTCGTGATGTAGTGCATGCATGTGTGGTCATGGGGGGCAGGAGAGAGAGGAGAGGATGCAAAAATGGGGGGAACCATACCTTCGAAGTAGTGTGTGAGTGTGTGTGTGTGTGTGTGTGTGTGTGTGTGTGTGTGTGTGTGTGTGTGTGTGTGTGTGTGTCCCGTTATTGTATAGGAAGGAGAGAGTAAAATAGAGGCAGTAGTTGTAGGGTTAGGGTTAGTCTGCAATGGCCTTTACCCAACAAAAGGTTACTACCTTCAAATGTGTGATACAATTGCTGCATGCACACACACACACACACACACACACACACACACACACACACAGAGAAGAAGAAGAAGAAGAAGAAGAAGAAGAAGAAGAAGAAGAGAGTTTTAACGTCGTAGGAAACTATCCCAAAAGACCTTAAAGATTCAGGCGAGGAGGAGTTGAGAGAGAGAGAGAGAGAGAGAGAGAGCTACCTGAAGTTGTTGAACAATGCTAGAGAGAGAGAGAGAACTGCATATAGAAAGCACACTAGAGAGGCTGCATGCACACACACACACACACACACACACACACACACACAGAGCTTCAAATAGAAAATGGCACGATATTAAGTTGACATATTTTTTCCGAGCACTGCTCTTGGCTCAGATTTTGAAGTCAATTGAGGTGGTCAGGTGTAATTTAGAGAGAGAGAGAGAGAGATGAATGAAATGGTATGTTAACATCTTCACTAGAGAGAGAGAGAGAGAGAGAGAGAGAGAGACTAGGGAGATAGAGAGAGAGAGAGAGAGAGAGAGAGATAGATAGATAGATATTTATATTATCGTCCTCGGAGGTCAAATATGACCTATGGGACCAAATGAACATGTCATGTGGTGTGAGTGGAGGTCATAAGTGACTCTCGATGCTCAAAAATGGTTGAAATGAGCGTCGCAATAGAGAGTCCACATCGTGGTTGGGAAAGGAAGGTATGTAGGGAGAGCTCATGGCTGAATATATGGGGAAAAGAGGACCTAATGTGGTCAAAAGCTGAGCACTCAAGTAGTGTGTGGTATTCACTCTCTCGCACTTGACGAGGGCATAGGGTGCAAAGTCAATGACACTCCTCGCCAGTGCCCCAACGTCCTGTCTCACAGCGTAGAGAATGGGAGCTAAGACGAATGGAGGCAATGGTGCGGATCGCACTCAACAGGATGGGCTCAAAGATGTAGGGTTGGGTTCGGTTACCTCATTCAGAGAAGAAGAGATATTTGTAGTTTGGGGCAATGTGTGTGGTGTAATAGCTGAAGCAAGAACCTCCATATTTCTCCCAAGCCGTGATACATTGGCGTTGTAAGAAGGCCTCATTAACTTGGGAGTCAATCGATGCATCCTTGATCAAGTGATATGCATCCCATCTTCCAAACCATTTCTTGATGTCAAGCATCCACCCCAAACTTAGTATTTTGCTCTTGCATGTCTTCAAGACCTTTTGACTTGCTTCATATGCGATTCTATGAAGTCGATGCATGGGCTACGTTGTGTCTTAAGCATATACTCCACAACCCTTTGCATGCCCAAGACCTCAATGGGAAGCGATCCGGACTCAAGAAGTAAGAGTATGTAGGGTGTTTGTGTCTTGACTTGGAGAAAGTTGGCGAGAAAACACTTTTGGACATTCTCAAACTCTTTCCAAGTAGACTTCCCGATGCTTCCATCCCACACCTCCACTCCATAAAGAAGCACCGGTGTCACCAATGTGTCAAAGAGGTACTTTTTTAGAGCCCAACACTTGATCTCTCCAGCATTGCACATGTTCCCAAATGCATAATAAGCCCTCTTTCCGGCTTCCAAGTGACGCATTGCACAATCCTTCCATTTATGGTTGGATTGAACCTCAAGGCCAAGGTACTTGAAGTGATCTACCACTTCAAGTTGCTCCTTGTTGTATACAATGCATGGAGTTTCGCCATTGAGGGTCTTTACAAGCATAACCTTGGTTTTGGATCCATTCACGATCAGCCCGCTATGTAGACAAAAGCGTTCCAAGACACTCATAAGCTTTTTTGCATCTTCTAAGGTATGTACCAAGAGCACTACATCATCAGCATAAAGCAAAAGCATAATCACCGCATTTCCGATCTTAACCTCTTCTATGCCTACTTGCTGCATAAAATCAAGAACCATGCATTCCAATTCATCAATGAGTAGCCCAAAGAGGGTTGGGGAAAGTGGGCATCCTTGTTTGACACCAATGGTGCTTGCAAAAAATTCTGAAATTCCATCTCCCATACATAATCGACATATCACTTTTTGGTAGATGCGAAAGACTGCATGCATAAATTATTTCGGCACTTGAAGGCTTTGCATATGTCTCCAACGATTTCCTCGCGGTACCATGTCAAAAGCTTTCTTGAAATCCACAAAGCAACAATACAACTTTTTTCCTTTCAATCAAGACGCTTCCATAAGAACTCGGAGAGAGAGAGAGAGAGAGAGAGAGAGAGATAGATGCAAATAGAAAGCGCACTAGATAGGCTGCATACACACACATACACACACACACAGAAGAAGAGAAGAAGAAGAAGAAGAAGAGAGTTTTAACGTCGTAGGAAACTATCCCAAGAGGCCTTAAGGATCCAGCCAACGAGGAGTTGAGAGAAAGATAGAGAGAGCTGCAGATAGAAAACGGCATGATATTAAGTTGAGACACATTTTTTCCTGAACACTGCTCTCAGCTCTGATTTTGAAGTTGATTGACGTGGTCGGGTGAGAGAGAGAGAGAGAGAGAGAGAGAGAGAGAGAGAGAGAGAGACAGATGAATGAAATGGTATATTAACGTCTTTACTGGGGGGAGAGAGAGAGAGAGAGAGAGAGAGAGAGAGAGAGAGAGAGAGAGAGAGAGCACGAGCTAGAATATCATCAACATCATCAATAGGTGGCCTCTTGCTCTCTCTTTCGGAAGACTGTTGGAGGAAATTTAAAAAAATTAGGTTTATTTTTCGGGGTTTCACACTATTTTTCTCTTTTTCGGGGCGGGGTTTCTCCTTTTTTCCCTTGCCCTCAACCGGCATTTTTGAAATTGAAAACGGCACGATATTAAGTTGAGACACATTTTTCCCGAACGTTGCTCTCAGCTATGGTGAGCTACCTGAAGTTGTTGAACAATGTTGGCGCACATATTTGTGAAATTTGTCGAGAGTGAGGAGCTTGAGGGTAAGAGGGACCATGCCGCCGCCGAAGGCGACGCTGTTTTACTAGTAGAAATAAGCAAAGTGGACTTAAAAGGAAAACAAAGGCATGTGCATTAGACATGGTGGCTCAAAAACAATAAACCGAGTCTCAATTTAAATTTATAGCTTGCAAACAATAGAAGCGTAGCACCCATTCATAGGAAGACCATCACATAGAAAAAGTAGCTTGGTATGGTTAGAATCCTCAAAAAAAAAGGAACTTTAGTGATCGAACCTCTTCTAAAATTATCAAACTTTCCTATTCTTGAAAGTGTGCCCTCAAGTTGTCAGGAGAGCTCTGGAGATTGTGCAAACATTTGCCGTGGCCTCGGGATCCAAGTGCAATATAGAGAAGTCAAGACTAATATCCCTGTTGGAGAACGACTCTTTTGATCCTGCAGTCCGGACAGGAGAGATTATCTCAAAAGGGAGTGTATTCCGACACCTGGGAGCCCCCATTGGGGTGGAGGTAACCCACGGGCAAAGATTTCAATGGGTCCTTGAAAAAATAAGATAAAAAATGAGAAGATGGGATTTTGTTCTCCTCCCCTTCCAAAGCCGGATTAGAGTGATTAATGCTTTTATGATCCCGTATATTTCTTTCCTCAGCCCCCTGCTCAAGATGGCTAAGTGTGATTAGAAAGAATTCCTAAAATCAGTGAAAGGTTTCTTTGGAAGAACACCATAAAAACCTCCCATCCATGGCAGTGGGCTAGATGGGAGGTAGTTGCTCGCCCATTAGACCAAGGAGGGCTCAGCATTCTTACCCCTGTATCCCATGTTGAGGCCCTTTGGCCCAAGTTTATGGTCTCATTGGCTAAACAGGACCAAGCTTGGGCTATCATGACCAAGGAAATGCTTGATGCAGTAAAACTGGGATCAAAATGGGAAAAGTGAAACGGGGTTGTGATGCACGACAAACTTCTCGCCTTGAAGTGGTCTTATCTTAGATCTGGTGGACTCTCAGGGGAGCTGATGAGGAAGTGCAAAAGTGCGGTTGAGGTTTTGGAATGGGGCGAAGCAACCAGATACTTTAAGAAGTCCATTTTGCACTGGTCCCCTTGGCTCTCTAAAATATTGGGGCCGCCACATAGCCCCTTTTGGATAGAAATGGTCAGGAATGTAAATAATAAGGGGCTCGTTCGACTTGAGCAATTCTGGGATGGCAACAGGAAGTGTTGGAAAACTGTTGACTCTTTAGCCACCCAATTTCAATTGAATGGCTTTGAGATCTTACTAGTCTACAGGGTGAAGAGCGACCTTGATAAGGTGGTGATGCCAATTTGTGAATCCAACTTTGAATAGGACGCTTGGAGATGGCCCGGGAGTAGCCTCTTTTGGAAACCACATTCTAAAGGCATTTACCATGCATCAATGCACGAGGCTAATTGGTGTAGCCCCCTCAACAAATTATGGAAGAGGCACTGGACGGAAAAATGTTGGGAGGGAGTCATGGAGAACGTCTAGAAGCCAAGGTGGCCTCAGTATATGAAGATATTTTTGTGGAAAGTAATGTGGGGTGCTCTGCCCGACAGGCGTGAAGATACAAGAAAGAGGAATCGGGTCCGATCATTGCCCAGGGTGCAGAATAGCTAGTGATACCTAGCCCACCTTTTCATAGGATGCCAGGCAATCAGTGGCATGGCTGGGAAAATATGCAAATGGATTCAAAGGACATGGAAAATTAAGTTCTTCAAGAATGATCTATTCTTTGGTAGTAGCAGGTTGGGAAGTCCTGCTCTTCTTGTTTGCACTCAAATAATCAGGTACTACTTCTTTCACCATATTTGGCAAGCAAGGAACCGCTGCGTGTTTGAGGGGGATCTGGTTGTGGCAAGCTTTGGTGAAATAATACAAGAGAGCAGAGTAACGATCCACATGATCGGAGGCAAACAAGCCTCAGAGGACTGGTCTAGAACAATACATGACATCTTGTAATAAGTAAAGCCTAGGAGTAGTTGTGGTCTCTATGTCAAGCAGAAAACTTGTAATCCTTTGACCCTCAAGGCTCGGTTCGAGCTAGACATTGGTGTATATTTCTGATGTTCTTAATACTATCCACTCACAATTGTGAGTTTTGCAAAAAACAAAAATGTATGTTGTTTTCCATGTGGCACATGCTAATCATTGCATTGGCTTTCAATCACACGAGTGAGACTCTTTCCGCCTCCAACGGCAAAAAGAAATGTGTTGTGTAGGTTTTGAAGCTCACTCATAAGTACGCATAGAAACACTCCACACACACACACACACACACACAATCTTTGGTAAGAGCGAGTGAGACTACTATTGCAAGTTTCCATGCATGTCTCTAGTAGCTTTAAGAATTCATGCCACTTGAAACTTAATAAGGTTTCTACCACCAAGTGGGGTTCATCTATCATCTCAACTCCCTCTTGAGTAACATGCCTCGAGTTTAGATTTCGTCAGATGGATATTTGAGGTCTCTTGAGATTGTTCCTACCACACCGATGGACCCTCATTTTTAGCCTAGAGAATAAAGATGACACAACATATGAGGATGATGATTCTTACCTTGAGGATTTCAAGGGTGTTGGCTATGTTGGACAGTACTGCCCGTTCAAGAGATGAGCCTTGTATTGGAGGAGTCCCCTTATCTCTTCAACAACTTTGCGGACATCACGATTGCTTGATGTGTTGGACGGTACTGCCCGCTCAAGAGGTGAGCCTTATCTTGGAGGAGGCCCCTTATCTCTTCAAATGTGCACCCTTATGATGGTCTACTTGCCATGTAAAGCAGGTGGACATTGGGGTGGAAGGTAAGATATTGTGCATTTGCTGAGGGTTTGTGCTCGTGCACGGTCTCTGCGCTTGGCCTACGAGGGTCTCAGAGTCGGGGGTGTGCATGGGAGACGTCTGCGGCGGCAAGAAGCTTCAGGGATCTTGCACCGGTTTCGAGCCTTTGTGGTGGTGTGAGGTCCCTACCCCTTTTTGAGAGGAGCGGAGTACCTTTGATAGGTCTCCAATCCTGAGAAGTAAAAACCAACGGACATTGCCTTAGCTACTACGTATCCACGGGCATGAACCGTTAGTGAAGGATTGGTCCTATCTTGCTATGGCGGAGCGTGACCACCATAACCCTATCTAAAAACTATCTATAATCAATTATACCTAAAAGTATAAATCTTAGAGTGACCAACCTGTGCGCTTTTTTCTCCATGTTTCAGAAGCACAACCGCCAAGGTTTGTCTCTTTTAAGATTTATGACCAATAAAAAAAATTTCTAGCGTTGGAAAGTTACCCGACTCATCGGGTCCACCCGTCCATAGAATGATACCATCGGGGTATCATTCTCCCACTTTCCACACCACACTCACACTTCTTTTGTTATCTAATTACTACCACACTGTTTAAACATACATGTTCCTTTACTTTATTTATGATACTGGTTTGTTAAAACAGCCCTTCAAACAGTATTACAAACAATAGTCAAACAAGAAGTCGTCCAATTTTAAACCAACAACCCTTGGATTAGGTTCACTCAAGAATCTCTACTAGCGCTATTATGTCCGATCGGTATATACATTATTTATAAAAACCCTTGTCCTCATTAGCATCCCATACCGCTCGACAAGTACTTGTTGTGCTAATCTGGACGTACTCCCGTCACAGCAACAACGGTGCCAATCTGGGCGTCATCCTCATGCCACGGCAAATCAAAACTGTAGTATCCAGCTGGGCTAATCTGGGTGTACTCCCACCACAGCATCAGTGGTGCCATCCTGGGCGTCATCTCACGCCTCGGCAACTGCCACATAATACCAGCGCTAATAAGTAGAGAGACTTGAGAGAAACCATACCGAAGGTTTTGGACAAACATTCTTTCCTATAGCAACTAGTTTAACCAGACAATCTTTCCTATTTGTCAAACATATGACGAGTTTCTTGGGGTTAAGCCCCGTGGTTTCGGTCCGTGTTTTCTTTTCATAAGGTAAATAATATATTCCTATGGTCTCGCATATGCAATGATGCATAACTTGAAACTGGAATACTAACCTGTACCATAGCTCCGATTGGTGAAGACATAGCATTTTTCGCAAGGATTCCACCGTTACTTGTACCAGCTTCAAGATCATTAGCGCCTTGGGTTCGAGCACGCTTTGGAGCCATTTTTTTTGTACTACACTTATGTTATACACTTAGAACTTTAAATTGGTCAATTTACCTAGTAATCTCCTTGTTTTCAAAGAGAGTCTGTAATTTGAACCCTCGCCAACTCGGAGTCACACTTAGTGTTGTTGTTCTACATCTAATTTCTATACATCAAATATTTACTAATCTTAATTAATCAAAAATTAAGTGTGTAAATTACGAGTGAAAGTTTAGGAATGCATTACTTTTATGCATGACATTTCTAATCCAATTCTAACTTCAATTCTATACTTCAACTAAATCAATTTTTAGTATTATTCAAAATTCCATTTAACCTAATTGACAATAACATTGGTGAATGAGAATTTCATCATGTATAATAAGAATATGATGAGTTCTCTTATGTATTAACTTTCAATTAACAATATATAAGTTAATAGTGAAGATGTACTAACTAGAGAGAGTAGGTATACTTAGAGAGATTAGAGTAAGAGAAAACATACACACACATCTTTTCTAAAGTTAATTGAATCTTACTATCCATTAGAAAGATTAGAGTAAAAGAGAACACACACACATACTTTTCTAAAGCTAATTGAATCTCACCAATCTATTAGAGAGATTAGAGTAAAAGATAACACACACACACACACACACATATCCTTCTTAAAGCTAATTGAATCTTACTAATCTATTAGAAGATTAGAGTAATAGATAGCACACACACACACATATCTACTTGAATCTTACTAATCTATTAGAGAGATTAGAGTAGGAGATAGCACACACACACACACATAACCTTCTTAAAGCTAATTGAAGCTTACTAATCCATTAGAGATTAGAGTAATAGATAGCACACACACACACACATATCTACTTGAATCTTACTAATCTATTAGAGAGATTAGAGTAGGAGATAGCACACATACACACATATCCTTCTTAAAACTAATTGAATGCTCAATTAGTACATACCTTATTAGTCCACTAGAGTTTTTGCTCTCTTAGTGGTTTGTGGACGCCTTCTCTCTAAGAGAAGTGGCAGCACTTCGTGAGCGCTATAGAGGCAATCTCTATGTCTAAAGTGTGAGCATGGATACTCTATTTCTAGCAGAAAAAAAAACGTCCAACTTTTTTTTCCCAAAAAAAATAATAATTTGTTTTAAATTATATATATATATATATATATATATATTCCCAAAAATCATACCCGCGTTTTTGGTACCCATGTGGTACCCATGAGCTTGACCACTTTGTCATTATCATCAAAAGATAAGGCCACACAGACCCCCCCTCATTAAGATTAGTCAAGAGTAGCCTCTCCTTTTTCATGTGATAGTGTGTCCCACTTTGTCTCCTCCTATGTGAGTCCATGTGCCTTTATTTGTCATCCCTGTGTATTCTTTTGTCTTTATAATTATTTTATTTATTTCCTTAATGATAATTTACTTTACATTTTTAAGTTAAACTTTACAATCTTATATTAACTTTACAGTAGTAAAAGAAAATTCTACAATCAGTAAATAAGTCTTGCAATAAGTTAGTTAGTGATTCATATAGCTAAACATGTTAGAATTTTGTAACGTAAATTTTAATTTCTAGGTTTTCTCAACCTACGATTCATAATTTGAACTCGAATATCTTAAATAAGGAGTGATGGTTCAAAAAAGTACAAATGCGTAATAGAACTTGTGTGAAATTTGAAAGTAGAGACCTTACAATCTCCCCAACTTAGAATTTGAGATGCCCTCATCTCAAGAACAGTGAAGGGTAATCCTTAAGAAGGGATGTCTCATCTTCCCAAGTAGCATCTTCTATAGGGAAATCCTTCCATAAGATAAGATGTTCTTTGATGGATCTATTCCTAAGCTTTCTCTCTCGAGTTTCTAGGATAGTATCAGGTTGGAGTTGTAGAAAATCTTGAGCAGGTACAATGATTTGCTCATCATCAAGGACATGGTCAGGGTTATATACATAAGGTATTAACAGACTTACATGAAATACATCGTGCACTTTGATATGAGAAGGGAGTTTTAGTCTATAAGCTTGATCACTTACAACCTTGATTATTTCGTAAGGTCCACAATATCGGTAGCTAAGCTTCTTATACCTTCCGAGAGACAGATTGCTCTTTTTGGGCTTTACTCGTAAGAAAACTTTGTCACCTTCTTTGAAAATCCGATCAGATCTTTGTAAGTCGACGTACTTCTTTTGTCGATCTTGAGCCGCTTGAATATCCCTTCGAATAGCTTTGGTTTGAGCTTCCATTTCTTCAAGCATTTTCTTTGAGGCTTCTACCCTTATATTGGGGTCAGAAAAGTTAAGAGGTGATAAACATTCTTGACCATAAAGAGCATTAAAAGGTGTCATTCCAATACTTCTATGAGTAGAGGAATTGTATGCATACTCTACCAAGGGTAGGTATTGAATCCACTTGCGAGGTTCTCTATTGCAGTAGGCTCTAAGGATGTCTTCAATTACTTGATTAACTCTTTCAGTTTGGCCATCATTTGAGGATGATAATCAGTACTAAAACATAACTGGGTTCCAATAGCTTGAAACAATGATACCCAAAACTTTGAAGTAAACTTGGCATCACGATCACTAACAATCCTCTTGGGTAAACCATGAATTCTGAAAACCTCCTTCACAAACAGACGAGCAATATCTGAAGCTGTAAAGGTTGTCTTGACTGGGATTAAGTGAGCCACTTTAGTAAGCAAGTCGACTATGACCATGATTGAATCATATCCAGCTTGGACAGAAGGAAACCCGGTGATAAAGTCCATGCTAATACATTCCCATTTCATTTGGGGAATATCTAAAGGATGTAATTTACCTGGCATCTTTAGTCTCTCTGCCTTAATCCTTTGAGAAGACAAACACTGCTTGACATAGCGAAGGACATCACCCTTCATACCTTGCCAATAGTAACTTCTGCAAATTGCATTGATGGTTTTGTCATAACCTGGATGTCCTGAAGTTGGGCCATCGTGTGCTTCATATAGGATAGCATTCCTTAGGGTAGAATCCTTAGGTATGCATAGTCGATTCCTATAGTAAATTTTCCCATCTTCTAAGGAATAATGTAGAGGTTTAGGCTGATTTGATGATACCCTCTCTTCACGTAGGATACTAGCAAGCATTTGGTAATCTGCATCTCTGACAGCAGCATAGGAGACCTTGTCTAAAATAGGGTTGTTAGCCATGGAAATTGCCCCCAGAAAAGCTTTACGGCTTAGGGCATCTGCCACAACATTATCCTTGCTTGGTCTAAATTTAATATCAAAATCATATTCGTGCATGAGCTCTATCCATCTCCTCTGTCTCATATTAAGGTTAGGTTGGGTAAAAATCCACTTAAGACTCTTGTGATCTGTTACCAATTGGAATTTGCGTCCCAATAGATAATGTCTCCATAGCTTGAGAGCATGAATAACTGCTAGCAATTCTAAATTGTGTGTAGCATAATTCACTTCATGAATCCTAAGCTTCCGAGAAGTATAAGCTACAGGCCTTCCTTCTTGAGTAAGGACTCCTCCTAATGCAAGGTTACTAGCATCTGTGATCACCTCGAATTCTTGGGTGAAGTCTGGAAGTTTTAAGAGAGGTTCTAAAGCAAGATACTCCTTAAGCTATTTGAAGCAAGATTCATGTTTTCCTTCCCAAACTATGGAGAAGGGAAATGGAAGATGATCACAGCTTCAGGCAAGGAATAAGTGAGGATCTCAGAGAAGCTTAGCTCCCTTGATGAAAGCTTGAGAGAGAAGAAGGGGTGACAATCCACTTCTGCGTACTCGTAGAAAGCAATGTAGTTAAGAAACTCTCTCTATTATTAGCATTAGAGTTAAATTTACTGCAAGATGGCAGGATCGTAATTCTCGCTTGAAGCTTCCCTTCTCCATGTGTGTAGTTGTTTTAACATAAATAATAAGACATAATTGAACTTTTACATTCAAAAGACAGTTGGCTCCAGAGAAAGGGAAATAAAGATGGCTCTAGAGAAAGGGAAATATAAGTACAAAAAAACTCAGTTTTAGAATTATCTTTGTACAATGTTTATAAGAATGAAGCCTCATTCCAGTATATAGATATCAGAAGTACTTCCCCTGTAGTAGGTGTATGTGTAATCATGTGTGGGTGTGTAGATTTAGAGATTAGGTGTAGAGACAGAGGTAGATAGATGGATAAAAATATATCTACCTCTCTCTATGCCCTCTCTATCTACCTCTATTTACCCTCTCTCTTTACACACTCTCTATCTACCTCTATTTATCTGTATACATCCTTTCTAGCCTTGGATTAGGTGTACACTACAAGAGGTTATGTGCACTTGTGACACTTTTAGCAACAAAAATACGTTGGGTTTATAGTCCCCGGCGTCGTTAACAGCATTGCTATATAGCGACGCATATAACGACGGTTATAGTCCTTCTGTAGCAACGCTTATATCGACGTAGCAAAACCTTATATAGAGACGCCCGAGAGTAAAAAAATTTGGGTGGCAGGGCATTCAACCATCAACCATATTGAATGTTTCCAGAATAGAGTAAACCTAAATGAATCCAAGATAAGCCTAGATTCACCTTTGAAAGAAAGTGCAAGGTATAGACCCAAAGTTGTCACCCACAAGACAATATAACCATTAACTCCATCATGCATAGTATTGTTTGCAAAATAAAGATACAAAATTGACAAAAGTAATTGGACGAAAGTAAATTGACAAAAGTAAATCAATGAAAATTATACACATCATAGGCAAAATCACTTGATTGTTAAGCTTTGCAAATGTAATAGTTACAACACAATTGTGATTATTAAGAAAATACATGGTTTTCCAATAGTTACAAAAAGACGTATACATGTCATCTCATTATACATGCTATGACAAAAGGAAACTAATGCTATCTGGCTACGTCTAGACTGACGTCGTCTAATCAGACGTCTCATCGCGTCCAAGCGGCGTATTTGTCGGATTCTGCACAAAAAAAAAATAAGACTTCTGTAAGTAAAAACATATAATTACAAAACAATCTATTTTTTTAGCTTATCATTAAAATACAACAAATGTAAAAAAGTAAAATGAAATACTAACCATGCCTCCACGAGAACTCAAAATGTCCATCAAGTCGTTTAAGCCCTTTCTGCCTGCGTACTCGCGCTGGTACGGTCTGGGGTCACGTCCTATCATCGACCACTATTCAAAACATACAAAGAATCCATTATGTTAGAATTTAAAAGTACAAATAGACGTAACTACCAAACCTAAAGTGCAATGCAAAAACACTTACAAAATTGGCCTCAAATGATGCCCACCCACGCTCCCCAAGTGATCTGAGCTCCCTGCCTCTACTCGCGCTTTGGCTGCCTCCTTTTGTTGCTTCCACTTGTCAGGATTCTCACGCGCTGCTTGCTTTGCATTCTTCCAATCTTCTTTGGCCAGCCAATCTAGTCTGTTCCACACTTGCTTTATTGCTTTTTGCTTCAAAACGCTTGTGGTTGCAGTATTCACGCATTCGAACCTTTATCAGGTATTCATTGAAGCCCTCATCCCGACTTGACACGGAAAACTCATTATGCATCATGTTGATGACTCTATCTTTTAATTCATTTGGCACTTCACTCCAGGTGTTTAGCATATAGTGTCTAAACACCTAAGAGCAAAGACCGTGCATGCGCGAGATCACCTTCTTGCCTTCGTCATCCAAGATGATGCCGCCGCTGATGTCAACTGAGTACAGCAAGCCCTCTTGTCTTTGATGCATGAACCTAGGTGTCTCGGCAAGGGTCTCTAGCGGCATCTCGATGGGAGTACGGATGTCAGGTGTCTCCACTAGAGTCTGGGCCACGAAGCAAGGAGTGTTGACTGGGGTGACTCCCGGAGGAGTAGCTGTTGGAATTAGGGTTGCAGAGAAACACACACAGCTTGGAGAAGACGAAGGAAGCTCAAGGCACACAATAGAGAGTGTGTTACTTAGTGTGCAATGGAAAGATAGATAGACCTAGAGTGATGGGCGTATATACAATGCTCGGGGAAAAAAACCTCCTAAAGAGGGAAAAAATGCCCCGGCGGTCCTAGTGTGTTCACACACATCACTACCACATGTATATGGTAACAAATCCCCCCTGGAGTGATGCGGTGAACGAGAGCTGGCACATGAGTAAAGGGAAGTGCCATGCCCTGAGGACAGGATCAGTCCACAAAGGGGAGTAAGCCCAAATCTTTGCGGAAAGCTTCAAGCTTCCCACGAGACAATGCCTTTGTGAAAAGATCTGCAAGGTTGTCCTGTGTTGGCACATAAGCCAAGCTGATCTCTCCTGCTGAGAGCCTCTCCCTGACATAGTGGTAATGCACCTCAATGTGCTTTGTGCGAGCATGAAAAACTGGGTTCCTCGCAACTGCCAATGCGCTCTGACTGTCAATGTAGATAGTGTTGGCAGTGTCCTGTCCAACACCCAAATCAGCCATAAGGCGTCTCAGCCATACACACTCAACTATAGCTGTGAAGACTGCCCTGTACCCAGCCTCACAACTCGAAGTGGCCACAGTAGGTTGCTTCTTGCTCAACCATGATATACATGAACTGCTAAGCATGAAACAAAAACCACTTGTGGACACTCGCGTGTCCAAACAACCACCCCAATCTGAGTCTGAAAAAGCATGTAAGTCTGGCGGCAATGATCCCCCCTTGGGATAAAACAAGCCAAGATGTAAAGTGCCACTAAGGTAGCGGAAAATCCTCTTGACGGCCTGCCAATGCTTAGACCCTGGGCTATGCATAAATATGTTGACCTGTGAGACTGCAAACTGAATATCCAGCCTCGTGTTGCATACATAAATGAGGCAGCCAACAGCAGTTTGGTAAAGAGTGACATCAGCAGGATCCCCAGCATCATGTAGACTCAACTTCAAACCTGTTTCCATGGGAGTGGCAATAGGTTTGCAATCCTCAAGTCCAAACTTACATAGCAATGTCTCTATGTAACTTTTCTAACACAAGGCAATACCACCATCACACTGCTTAAACTGTATACCCAAATAATGATGCAACAGCCCCAAATCTTTCATCTTGAAAGTAGCATTCAAAGCAGCCTTAAATTCAGCAATATGTCTCTCATTTGGTCCAGTGATCAGCAAATCATCAACATAAAGAACCACAATGAGAAGTACATCACCCTCACGCTTTACATACAATGTGCTTTCTGTTGGACTGTTACGAAAGCCTTGTTTGACCAAATGAGTGTCAGCTTTCTCATACCAAGCACAAGGAGATTGCTTCAACCCATACAAAGCCTTGTTACATTTTCACACTTTGTCCTCTTGTCCTTTTATGACAAAATCGCGAGGCTGCGTTACATAAACTTCCTCAAATATGTCACCATTCAAGAAAGCAGTAACAATGTCTGTTTGATGTACATCCCAACTAAAATGAGCTTCCAATGCACATAAAAAACGCACAATAGTCATACGACAAGTGGGAGCAAAAGTCTCTTCATAATCTATGCCTTTTTGCTGTGCATAACCCTTTGCAACAAGTAGAGCCTTATGGCGATCGATCTCACCATCCGGCTTGCGTTTCAACTTGTAAACCCACTTTTCCAATGGCCTTTTTGCCAGGAGGCAAATCACATAAATTCCATGTGTCATTTTCTATAAGTGCATCATATTCTGATTGCAAGGCAGCCATCCAATTTTCTGAATTTTGTGCTTCATCAAAAGTCAGAGACTCCTCAACATCATGTAAGCTAGACACAGCCAAAGCATAACAATCTGATGCATAAGATGCATGGCGAGAGCCTAAACGAGTACGACTAGACAAAGGTGCATCCAATTTACTGTCACGCAAAGTGTGCTTTAGCCATTTTGGCATACCTCTAGCCTGCTCATTTTCAGCCCTTTCCTCATCAAGTACATCATGTACATCTGCATCAGTAATAGGCTAATCTAAAACATTTTCAGAAACCCCCATAGGCTGTACATTTGCCTCATTGGAACTTACATTCGTATTTCCACCACTGAAAAGAGGCAACAAAGTGTCATAAATGTCCTGTGAGCTTACATTACTGTCTCTGGTACATGACAGCAAGGGCTGAACAGAATCTTCCACAAACACTACATCCCGTGAAACCAGAATACGTTTTGTTTGCGGATGATACAACCTGTAACCTTTGCTTTCAGCACTATAACCGACAAAAATACATTTGACAGCCTTATCATCCAATTTTATGCACTGCACTTGTGGCACCAAAGCATATGCCAAACAGCCAAAAACACGCATGTGCTCAATAGAAGGCTTTCTATCATGCCATGCTTCATATGGAGTAATAGACTGCAAAGCTTTCGTACGCCACATGTTAAGTACAGAAGTGGCACACATGATGGCCTCAAGCCAAAAAGAATGCGGCAAAGCTTGACTTTTGACCATACATCGTGCCATTTCCGTCAGTGACCTGTTTTTCCTCTCAGCAACACCATTTTTCTGAGGTGTATAAGGCACTGTACATTGGTGTTTTATCCCACGACTAGCCAGAAATGCATTAAATTTGTCATAATAATCAATATCTAATTCTCCTAAATGATTTTCTCATATTAAACTGATCATTTAATGTGAGGAAGTGCCAAGGGAGAAAAAGCTAGAATATTGGTTAAGCTAGCAGACCAGCCACAGTAGGGATCCAAAGGAGGGAAAATAGGGATCCAAAGGGGGGGCCATCTGCAAAAGAGCCATGTGCAACAATGGGCTAAAAAGACCCTAAGGTTCAGCCCATTAAGACTTCCAAAATGCTAAGGTTCCAAAATTCAAAGGTTGTGTCCAAAGGTCAACCCTAGGGAAAATTGGATGCTTTGTGTGTGCCCTAAAAGTCTTTGCACATCCCTACATGGGAGGGGGCGAGCCCCAAAGGTAGGGGATGAGAGAGAAAGCCACACACACACACACACAGGCTCCCTTTACACAAAGGGAATGAGGGACACATGTCAGCTCCCTAGGCCAGATGCCCACAAGGTGTGCCCAATTCCTATTGGAAGACCCTTGAAGTGGACCAATTAGAATTAAGCTAGAGTAAATGTAGTTTAATTAATTTAAAAACATTTAATAAAAGAAACCAATGAGAATTAAGTCTCCTAGAAGACTATTGGGCAGTCTCCCAAAGGGTCCAATGAGCATTCAGAAGCCCCATGGCTTGCCTGATTTCTATTGGCCAAGAGACAAAGGGGTCCAATGAGAGTTTAATTTAATTATTTAATTACCTAAAGCTCTCACAAAAGGGGAAAGGGGGACACATGTCAGAAGGCTATCACTTATGCTGCTTAATACCTATTGGCTTGACCTGGGGAGGTCCAATGAGGCAAAAGCCAGACCTAATTAGCAGCTAGAGCTCGCCCAAGAGGGAGAGGGGGGCTGATTTTTGCTTGGCATTGACACACTCACACTTGACCAGGTGTGAAGGAAGAATACTCTATCTCCTCCCAAGCTTTAATGGAGAGCTCATCACCTACTCCAAGCTTGTGAGATAGAAGCCTACATCAACACTCTCTTGGCATGTGGATGCAAATCCAACCAAGAGCCAAGCTTCAATGCATGCTCATCTCCTCTACCAAGCTAATTACTAAGCTAAGCTATGCTAATATGAGTGATTATGTGAGGAGATGTACATCTTTCTCGTAAGATACTCCTTCTTCCTCTCAATCTACTCTCATACCCTGCTAGCTCTCACCATCTTCGAAGGTGTGTGAGGTCTTGGGTCTGAGAACGGGGATAATTCAAGTTGTGTTTGATTAAGTGTTTTGCTTGGTGTATGAAGCTTCCATCGTCATTGCACTAGCTAGTCTTGAAGGAACACAAAGAATTGTATTGTACAATGTCTCTCTTGATGGGAGAAACCATAATACAAACCTTTTGGAGGGGGGGACCGGCTCCATGCAAATCCGGTCCTCAACTGTTGTCAATAGCTTAATTTCTCTCTCTTTTGAAAGTATTGTGATGCTATCTAACTAGGTGTTATGCTTTTTGTTGCTCTCTCCACCCAAGCACTCTTGTAATTATCATTAGGAATCTATTGTAATGAAATGCCCACTATGTTCATGCTAATTTCCGCTACACATAAGTTATTAGGCCATTAAAGGTTACATTGGTATCAGAGCTCAAGGTTTCTCTTTTCTTGCTCAAGAAGGGAGATCCTCAAGCTATCTACAAATGGTTGGTATTATTAATTTCCTGTGAGTAAGTAGAATAGGGATTTTTCAGCCTTGCAATGCGCCTGCCTTTGTGCAGTTAACAGGGCATCACCGTCGAGAGCTATGGTCTTAATAGTGGAGTCCCACGGGGCTTGCCTATGGCTTAACCACTATTGAGCTATTAGAAGCTTGACAGGAGCCGGTGCTATTTTGGTGTCGAAAGACCCTCTCTTCTATTCCTTGCAATTAATGGTATTCGAGCCGCGGGTACAGTAGCTTGAGTGCTTTTTCTAAAGGGGTAAAGAGGAGTAGCAACTAGGGCTTGAAGTGCCAAAGTATACCTAAAAAGTTTACACCTAAAAGTTGTTAGAATGGCTGACAATAGTAAAGAGAGTGAAATTAATGTTGATAACTTTGATTTTGCTCATGAGCAAGCTACTAATGATGCTTCAATGCTTGTTAACTATCTTGTTTCTAGGCTTCAACAAGCCATGGGCAATCCATCTCTCCAAAGTGAAGTGCAACGGCAGCTCCGTGCTCACGGGATTCTCCAAGCTCATCACCATGACGAGAGAACACCTAGGAAGCCTCCTTGTGAGACTACCAAAAGAGGTCTCTCTCCGATTCGGGAAGAAGAAGAGAATCCATATGAAGGGCTCAAGAATTTACTTCTTGATGATGCATCTCCTTCCCAAAGGAGAACTCAAGAGCCTCCACCGAAGGAACGAGAAAGAAGCGAGTCTCCCGCCACCTCGGCGGAGATGGCTCCACGAAGACGGCGGGCTAAACGCTCTCCATCACCACCAAAGCGGAGAAGACCATCGTATTCTTCTCCTCACCACAATTCAAAGAGGGATGATAAAAAGCAAGAGAAGAAAAAGGCGAGAAAGAGGACACCCTCTTCTCCATCTTCTTCATCCTCTTCCTCTTATGAAAGCTATGGTGAAGACGACAAAGATCAAGACAAGAAAAAGGCGAGAAAGAGGTCACCCTCTTCTCCACCTTCTTCAAATTCTTCACCTTCTGAAGAAAGTGATGGTGCAACTTTTGAACCATCAAAAAGAAGAGGCCATAGGAAATCCTATGCCGCATGGAAGAGGTCGTCCAAGCTGAAGAAATTCAAAGAGGGAGGGAAGAGCATCTCTTTCCTTACCTATGATGGCACCTTCAGTGCTACGGACAAAGTCTTGGCCTTTATCCAGCAATTCGATGCGGCGTTTGGAGATGAGGGCTTCACGGAGTCCTCTAAGCTACGCCATGTAGCTATGCACTTTCAAAAGTCCGCCAGACAATGGTGGTCTAGCCTACGAGCCAACGGTGAAGCTCCACGAACATGGAAGGCTTTAAGAGCTTCCATTATGAAGCAGTTTTTGGCCACCGATGCCAAAGACAAAGTACTCACCGAATGGCGAAGCTTAAAGCTCTCTCCCAATGAATCCATCCACAAATATGTAGACAAGTTTTGGGACCTACAACTCAAAGCCACTGTCTTCAAAAGGTTGGATTTTGGAGAGCAAAAGCAACAATTTTGTGCGGGCTTAACCGAAGAAATGGCGGAGTATGTCAACTCCCAAAGTCCACGTACCATATCGGCGGTAATACACCATACTATGGTGGCCTCTCGAATCAATTTCCAAACGGGGGGTAAAAGAAATAATAAGCCCCCGGAAAACAAGGGTTCCAATGAGCCTAAGGGGAAGGACAATGTCCAAAAGTCTCCTAAGGGCAATTCCAACAAAGCTAAAGAGAAGGGAGTTTACAAAGGAAAGAATAAACTCTCTCCTGAAGAGCTTGAGCGTTATCGTAAGGATAACCGGTGTTTCAAGTGCGGCGAACAAGGGCATGCGTACCGCGCTTGTCCCCAAAAGAACAACCACCAAGATCCTCCTAGAGCTTCTTTGGTTGAAATCCAAGAGGAGGAGATTCACCAAACTCACCACAAAGGATCTCCTCTATGCCATGCTTGGGGAAAGGTAAGAGAACATGATGCTTTTATTCTCTTTGACCCTGGTTCTACTCACAATTTCATATCTATGGAGTTAGCCACCAAGCTAGGCATACAATCCTACGAGATGGGAGATATCCTACCCGCAGACAGTGCCTTCAAGGGGCAAGAAGCTTCTGTCACTCCCTTAATCGGGAAATTGAGGCTTCATGTCCAAGGCTATGTGGACAAAGAGGACTTCTTTATCTCTCCTCTCAAGCATGAGGATGTAATCCTAGGGGCACCATGGTTTGACCGCCTGGCTGCCGATGTTAAATATCCTGAAAGGAGAATCTCCTTTAAGTTCAGGGAAAAAGACATGTATATAGATGCTAAGGAGATGGGTAACACCATCCCCATTGTACATACACCAGCTTTCAACAAGTCAATAAAGAGCTCTATTTCCGTGTACATGATTTTTGTTAAAGATTCTCAAAATGAACCTAATGCTTTAGCAAAAGAAAATAAAAGCAACCAAAAGGAATTAGAGTTATCCAATTTTCTCAAGGGGTTTCAAGATGTTTTTATTGACGACATCCCTTGTGAGCTACCTCCTAAACGAGATAATGATGACCATGCAATTGAACTTCTTCCAGGAAGTTCACCGCCTAACAAACCTCCTTATAGAGTTTCTCAAGCTCAACAAGAGGAGATTATGCGGCAAGTGCATGAGTTAGTTGAGAAGGGCATGGTTAGGCCTAGCTCATCTCCATTTTGCTCACCTGTGCTATTAGTGCAAAAGACAGACGGCACATATCGTATGTGTGTCGACTATAGAGCACTAAATAGGATCACTATCAAAAATAGGTTTCCCGTTCCACGGGTAGAAGACCTATTTGATAAGCTACAAGGATCGACCTACTTCAGTAGGATTGACCTAAAAAGTGGCTATCATCAAATAAGGATAGTTGATCAAGACATTGTAAAGACCGCATTTCGTACTACATTTGGTCTTTACAAATACATTGTCATGCCTTTTGGCTTGACCAATGCACCAGCCACATTCAACCGCTTGATGGAGAAGCTGTTCAAGCCTCATCGAACCTTCACTGGAGTGTTCTTTGATGATATTATCATCTACTCTAATTCATTGGAGGAACACAAGCAACATCTCCAGGTAATATTTCAAGTTTTAAGAGAGAATAAACTTTATGTTAATCGAAAGAAAAGTGAATTTTTCTTGCAAGAGATTCAGTATTTAGGTCACATTATCTCTCAAGATGGCATCCAAATGGATCCATCCAAGTTAGAGGTAATAAAAGGATGGCCTAAACCAAGGAATCTTCATGAACTAAGAAGCTTTATAGGTATGTGTGCATACTATAGACGCTTCATAGAAAAGTTCTCACAAATTGCGGGACCATTACATGACCTAACAAAGAAAAGCGTTAGGTATACATGGTCTGCTAAGGAGAACAATGCTTTCGAAAAGCTTAAAGAAAAGCTTATCTCTCAACCTGTGCTTACACTACCGGATCTCTCAAAACCATTTGAGGTCCAATGTGATGCTTGTGGTGATTGCCTTGGGGCTGTTTTGCTCCAAGAAGGGCACGCCATAGGCTATGAGAGTCGAAGGCTCGACCCTGTTGAGCAAGCTCTAGGCATATACGAAAAGGAACTCCTTGCAGTTCTACATGCCTTAGACTCATGGAAGCACTACTTATTGGGGACTCCTTTCATTCTGCGAACGGATCACCAAAGTCTTAAGTACTTCATGACGCAGACCAAGCTCTCCGGCAAACAAATGAGGTGGGCAAATTTTCTTTCGCAATTTCATTTTCATATTGCTCACATTGCTGGCAAGCATAATCAAGTAGCCGATGCACTCTCAAGACGACCGAGAGTGAATGCGGTTTCCATAGCAACTCACAATGATCTATCTTCAATGATAGATGAGTATGCTATTGATCCCGATTTTAGAGATGTGATTTCAGCCCTTGCATTAGGGAAGAAAGAAGAACCATTTACTTTACAAGATGGTTATCTTCTCTATGGCAATAGACTATGCGTTACTAACTCACTACGTGAGAAAGTAATGTATGAATCTCATGCTCCCCCATATGCGGGGCATAGAGGGATTCAGTCTACCTTAAAGGGAATTGAAACATATTTCTATTGGCCTACCATGAAAGTGAACATACAAGAGTATGTTTCCAAATGTGTGGTATGTCAAAAGACAAAATTTGATAGAGGGAAGCAACTTGGATTGCTTCAACCCTTGCCAATCCCTAATTCACCTTGGGAGAGCATATCCATGGATTTTATCTTTGGATTGCCTAAGTCTATCCATGGGAATACGGGGATATGGACGATAGTAGACAGGTTCAGTAAACAAGCTCATTTTATACCTGTCAAAAAGACTATCAAAGCCCATCAAATGGCAACCCTCTTCATTTCACAAATTTTCAAGTACCATGGCTTACCAATGTCCATAGTGTCGGATAGAGATCCTAGAATGACCAGTAATTTTTGGAAGGGTCTCTTTGAGAATTTAGGAACAAGGCCAAACTTCTCTTCGGCCTATCATCCACAAACTGATGGCCAAAGTGAAATAGCTAACCTAACCATTCTCGATCTACTTAAAGCCCATGTAACGGAAGTAGATCAAAGATCCCAATGGGAGAAGTACTTACCCTTAGTAGAGTATGCTTACAATAACACTGTACATACTTCCACAGGAAAAGCACCTTTCGAGGTAATTGAGGGAAGATCAAAAAGTCCCTTGCTACTTAAGGTACATGGGAAGATCTTCGCTGCAGATGAGTATAGCCGAGACCTACAAGAATCTTTCCAAAAGATTAAGGATGCTATCTCTATCACACAGCAAAGGCAAAAGGCTGCTGCTGACAAGCACAGAAGAGCCCAAGCCTTTAAAGAAAACGATTGGGTCTTGTTAAAGTTTCCCAAGGCTCGATTAAGGCACACGACGGGCAAGAATCCTACGGGCCACCAAAAGTACTATGCTAAACTAGCAAAAAGGTACTATGGTCCCTTCCAGATTCTTAGGCCAATCAATGAGATGGCCTATCAACTTAAGTTGCCCAATCATTGGCTCATACACAATGCTTTTCATGTGAGCCTATTAAAGCCTTACAAAGGAGAGCCACATCAAGAACCAACTATTGAAGACCCACCGGAGATCGAGGACCAAGAGGAGGTGCTGCAGCCCGAGTCCATTCTCCGACATGAAGACAAGGTATTAAGAGGCGGTAAGACTATCCGACGATATCTTATTAAGTTTAAGAATTATCCTTTTGAAGATGCTAGATGGATGCAAGGCATACAATTAAAGGATAACCTAAACCTTGTCAATGCTTACAATGCTTCCCAAGAGTAAGCAAATGTACAAAATGTTAAAAATGAACAAAATTTTTGTCTTATAAGACTCTCTTTTTCTTTATTTGTGCACAAAAATGAAGTAGTATGCATGCTTAGATCAAGTTTGCGGAGACGACGTCTCCCAAACACCAAGTAGAGCTTGTCACTCTACTATGGAAGACTGATAGGACTAATGTGTAGACATGCTTGCGGCAGCCTCAGGCTCTCAAGTGCCAAATGGACAAGTCATCCATTATGGAATGATGTCGTAGGGTAACATAGGGATCCTCTACCCGCTAAGAAAAGGACTCATGAATATGCTTTATCTTCTCTACACCATAGTCGAGGACGACTATGATTTCAAGAGAGAGGTAATGTCATAATAATCAATATCTAATTCTCCTAAATGATTTTCTCATATTAAACTGATCATTTAATGTGAGGAAGTGCCAAGGGAGAAAAAGCTAGAATATTGGTTAAGCTAGCAGACCAGCCACAGTAGGGATCCAAAGGAGGGAAAATAGGGATCCAAAGGGGGGGCCATCTGCAAAAGAGCCATGTGCAACAATGGGCTAAAAAGACCCTAAGGTTCAGCCCATTAAGACTTCCAAAATGCTAAGGTTCCAAAATTCAAAGGTTGTGTCCAAAGGTCAACCCTAGGGAAAATTGGATGCTTTGTGTGTGCCCTAAAAGTCTTTGCACATCCCTACATGGGAGGGGGCGAGCCCCAAAGGTAGGGGATGAGAGAGAAAGCCACACACACACACACACAGGCTCCCTTTACACAAAGGGAATGAGGGACACATGTCAGCTCCCTAGGCCAGATGCCCACAAGGTGTGCCCAATTCCTATTGGAAGACCCTTGAAGTGGACCAATGAGAATTAAGCTAGAGTAAATGTAGTTTAATTAATTTAAAAACATTTAATAAAAGAAACCAATGAGAATTAAGTCTCCTAGAAGACTATTGGGCAGTCTCCCAAAGGGTCCAATGAGCATTCAGAAGCCCCATGGCTTGCCTGATTTCTATTGGCCAGGAGACAAAGGGGTCCAATGAGAGTTTAATTTAATTATTTAATTACCTAAAGCTCTCACAAAAGGGGAAAGGGGGACACATGTCAGAAGGCTATCACTTATGCTGCTTAATACCTATTGGCTTGACCTGGGGAGGTCCAATGAGGCAAAAGCCAGACCTAATTAGCAGCTAGAGCTCGCCCAAGAGGGAGAGGGGGGCTGATTTTTGCTTGGCATTGACACACTCACACTTGACCAGGTGTGAAGGAAGAATACTCTATCTCCTCCCAAGCTTTAATGGAGAGCTCATCACCTACTCCAAGCTTGTGAGATAGAAGCCTACATCAACACTCTCTTGGCATGTGGATGCAAATCCAACCAAGAGCCAAGCTTCAATGCATGCTCATCTCCTCTACCAAGCTAATTACTAAGCTAAGATATACAATATGAGTGATTATGTGAGGAGATGTACATCTTTCTCGTAAGATACTCCTTCTTCCTCTCAATCTACTCTCATACCCTGCTAGCTGTCACCATCTTCGAAGGTGTGTGAGGTCTTGGGTCTGAGAACGGGGATAATTCAAGTTGTGTTTGATTAAGTGTTTTGCTTGGTGTATGAAGCTTCCATCTTCATTGCACTAGCTAGTCTTGAAGGAACACAAAGAATTGTATTGTACAATGTCTCTCTTGATGGGAGAAACCATAATACAAACCTTTTGGAGGGGGGGACCGGCTCCATGCAAATCCGGTCCTCAACTGTTGTCAATAGCTTAATTTCTCTCTCTTTTGAAAGTATTGTGATGCTATCTAACTAGGTGTTATGCTTTTTGTTGCTCTCTCCACCCAAGCACTCTTGTAATTATCATTAGGAATCTATTCTAATGAAATGCCCACTATGTTCATGCTAATTTCCGCTACACATGAGTTATTAGGCCATTAAAGGTTACAAAATTCATGAGACATATACTCCCCCCCTCGATCGGAACGGAGGGTGCCCATAGTACATTTCGAGACATTTTCAGCCATAGCCAGAAATTGTTTGAAGCACATAAAAACTTCGGACTTCGCTTTAAGCGGAAATACCCATGCATGCCTGGAGTAATCATCAATGAAAGTCACGAGGTACAGGTAATTGCGCAAGGAAGGAGTTTGCATGGGCCCACAAACATCACTATGCACAAGCTGCAACCTGCATGTGGCCCAAACTGAACCATCCTTTGGAAACTTAGAACGCTGCATCTTTCCCAAAATACAGCCTTTACAAACATGTTTGACAGGTGCTTCAAGAGGTGGCAAAGAAGCAACCATATCAGATTTCTACAAACGCAGCAAACTGGCAAAATTCAGATGACCAAAACGTGCATGCCAAAGCTTTGCATCTGAAATAGCCCTTGAATCTGCAACTACATTTGCAAAATTTTGTCCACACTTGTCATACAAAGTGAGCTTATACAGCCCACGGCACAAAAGCCCAGATGCAACAATTTCATCACCAAAACTGAGATCATGAACTGTACATCTGTCATCCACGTATGAGATTCTTCTTGATCCCAGGTACATAAAGTGCATCAACAAGTGTGAAAGATACAGATACAGACAAGAGATTCTTCTTCATCCACGATACAGATATTCTTCTTCATCCACGATATAGACAAGAGATTCTTCTTGATCCTAGGTACATAAAGTGCATCAACAAGTGTGAAAGAACTGCCATTAGCAGAAGTAAGCACAATCTTTCCAACTCCCTGAACAGGATAAGAGGCGTTGTTGGCACAAGTGACTGAATTCCCATGAGGGATAGACTCGAGAGAGGTAAACAATTCACGATGTGAGGTAATGTGCTTTGTAGCACCACTATCAAAATACCACACATGTGAATCTGTAGCAACTGACAAGCATGCATCATGGACAGTGGGATTGTAAGTGCACTCTGTGCTAAAAGCCCATTCTGCATCAACATCAGCATTACAGTCTCCTTTCATAGAAGATTCAACAATGGCTGCATTTGTAGTGGAACCAGCATTTGCAGTGGAACCACCCTCTTTCTTCTTAGCCTCTTTGGCCTTCAACTTAGGACATGACTTGATCAAGTGATCATTGGCTTTACAATAATGGCAACGCATCTTCTTTTTTCCCTTATCACCAGAATTGCCAGACGAAGTACTGCCAGCAGAAGCATTAGGAACAGAATTTTTGCCACTCGCAGCAGAACCATAAGAAGTGGCTGCATTATTGTTACCACCCTTTCTTTGAGAAGCAATAAAAGCCTGTTCAACTGCACGCTGCCTAGTCCTGATTTTTCTGGAAAGTGACTCTTGCAATAGCAATGTGCATAATGCATCAAACTTGACAACTTCGGGATTTCCTTGGGTCATAAGTCTCCAAGTACTAGCAAAAGTCTGGTAGGAATCTGGTAAGGCATCAAGAACAGTCTGCACAAGGGAACTGTCTGAAATGACTTCACCTGCAGAAATAAGCTGCTCATTGATATCCTTGACACTAGCAAGGAAAGTGTCCATATCATCTTCCTCATGCATAATCTTCGACTCCAGCTCTTTACGCAGCAAAGCAATTTTAGCCTCATTGGGGCTTGCATAAAGACCTGCTAAAATATCCCAAGTCTGTTTTGCAGATTTTGCTGAACGGATGTGAGGAACAATGGTGCGCTTCACATACAAGGCAATCAATGCATGAGCCTGCGCATCCTTAACATCCCAACGAGCTTGTTCTGCCATAGGCAACACAACTCTAACAGTTGCAATCCTTGCAGCAAGACCTGCAACATCCTCAACATCGTCTACATCCTCAGAACCAGGACGTACATCAATGCCCTGCACAATGTTCCAGACACCCTTTGACACAAGAACATGTTGCATCATATAAGCCCACATAGGGTAGTTGTCCCCATCCAACCTGTCCTCAGCAGCAAACATCTTGAACACATCTGTGTTGTTGTTGTCAGCCATGGTAAATGCTGCACCTGATGTGAAAACTGCCGAAAATAGGAGAAATGGAGCGGGAACAACCTGTGCTATATAGCACAAACCGTAGAAGACTATAAGGCACCTGTTATGCAAAAAACGGCACTGACAAAATTTTTGCACAAAATGACGAAATAGCCTGTGCAGTACTGCCTGTAGTGGAAACGGAGGCCGAAATGAGCCCAAATCAAAATTCTGAGCATACCAAGCTCTTCGAGCTATCCCAAAAATTTTGTCGACCTCCGAACGCTCGCCAAAGCTCACTGAAATCGGAGAAAGTGAGTAGGCGTGTGCTGGAGCAGCTGGCGACTAGCCTGGGAGGACGTGACCTGCTCTGATACCAATTGTTGGAATTAGGGTTGCAGAGAAACACACACAGCTTGGAGAAGACAAAGGAAGCTCAAGGCACACAATAGAGAGTGTGTTACTTAGTGTGCAATGGAAAGATAGATAGCCCTAGAGTGATGGGTGTATATACAATGCTCGGGGGAAAAAACCTCCTAAAGAGGGAAAAAATGCCCCGGCGGTCCTAGTGTGTTCACACACATCACTACCACATGTATATGGTAACAGTAGCTAGTGGTGTGTAGCAAGGAACGGCTGATAGCCACGCAAAACCTGTCGTATATGGCGATCTCGTGGCTGGTGTGGGGGCAGGCAAACAAGGGGAAGGTAAGGAGCCTTGTCAAACACGAGGTGGTGTCAAGACATCAGCGGCAGCATCTCCATAGCAACTGCCACCGCCACCACTAGAGCGTCGGTGCCTAGACGAGTGTGAAGATCATGTCGTCAACACCGAAGCTTTGGAGAGTGTTGAATGCTCCGAAACAGAGGGAGACGCTGAAGAAGAGGAACAACATGATGGTGCTCCAGAGAAATGACGCTCCTCGTACCACCTCCTCTGCTGAGGTGATAAAGAAGAAAGAAACTCATCATCATCCATACCTGCATTAAACACACGAACATTTAATCTTAATATTGAATGGAGAAGAAACATGGACAAGTTATAATCTATACTATAGATAATAGGGAGAGGGATTCTTTTGGAGAGAGAGCATTAGGAAATTTTGGAGGTCATTTGCAGGGCCTTATTGAAGAGAGAGAAAAGAAGGCGCAGCCAATGAGCAGCAACCTTACGTAACGTAGAAATACATGGAAAACAACACAAAAATAAAAGAAAACATTTAAAATTATTGAGTTTTGTCCCATTTTTGTAAGGTAACTTCCTCGTCTCACAAAGTAGGGACCACTGCTAGTAGCCGTCAAGTTCATGGCACCTGACTACTGATTGATAGCTAACTCTCTCCCTTCATTAAAAGATATCCACTACCTTTATGAAAGGCTTTCAAACCTCATTCTCCCTCCATTTTACCTATGGCTTCGTCTTCTACCCGCCCAAGAAGTTCTAGAGGTTGCTCTACACGTCCCCAACTAGCCTCACCACATTAATGTGCCAAGAAGACCATGTAGTAGCATAAGCACTATCTCAATCTCAAAATCTCTCACTACTACAAATAATAGGTGGCAAGAGCAGAGGATAAGCAAAGGTTCTTGGGTTCTTATGCAGCCAAGAAGGAGAAAAAGCTCAAAAGCAACAAACATATTTCGTTCTGCATGGAAAGCAAGAGTTCTGGATTTCAAAGTCGAGGTTGGTAAGAAGACTGTGAAAGAAGTCTTTGTTCAACATGTTTTCACTCACTCTGATGTGATTGCTAATGGTGGCAATGTCTCCATGGTGCATAATCCACGGTGCAACTATAAGTTAATTATTTAGCACTCCTCTATACATATTATCTTACATTTCAAATGTGAATCTATTTTTTTCTTCTCTTGTCTCACAGGTATATAATTAGGTTATATAGATGTTTGTATTTGTTTATATTCTAAGACATTCGCGGATGTTTATCCTTCGTCATATGAGGAATGGGATCCACTGGAGTGCATTATAGGTCTCATCTCTGTGACCCATGCTCATATTGGAGTCTTGCAATATGCTGGCAGAACTAGCAAAAGCTTGGCAGACGAGGGTATTTTCTTCTATGACCATTTCTACCAACTCAATCAAAGGAATCAGAGAGGACTGTTGGTGTCAGGTGAAGGTTCCACTACCAACCAACTAGAACTCCATGGATTGGCCCGTTCCCGACACAACAATGAGTCAGGCATTGAGGAGTAGGCTCTATAGGGATGTTCAAAGGTCTCTCCGAAACTCTGTACCCACTAAATTGGTGAAACTTGCAAATTTTTGTCCTGTTGGTCTCTTTGTTGAGTTATTTCATACCTGCAAAGTACATGTTTCTAAAACTATGTTGTTATGCAAATCATTTGATTCCCTCTTGTGTGATAAGCTTCTTGATCGAGGGTGGTATATGAAAGAAACAGATGGCATATGTTGCGAGATTTCTCTTGACACTTTCATTGTCAAGCATATGCTTGCAACACAGACATTAATAATCTCCTTTTGGTACAAGCGTTCTCACATTGTTGAAGGTTGCTATGTGCCTATGGATCAAGAGGCAGCAAGTTTGGCAAACAATGCTGTCAAAGACCTGGAAGCGGTGGACAAAGACCTAAATCTTATGACAGTAATTACAATAATGAAGCAATGAAATCTTTGGCAACTTCGAAATGACATAGTGGAGGAGACTGCTGAAATTGACTCCATAAACTATATTTCTTGTTGGACGGACGAAGAGTAATGCAAAGAAGGGAGAAGCATTTTTTCTGTGGAGATCTTTTTGGCCGTAATCAAATTGTGCCCATGTAATCAGCCCTGAATGGCTTCAACGAAATGTAACTTTTTCGACTAGTTTAATCTTAATATCAAGTGTTTGCTCAAGGCTCTCTCTCTCTCTCTCTCTCTTTCTCTCAGTAATCAAAACACAAAGACAGGTAGACATTATCAATTTAAGGTATAAACAATGAATTACTAAGTACATTTGTAAGTACAAATTCCGATGTGCTCAATGGGCTTAAGTACATTGCTTGCAGGTATGAGACCAAAATTTCCTCTAGGTAAAAATCGTGAAGATGCCCTTCAAATGAAGGTGGGGAAATAGTAGTGCCAGGTGGATTAAGTAAACCCTTATGTGGTGTGTCATCAATCAACAACGTATTGAGAGCATCATAAGGCACATTGATCTGTTCAAAGGGCTTGTAAAAAAGTGATAAATTAGCTTCAGTTGGGTAGAAATGTCCCGCAATGGTATTACAATTTCTTTGACTATACACAAAATAAAAATCCGATCTCTGAATTTCAGCCAAATTGAAAACTATGGTAACAAGGGGATTCAGGTTTTGGGCCTGCATTGAAGAGCAGATAGCAATCCTAAACCATGGAATCAAAAAAATCAAAAATTCCTTTGTGCCTGGTCAAATTAATACTCTGACATTTCCCAAGCGAAAACTACGTAAATCGGAGAACTCTGTATGTACACTGTACGGCTGTCGTAGCAACAACAATCCATTGAGATCCAAGATAATTAGTCTCTGCAATCATTGTGTGCATACATATAAGTAGTTAGAAACAAAAAATCGTATATTATTTAAGTACAATGGATATTACTGGAACAACCATATCTACTTGAAGAAAGAGTCCATACTGGTCATTTTTAATGTTGAAATTTTGTTGTTGAGTGTCGATGTTTCCTTCTGTATTGCCAAGGGTATCCACCTCTTGTGGTTGTGCAGTACATGACTCTTGTGTTTCCATGGCCAAATGGTTAACTTGTTCTGTTGTCTGTTCTTGGCCTTGATTTGCAATGTTAGCCTCCTCCTGTACATGGTCAAGACACTCTGTATCTTCTCTCGGCTCTGAAGAGCTCTTCACATCTGCAATTACAAGAGATTGGACTCCCTGATTTTGATCATGACCCGCATCCTATGCCAAAATAATAGGCACTCCCTTATCCTCCTCTGCTTGGCCTAGAACCTCTGTTACATTCCTCATCTCTGAGGAGCATTTTACATTTGCATTTTCAGGGGCTTGGTCTACTTCACATTGATCAACCCCAACTTTGGATTCAGTTGTTCCAATTGCAAAGCTTACCGGTGTGTTTTCCTCTTATATGGGGTCAGTTTTTGGGAGTTGGTTTCCAGTGGTGAAAACTAGCATGACTTCCTCTTCACCATTCACTGTTAAAGCTATAATATGGTCGTCAACAAAACTGTATTCTGTATCTAAAACTCTTGGGGTTGAAAGAGAAAGTAGATGTTGAATCATTGAAGCGTGGTACCTTTGTAAATATTCCAATGTATAATTTTCCAGAGCATTTTGCAAAATTAGGTTAACTTGTGGTCAATACTTTAATTAATAATAGCACCAAGTTTGTCCAAACCATAGCAAGGAAATACCTTTGACATAAATGGATTCAAAGCAAAAAAACTCTGGTGTATGTACTCTGCATGGAGAAGACATCTCCAACCACAGAAATTTGGATCTGTCTGATTAGGCACTTTGACAGCTTTAAAGGTTGACTTGTAGAGTTCATGATTTCCACAAAGCCTTCCATAGACATGAAGTAATATTTTTACACATCTATGAATAGTAAGGTTATTTGTTATTAACAATATTCATGTCATCAACCATACCCCAAATAAACACTAAAGGTTTTATCAACACTTACACTCTTATCTCTGAATGTGTTGCTTGTATGGAGTTGATAGTCCATACCACTTGTTTGTCCAATTCAATGCATGCAAGGCTCTAATGATTATTTGATTCATATGGCAACACCAGAGTTGTGACCTGAAGCATTGGACAGTGGACAAACCATCTCCCCAATGTGCCATGAGGGGTGTTTATTTGGAGTGGCACAGACAACTGTGGATCAAAAATATATATTTCAGTATGGGTTTCTTGAGGGAGATGGCTCTTTATTAAGCTACAATAAAAAACAAGGTATTAATTAGAGGCCAAGTACTCAAAAAGAAAGGATCTTAAAGGTAGACAAGAGCACTTACTTTAGGCATAAATAAACAATAGAGTTTATAATTTGTGCATTTGGATCTTTCAAAATCCCAATATCAACAGAATCCAGTGCTAATTGCCTAGTACCATCAGCAAGGGGAATGGTTGCTAACAGTCCTTCTGTCATGGAATGCAAAATATCAGTGTTTCTTTCATTTAGGTATGTGGTAACTTGCCCATAATTTCTCCTCTGGGCCTCTTCATCAGCAGCAGGCAGACTGTATCCTCTTTAACTTCTCTGCTTCAGAGTGACTTCTTCTTCTTTCTTATCTCTGGCTCTGGTGTTCACATCATGAGTAACCTCATGAATCTTAACCCCATGATCCCAACAGCCTGGTCGTATTAGCAATATATCTTTCATTTTGGGATCAATAAACTCATTAGGGATAAAGAGCTTATCGTATCTCCAACGCACTCTCTTGAGAGTCTCACTGTCCTTGTCCATTATTGTCACTCAGTGAGCATGAGCAACAACAATGGTAATATCACTAAAATACTCCAGTAAAAAATCTTCTACTGCTTCTTGAAGACACACCAGGGCAACAGCCTTCCATCTCATTGTACCATCACATGCTTCCTCACAGATTTGCCTTATTGCTCTTTGGAAAGGATGTTTAGGGACACAAAGCTCAATACATTTCTGGGCTTTTCTAATCTCCTTAAATAAACCCATGTTTCTTTGAATATTCTTCATTCTAATTGGTCCCTTCAATGTCTTTATTGGTTTACCTGAAGTTTTCTTCTTACTAGTAGACCTTCCACATGCTTTCTTTGCAAGCCCTGGTCCTTTCCCTGCCTTCCTTGTTGTTGCCTTGGTTCTTGCCATTGCATTGGAAGAGAAAAATGCAAAGGATCTCTCTCTCTCTCTCTCTCTCTCTCTCTCTCTCTCTCTCTCTCTCTCTCTCTCTCTCTCTCTCTCTCTCTCTCTCTCTCTCTCTCTCTGGATCACGACGCGCAGGCTCAGGTTTGACATGGGCTAATAGCCTATTGGGCGTCGTGATCCACAAGTGGATGGAGGAAAATTTGAAATCTAGTTCATGCCTTTTAGGCAACAAGCCCCAATTTTTATTGATTATGAAATTGAGTGTAAAGTAGTAATCTTGAGATGTAGAATACTCTCTCTCTCTCTCTCTCTCTCTCTCTCTCTCTCTCTCTCTCTCTCTCTCTCTCTCTCTCTCTCTCTCTCTCTCTCTCTCTCTCTCTCTTCTGTGGATCACGACGCACAGGCTCATCTTTAAGCCAAGCTAGTAGCTTATTGCGCGTCGTGATCCACAAGAGGATGGAGAAAATTTTGTAATCTATTTCATGCCTTTGAAGCAACAAGCCTCAACAGTTTTGTAGGACACTTTCTCTCTCTCTCTCTCTCTCTCTCTCTCTCTCTCTCTCTCTCTCTCTCTCTCTCTCTCTCTCTCTCTCTCTCTCTCTCTCTCTCTCTCATGTATCTTCCTCTTTCAAACCAAGAAAGGCTTCAAAAACACTATCTCTCACACTCTCTCGATCTCTCTCTGTCTTTCTCTTTCAAAGCCAACAGAAAAT
This sequence comes from Adiantum capillus-veneris, assembly GCF_014529385.1. Lineage (NCBI taxonomy): Eukaryota > Viridiplantae > Streptophyta > Polypodiopsida > Polypodiales > Pteridaceae > Adiantum > Adiantum capillus-veneris. Next base: position 174,796,587 of record NC_140931.1, on the reverse strand, counting down.
CTGAAACTCTCTCTTCTCTCTCTCTCTCTCTCTCTCTCTCTCTCTCTCTCTCTCTCTCTCTCTCTCTCTCTCTCTATCTATCTATCTATCTATCTATCTATATATCTATCTATCTATCTATCTATCTCACGCAGAGGTCGTCTTTTTTGTTAGCTGTCTCTCTCTCCTTCTTGCAGAGGTCGTCTACGTTGCCTTTTTTCTCTCTCTCCCTCTCTCTCTCTCTCTCTCTCTTATCATGAATTCAAGTGTGGATTTGTTACTATAAATGTACACGTATTTTTGGGTTGTTGGAAAGTACTTATTTGGTTGTACCGCCCATTAAATGCATGTCCTTGTAACACATGTTCAATATATGCGGCTCGCTTTGTTAAAAATGCCAACGGTAATATTTATTATTGCATGAAAAGGGGAGAGGAGAGAGAGAGAGAGAGACAGAGAGAGAGAGAGAGAGAGAGAGGGAGAATAACTCGTGTGGTCAAGCTAATTACAGACCGAGAGAGAGAGAGAGAGAGAGAGAGAGAGAGAGAGAGAGAGAGAGAGAGAGAGAGAGAGTGAGGCAGTGAGAAACAGACACCTAAGAAGGCCTCTACCTCCTTCAAGGTGTAGGAATCAGAAGCTTGAAGACCCAAAACTACATTCCCAGTCCTAAACCTCTACTCCAACAACAATGTCTAGTAGTGGCAAAGGTAAAGTCAATCTCTTTAGTTTCATTATGTCCTTAGTTTAGTTGTGTCTAGGGATTGTGCTTCAAAATGTAAAAGACCATTTCACCATTCAAAAACCATCATTGTATCACGATGCGCCAGTAACTTTATGGCAATTCGTTTACATACTCCACGCGTCGTGATCCTCTTCTGATATTTACAATGGATTTTTTTGTAGAATAATATTGTAGGTATTTCAATGCATGAAAGCCTGTTAAGTGGATCACAGCGCACCAGCAGAGTTGTTGACATCAGTTTACATACTCCGCGGGCCTTGATCCTCTTTTGATATTGTACAAATGTTTTTTTATAAATAAAATTTCTTTGATGTTTTGGTATCTATTCTACTTTATGAAAGCCCATTAAGTGGATTACGGCGCGCCTGTAAGCTGTGTGGATTTTTGTTTATGTACTCTGCGCGCTGTGATCCACTTGTATGGCTTTTACTCTTCACAAATATAACCCAATTTTGCATTTATCCATACTAATCATCTTATTTTATATTCTATATGATTAGTTGGTAATAATTGTGAGATACCTAGCTATAGTTTGTTCAAAACTTATATGATCATTTGGTGCTCTCCTTTTTATATATGTTTGATGAAACTTATATTTGTGAGTATGAAATAAATGGCAGGTTTAAGATCACATAGGAGGAAGAGGTAGAAAATAGATCCCAAGCGCATTGTTGGCCAAGGAAACCTTCCGAGAAGACTTTCGGAGCTGTTAAAAACATCAATGAAGAGGAATGTAGACTTCACAGAACCCATTGATATATCTGTTGCAGATCCTACCATTAGTTTGGAGGAGCCTGCTCTAGGTTTGGAGGAGCCTGATACTGACCCATCTGTCGAAATGGAGTCCCCTTCTACTCCAAAATTTACTTTACCCAACTCACTTAAGAGAGAAGTGGATTTTTACAGCACCTACTTTGCAGAGTGCCCAATGTGTTGCAACAATCCAAAAGAAAAAAGAGACAGTTATTTATGAAGACCCTATAGTGATTGATGAAAGGCTTTTAGATTTTGCAGTTTCGTCTGGGTCTGGTGATAAGTTTGATTTGGTCTCCTCCATTTTTAATGCTCCATTTAATCTTGATATGTTTATAGCTGAACAAAGTGAACACTTGAAGCTGGAACGAGAGAAGTTTGAGCTTCACACTGAAGAGGGCAGGGTTAATGTTGGTGAAATGGTGGTAGTTCATGTAAAAGACTGTGATCTTAAAAGACAGTCTTACAAGCCCCATTGGTGTAGGTTACATGAACGGGAGTGCAAGCTGATTCAAGAATCCTTTGGATTTATAATATTTTTAAATGGATTATTTACAAGTCTTATGAAAGATCCTAAGGAGGTCATGGAGGAACAAGATTTACCAGCAGATGAAAAAGAGGAAAAGAATGAGGAATATATTGAAGTGACACAGATAGAGGAGTCCATTGATCTTGAAGAAGAAGCAGAAGCGGTGAAACGAAGCAATCTTCTCTCAGAGAAAACCTCAAATATCAAGCTACCTCTAGATGTGTCAGGTTTCAATGAGTGACAAGCCACCTTAATGCTACCAGGAGTGCCAGAGTTTAAATTTGGAGATAGGCCATATATTTTCCTTCATGATATACAAAGTATTTTTTGTTTGCAGGACGACTTTGCACTGGCGACTATCTCCAAGTATCAGGAAGAGAGGAATGGATTTGTTTCATATGACAACACCCATCCTAATCTTCCACAACGGAATGTCACAAGGGGGGAATAATGCAACCTATGCTTTCAAGACATTATCTCGCTTCTTAGGTGGTCCAATGTTGCCACAAAATGCTGACAAAGTTATCCTTATCGGCAAGGTTTTTGGGAGAGAATGTTTTGGTTACTCGCCAGGATATACTAGGGGCCATGCAGCATATTACTACACATACACAGCAATGGCATTATCTTTAGGGAAAGAAAACCCTACTCAACTCTTAGAGTATGGCAAACATTTAATGATCAAATACAAGGGCGAGGTTCCAAATGATATTTGCAAATCATCAAAATGTTGAAATAGTTGTGTTACATATTGAATTTAATTCTACGGGCATTTGTGGTACATCCGATCATCTAAACTCTAAATCTCTTGTTCCATCAATGATTGGCATATTGCATTGTCTCTCTCCACCTGATTTGACTTTCAAGAGCACTTGAGTTGTTGAATGCGTTTGCTCGATTTCTTTTCTGAAGTTGCAAATGTCTGATTTCCTGTTCGGTTGCTGAAGAGGTCAATACTTGCTTTTGTTGCATGCGATGAATGATTGTGCAATAAAACCATTGAAATAACTCCCTCAGAATTTTTGCCTTATTTCGAGATCCTCCATGCTGTGTGTGTCTGAAGTAGGCATTTCTAGCCATGTAATACGACTCCTCCAGGCCCTGGGTGTCCCATATACCTGGATTTCCCTACTTTGGATGAAGTATGGTAAATGATTAAAAATAATGTGCTGCAAAAGAAGAAATTTATTTAGAAATTTAAACACAAACTTAGTACTGAGACTATCTGAGGTGCTTTGAATTTACCATGTCATGAGTGATTCGAGTGTCAGTCCATGTTGTCTTGAAGGATTTTTTAGTAGTTGAAGGTTCTGTTTAAACTTGCTGAGATTATCCTACAACCAATCATCATTCTCACACATTTGAAATAATATGTCAATGGAATGCCACACATCACCCTTTGCATTGCGAGTTGTTGGCTCTTGGTCTTTCACTGCTAAATGAAGTTTTTTCCAGTGCATATACTCAACTCTACTAATGTAGTTTAGAGTGATATACTCTCCCTCGCTTTGTTATCTTCACATTTTTCATGCCTTGAGGTTTAGATAGAAAACGGCGTGCCTTGACCCAACCTATGAATGGTTTGCAGGGTACATCTTTCTCATTGGTTGACCTTTTTTCGTCCCGCTGTATTTTCACATTGCTCCCATGTAGACCAATATCTGACAAAACTAGTTCCAAAGCCTCTAGAGTAACTTGTCGTTTAGATGACTTTTCGATTTTCCAAGCAAACCCAATGTACAGATATACCAACTTCTCTACAATACGACAGAGACCATGCATTGTACAAATAGGGACATTAACAAGTGGTATATCCAGAACTGGTTGTAAATTAGAGTCTTGACTGTGATGAGTAGGAGCCTTTCGCCACCACTTTGGGTCCATCACTTTTGCAGGCTCCATGCCATACAAGCATGGAGACTTTTCCATGGAACCCATTCCACCATTATACATACACTTCAGTGTTTTGAGGTCACCTGCAAGATGCCATTAAACTTGAAAGTCTCCTCTCCCATCTACAGCCAATACCTCTCCTCGATTCATTTGTCTATTAATGATATTTGGAATAGGGGTTTGATGGAACACCCAAAATAAAATTTCATGGTCTTCTTTCTTTACCTGCAAGATCAATCCTTATGAGATAAGAAAAATAAATCTAAAATTTAGGTACAATAGAGGGCTTGCTAGAGCTGCAAAATTGGAGATAATTGGATTACCTGAAATGCACCAAGCCACCATATGTTTGTTTCTGATTGAACACTAAAGTATGAAGGGTCATCAGTGGGATATTTGGAAAGGGCCCTATTCATTAATGTGATTGTAACTCGCTCTAGCTTATTCTCTTTAAGTATCTCACACTCATCTAGCTTCAAAACAAAATGTAGAATGCCACTTGTCTCTTCGAATGTGATATTGTAGAACTCTACCATTCTAGTTTGCAGCAAAGTGAGGTCCATGAAGATATTGTTGTACTCATCATAAGTGACAATAGTTCCCTGTGAGCTATAAATATCTTGAATATGAAATGGGCATCCAATGAATTCTGTTTGTTCATTATTGAGTTGTAGTCTTTCCTTCCAAACACTTGCAGTTGTTGATAAAAGCTAGACTTTATTCCCTTCTTCACAAACATGGAAGAGATAGACTGTTGAATAGCTGAGTAACCTCTTTTACTAACTCCAAGGGAGTCCAATGTACCCTGTATATGCTTGGCAGGCACTGCATTCTTTGAAATGAATCTGTCTACGACATCTCGTTGCAAAACCTTAAACTTTTTGTCATGCATGATATCCTTTGCAAGAACACTAGTTATCAATGGCCGTAACTGCTTTCCTACATTGGCCTTCGGGTCTATGTTTTCTTTGTATGGATAGATGGAATCTCCACAAAGAAAGCATAACTAACATAAACAAAAACTTAAATTAATTTAAATTAATTAGACAGTTCACAATGCTCACCGCAATGCTTGGATTCTTTTCTTAAGGCCGCCAGAGCCTACCTTCAACGTTTCAAGACTCCGTAGTTTCTTCTTTCGCACACCAGTGCCTAACATTGTCTCTTTGTTTTGTAATGATCGTACCTTTGTTTGCAAGACCTGTGATTCTTGTGTGTGCTGCATTACAGTCTCTTGGTCCTCATGATGCAAGTTTGAAAGTCTTTGAATCTCATTTGCTTGGTGCTTCACCATGTCTTTATAAGTTTTTGATTTGTTGTTTAGAGCTTTACAGTAGCCAAGCAATCCATTCTCTCCATTACCTGCAAACGTCAATAAGTTAGTGGGATTTGAAAATGCTGGAAAATCATTTGTCATGGGATTCAATGGATAGAGTGAGCCTTTTGTCCAAATATCTAAGTGTTTTGCTCCCTCTGCTCTGAGTCTCTCTGTCATGATCGGTGTCACTTGATGTTAGTTTTGACTCGCTTACACAGTGGTGTATATTGGGGATCCAGGTCAATGTGTAGATGAAAGAAGGGTCTTTTAAGGAGGACATTTGTGGGGGTGGAAGAAGAAGCCATGTGTGCAACAAGGCAAGAAAGGGAGGATTTCTTTAAGGTCAGCGCACAAACAGTAAGAGAGTAAGGAGAGAACAGGTTTGGAAGGATATGTCCTATTTCCTTTAGTCATACATTCCATGTACAGGAAACTTCCTCCAATTCTAGGACGTTCATTAAATGCAACTGAAAACGATTTATTTTCAGTCATCACGGGCGTGATGACACTGTGGCAAGAATCTACTTGTAAGTGCACTTTTCGAATGGTTATTATAAGTCAAAATTCTATTTTTCTTAGAAGGCCCTCCAAATGACCTTTGAAATTTCCTAATGAGAGAGAGAGAGAGAGAGAGAGAGAGAGAGAGAGAGAGAGGACTCATAAAGAGGGAGGGATTCTTGTGTAGAGAGATTCCTTCAAAGTTCTTGTGAATTTGTCTCCCGTGTGCATTCTATGTATCTTGTAAAAGCTATGTCTTTGACAACATGCCTTTTATATGTAGCTGTGACAAGACACGCTGGTCATAAATTAAATTTCTTTTCTATTTGCCATAGTTTTCTCGATTACTTGCGACAGGTCTTTATCTATCACAAGAGAGAGAGAGAGAGAGTGGTATGTCTAATCTATTTTTTATATGCAGGTTTCTATATTCTTGGGGAATTGCAAATTCTCGGACTCCATTAGTATGAGTGATCATGGTAGTAGTAGTGCTCGCCCCAGCAAGGCGGACATGAGAGGGAGGAGAGGGAAGAAGCAATTGCAGGTTTCTATATTCTTGGGCAATTGCAAATTCTCGGACTCCATTAGTATGAGTGATCATGGTAGTAGTAGTGCTCGCCCCAGCAAGGCGGACATGAGAGGGAGGAGAGGGAAGGAGCATACCTGGAGTGGAAGCAATGACAATTAAACACAATTTAAATTTCTCAAGTATAGCATATAGACGGGAATGGACAAAAAGCCACGTGAATACAATATATATTATAAAACGGAGCAAAATTGTTCAAATGCAATGTTTATGGCTTTAGGAACTCTCTCTCTCATCCTCGCATAGCTCAGCATAACTCCCTATGTCTATATAGAGCTCTCCATTTAGGCAGATGTCCTCCGTTTCATTTTGTAGATCCTCTGCATGCACCCTATAGAGAGTAGCAGCTTGATACTCATATGGCACCACCTCAGTGACTTCTGACTAAGCATCTTCTCCAATCTCGTCCATTGATGCCGCTGTGATTGGCACATGGTATCCCTCATACATCTGTGCACTACGAGGGGCTACCTCTATGACGTACCACCAGTTTGATGCAGACTTTGTAGGATGAAATATCACCTGCCACAGCCACATAACTTACATGAGAGCTTCGAAGCACATAACTTCTAAAATTGGATGTTAATTATTTACAGACTTACTTGTTGACAATGCTCGGGTAGTACAAAAGTGTCTCTTAGGTCAGTCCATTTTTTAGTTGAATCCACCTCAAGGAAACTAGACTCTCCTTTGCGCACAGTAGCATTGCGACCCTCCATATTTATCTTGAACCATTGCATGTCGAACAAGTCAACAAAAAATCCTCAAAATTTCTTGTAGCGTACCGAAGTAAGTGCGTTCCACCACCACAGGATCTGCAGCAGAGGACGGTTGTCGACTAGACTGTTCAAATTTTCCCATGATTCCACAATCTTGTGTAAAACGCTTTTGGTCGATCCGTTCCACCCTAAAATGTCGACCTTTACACCATGCTGCTGTGTATGAATTATACTACAACCAACAAAGATTATGAGTAGTCGTTCATACATCTACAAAGTTGCTAGTCGTACATTGTAAACTTACCTTGGTCGCCCAACCCCGAGAGTACTCCCACTCCTAATATGTGCATTGGATCAAGCAAGAGATTGATCATGAGTCCAGGCCAATATGGTAACTCTTAACATAGAGAGAGTCTCTTCATCCCTGGGGGCAAACCGTCATCACACATCTCCTTCTGCTCTAACCATGCTTGTGCAGATATCCTCAGTGGCTCTCTTCCCAAAAATCTATCCCGTAACTCATGATTCTCTAATAGATACACTTGATGACCTTCATAGATTTTCTTCTTCAGTGAGGGCGCCCGATGTGCATTAAGTCTAGGTCCACATGTGACACATGCTCTGTATCCACTTGTTTGAAGCCCTGCATGTATACACATGACAATAGATAAGCTTGAGAAAAACCAAGACTTATAGTGTTTGAGTTTGAGTGTAAATCACCTAAGCATTCTGTTAGTCCGGGATAGTCATGCACATTAGAATGCCTCTAATCAAAATATTCCGTCGACCTGTGTGTCGGCTCATATCCACCACTTCTATGCCAATCCACAATTGTTGTAGCTCTTTTAATAGTGGACGAAGATACACATCCATATTCTTCACTTTATACCACCCAGGCACAATCAAGCTTAGAAACAGGTGCCCCTTCTTGGTAGTCAACCATAGGGGAATGTTGTAGTTGACAATGACAACGAGCCATACACCATAAGATGTTGATCTTTGACCAAATGGATTTACGCCATCCATAGCCAAGCCTATGCACAAATTTCGAGCTTCCCTGGCAAAATCCGGCCATGTATCATCTATATTTTTCTAGGCTATACAATTTGCAAAAATCTGTAGCACACCATCCAAAGATCTATTCTCCTCGTGCCATGATGCTAGGGTGGCCATGGACTTACATTCGAAAAAATGCTTGATGCGAGGAAGCAAAGGAAAATGTCACAAAAGTTTTTGTGGAATTTTTTGTCGGTGGAGATCTATTCGATGCCTTTTGAAATCACATTTTGGACACTCTCCATGTCTGTGTATTCCCCTCTGAAAACAATGCAGTCGTAGGACAATGTGAATCAAATTGTAATACATCCCCAAGTTTTGCAAGATTTTTCTTGCTTCCTCTCTGGAATCTGGCATCACATTATCAGCTGCTGGCAGTATGTGCTCTTTGAGCAATCTACACAGCGAAAAAAATACAGTACACTTGTGTAAGTAATCTGTCATATCATTATACATCTAGAGTTTTGTATTGAAGTAAACACATTGTAATAGATCACCTGAAAATCGTTGTGATGCTAGTGTCACTCCATCCAAACATTGCTTGCATGTTGAGAAGAACCAGGAGCGCCTTCAATCTAGACACACGTGCTCCATCATACAATGGCGTATCGGCTTCACTTTTCATATCATCATGATAAGCCTTTTTAAATCCATGATCGTCACGATCATTTCATTGATCTCGGGCTCAAACATTGCCTCGTTGGGAATGTGGTTTGCATGATCATCCTCCGAGCTGTCAGAGGCTACATCTTGTGGCCGCATGTATGCTGCTTGACCAAAGTGCCTGTAAACACGTCTATTGGGTTGCAAGATTGTTGCATGTTGGCCAGCGTTAGAGTCCGACGAGTTATAATTGGCAACAACTCGATCTATAATAGATGGATCAAACTTGTCAAATTCGCAAACGTGCTGCAAAGAAACACTTCTTGTTCGTTGCACAACATGATTGCATTGATTACAAGGACATAAGATCCTTGTTGAGAGATAGGTGTTCTGGTTGGACGGCCCCACATCCTCTTCACTACTCATAATGAATGTAAAAACCTTATAACTTGGACATAAATTTAATCTTCTATTGGCATCCTCCGTCTTTTCTCTCTCTCTCTCTCTCTCTCTCTCTCTCTCTCTCTCTCTCTCTCTCTCTCTCTCTCTCTCTCTCTCTCTCTCTCTCTCTCTCTGTGTGTGTGTGTGTGTGTTCACATTGTAAATTACCTCACATTCTCTAGTCATGTCCAATCCCCGCACACCTCGGTCTAGAGGTGCACGGAGATCAGAACCACCAGGTTATAATCTCGTCTTTATTGGTCAATGCCTATATTTGTGGGTATGAGAAATCTACACATCCACGTCTACATGACAGTGCATGTAGTGGACAAAACCCCTTTGCCTCTTCTCTAGCTGTAGCAATTCACAGCATCTTAACATTCTTCACAGCAGATCCTTGTTCGAGGGATTACTTAGCACATTACATGTTGGCCTCCAATCTTAGTATCATGCCGTTGAAAGCTTTCCAACTTAAGGTGGCATCCGCAGAGAGGAAGAGAGGGATCACCGTTCGCCTAACTCTAATCTTTTTTCGTAATCTCGAAGGTAGACTTTAATATAAAAACTAAATCCAAACTCTAATCTTAAATCTAACCTAACTCCTAATCCAGATCAATTCTTGGATTCATGCCAGCACAAGGAGTTCTCGAGCTCCAACCTGACTATGTACTTGAAACAAGGGAAAGGAAGCTATGCAACAGAACTATCACGGAGCATCTAGTAAAGTGGAAGGATTACCCTGAAGAAGATGCAACTTGGGAGGACGAACCAACGCTCATAAAAGATTACCCAAACACATTCTTGAGAGGAGGACATCTCAAATTTTTCACGTGGGGGAGGTTGTAAGGTCTCTGACCCCGACCAAAAGAGCACCATTGTACCATGAAATGAACATAATGGAAAAAGTTACTATTTTAGCAGTTTTCCGAATTCTGTCAGTGCCATGATGATTAGAATGTTTTAAAGCTACGAAATGTGACTTAAAATGATTTTTGTAAAAAAAATCCAAAAATAGTGAGTTTTTGGTCACCCAAACCATCCAGTTTTGACCGTCTCGAAAAACTGCAGCCGTATCCCGAATTTGAAAAAATGCATTTTCGGACCGCGGGGGCTGCTAAATATGGTAGGTACTCGGTCCATTACGCCTTAATTAGATCTCGGTATAGCAATTTTCGGCATCAAAATCCGACTCGTATGACCCGTTTTAGCCTAAAACCAAATTTTCCCAAAACTGTCCGAGGAGGCACCGGAGCCCGAGGCTGTGTGGGAGCAGGTTCCAGGCCACTCCAGATCAGCTTTAGCAGCTAGGGGGCACCTTTTGTCCTTGTGGGAGTCTTGGGAGAGTTTCCAAGCTTGCAACTAAGTATGAGAGTCAGTTAACCAAGACGACTGGACACTTGGTGGACTTGCCATGCTTAACTAGAGTAGCTCCCAGATGCAAATAGCAAGCAGGTTCGATTATCAGCTTGAGGAGGCCTATTTAAAGGTGTGCTCACACACACACACACACACACACACACACACACACACACACACACACACACATGCTCACACACACACCCAGTACACACACACACACACACCTTGGGGAGGTGCTGCAGGTACACACACAGTTTTTGAAGGAGAAGCAAGGAGGGAGGTGCTGCCGAAATTCTCATCTTGAGGATTCATTGGATCAGAAAAATCAGAGAATTCTCAGCCCCTAATCACGGTAATTATGGTTTAATTCCGGCTCTTCTTAATTCTCATCATTATTCTCCAAATTCCTCGTCTACTATGCCTACTTTTAGCTATAATTCCCAATAGCTGCTCTCTAAGTTTACACAGCTATACTCCATTACATAATCATCATTCAATTAGCTAAATTATGCAACCATTCATCATTCTTAATCAAGGATTAATACATGATTAGGAAAGATTCTCTCTCTAGGCAGCATAGTTAATAAATTGTCAGCCAGTAATAGTGTAGATTTGATGAAATTCATTCTTTTACCATTCAATAGTATTGTAATTAAATATGCTGACAATTTGGTCCAAATTGCTTCAAATCAATTTTTGAACAAGAAAAGATGCATAAAATCATGCAAGGAACAAAATTGTATGGTCAAACCAAAAATTTGCAACCAAAGTAAATAATCGCGATTATTTACAGCTAAGGAAAATTTCCAACTTTTTGTAAACTTGGCTTTATAGGCTTGAAGTATATACCCAATATATGCTCTAAGTGAATTATAGGCTCATTTGGATGCACAGGGTCAAAATGGTACTAGATTTTGGCTTTAGGTCTCTGAAACAGTAGATATAAAGGAAATTTGATATTTTGAACTCCAAATTGATTCAAAGTTAGCTAGTGGGCTTATCTCAACATGTACTTTGGATGTATGATGGCAAAATATCAAAATTTCCCAATTTTGACCAAAAAGTAATTAATCGTGATTATTAACTTTTCTTCCAAGATTGACATTTTTTGGTACTATCTGGTTATAGACATGGTATAGACCTTAGGTATGAGATATGAGGTGATTTGGATCAAGAAAAGTTGTTCATAATCCAAATTTTGGCTTGCAAAGACTTCTTTGCGTTTTCTGGCAATTTTACAAGTAATTGGTGGTCATTTTGGCTCATATTTGATTTTTGGCATGTAATAGGTGTGTACACATGATAGGTGAGGTGATTTGACAATTTCCAAGCAAAACTGATGCAAAAGTAAATAATCGCGATTATTAACTTCAGTGACAAAAACTTTGCAAAACCCACAAATTTTGACCTAGACATGTTTCATACACCTAATACAAGTCCTAAATTGAATTTGGTCAAGTTTGGTCATGCCGCCATCACTTTGTGCTCTATCGACTTTGAAATCACCGTTTTTTGTGATTACTCTCTTTGTTGAGTTGGTCGCTCAACTTTGAGGCTTTGGACTTGTCCGTAACATAGTCGTGAAGCAACATGTCCAATTCTGGCTCATTTGGAGTCAGTTTGGCCTCGTATGTCAAATTTGATGCTTTGTAACCTTCGAGCCATTTTTTGCTTTTCGAGGGCTTTGCTTGATGGATTTCACCAAACCAATCATATACATTGTATATGGACCTCATTAGCAAGCCATTTGTGGAGTCAGGTCGGAATTCTGGCATTTGCCAAAAACCTAACTTTTCTACCGGGGACCCACTTGACCCCAGTCGAATGGTCATCTGATGGTATAGAAAGGTTCTATTATGTTATAGCATGCTATGGTTCAAATCCCATCCAATTTGGTCAAGCTGGCATGCCGCTATGGTCAGTTTTAGGTTGTAGGTCTTCGTGCACTGCTCGGTTTCTAGGGTTTTTTCTAAGGCTTTAGACTAGCTACAGGCCGTACAAAATGGATCATTATCGAGTAAAGAACTTACCCCTCATGTCTCGTGTGAGACGGCACTGAAAATGGTCAACTATGGGCTCCGAAAATGTCGTGCGAAAGAGGCCGAAATCTCTCTCTGCAAAGGCTCCTAGTGGAAATGAGGTGGTTTTAGCCTACCATGGATATCTATACATGGACTTCCTGAACCAAATTTTCCCTGATTCCTCCGTTAGTCCTACTAAGCCGTGAAATCTATGTTAGACTCAAAAATTTCCCTGATCGGATTCCTGTAGCTCATTCTTCAAGAATTTTGCAAAAGTAGGCCTTGCCGCCTAATTTAGGCTTCCCGCTTCCATCTTCTGATTTCATTGAAAATTTTTGTGCTTGTCCACCTTGTCTTTCTAATCACCAACGTGTCTTCCATTTTTTCATCTGAGCTTCCCTGCTATTTATTATTAATTTTGACCTGTTTATTTGAAAAAATTAAAGAAAATAGCAAAATGTTCTAAAAAAGTAAAGTAAAAATCCAATAATTAAGAAAATCCCTTGAAAAGCACAGCTTTTTTGTTTTTTGTTGGATTTCTCTATTTTTAAGCCTCCTTATCAACAAAAATGATGAGAAATACCCAAAAAATGACTATTTTTTATGAATTTTTGATAGTATATACACTATTTACTCTCATCGGGAAGATATTATCCGTGAATTTTCCCTTGATGATGAAGTATAAGGGCATTATTAGGTAATTTTACAAAAAATCACACGTTAACATAGAACTTTTTTCTCCCTCTTCAACCATTGCCCTTAATTACTTAGTACTTAGTGCCCTTTCACCCCTCTTAGATGGCGTACTCCGGGATGACTGTGTGCATGGGTTGAACAACCGTGTCTATGCATAGCCGTGATTGGCTCTACCATGATATGAAGATCAATGCAATCCAAACCCATATGTTGTGCAAGAGCTGGGTTTTGAGTAGTTAACTCAAGGGTTTCCGATGTCGAGGTTTGCTGCTGATGTCTTCCAAAGAGAAAATCTTGTATCTTTTGTGCTCTCTATTTGATTGTACCATCAGGGTGCTTTAGCACTCTGATTGCTTGAGCTGTTGGTAGCACTTTCGATTGTTGTCGAGCTTTTTCTCTCCATTGGTAGCTCGATCGGCTTGGTGCTACATGGTGTGGTGGAGTCTGTTGAGACTTAACTCGCCATTGCTTGATTGGTTTCACGGTTTATGGAGAAGATAAGTGCTCCTTTTTTTCCAAACCATTTTCATGTTACGTTCCTTGCTCGAAGATGCTCGATTCTGTGTTCGAACCCTTGGAATCTTCTTTTGTTTCTTCTGTGAAGTTTTAGGCACCCATATCTGAATCGGTTTATCCTTAAGCTGTGCCTTTGGTACCCAAATCTGCCTGACTCCTTGCATGCTACATGTAGCATTTGATTGTCGAGGGGATGGAGAAGATTGGCTTCATAGATTGGTCTGCTGATTGCTTCTTTTCCATTCCTCCTTGCTTGGTGCAATTGGAACAATGAGTTGCCCTGCTTTATGTGATAGCTTTAATTGATTCGTATCCCAATCTGGTACTGCTTTGTATGTACACATCCAAGGAATTCTAAGAACCATCGTCTCATTTATGTGTTCATCTGGTAAGCATACAAATTGATGAGGACGTGAACATCCATGTACTATCATGTTCAATTGACTACTCCCAATGTTGGAGTTGGATTCTTGTTGCATCCTTTGATTGTCGCTATTCCTGCTGTCAATGCTTGACTTGTTGCCTTCTTGTATGTGGAATAACTAACTGCATTCACTCTAGCTCCTGTGTCTACCAAAGCAGTGGTGCTATGATTGTTGAGCTGTACTTTGATGTGGAGATCCATTCCATCTAACTTGTCGTCATCTGTTGAAACTGCGTCTATAGGTAATTCCCATTGTCAATCATCTATCTCCAAAGTGTTGATGGGAATCGATATCTGTTGATTCTTGAGAGCAGCTTTATGCTTGAGTACCCGAAGTCTAGCTTCCTCTTGGGCTTCATCAATAACCTGTTGTCACTTGATCTTCCTTTGTTTGGCTGCATGCATTCTTTCTAGCAATTCATTGGTTAGTGGAAAATTGTATTTCTTTAAACGACATCCACTAATCTAATTAGCCATTGGTTCACCATCTAGGGTGGACAATTTTATTGTGTTACTTGGAGATACATCTTCAATGATAAATGGTCCATTTCCCTTTTTCTTAAACTTGGGAATGTGTTGCTTAAGGGAATAGACTAGAACTAAGTCCCCTTTCTTGAAGATTTTTGTGATTAAGTGGGAATCAAAAAACTGTTTTTGTTTTCGCTTTTGTGCAAAGATATGAGCTACAGCGGTTAGCCTTTGCTCGTCTAGCTTTTCCAAATCTTCAAGTCTTTCTGACAATTCATGTCCAGTCGACTCAAGATTCTATGCTACCCTTAATGTCGGCAATAGAAATTTTATTGGTATCATTTCCACGAAGAACAAATATGCATCTGGTAGATCATCGTCTACCCCTTTAGGTGATTCCCCTGAAACAATCCTTGACAAATGATATGCTCGTTGATGTGTAGTGCCTTTTTCTACAACCACACTGAAATCAAATTCGAGAAGAATGATGAACCATCTCACTATTCTCCCTGTGTTGCATGGCTTGTTGACCAAATACAATAAAGCTTGGTGGTCTATAAAGAACACAAACTTGTTGACTAATAGGTAATGTCTATACTTTTTAACGGCATAGACCATTCCTAGTCCTTCTCTTTCGGTGGTGGTGTAATTATTTTCTGCCATGTTCAATTGTCGGCTAGCATAAGAAATAGGAAAGTCAATTTTTTCATCTCCTAGTTGAGCTAATATACAACCAATAGCAAAGTTTGAAGCATCTACATGTACGTGGAATACCTTATCTCAATCTGGTGCTTTCAATATTAGAGCTGAGGTGAGAGCTTGCTTAAGCTTCATAAAGGATTCTTCACATGCCTCGGTCCATTCAAAGTGCGTAATCAAGCTATACATGGGTTTTGCAATTATAGCATACATGTAGATGAATCGTCGGTAATATCCACAATGTCCCATGAAGGCTTGTACCCCCTTGACCAATAGGAAAGTTTGAAGCATCTACATGTACGTGGAATACCTTATCTCAATCTGGTGCTTTCAATATTGGAGCTGAGGTGAGAGCTTGCTTAAGCTTCAAAAAGGATTCTTCACATGCCTCGGTCCATTCAAAGTGCGTAATCAAGCTATACATGGGTTTTGCAATTATAGCATACATGTAGATGAACCGTCGGTAATATCCACAATGTCCCATGAAGGCTTGTACCCCCTTGACTATTGTTGGTCTAGGCAAATCAGTAATGACATGAATCTTCTCAATATCAGTAGCTATGCCATTTTTAGACACTATATGTCCAAGAATTTTGCCTTGTCTTCCCATGAATGTGCACTTTTCAGGATTTAAGCAAATCCTATAAAGTCTACATTTCTCGAATACCTTTTTGAGGTGTTCAAAATGATCAGCCTAGATTGACGAATGTACACATAGATCATCCATATATACTTCTAAGAATTTCCGAAGATACTCTTTGAAAGCATGGCACATCAACCTCTGAAACGTGGCTGGAGCATTAGTTAACCCAAACGGCATAACCCAATAGGCAAATATACCCCACTCTATTGCAAAATCAGTTTTATGTTGATCTTTTGGGTCAACCAAAAGTTGATTGTATCCCGAAAATCCGTCTAAGAAGCTGAAAGCTTCTTTTCCTGCCACTCGTTCTAAAACATGCTCAGTTATCGGAAGAGGAAAGTTGTGTCTAATGGTAGCTGCATTCACCTTTTTGAGATTAACACACACTCGTAATTTCCCATTCTTCTTAGGTACTACAACAATTGGAGATACCCAATCTGTGTGTTCAATTTCGTAAATGAATTCAGCTTCCTTTAGTTTTTCAATCTCTTCTTTGATCTTCCTGGAAAATGTTTCTTATAAGTGTATGGTCTCTATCTACTTGGTTTCGCATCATCTCTCATGGGTATAGTATGTCGACAGATTTCTGGATCAACACCCTTGAGATCCTTGTAAGACCAAGTGAAGATATCTCGGTATTCCTTTAGCAAGCTCAGCAAAAGCTTTTCTTCTTCATCTGTTACTTCATTTTCAATGAAAGCAAGTCTAGGCTCTTCTCTTGGTTCAGCCAAGTCTACCCTTTTAGCGTTTTCAGGCCCTTTGTAAGATTCACCTTGTTTCCGTAGTTCCCTAATAGGTTGTTCAATTATGATTTTCCGATCTTGGAGAGTATACTTTTTGTAATGGGATGGAACATGCACTACATCCTTACCATCCTCTTCTGTGGTTTCCATTGCGGTTGTGTATATCTCCTTTAGAGCTTTTTTCAACTCTTGATATTTCCTTTTCCGCTCAACTCTGGTCATGAGTGGTTTTTTATCCTGAGATTTTTCTTGAGTACCCTTCCTTGTTTTTCTCGATGTCTGAGACATTTCTGAGTTTTTTTTTGAAGGATATCTGCCATTTATTTTGTCCTTGACACAATCATTAGCATCTATCTGCATCAGAAATTGTGTTTTACTATAGACTGATGGCATAGGTCGTGTTTTCACGATATTGGTGTCTCTCTTTCGTCTATACCATTTTTGTCTTCTTGATTTTTGATTTGGAAAGTCAAAAAACTTTTCCTCCCCTCCCTTTAAGAATAACTTAGCTCTCGTGTGCTCTTTTTCTGACCCCGAATCTTCTGAGGTAGCTAAGTGTTCATCTAACTCATCAGTTGCATCATAATAGAGGTTTGAAAAGACTATTGAGCTTTCATCAAGTCCTTGGGTTCCTCATCTTCATTTTCAATGTTGAGGACTGACATCATTTGGATGGGAATTATGTCGTAGCCATCCTCATTGCAAAATTGAGTAGGCATAGATGTATTCACACATACATCCATTGTCACTAAAATTTGAGTCCACTCGAATGGCTCAAATAAATGCTCTGGAAAGGGTTCAGGTACATAGGCTTCGTCTGTGCAGTCCCTTTCTAAAATACATTCTTCTCATCTTAAGCTTCCATTTTCTGAAGCTCCGCACATCCAAATAGGAGTGTCTTTGTTTAACCAGGATAGGAGTTTCGAAGAGACTGAATCAAACTCTTGGATGGGTGTTTTCAAGACATCTCTATAAGTGTGATCTTTTAGATTGACTCTTGTTATAGATCCCACCTGCTTCAAGTACAGATAGTTGTTTCCCCAATCTTGGATAAGTTGTACCTGTCGCATGAAAGGTCTTCCCAATATGATTTCATAGTTGAGTTTTTTCCCAAAGTTTACTATGGCAAAAGTGTGTTGATATCAATTCCACAGGAATTGACTATCACTTTTTCAAGCAACCCTAGTGGTCTCTCAATGTGTCCGTCAACCAACTGCAATTTCATTCGAGTTTGTCTAATGGCTGGCTGTCCCCAGGATTCCCATACTGCTTTAGTGGCTATGGCTATGCCAGCTCCACTATCCAGTATTGCCATGGTTTCAATGTCATTATATTTCACTGGGAGGGTGGTGTTTCCTTCTTCCCCTTCATAATATTCTCCGACCTTGTTCATAGGAACTGATCGAATCTCTTTGTTTTCCATTTCATTTTTCCCAATTTCTTAGAGATTAACCCCGTTATCCCCACCTTCTCTAGGGTTTTCTATAAATCATTCCACAAGTATGGTCTGAGTTTCAATAGTTCTCCCAAAGTAAGAGTGCATTGGATGGTGTAGACATGATTGAATGAATGTTGTCTATTTCTAGGGTCTGTTCAGCTCTCTTTACTTGAGTGGTCTTGCAAACGATGGATTCATCTTTGTTATCTCCCAAGTAAGAAGGTAATTTTTTTAACGTCAATGGTTTAGACATTCCTAAAGATTCCGATCCGCAATCCCCGTACAAGGATTGTAAATCCATGTTCATATCAGAAGGTAGGTTATCCAACCAGACTTCCGCTATAGGAGCTGACTTTAAAGTTAGGCTTCCATCATTGATCTCTCTCACTTTTTCCCATAAGTATCCTGCCCAGTCTCCCTCTACGAATGGAATTTTGTATAAGGCATCTTCGCTGTCAACCACTATAAGCATTGGTTCATTTGTTTCAAGGTGGGGTTCTACCACCACATCGGATTTTGCTTTTGTTCCTTCTACCGCAAGCTCTTCAGGTTTTGCAATACTTTTCAGCTTGGGTTTTTGTTTATCCAGCATTTCTTGCGTGATTCTTACCAAATTTTGATAAGACTCCAGCTTTGCTGCTTCCATCTCTGGGGATTCCCATTTGTTTTCCATGTTTTGGCCTGCTTTAAGTTCTACTTGGTAGGCTTCCAAGGCAGCATTAATAGGCTCAAAAATTTTATCAACCAGAATGGATCCTCCAGTTTTTACGGTTCTTTCCTTGAATTCACTGCCAGTTTCTTTCAACTTGTCATGGGCTAGCTTTTTTGCTTTCTCTTCGATTTCAACCCATTGTTTTTTTTTCTCATCTCATATCTTTTGCTTCTTCTCCTTTTGATTCTTTGAGAAGAAACTTTCGTGTTCTCCGAATCATCAAAGGAGTTGTGTTTCTTTTTCTTTGCATGGGATCTAGTGATTACCTTGATTAGGAACAATTGGTTCACTCTCTAATGAGCTACTAGGCATCACTTGGACTACGTTTACGACAGTTTTTCCCTTGTTCAAAGGATTCTTAGGACAATCTTTCAAAAAGTGTCCTCCCTTTTTGCAACATTATATGCAATAGGTTTCAATTGGTTTGAGGTTTTTGTTAGGCTCTGGACATTCGTTCTTCTAATGGTCATCAGCACCACAGTTATGACAGTCTCCTGTTCTAGGCTTCATCATGGGTCATCATGGGTCTTCCCATGGGAGGTTTGACACCTTGATTAGCTACATAATACATTGGTGAGATCTTTGGTGGAGCATAAGTCATGGTTTCTTCCATTGGTGGTGGATGTGGACTATACCAATCTTCTTCTACCATTACTGTAGATGGAGTAGGCTCTGCATAGGGTGTAACATGCACTAATGCTTGTTCATCTATGACTCCTTCAGAGTGCATGTACTTTACAGGCACTGCATTATGTCCTGGATACGGAGGTTGTTGTCCCAACATAGGTTGAGGTCTTTCCATACCCATTGGTGGTCTTTGAGCTTGGGCCATATTAGGTTGATATTTGTACATGGGTTGTCCTTGTGGCCTCATGGGCACATACTGAACATTCCCATCATACTTTGGTCTGAAGTAGCACTCGTGGGTCTCATGGTTAGTCCATTTATCCTCGATTGCACACCATTTTTGTGGCCTATTTGGTTGTCCCTGTGGAGGTATCCCTTGTCCTAGTCCTCTGATAGGTGCTTTTTGCATATTTTTCATCATGTCGTTCATCCTTTTTAGCATATCTTCTATGGTTGAGAGTGGTGCCGCAGCAGCCGTTCCCACTTGTGTTGGTTTTGTGGATGTTGTTTTCTCATCATGTCGTTCATATCTTTTTAGCATATCTTTTATGGCTGAGAGTGGTGCCGCAGCAGCCGTTCCCACGTGTGCTGGTTTTGTGGATGTTGTTTTCTCGCTTTGATTATCCTTAGGGACATCTTCTTCGTTAAAGATCTCGCAATTGTCTCCTAGGTCAATCGCATCAGACACACACGCTTCTATGTTGTATGCTTTTTACTATAGAGTATAGCATGAAGTTCTTTGTTTAGCAGCCCCTCCAAAAACAAGGATACAAGTCGTTCTTCTACAGGTATATTCATCTCTGGGCATCTGGCAATGTATTGTTTTATTCGAGTTGCACAATCCCTAACAGACTCACCATGTTTCTGTTTAAAGCTGTAGATTTGAGCTACCGTATAATGTTTAATCCCCGTCTTGGAACAAGCAGCTACAAATCCTTGAGCTAATGTGTTCAAGTCCATGATGCTATGGGGCTCTAAAAAAGAAAATTATTCCATCTTTGTCGTTGATGATCTCTTGGTTAGTTACCAGCTGACCTTGGTGGAATGTTTTGGAACCATGTCAAAGCTTTTCCTTCTAATGTCATTCCAAACCCCTCGAACTTAGTATGGAAATCAAATATACACTCTGCTCTTAGCACTTGCTTAAAGCTTGCTAAGTGGTCATATGGATCCCCTGATCCACTGTATTTTTTGACCCATTTTTGAAAATCAGCTGGTCTGACACGTCTGTTTGGTTCAACTCCAGGTCTTCTGGGAGTTGGTGATGTTCCGAGTCCTTCAAACCAGTCTGTTGGAAATAGTGACTCATGTAGCCCTAGACTGGCCTTAGTGTCACCCGGTTTTCTACGTGATGAGGTGGTTTCTAGTTTCTTCACATTACTCTCAGATGATCTCTCACGGTGTTCATCTCTTGGAATTGTTTCTGGTCCTTGCCCCAATATGCAATCCCGTATGGAATACCCTTGGTATTTGGTTTGTTCTACCTCCTCAGGAGTCATCATAACAAAGTTGTTGTTATAACAATCCCTAAATAGGTAGGTTGGTAGGTCTGCTGATCCCTTATCTTTGATCTTGAAGATATAGATGATCTTCATTGCCGTTAATTGTCCTCGTTTGGCATGAGAAGTCCACAAAAGATCTTTTATGTTTCTATCTTCCCAACAATAGACTCCAATCCTAGGAATATCCGTACTAAGCCATTTCAAAGGCTTCAAGTCTACTTGATCGTATCCCTTGAATTCTAAAGTTGGTGGTGCTTCTTTTGTTGACATATCTGGGATTATAGTGTTTACTTCTAACCCCCATTTGTCTATCACGTCGGGGTTTTCGACCTGTAAATATTGAGTTCCATTTTGATCCATGTACATTTTTCCTTGTTTGTTTGCCCTAACCTCTTCTTCGTACTCAATACCATGGTCATCAATGCGAATAGCATACTCCTCGTTAGGGTCCAAGTAAACACGGGCTCCATGACGATTAGTCTTGTAAAAAGATAGTAGATGCTTATAGTGCACTGTCGTTCTGGTTTTCGAGTGAGTCGAGTAAGAAGACATTTCGGATGTTGAATCTGAAAAAGTGTGTGAGACTTCTTTAGAATTGTGTGCAAGGAATTTCCTTGATTCATGCTTTCTTTGGTTGATACTCTACTGGAGGTTTCTCCGAATTTGCCCTGATTTCCTAGTACACGACCAGATTTAAGGTTCATATAGACTTATGAAGCCCTGGATAGAGTACTCACCTTTGGATTGACTTGTCGTCAATTTTCGCTCGATTCAATTGCAACTTTTTGTCAAGCCACTGATTCCGTCTGCAACCTGATTCCTGTACAAAATCTGATCAAGTTAGCTATTCTTCTCTGAAGACAGTAGAGCTCTTGAGAACTCTCATGATTGGTCTCTGTGTATCACTTCAAATCGAGCTATGAGAGTCAAAATTTGACTTTCAGATTCGACTCTAGTAGAATTCAAAGGTTTGATCTGCCATCTGGAAACCAAGTGCACATGTAACAATTTTGATCTGATTGAACCCAAAATTGCCCTGTGGCTTTATGTTATGTTGGTCTATCACTGTATGAGTTCAAAAGTCAAAAATGATGCCTCTGGATAGCAGAAGTAAATAATCGCGATTATTTACTTTTGTCAGTTTTTTGCACTTTTTTGATAGGTTTGGCAAGTATACAACTTGTTAGAGTCTCTAGGAAAATTGCAACAAGTTTGGACCAATTCTGATCAAGTTTATCAACTGTTTGGTGTCCGCAGACTCTGATTTCGAGAATCTAGCTTAAGTCTCACTTTTGGGATCCAAATTTCACCAAAATTGATTGTGAGGTCTACTTGATGTGCTTGACCTTGTGGTATACTCAAATTTGTAAAATCATCAAGTTTTGAAGCAGATGTAAATAATCGCGATTATTTACTCCAGCTATATTTTTGCAAGTTTTTGCCCCAACTTTAACAGAGATCTGTTAAGCACCTTAACTTAAGGTCCCTGGGCAAGTTTGAACAGTTTTTGGTCAAATGGTCATCAATTATCTGTCCGCAGACTAACTTTGCAATTTTAGTCACAAATTTCACTCCAGTGGTCCAAATCTTACCAAATTTGGTTTGTGGGCTTATTACAACATGGTGAAGATAGTGATATGCAGACTTGGTCAAAAAAGTTGAAAAATAGGACAGATGTAAATAATCTCGATTATTTGCTTCTGATAAATTTTTGCAAATTTTTGGTCAACTGAGCATATACACATGTTTATCACATCAGCATAAGCCTATGAAGCAATTTTCAACAAGTTTGGACAAATTTTTCCACAATTTAGACTCAACTTTCAAAAAGTCAGTACAAACTTTAGTTTTTACCCAATCTTTTGTCAGTTTAGTGATCCACATATTTTGGGCCTTTACAAAAGTTTTTTGTACACATGCAATGAGTCAATGGTATGAACCGTGGCCAATTTAGAGCAGAAAGTTAATAATCACGATTATTAACTTTAGGCTTGAAATGAGCACTTTTTTGCAATTTTCTCAAAGACAGTCTTTATATAATGTTTTTTAAGCCTATGAATAAAGTCAAAACTTAATTTGGCCTAAAATGTCAAGAAAAAGTAAATAATCTGAGTTTTGGCCAACTCTTGAAATTTTTACCTCGAAGTGTCTTTGAGCTTACCCACTGATTCGGACACTCTTACGCTTACTCTCCAATCGGATTGAGTGGATTCGAGTCTTTTCAAGCTATTTCTAGCCTTAAACCTGAAATTCTGCAACTTCCAATAACAACTCACACTTGATGCTTTCAGAGAGAGCAATGTTCTGAAATCCATTCTTTCATGCAATGGGGTTGTGGAAAGTGTCCACAAACACTCGTTTTCTTGTGTTTTTTATGTTTTTCAAAATCTTGATCTTAAGACTTGTCTTGTCTACCAATCATTCTCCCAATCCTAATCTAATTCTACAATCCTACAGTCCTAAAGGTACTCAGCAAGTACGATTACTTCCAAGCTACCTCTACACAGCAAAAGACGACAATCTTAAGCTATGCAGTTTCTAAAAGAAAGTTTTGAACTCTAGGCGAACCTAGAGGAAGTTAAAGGACAACTACACAAGACGCTCGTGTTTATTAGCGAGAACCACGATTAATTTGTCAAACCATGGGATGAAGCTGATTCGATTAGTGCATAGAGGCTACAAGAGGTTGTCAATCTCTTGGAAAATAACAACAGCTCGCATCTAACTCAAGCTACACTCAAGTGACTAAAATCACCAAAAGCCAATCGCTCATCAGCAAGCAAATCACATCCGTTACAGCATCAAATGACATCCAAACGTAACAAAACTTCTAGGACATGTTTATAAGACCTAAGCAAACATGCTTATGGTCTCAAAACCCACTTTAGGTCAAGTTTCAAAATCGCAATTATTAACAGCAATGGATTTTTGACCTAGTCGTTTTCGACCTAGAATGCATATAAATGCTTACCAATGATGCCCCAATACCCCGCCTATGCTTAGTTTTTGATTTAAAAGTGTAAATTCCAAGTTATAAAGAAATTAGGCCGCGGGTCGGCGACGCCAAAAGCTACGAAATATTGTGAACTGCTTACGTCCATGCGTAGAGCTCTTACCTGCGGTTGCAATGCAACAAACACAATCGCAATGTGACAACCGAGGAGGGCGCGAGAAGGAGAGGAGTGAGCACCATTAGCTCACGCTCCACTTCTATTATCCAAAAACTTATAAAAAAAACTTACAAAAATTGGTTTTCATACCTTAGCCAAGTTTTTTGGGTGGTCAAAACTAATAATTTGGAGTTCTACCAAAGCTGGGAAATGACTGGCTGATACAATCTAGAGGCTTGTAGCCCCGGCTCATTAACTACAAAGTTTATCCGAGAAAATAGTATTCTCAATTTATCAAAATAATAATTGTTTTACAAGGAGAACTCCGAAAAATGGTGTATGTGTTAGCTTGCTGCTAGCAGCTTGTTCAAATGCACGTTGTTTAGCCCTGTTATTTCTTGAAAGTGACTCTTGCAATAGCAATGTGCATAATGCATCAAACTTGACAACATCAAGATTTCCTAGGGTCATAAGTCTCCAAGTACTAGCAAAAGTCTGGTAAGAATCTCGCAAAGCATCAAGAACAGTCTACACAAGGGAGCTACCAAACTTGACTTCACCTGTAGATATAAGTTGCTCATTAACATTCTTGATGCCAAAAAGGAAACTGTCCATTTCATCTTGCTCATGTATAATCTTTGACTCCAACTCTTTACGCAACAATGCAATTTTAGCATCATTGCGACTTGCATAAAGACCAGCCAAAATATCCCAAGTCTATTTTGCAAATTTTGCTGAACAAATGTGAGGGGTAATAGTGCGCTTTGCAGATAATCTTGCGTATCTTTAATATCCCAACGTAGGCAAAATAGCTCTAGTAGAAGCAACCCTGCCACCAAAACCTGCAACATCCTCAACATCGCATGTATCTATAGAACTAGGATGTACATCAATGCCTTGCACAACATTCCAAATGCCCTTTGACACAAGAACATGTAGCATCATGCAAGCCCACATTGGGTAATTGTCCCCATCCAACTTATCCTCAGTAGCAAACATCTTGAACACATCTCTGTTGTTGTCATCCATGATGAGTGCCTGCATCGGATGTGAAAACTACCCAAATAGAGGAGAAACAAATTGGGACCAACACGTGCAATATAGCAGAACCCAAAGAAGACTATAAGGGATCTGCTATGCAGAAAATGACACTGACAAAACTTTTGCACAAAAGGACAAAATTGCATGTGCAGTACTGTGTGTAGTGAAAGCGTAGGCAGAAATGAGGCCTAATGGAAGCGGACCTACTGACGATCACCAAATCTCACCCAAATTTGAGAAAATAAACATGTGTGTGTTTGTGATGTTGGCAACTAAGCCCGGGAGGACGCAACGTGCTCTGATACCAATTGTTGGAAACATGGTTACAGGAAAACATACACAGCTTGGAGAAGAAGAAGATGCTCAAGGCACACAACAGAGAGTAGTATTACTTAGTGTGCAATGGAAAGATAATTTAGCCCTAGAGTGATGGGAGTATATACAATGCATGGGATGAAAAACTTCCTAGTGAGGGAAAAAATGCCATGGCAGTCCTAAGTGTGTTCACACACATCACTCCCACATGTATATGGTAACACCTACCAAAAAGCTTCAAAAGTGAGAGAGAAAATGAAAACCATTCTTGTCCTCTATCTTTATAACACCTCCACTCTTCCACCTAGAGGTCCGCATAAGTGGGCACTTAACACCCTCTTACATAGCTTTATGAGAGGTAGAGGGTGAGTGTGACATAGAGAGGATAGATGATAGATATTTTTCTATGGCTAGGCCATGGAGCAAACCAAGACCAAGAAAAACCTAGCAATCAAAAGAGCTCAAGCTATATGCTACGCTCACTCCCAAAACAAGGAGACTAGACAATGTAAGTGCGGCTAAATCATCTGCCAAAACATGTATCAAATTCTCTCTCTCTCTCTAACCCACACAATGCTCGAGCTGCACATACTCGCTCAGAATGGAGAACAGAATCATGAAGACATTTATGTGTTTATTATGAAAATGGAGAGAGACAGAGAGAGAGAGAGAGAGAGAGAGAGAGAGAGAGAGGGAGACTGCAAGTGTTTGTATTTTATGTGTTTTTTTATCAATCAACTTAAGTTACATCCAATGTTATGAGAAAAAGAAAAAACTTATCGATGGCTCGGCTTCGTCGTCACATCTCCCCAAGGGCCTCTTCACGCCAGCTTTAGGATGGTATTTTTTGTTATGTAGACGTGCTCATTGTGGCCACTTCAATTGGCCAGCTTCTTCTCGCTCTCTCTCTCTCATCAAAGTCTCCTCTCTCTCAAAAACTGAGGGCTCTCGCCCACAATAAGCTCTCTTTCTCTCTCTCAGTATGGTGGGTGATGCCCTCTCAACAACGGTAGCTTCTCTCCCTCTCTCTCATTCTCATGCGTTCTTGGCACATGCCTGCATGGTGCTGCTCGTGTTCTCATCACCCTCAAAGGCTCCTCTTGCTTGGCGACCAAAATGGTGCCACTTCGGTAGCAATCCCTCGCTCAGAGCCTGCTCACACTGCCACCCCTTTCTCTCTCTAAAATGCTCCCTATCGATAGCCTATTCGCCACCTCCACTCGCATGGCCTGGTCTCCACGGCCTCTCTCATGGCATGGTTAAAAGCCTCTTCATCATGGCCTCCTCTACCGGGTCGACCCTCTCGTGGCCTCCTCTGCCTCAGCACGGGCTCTCCCCCAATCGACAATGGCCTGCTCGACCTCACTCCCTTGCTTCCCTCGTGGCTATGGCCTACATGGCCTCATGATCTCCTTTCTCTCCCTTGCTCGCAAGCCTATCATCACCCTCCCAGCCTGCAAACGGCACTACAGCAAGCAAAACTCACTTGCTCTCTACTTCTGCACATAGCCTACATCATCATCCTCACGCAAGATGTGCAGGCTCCTCTCATGCTCAGTTCCCTTCCTCGCTCTCAACAGCTGGTGCCCCTTCTTATGGATGCGACTCCCCATCATGGCCTACCTACTGCAACCCTCACTCTCCCTAGCATGGCCTGATCTCCACGGCCTCTCTCATGGCATGCTTGAAAGCATCATCATCATGGCCTCCTCTACAAAATCGACCCTCTCATATTCTCTCTCATCCCCTCCTTCTCGCTCGGATCCCCCCTCTGCAACCTCTTCCCAATCGACACCCTCTTACTGCTCAGCACCCTTCGTTAGATCATTAAAAAAAACATATTAAAACACCCATTTTGTTTATTTAAATCAAAGCTACTTCAAGCTCCCGTTCACACTCGAGCCCTTCACGACCATGCACTTGCTCTTAGCTTGCTCTCTCCCTCTGGATCCCTCAGCTTATATCTGTCAGTTCTCAACCCGCTTTAGGGCGACCCCCCATGATCTCACTTCTCTTTGGTATCTATGCACATAGTGCATCTTTCCCTCTCTCTCTCTCTCTCGAGTGCCCCTTCTTATCTCTCAATATGACATTCACTCTCGGCTCTCACTCGGCCTCTCTTTGTATGATTGCACGCCTCAACATCGTCATGGCAACCTATGGTAATACATTATTTAAACATATATTTATCTTTTAAACAGCCCCAAGCACTTTAGAACAATCGATCTCCAATTTTGATATTTCATTTTCTTCATGGTCTTGAACCACATCAAGTACATTGCCATCTTGGTCTCTAGCTATTGGTCCTCAACTTTTTCCTTTGTTTATGTGCAAAATAGCTCCAACTAGCCAATCAAGTGCAAGTATTGCTAACAAATAGCAGACAAAAGAACTCTTTTCAAGTGCAATGCTCATGCAGTCATGCTTTTGCTCGGTCCAAAAAAAAACTCCAACAGTGGCATCCTGCAGGGAAAACTAGCCTGCTAGTGTGAACCTAGAATTTTTGGTTAGACTGGTGCCTTATCTATTGGGCATAGCTAAAATATATCGAGGAAACATAAGTGAAAATCATTCAATCACGAGATGATAAAAGCAAATAGACCCCCCCCCCCCCCTTTAGCATGATAATGATGACCTGACTTGGCACTTTTAATGATCCTTGATGACTCTCCAATGACCTCAAGCGGGGCCCTCTCAATGGCCTTAAACACTCAGGTTTATGGGAGTTTACAAAGGATATATAGGTGTTTGGGTCCAAGTTTACATGCACATGCTAGGGTGGTGGCAATGAGTGGTGATCAACCAAAATAAGTTTCTCACATAAAAGCATATCCCAAAAAAATTGGGCAAAATGCGGTAGTATGCAAACTTTCTTTGGAAGTGGAAAATGAAAGAAAAAAAACTCCATTTAGGATGCAGGCTCTTCACTAGAGCACCTAGATGCTACAAACGGGTCCCACCGGGGGTGCCACTGATATATATTTTACTATGACCAGACCATGAAGCAAACCAAGACCAAGAAAAACCTAGCAATCAAAAGAGCTCAAGCTATATGCTACACTCACTACAATGTAAGTGCGGCTAAATCATCTGCCAAAACATGTATCAAATTCTCTCTTTCTCTCTAACGCACGCAATGCTCGGGCTGCACATACTCGCTCAGACTGGAGAACAGAATCATGAAGACATTTACGTGTTTATTATGAAAATGGAGAGAGATAGAGAGTGTAACTTTTAATGGTCTAGTAACTTGTGTGCAACAGAAAATAGCATGAACATAGTGAGCATTTCATTAGAATAGCTTCCTAATGACAATAACAAGAGTGCTTGGGTGGAGAGAGCAACAAAAAGCATAACACCTAGTTAGATAGCGTGAACAATACTTCAAAAGAGAGAGAAATTAAGCAATTAACAACAGTTGAGGACCGGATTTGCATGGAGTCAGTCCCCCCTCCAAAAGGCTTCGTAATATGGTTTCTCCCATAAAGAGAGACATTCTACAATACAATTCTTTGTGTTCCTTCAATACTAGCTAGTGCAATGAAGATGGAAACTTCATGCACTAAGCAAAACACTTATCAAACACAACATCAATTCCCTCACGGTCTCAAACCCAAGACCTCACACACCTTCGAAGATGGTGAGAGCTAGCGGGGTATCAGAGTAGATTGAGAGGAAGAAGGAGTATTCTTACAAGAAAGATGTACATTTCCTCACATAATCACTCATATTAGCATAGCTTAGCTTAGTAATTAGCATGGTAGAGGAGATGAGCATGCATTGAAGCTTGGCTCTTGGTTGGATTTGCATCACCAAAGCCAAGAGTTGTTGATGTAGGCCTCCCTTCTCACAAGCTTGGAGTAGGTGGTAAGCTTTCCATTAAAGCTTGAGAAGGAGAGAGAGTCTTCTTTTCTTCACACATGAGATTCTGTGTGTGTGTGTGTGTGTGTGTGTGTGTGTGTGTGTGTGTGTGTGTGTGTGTGTGTGTGTGTGTGTGTGTGTGTGTGTGATAATGCCTTGCAAAAATCAGCCCCCTCTCTCTCTTGGTCGACACCTCTTGCTTTTTGCTCTTGCTAGCATCCTATTGGACCTCCCCAGGCTTAGCCAATGGTAATTAAGCAACATAAGTGATAGCCTTCTGACATGTGTCCCCCTTTCCCCTTTTGTGAGAGCTTTAGGTAATTATTTAATTCAACTAAACTCTCATTGGACCCCTTTGCCTCCTGGCCAATAGGAATCAGGCAAGCCATTGGGCTGTTGAATGCTCATTAGTCCCCTTCGGAGACTGTCCAATAGTCTTCTAGAGAGCTTAATTCTTATTGGTTCTTTTATTAAGTGTTTTTAAATTAATTAAACTAGATTTACTCTAGCCTAATTCTCATTGGTCCACCTCCAAGGCTATCAAATAGGAATTGGGTACACCTTGTGGGCATCTGGGCTAGGGAGTTGACATGTGTCCCTCATTTCCTTTGTGTGTGTGTGTGTGTGTGTGTGTGTGCGTTTCTCTCTCATCCACTACTTGCAACGCTCGCCCCCTCCTATGTAGGGATTGACAAAGACTTTTTGTGACACACACTAAGCATCCAATTTCCCTAGTGCTTGGCCTTTGGACACAACCTTTGAATTTTGGAACCTTAGCATTTTGGAAGTCTTAATGGGCTGAACCTTAGGGTCTTTTAAGCCCATTGTTGCGCATTGCTCTTTTGCAGATGGCCCCCCCTTTGGATCCCTTTTGTGGCCGGTCTACTAGCTTAACCAATATTCTAGCTTTTTCTCCTCTGGCACTTCCCCATATTAAATGATCAGTTTAACATGAGAAAATCATTTAGGAGAATTAGATATTGATTAATATGACATTACCTCTCTCTTGAAATCATAGTCGCTCTCGATGATGGGGTAGAGAAGATAAAGCATATTCATTAGTCCTTTTCTTAGCGGGTAGAGGATCCCTATGTTACCCTACGACATCGTTCCAGAATGGATGACTAGTCCATTTGGCACTTGAGAGCCTAAGCTGCCGCAAGCATGTCTGCACATTAGTCCTATCAATCTTCCATAGTAGAGTGACACAAGCTCTACTTGGTGTTCGGGAGACGTCGTCCCCGCAAACTTGATCTAAGCATGCATACTACATCATTTTTGTGCACAATAAAGAAAAAGAGAGTCTTATAAGACAAAAACGTTGTTCATTTTAAACATTTGTACATTTGCTTACTCTAGGGAAGCATTGTAAGCATTGACAAGGTTTAGGTTATCCTTCAATTGTATGCCAAGATAATTCTTAAACTTAATAAGATATCGTCGGGGATAGTCTTACCGCCTCTTAGTACCTTGTCTTCATGTCGGAGAATGGACTCGGGTTGCAACACCTCTTCTTGGTCCTCGATCTCCGGTGGGTCTTCAATAGTTGGTTCTTGAGGTGGCTCTCCTTTGTAAGGCTTTAATAGGCTCACATGGAAATCATTATGTATGAGCCAATGACTGGACAACTTGAGTTGATAGGCCATCTCATTGATTGGCCTAAGAATCTGGAAAGGACCATAGTACCTTTTTGCTAACTTAGCATAGTACTTTTGGTGTCCCATAGGATTCTTGCCCGTTGTGTGCCTTAATCGAGCCTTGGGAAATTTTAATAAAACCCAATCATCTTTTTAAAAGGCTTGGGCTCTTTTGTGCTTGTCAGCAACAGCCTTTTGCCTTTGCTGTGAGATAGAGATAGCATCCTTAATCTTTGAAAATATTCTTGTAGGTCTTGTCTATACTCATCTGCAGCAAAGATCTTCCCGTGTACCTTAAATAGCAAGGGACTTTTTGATCTTCCCTCAATTACCTCAAAAGGTGCTTTTCCCGTGGAAGTATGTACAGTGTTATTGTAGGCATACTCCACTAAGGGTAAGTACTTCTCCCATTGGGATCTTTGATCTACTTCCGTTACATAGGCTTTTAGTAGATCGAGAATTGTTAGGTTAGCTATTTCACTTTGGCCATCCGTTTAAGGATGAAGAGAAGTTTAGCCTTGTTCCTAAATTCTCAAAGAGACCCTTCCAGAAATTACTGGTCATTCTAGGATCTCTATCCGACACTATGGACATTGGCAATCCATGGTACTTGAAGATTTGTGAAATGAAGAGGGTTGCCATTTGATGGGCTTTGATAGTCTTTTTGATAGGTATAAAATGAGCTTGTTTACTGAACCTGTCTACTATCGTCCATATTCCCATATTCCCATGGATAGACTTAGGCAATCCAAAGATAAAATCCATGGATATGCTCTCCCATGGTAAATTAGGGATTGGCAAAGGTTGAAGCAAGCCAGGTTGCTTCCCTCTATCGAACTTCGTCTTTTGGCATACCACACATTTAGAAACATACTCTTGTATGTTTTCTTTCATGGTAGGCCAATAGAAATATGTTTCAATCCCCTTTAGGGTAGACTGAATCCCTCTATGCCCTGCATAAGGAGGAGCATGAGATTCATACATTACTTTCTCACGTAGTGAGCTAGTAATGCATAGTCTATTGCCATAGAGAAGATAACCATCTTGTAAAGTAAATGGTTCCTCTTTCTTCCCTAGTGCAAGGGCTAAAATCACATCTCTAAAATCGGGATCAATAGCATACTCATCTATCATAGAAGATAGATAATTGTGAGTTGCTATGGAAACCGCATTCACTCTCGGCCGTCTTGAGAGTGCATTGGCTACTTGATTATGCTTGCCAACAATGTGAGCAATATGAAAATGAAATTGCAAAATAAAGTTTTCCCACCTCATTTGTTTGTCGAAGAGCTTGGTTTGCGTCATAAAGTACTTAAGACTTTGGTGATCCATTAGCAGAATGAAGGGAGTCCCCAATAAATAGTGCTTCCATGAGTCTAAGGCATGTAGAACTGCAAGGAGTTCCTTTTCATATATGCCTGGAGCTTGCTCAACAGGGTCGAGCCTTCGACTTTCATAGCCTATGGCGTGCCCTTCTTGAAGCAAAACAGCTCCAAGGCAATCACCACAAGCGTCACATTGGACCTCAAATGGCTTTGAGAGATCCGGTAGTGTAAGCATAGGTTAAGAGATAAGCTTTTCGAAAGCATTGTTCTCCTTGGCAGACCATGTGTACCTAACGTTTTTCTTTGTAAGGTCATGTAATGGTCCTTCTATTAGTGAGAAATTTTCTATGAAGCGTCTATAGTATGCGCACATACCTATAAATCTTCTTAATTCATGAAGATTCCTTGGTTTAGGCCATCCTTATATTACCTCTAACTGTGATGGATCCATTTGGATGCCATCTTGAGAGATAATGTGACCTAAATATTGAATCTCTTGTAAGAAAAACTCACTTTTCTTTCGATTAACATAAAGTTTATTCTCTCTTAGAACTTGAAATATTACATGGAGGTGTCGCTTGTGTTCGTCTAATGAATTAGAGTAGATGATGATATCTCAAAGAACACTCCAGTAAAGGTTTGGTGAGGCCTGGATAGTTTCTCCATCAAGCGGTTGAATGTGGCTGGTGCATTGGTCAAGCCAAAAGGCATGACAACATATTCGTAAAGACCAAACGTAGTGCGAAATGCAGTCTTTACAATGTCTTGATCAACTATCCTTATTTGATGATAGCCACTTTTTAGGTCAATCCTATTGAAGTAGGTGGACCCTTGTAGCTTATCAAATAGGTCTTCTACCCATGGAATGGGAAACCTATTTTTGATAGTGATCCTATTTAGTGCTCTATAGTCAACACACATACGATATGTGCCGTCTTTCTTTTGCACTAGTAGCACAGGAGAACAAAATGGAGATGATCTAGGCCTAACCATGCCCTTCTCAAATAACTCATGCACTTGCTACATAATCTCCTCTTGTTGAGCTTGAGAAACTCTATAAGGATGTTTGTTAGGCGGTGAACTTCCTAGAAGAAGTTCAATTGCATGGTCATCATTACCTCGTTTAGGAGGTAGCTCACAAGGAATGTTGTGAATAAATACATCTTGAAACCCCTTGAGAAAATTGGATAACTCTAATTCCTTTTGATTGTGTATATTTTCTTTTGCTAAAACATTAGGTTCATTTTGAGAATCTTTAACAAAAATCATGTACACGGAAATAGAGCTCTTTATTGACTTGTTGAAAGCTTGTGTATGTACAATGGTTATAGTGTTACCCATTTCCTTAGCATCTATATACATATCGTTTTCCCTCAACTTAAAGGAGATTCTCCTTTCAGGGAATTTAACATTGGTAGCCATGCGATCAAACCATGGTTCCCCTAAGATTACATCCTTATGCTTGAGTGGAGAGATAAAGAAGTCCTCTTTGTCCACATAGCTTTTGACATGGAGCCTCAATTTCCTGATTAAGGGAGTGAATGAAGGGTCTTGCTCCTTGAAAGAACCATCTGCGGGTAGGACATCTCCCATCTCGTAGGTTTGTATGCCTAGCTTGGTGACCAACTCTATAGATATTAAATTATGAGTAGAACCGGGGTCAAAGAGAATAAAAGCATCATGTTCTCTTACCTTTCTCCAAGCATGGCATAAAGGAGATCCTTTGTGGTGAGTTTCCTCCTCTTGGATTTCGACCAAGGTAGCTCTAGGAGGATCATGGTGGTTGTTCTTTTGGGGACAAGTGCGGTACGCATGCCCTTGTTCGCCGCACTTGAAACACCGGTTATCCCTGCAATAATGCTCAAGCTCTGTGGGAGAGAGTTTATTTTTGCCTTTGTAAACTCCCTTCTCCTTAGCTTTGTTGGAATTGCCCTTAGGAGACTTTTGGACATTGTCCTTCCCCTTAGGCTCATTGGAACCCTTCTTTTCAGGGGGCTTAGAATTCCTCTGAGCCCCTATTTGGAAATTGATTCGAGAGGCCACCATAGTATGATGTATTACCGCCGATATGGTGCGTGGCCTTTGGGAGTTGACATTCTCCACCATTTCTTCGGTTAAGCCCGCACAAAATTGCTCCTTCTGCTCTCCAAAATCCAGCTTTTTGAAGACAGTGGCTTTGAGTTGTAGGTCCCAAAACATGTCTACATATTTGTGGATGGATTCATAGGGAGAGAGCTTCAAGCTTTGCCATTCGGTGCGTACTGCATCGGTGGCCAAAAACTGCTTCATAATGGAATCTCTTAAAGCTTTCCATGTTCATGGAGCTTCACCGTTGGCCCGTAGGCTAGATTATCATTGTCTGGCAGACTTTTGAAAGTGAATAGATACATGGCGTAGCTTAGGGGACTCCGTGAAGCCCTCATCTCCAAACACCGCATCAAATTGTTGGATAAAGGCCAAGACTTTGTCCGTAGCACCAAAAGTTCCATCGTAGGTAAGGAAAGAGATGCTCTTTCCTCCCTCTTTGAACTTCTTGAGCTTGGATGACCTCTTCCACGCGGCATAAGATTTCCTATGGCCTCTTCTTTTTGATGGTTCAAAGGTTGCACCATCACTTTCTTTAGAAGATGAATAATTTGAGGAAGATGGAGAAGAGGGTGACCTCTTTCTTGCTTTTTTCTTGCCTTGATCTTCGTTGTCTTAACCATCACTTTCATAAGAGGAAGAGGATGAAGAAGATGGAGAAGAGTGTGTCCTCTTTCTTCCCTTTTTCTTCTCTTGCTTTTTGTCATCCCTCTTTGAAGTATGGTGTGGAGAAGTATGAAATGGTCTTCTTCGTTTTGGAGGTGATGGAGAGCGTTTAGCCCGCCGTCTTCATGGAGCCATCTCCGTCGAGGTGGTGGGAGACTCACTTCTTTCTCGTTCCTTCGGTGGAGGCTCTTGAATTCTCCTTTGAGAAGGAGATGCGTCATCAAGGAGCAAATTTCTTAGCCCTTCATAGGGATCCTCTTCTTCTTCCTAAATTGGAGAGAGACCTCTTTTGGAAGTCTCACAAGGAGGCTTCCTAGGTGTTCTCTTGTCATCGTGGGGAGCTTGAAGAATCCCATGAGCACGAAGCTGTCATTGCACTTCACTTTGGAGGGATGGATTGCCCATAGCTTGTCGAAGCCTAGAAACAAGATAGTTAACAAGCATTGGGGCATCATTAGTAGCTTGCTCATTAGCAAAATCAAAGTTATCAACATTAATTTTACTCTTTTTACTATTGTCAGCCATTCTAACAACTTTAGGTGTAAACTTTTTAGGTGTACTTTGGCACTTCAAGCCCTAGTTACTACTCCTCTTTACCTCTTTAGAAAAAGCACTCAAACTACTATACCCGTGGCTCGAATACCATTAATTGCAAGGAATAGAAGAGAGGGTCGTTCAACACCAAAATAGCACCCACTCCTGTCAAGCTTCTAATAGCTCAATATTGGTTAAGCCGTAGGCAAGCCTCGTAGGACTCCACTATTAAGACCATAGCTCTCAACGGTGATGCCCCATTAAATGCACAAAGGTACGCGCACTGCGAGGCTGAAAAATCCCTATTCTACTTACTCACATGCAATTAATACTACTAACCATTTATAGCTACCTTGAGGACCTCCCTTCTTCAGCAAGAAAAGAGAAACCTTGTGCTCTAATACCAATGTAACTTTCAATGGTCTAGTAACTTGTGTGTAGCGGAAAATAGCATGAACATAGTGAGCATTTCATTAGAATAGCTTCCTAATGACAATAACAAGAGTGCTTGGGTGGAGAGAGCAACAAAAAGCATAACACCTAGTTAGATAGCATGAACAATACTTCAAAAGAGAGAGAAATTAAGCAATTGGCAGCAGTTGAGGACCGGATTTGCATGGAGTCGGTTCCCCCTCCAAAAGGCTTTATATTATGGTTTCTCCCATAAAGAGAGACATTTTACAATACAATCCTTTGTGTTCCTTCAATACTAGCTAGTGCAATGAAGATGGAAACTTCATGCACTGAGCAAAACACTTATCAAACACAACATCAATTCCCTCACGGTCTCAGGCCCAAGACCTCACACACCTTCGAAGATGGTGAAAGCTGGCGGGGTATGAGAGTAGATTGAGAGGAAGAAGGAGTATTCTTACAAGAAAGATGTACATTTCCTCACATAATCACTCATATTAGCATAGCTTAGCTTAGTAATTAGCATGGTAGAGGAGATGAGCATGCATTGAAGCTTGGCTCTTGGTTGGATTTGCATCACCAACGCCAAGAGTTGTTGATGTAGGCCTCCCTTCTCACAAGCTTGGAGTAGGTGGTAAGCTTTCCATTAAAGCTTGAGAAGGAGAGAGAGTCTTCTTTTCTGCACACATGAGATTGTGGGTGTGTGTGTGTGTGTGTGTGTGTGTGTGATAATGCATGTGTGTGTGTGTGTGTGTGTGTGTGTGTGTGTGTGTGATAATGCCTTGCAAAAATCAGCCCCCTCTCTCTCTTGGTCGACACCTCTTGCTTTTTGCTCTTGCTAGCATCCTATTGGACCTCCCCATGCTTAGCCAATGGTAATTAAGCAGCATAAGTGATAGCCTTCTGACATGTGTCCCCCTTTCCCCTTTTGTGAGAGCTTTAGGTAATTATTTAATTCAACTAAACTCTTATTGGACCCCTTTGCCTCTTGGCCAATAGGAATCAGGCAAGCCATTGGGCTGCTGAATGCTCATTGGTCCCCTTGGGAGACTGTCCAATAGTCTTCTAGAGATCTTAATTCTTATTGGTTCTTCTATTAAGTGTTTTTAAATTAATTAAATTAGATTTACTCTAGTCTAATTCTCATTGGTCCACCTCCAAGGCCATCCAATAGGAATAGGGTACACCTTGTGGGCATCTTGGCTAGGGAGCTGACATGTGTCCCTCATTCCCTTTGTGTAAGGGAGCTTGTGTGTGTGTGTGTGTGTGTGTGTGTGTGTGTGTGTGTGTGTGTGTGTGTGTGTGTGTGTGTGTGTGTGTGTGTGTGTGTGTGTGTGTGTGTGTGTGTTTCTCTCTCATCCCCTACTTGCAAGGCTCGCCACCTCCCATGTAGGGATTGACAAAGACTTTTTGTGACACACACTAAGCATCCAATTTCCCTAGTGCTTGGCCTTTGGACACAACCTTTGAATTTTGGAACCTTAGCATTTTGGAAGTCTTAATGGGCTGAACCTTAGGGTCTTTTAAGCCCATTGTTGCACATTGCTCTTTTGCAGATGTCCCCCCCTTTGGATCCCTATTTTCCCTCCTTTGGATCCCTATTGTGGCCGGTCTGCTAGCTTAACCAATATTCTAGCTTTTTCTCCCCTGGCACTTCCCCATATTAAATGATCAGTTTAACATAAGAAAATCATTTAGGAGAATTAGATATTGATTATTATGACACAGAGAGAGAGAGACACTGCAAGTGTAACTTGTATTTTATGTGTTTTTTATCAATCAACATAAATTTACATCCAATGTTATGAGAAAAATAAGAAACTTATCAATGGCTCGACTTCGTCGTCACATCTCCCCAAGGGCTTCTTCACGCCAACTTCAAGATGGTATTTTTTTGTTATCTAAATTTTGTAGACGTGCTCATTGCAGCCCCTTCAATTGGCCAGCTTCTTCTCGCTCTTTCTCTCATCAAAGTCTCCTCTCTCTCAAAAACTGAGGGCTCTCGCCCACAATAAGATCTCTTTCTCTCTGTCGATATGGTGGGGGATGCCCTCTCGGCAACAACAGCTTCTCTCGCTCTCTCTCATTCTCATGCGTTCTTGGCACATGCCTGCATGGTGCTGCTCATTTTCTCATCACCCTCAAAGGCTCCTCTTTCTTGGCGACCAAAGTGGTTCCACTTCGGCAACAATCCCTCGCTCAGAGCCTGCTCACGTTGCCACCCCTTTCTCTCTCTAAAATCTCCCTATCGATAACCTGTTCGCCACCTCCACTCACATGGCCTGGTCTTCATGGCCTCTCTCATGGCATGGTTAAAAGCCTCTTCATCATGGCCTCCTCTACCAGGTTGACCCTCTCATGGCCTCTTCTGCCTCAACACGGCCTCTCCCCCAATCGACAATGGGCTGCTCGGCCTCATTCTCTTGCTTCCCTCGCGGCTATGGCTTACATGGGCTCATGATCTCCTTTCTCTCCCTTGCTTGCAAGCCTATCATCACCCTCCCAGCCTGCAAATGGCACTATAGCAAGCAAAACTCGCTTGCTCTCTACTTCTAACATAGCCTACATCATCATCCTCACGCAAGATGCACAAGCTCCTCTCATGCTCAGTTCCCTTCCTCGCTCTCGGCAGCCTGCAAAGAACTGGCACCCCTTCTTATGAATGCGACTCCTCATCACGGACTACCTACTGCAGCCCTCGCTCTCCCTAGCATGGCCTGATCTCCACGGCCTCTCTCATGGCATGCTTGAAAGCCTCATCATCCTGGCCTCCTCTATAAGGTCGACCCTCTCAGATTCTCTCTCATCCCCTCCTTCTCCCTCGGATCCCCCTCTGCAAACGGTCCCTCGACCTCTTCCCAATCGACACCCTCTTACTGCTTGGCACCCTTCGTTAGATCATTAAAAAAAACATATTAGAACACCCATATTTTCAACAGCCCCAAGCACTTTAGAACAATCGATCTCCAATTTTGATATTTCATTTTCTTCATGGTCTTGAACCACATCAAGTACATTGCCATCTTGGTCTCTAGCTATTGGTCCTCAACTTTTTCCTTTGTTTATCTGCAAAACGGCTCCAACTAGCCGATCAAGTGCAAGTGTTGCTAACAAATAGCAGACAAAAGACCTCTTTTCAAGTGCAATGCTCATGCGGTCATGCTTTTGCTCGGTCCATAAAAAACTCCAACAATAGACAGACAGGGGAACGAGATTGGGAGAGAGAGAGAGAGAGAGAGGGTTGTTTAGAGAGGTAGAGAGAGCGGTTAACATCAATACTAGAGATTGTTGATATTGTTATGTTCTATATATACAAATTTAAAGAGATTTACAATGGCCCCTAGAAAGAAAGCTAGTGTTGGTGCATATGTCCAATTCATTGATGACGTTGACGCAATTGGGCAAGGACAAATTGATAAGACATCCAACTTAGTCCACTTACATGGGAGGAAACTACCTTCTAGTCGTTATTCTATTTCCATCATCGAAGTGTATGATGGCAAAGATGCTCCTCTCCCTAATGTTCCTCCCATGGATATAGAGACTACTACCTTAAAGAAGAGAGAGGGTACCAGCATTGCATGGCCCCCAAAAACGATTTGGTGAGAATTTGTGTTCCTAGCTTTTAGTAGTTTTTTAAGATGTCACAAACCAACTAAGAATCAAGAATTGTAATAATTTTTCATCGAACTCTAAAAAAAAAACAAGAAAAGATGATTAAAAACTAGACACGTCTGTAACATCTAGTGTCTCGACTCCACAAGCCACACATGTCAAAAAAGTGCCCACACCACCCACTTTACCAAAATCAACTCTCACCAAGACTGCAAAAGGAAAGGCTAAGGTACGTGAAGGCACCTCTGCTAAGGTTGTTGGACGTGGAGGATTCTGAGGATAAGATCGATGATAGAGAGAGAAGCGCACATGATAGCTGGAGCTAGTGCTGATGAGGACTTCCCAATTAACGAGGATGTCACACTACATCACTACATTAGGACATGTTGTCCAAACATTTTGGTTTGTCAAACATTTTCGTGTAAGACTGCTTTATAAGTCATGCAAATCATGTAGGAGGAGCGAGAAACATCACTGTCTATGTAATTTTTTCGTATTATGTGGTGTGTGCTTTAAATGAAATGACTTTGGACACTCTGCAAGAGCTTGCCCAGCTACTCTAATTGTGGATTTTGATACCACGAATGGAGAAAAATCAATAGCTGGCATCTCCTCATACAAATATGGAAACTGTAAAGATAGCTCCAAAGAAAGAGCATAGCTAGAGATGATTGGACGCGCCATTAGTAACCAAGAAGCCCCTCTTAGCATAAAAACATAAGAACAACGTGAAAAAACCTCAAAAGCCCCAAATAGTGGTCACAAGCCTCCCCAGCTTTCACGTCTTCCCCATTTAGAAGACACCAACCCCAACCATTCAAAAGATTTTTATTATGCCATGCTTCAATAAGGGAGATGAAATATGGTAGAAAATAACCAACATCTCATGCAAGCACTACAAATCCTAGGCAAGGGTAGTTGGGTGACTAAAGGAAAACCTGCCCGACAACCCACAAACTCCCTTTCTATATGGGAACCTGTTCAATTTGCTATGGGATACCAACCTCAACAATCTAATGAAAAAACAAATGCCTATGGAAGTTTGGAAATTGCCTATGGAGGACAACACTCAAAAGAGACTATAGAGGGAGAGTTACCCAAGGTGGAGAAGTTTGTACCCCTTTCTCAATGATGGAGGACATCTTATTAAATCCTAGAACGTGAAGGACATCAAACTTACAAGAAATGTAACATATTTTGGGATGAGGTAAGGAACGCCAAGGAGGTCAACTACTGGGGCTATTCAAGAGCATCACCTTGATGCCTCCAATAGAAGGCAACAAGCATCATGTAAGAGGTTGGTGTTTTATGGAGAGAGAAAAAATGCTTATATGGCATTCTTACCATCATGGATAGAGACCTAGAGTCGAAGGTGGTCTTAAAACATGCTTCTAGGAGAATCCTAGGGGTAAGGACTAATGGGATTGGGTAGACAATCACCATTATCAATGTGCATGGCCCTTGTGAGGCCAAGAATAAAGCCAAGCTATGGGTTTATCTTAGAGACTCCTTGGTTGAGGGTGACTGGCGCATCATGGGAGACTTCAATATGGGAGACTCCCTGGTTGAGGGTGACTGGCGCATCATGGGAGACTTCAATATGGTGTAGAATAGGAAAGATGGAACTGGCTCATCATGTGTGCTCATGCGGGGTCTAAAACAGAAAAATGGCAAATCTTCTGTGAGAATTGGGACGTGGAGAAACTCGCCAAGATTCACCTACACAAGCCTTCAATCTCAAACGGCCTCACAACTTGATAGGTGCTACTACTCCCATCAAGACAAATGGATCCCCTCCTCAACAAAAATGAAGGTAGAAACTTTTCATGAAGAGTGTGTGCGCATGTGCATGCATGCTCGATGTGATGTGCAAGGAAGGAGAATGCAGAGAGTTTGGGTGGAGCTCAAAGTGAATCAAGATAACTCACATATCCTTATTCATATGCTATATACAAGAATAAGGTTACGGGTTAGGTTAATAGTCATAGGGCATCTGTCAGCCAACTGGCTTGAACCCCAACAATCTTCCACTTGAAGGCCAACATGGGCCAAGTGGCCTATGTATGTACATATGTACAACCATGAAGCATTCAAGTGGCTTCACCCTTCACCCACCATCTGCATGCAATGTGCAAACTACTTGGAGGGTAAGCTCTTTGTGAGAGCATTTGCACGGTTGTCATCCATATGAATCTTGACTAGATCAATGCGCTTGCTAGCCAATATGTTGCATATCACATAATAACAAACTTCTCTATAGGTGGTTGTTGGGTACCTTCATGTCTTGCTGGATGCAGAAGCTTGGTGATGGAGTGTGAGTGTCTAGAATGACATTGCATCAGCATTGACCAAGATTACAAATTGTTTTTGGTACGTGTCAACCATAGCAGTGGATTCCTAGTGGTCTAGGATCGACTCTTCATGTAGGCGAGGTATCACATTCAACACAGTCACAACCATCTCCATCGCCTTTACCACATCACCAAGAGTCAACTGTGCCCTCTTCTCCACCCCCGAGTAGACCACCACCTATAGTTCCAAGTTGGCCAAGTCAATTTCACTATAGGCCACTATTTTCCTCACTACCCATGGCCCCCACCTGCAAGCATCCTAGTGGTGCAACCACCACAAGAACTATGACCACTAGGAACTTGAAGCTCAATTTGTATTGATTACTTCATATGAACTTATTCTCTATGT
This sequence comes from Adiantum capillus-veneris, assembly GCF_014529385.1. Classification (NCBI taxonomy): domain Eukaryota; kingdom Viridiplantae; phylum Streptophyta; class Polypodiopsida; order Polypodiales; family Pteridaceae; genus Adiantum; species Adiantum capillus-veneris. The sequence continues at coordinate 174,754,319 of NC_140931.1, read as the reverse complement.
ACTGGCACATCAAAACTTGGTACTTGTTGTTCTCACTATGTTTTAGTTTTTGATGAGGATTGTGTTGTGATGTTTGATTATCCTTGGTTTGAAGGTACGTTAATTGAAGAAGTTTTATTTTCAAGTGAGATTTTCTCAAATATTATATTTTATTTACAAATTGTTTAAAGTACATGGTGCAAATGGTCTTGGAAGTAAAGTCACCAAGGGTTCTTTATAATTTTTTACAAAATCACTACTTCGCATATTTCTTTGTGTTTTTTTTCCACAATCTTCTCCTTTAGTCTTCTCACATTCACACATTTACCATGCCAAGGGAAAGCCCTAAACAATATGATTAGCATGGGCCATCGGCACAATGCGGGCATGGCCCTCATCATGGTCCACCACCCCTCGTGTTGACCCCATCAACAATGTGCATGTTAATTACATTCTTAACATTGTGTGTGCAATGAATAATATATGCACATTGTTGACCCCAACAGCAATGTGCATACTAATTACATTCTTAACGTTGTGTATGCAATGAATAATATATACACAACATAAAGTGCACGCAACTACACGGAGGCTTTCCATGTAGTCAACGATGCCACAATGTCCCTATTCAATGCCATGTTATCAGCTTGATTTAAATGCACATCCAACCAAACTTGATATTGAGCAAGTTGCCATTATTTCCAACAATGCAATCATGCTTTGGGAGAAACCTGGTTATCACACCCCACAAGAGTATGCAGCCTTCGTGCAACATGTGGAGGCTTGGATAGAAAGTGTTGATGACATACATTCCTTCACAAGGTGAAGCCAATGGAGCCAACAATGACATCAATGATGACACTAGCAATGAGGATAACTAGATTTTCCCATTGTAAGCTAGTGTTAGAGAAATAAGCCTGTGAACCCATACGAGTGTCTTGTACTATTTTGATTTTCCCCATATCTATCTTATTGTAGTTGTTGTTTTGAGATGTGAACTTTCCACCATTTTAATATTAGTCTATTTGGATTTGTTATTGCATTCTTTCAATGTTGTTCATCCATTGATTTCTGAGAGGACAAAATCAAATTGGATTATGTGGATTGTAAACCATTGAAATTGTCTTGTTGCAACCGATTTGTGTGCATGTAGCATTGTCCGGTTGATGGCTAATCTTGTTGCATAACGTATATCGTGATGTTTAAAAAGAGTCTGTGTGCTCTGATCGAAGTACATTCTTTGTTCGTGTATACAAGTTGGATTTATCAGGAAAAAAGTTGGACTGGATTATTTTAGATTGTAAACCCTTAAAATTGCAAATGAGTCGGTTGTATGCCTGCATGTCCATGTGGTGGTTAAGCTTGTACATGAGTGTATGAGTGTACATGGAAGACAAAAAAAGAGAGAGATTTGTAAATGATGGATGTTTGATCGAGGTATGTTTGCCAAGGAATAAATACAATGTGTGTGTGTGTGTGTGTGTGTGTGTGTGTGTGTGTGTGTGTGTGTGTGTGTGAGAGAGAGAGAGAGAGAGAGAGAGAGAGAGAGAGGGAGAAGAAGAAGAAGAAGAAGAAGAAGAAGAAGAGAGAAGAGAATTTTAACGTCGTAGGAAACCATCACAAGAGACCTTATAGATCTATCTCACGAGGGGAGTTGAACTCAAGACCTATTATTCAAGAGGGAAATGGAATAATAAATCTACCACACTTGGATGATAGAAATTTTATACCATTTTCCTCTCTCTTTTAGCATGCATACACACACACACACACACACTCACCCCTAAGAAGAAGAGAGAGAGAGAGAGAGAGAGAGAGAGAGAGAGAGAGGAGAGGAGAAGAAGAAGAAGAACAAGACGAGAGAAGAGAATTTAAATGTCGTAGGAAACTGTCACAAGAGATGTTAAAGATCTATCCGACAAGGAGAGTTGGACTCAAGGCCTATTATTGAAGAGGGAAATGGCATAACCAATCTACCACACTTGGGTGATAGAAAGGTTATACCATTTTTGTCTCTTTTTAGCATGCACGCGCGCGCACACACACACACATTTGGCATGTTATAGCTTGTTGACATTTCCCTGGTATATTTGTTGGGATTGTTGGCCTGGGGTGCCTTTGATGAATAACATGCCTGTATTCAATCACTGGGTTTTTTTTTTTTTTGGGGTGGTTCCTTTATGATACCTAACCCCTTGTTGGTAAAGGGGTTTAGGGCGGGTTACCTGGCTCTGTAAAGACTGTCGTCTACTACTTAATAACGTGTTGGCTCCCGACAGGTCTACGTTTCAACGCTCTCTCTCTCTCTCTCTCTCTCTCTCTCTCTCTCTCTCTCTCTCTCTCTCTCTCTCTCTATATATATATATATATATATATATATATATATATATATATATATATATATATATATATATATATATATATATATATATATATATATATATATATATATATATATATATATATATATATATATATTGTGTGTGTGTGTGTGTGTGTGTGTGTGTGTGTGTGTGTGTGTGTGTGTGTGTGTGTGTGTGTGTGTACATGGCGACGCTGCTGCACCATCCTCCTCTTGAAAACGGGCCCGCCAAACTGCTATGAATGAAGGAGGCTACCGGCTCCAAACCCTTAAAAAAAGTGAGCTTTACATGCTCACTTAGCATTGGGGGTGTGTGTGTATACTTGTGATAGTTGTCCGTACAGTAGGACTGTGAGAGTTTTACCTACAAAGGGGCTATGTTAAGTGTTGAATATATGGCAAAGGGCAAGGATAAGCTGGCTTTTGTGGAGCTGGATGCTTCAGCTCAAACTCAGGTGATTTATGGCTTTGAAATGGAATGTTGTCCGATCTGTTTGATGGGTTGTGATTCCCTTATGGTAATACATATACCAATGGTGGTACAGTAAGGGAAACTTTTGCTAAACCATTTTTTACTTATGGCACTAGTTTGGTTTTACTCACCTTCCGTATTAGAAATGGCTTTTTAAATGACTTATCTTAAGCATTTGTATGATGGTGTCTACGGCTTTGGTTTATTAATACCTTTCGGGTTTAGGGATATCTGTCAATGCATATATATGGTTTGTCATTGGCATTGCAAGAAGCATTGAAAGGTTGTATCATCTCTATTGTGTGACCTTGAAAGTCGGTCTTTTTTTAACAAAAAAAGGGGGGTGTTGATAGAAGTTAATCTTAATTCTAGTGAATAAACCTATGTAGTGGGGTTTCCATACTGGTGGGGTGTTAGGCATGCGGCTTATAGTTTTTGATAAATGTTGTCGTGGCGGTTACACTATGGTGATGTAGCTTTGGGTTGGTTATCATGCTTACCACTCTTGTTCAAACATGGAACATGCTGTTGTGTGTATATCTTGGGCAAAAGTGATAGGGTGAATAACCCTATATGATAGGGTTGACCTATTTGTGGAGGGTAAGCTTACAACCGGATATTCTCTGTTAAGGCTATCGCGGCTGGTTTGTTATTAATGATGTGCCTCTAAGTTTGTTATCAAGCTTACCAGTACCGCTCGGACACGATCTATATTGTTTTAGTATTCTGAATATAGAGCGTTGGAAAATTTGCTCGCTTAACCTAGAATGGTTGGTTGTGTATTGGGTTAAGTTTGATAGTAGCCACAGAAGTTATTTTTTTGGATTTGGTACCGTGCTTACCAATCTTGCTCAAATACGGTATATGTCATTTTAGTGTTATATAGATCCTTTGAAATATGCTTAAACATGGCCACATATTGTTGTTAAGAGTTGGTTGTGAACAGGGGTATGACTGATTGTGGCCAGATATGGTTAAGGTAATGGTTATGAAAGGTTGTGGATTATAGTAGATACGGTTGTAAATGGGTTACTTATGAGCCTTTAATGGCCGCTTATTGCATAGAAGATATGGGCCAAGGCAACTCACTTTCCTAGATTTTGGAACATATGTGGAAATATGGAATATCCCTACTAGATGTTGTATATTTTTTTAGGGATTTTCAATCATGCTTACTACCTTACATATAGATTTTACTCCGCCTTAGAAGGTGTAGGACTTACTTACAACATCTTTTTTTGTTATAGGTGACTCCAAAGTATAGATTGATTGCACGTATAAGCACTATCACTGACCCTGAAAAAATAGCGGCAATTAATGCCAAACTTTGTAAAGTCAAGAAACAGGTATACGTGGCAAATTTTGAGGCTAAATTGCCTCATAAAAACCGTCTCCAGCCTTATCTCATGAGAGCTTGTAAAGCTAAAGGGACTCCAAATGTTTTTTTACCCTTTAAATGAAACCTTCTTTGAATATATGTGTAGCTTCACATTTCTTATTAAATATCTTTAAAAGCATTGTGGTTGGGTGACATCTATAACATGTGGGATACCCATGCATCACCTGCATAATGTGCCAATGCTAACTGAAAGTTGTGTTGTTTCCATGGGTGCACGTGAGGGTTACCTTCTCAACTATGGTTTTCAAAGTTCCTTGGCTCGGAGATGGCGGACTCATATGTCTTCGGGCTCTTGTTTCTCTTGTAATTCTGTATAAAGTCTGTTCTATACTATGAATGGAAATTATACCACCTTTTCATTAAATAGTTTCTAGTGTCTTTTGTAATTTGAAAGGATTCTTTGGTGTTTATGCTATATTGTTACTGGAAAACACACACACACACACACACACACACACCTAAGAAGAGAGAGAGAGAGAGAGAGAGAGAGAGATTATTTTTGAAACCTGCTTGCTAGATTCTTAAAAAATGCTCGCCAAAAAATGCTTGCCAAAAAATCACATCCTATGGGTATGGAGACATCGATCAAAACTCCAAGGGTATAGAGACATCCATCAAAACTCCAAGGCTAACACCACCTATGATGCCGATATAGAAAACTCTATCTCAAGCAATGTGCTCATAAAAGTAGTCTCTTGGGAGAGTCTATGAGAGAAAAAGTACACTCCCACTACAAGTGTGATGCCGATGTCATATGATGATTGTGAGAGGTAGATAGTCAATGGTGAGGACACAAGGGATACCAAAAATCAACGAGAGGTCAATTCTCTAAAATTGAATCAATTTTGTAAACTTAGAAGTGTCAAGAGTCAAATCCCATGCCAAAAATGTTGGATGAAAACTACCTTCTCAAATGGATATTTGGAGGACAGAAACAACTTTGAAAGGGGGGTAAAACCGCAAGACACATATAGGGAATACTCCTAACATGACAAGGAAGCTATAGCAACAACCGGATCCAATATTTGACCTAAAATTGTGCATGAATGACATGCACGACACGGATGAAAATTTTAGCTCTCTCTCTCACCTACTTTGAGCACCCCATGATCCCTCTTCTCTCTCTACTCTAATCACTATGTGTTGTCAAGCTCACACAAGGCTCTAATTATCTATGCACACTTAATCCACATAAGCATTAGTTTTTTGGGTAGAGGGAGCTCGCGCAGATGCAAGAGGGGGAACATTCATTATCACCATATCTCTGATACCACACGTGAATGCGGGTAGAGCATGCATGCAATGAGTGCAAAAAGGAGAGACACACATATCATGCGATGGAGCACAAGATAAGGAGAATACTCATCCACTCCTTATTGTTTAATTAAACCATGAGTGAATTATGTTAGTGATGGGTTAGTGGGTGTTTGGCCTAGTTGGCATAAAACCCCAGAAAGAAAAGTCTCTTGAATGGGACGAGATGACAACCGAGTTCTTCAAGGCATTATCGAAGGATTTGAAGACCTCTATCATGTGGCAGGTAAACAAAGCCCTTCTAGAAGTGGTATTGGATACCATCATAAAAAGAGGTCTCATTAAACCTATCCCAAATCTTGTTTTCCACTCTCATATGAAACATTGGTGTCCCATCACTATGATGGCAATAGCATATAAATCATTTCCAAAGTTATCACCCTTAGGCTTGCTTGTCTCCTTGATGAAGCTATCACCACCCCCCATCTACACAGATTTAACAAAGGAAAGTCAAATTATGATAACATTCTGGTAGCAATGGTCAGCATCAATTATGAAAACTTCACTGACCAAGAATGTATCCTCTTACAACTTTGACCTAGACAAAGCGTTCGATCGAATCCCTTGGTCCTACATAGAAGATTTCATGAAAGCATTGAGTTTTGGTCCTTGGCTTTGTCAAATAATACGTACCCTAGGAGCTAGCAATAGCCACTCCAAGTTATTATTTAATAACAGAATTGTGGGTGCCTTCAAATTTAAAAGATCGATCAAACAAGGCTTCCCACTAACCTTTGTTGTCGTTTGCATTTGGAACTAACCCCTTGGTTTCCATTCGTGAGGCAAGTATTGCAAGAGGAGAAATCAAAGGGTTGTCACTCCCTAATAACAAGAAACTTCCAACCAAGCTATTCATAAATGACTCATTTGTCTTCTTCTTGAAATCTAGCCCTGAGGTAATGCAAAAGGCTCTTGAGATTTTCCAAACATTTTCCACAGCCTCTGGATCTAAATGTAACATGGAAAAGTCAAGAATGATCTCTCTAGTAGAAAGCAACTTACTCGACTCCTCTAAATGGTCAGGAGAGATTGTTTCAAAAGACAAGGTCTTCTGCCACCTTGGAGCCCACTAGAAATAGGGGTAGTTCATAAAAAAGGTTCTAGTGGGCTATGGACAAAGCTTAAAGCAAGATGTGAATTTGGAAACATGTGCTCCTACCATTCCACAACACGGTGAAGGTGATCAACTCATTTATGATTCCGTACATGTCCTCAAAATAGGAAAATGTAATGAGAAGGGATTTTGGAAACCTATGAAATGATTTCTATGGGATAATAACACTAAAGACAATATACCCCAACAACGGGTTAAATGGGAGTGTGTTGCTAGACTCAAGGATTAAGGTGGCATTGGGATCATTAACCTTCTAGTGCATGCTGAAGCCCTCTGTGTGCTAAATTTATGGTCTCAATAGCCAAAGACAACTGAGCATGGACCATCATGACATTGGACATGATTGAAAAAGTGAACTTAACATCCCAAGGGGTTGGTAGAAAGAGATTGGGATTCATGAAAAGTTGATGGCACCTTGATGGGAAAACCTAAAACTGAGCAGCATTATGGGCGAGCTGGTAAGAAAATGTACCAAAGCATCAAAGACACTCAAATGATGTGAGGCAACTGGATACTTCAAAAACTCTATAACACACTAGTCCCTCTGGCTCTCAAAAAGTGGTAAGTGACTTATTAAGTTCGCTCAATAGAGAAGTTGCCAGAAAAGTCAATAGCAAAGGACTCATACATTTGACCCAATTTTGGGACGGAGGCAACATGAAATGGAAAGAATCATATCAAATAGCTACCTAGTATAGCCTCAATGAAATTGAAGGACTCCTGATCAAAAAAGCAGTTAAAGGTCTTGGAAAGATGCTCGAACTTGATTGGAAACCTGGCACTCACCTAAGCATAGAAACTTCACTAGACCGCAAACAAAGGCAATCTACATTAAACTTTTGTTCAAAACACATTGGTTTTCTCCACTCAATAGGTAATGTCAAAAACACTGGCCTAAATCTAGATGGGCATTTGTTTTAGATATGGGACCCTCAATGGCCATTAGCTATGAAAATCTTCCTATGGAAGGTGATATCAGGGTTAAGATTTCAAGCAGAGGGATAGGCTTGATAGATTCTCAGGGTGCAAAGTGGCTAGTGAGGATCCCCTTCACTTATTTCAAAACAATCTACCAGAAGCCTTGCGGGCAAAGTATGTAAATGGTTATGGAAGACCTAGAAGATCTTGTCCTTCAAGAATGATCTAATCTTGGAAGGAAGGATTTTGAAAAACCAAGCCATGTCTAGGAACCAACTTATCTTTGACAACAAGCACTCAATGTCCAGTTTCAATGAGATTATCCAAAAAACTAGGAAAGTGATCACTTTTATTGGACACAGGAACTCTAAAGAGTGGAAGAAAGTAAACAAATCCATCCCAATTTTGGTCTCAACAAGTTCATAACATGTAACTTTCTAAGTCACTCTCTTCTATAATGGGATGTATAGCTTTAATTTATGAGTTATGTCCCCTCAAGGACCTAATGTGCTTGAGCTTAATTGTACACTAATATTTGGATTAATACAACACATCCACTCAAAATTGTGAGTATGAAAAAAAAAGATTTCTATCTATTCCAATCATTGTAGAGCTCTTCATACAAAAAGTATATCAATTGCTGCCTCTCACCTCCACGCCATTATGCAACAAAAGATTGTATAAGAATGCTACAACTTCTTACTTTATCTCGATTCTATTTTTCATGACTCAATAGCCAAGCTGGAGAAAGTGTTGGGGAAGGAGATATTTGGTGTAGAAGTTGAGGATGAGGTTGGTGCCAAGGAGGAATCAATGGAAAAGGAGGATCTCATTAACCTAATGGTAAAGGCCAAGGAGATTGATGAGGAACACATGTTGGCTGTTAAACATAGAATCACAAAGTTTCCATTGGATGTGAGGGACTTTAGTGAAAACCAAGCTATATTAACACTGTCTTTAGTGCTTGAGCTTATGTTTGGAGATAGAAATTATCTTTTGCTCAATGATATTTGTAAAATATATTTAATCAGACTATGCTTTGGTGACTATCACCAAACTTGTGAGCAGGGTAGTCGTTTTTTGTCAGAGGATAGCAATTGTGAGGAAGCTGACACATCTGATAAGCGTGTCTTGAAAAGGCAATGCACTATAAGGAGGAAGGAAAATTACCCAATGAGGCAACATTTCAAGCCATCCAAAATAGACTAGGCTTTCTTGACACCATCCAAGCTACAAGGAATTGCTTGAATTGAAAATTGCAAGAATCAGCAAGGTTAGTGGACCTCTATTGAATAAAGCTATATCTACAATGAAGTGAAGCTTGCAGGGAAAAAACTAGATACAAAGATCCATGGAATGCTACCATTTTCCCCAAAACTCTAATTTTGCACTAAGTAGAGGTTTTAACTACCCAAAAACCTAATTTATCAAAGTCGTTCTAATAAACTATGATAGATGGATAGCCAAAGATCTTGGAAACCTTGGACAATTTTTCCAAATTTTTTGTAAGCTCTCATCGCCAACTTCTTAGAGATCCAACCAATTTTAACAAGTTTTAGCCAATCAAGCATAAACCCTAGAATTATAAGCTCATTGTTTGTTATAAAAATTATTGGGGTTCCAACTCTTTTAAGGCTATGCGTATCCTTTGCGTAAGATGTTCAGCCTTGTGAGCATCAAGGAGCTCTATTTCTCTCCCAAATCGTCTCTCCCTCTCCACTTTGGGTTAGGCAGCTATCTTCTTCATACTCCTTCATGCATAGAGGTTGAGGTTTATAATGAAACAAAACTTTTTTTCTTCACATCATCTTGATGTATTCAAGTGCTTTAGTCAAAAGAATTCCTTGGTTTTCATGCTAAACATCTTGTGCTTTCACCCTAAGAGTTTTGCTAGTAAGATAGGTAGGAATGCAAAGAAAGTGAGCACCATTGAGAAACACAGTATATGTTCCCTCACCCAAAGATCTTGATGCTACATCCCAATAATTTAGGGTTGAGTGAGCTTCTTTTCTTGCATGCATGATGAGTCTTCCTTGATTTGGAAGGAGTAGAGCTAGCATTTCTACCATTTAGGCCATTGAAAAGGCATTGAGCATTGGGTGAGCATTGACTTGCATTTGTAGTATTTCTCATGAAGATCAACTGGTGTAGCGATTTAGTTAGTTCTCTTTTAGCATTCTAGGTTAGAGTCAACTTCCCTTATCCACAAAATGATATAGTACAAGGAAATCACAAACTTCTTTTGGCATCATTGCTAGGGATTATATGCTAGGATTCAAACCTAAGAGAAAATTCATTTGCATGCTTATGGTGTTCTTAGAACAATTTAGCAGCCTCAATGCCTATCATTGTTGTACATCCCCACTAACATCCACCAAAATACTTAATAAATACTTCAAAACTCCTAAAAATTTATTATAGTCAAGCATCCCAACTAACATCCACTTGCCATAAAATATTTAAAATAAAAATACTTAATAAATACTTCAAAACCCTCCAAATTTTATCAAAGTCAAGCATAGCTTGCAAATCTAGTTCACCTTGTTAAAGCCCTATAAAAACTCAAGGTTTCATACCGCAATTGCATTTGCTGAGAAGTTCCCTATAGAGCATCAACTAATAGTAGCCAAGTAGACCACCTCTACATACCATCCCAAAGAGATGTTATATCCGTGGGGGTCCACCTCAAAATATGTAAGTGTAGCACGTGAGTTTACTAGAAGGGATTTTTTATATTTCAAAGAATTACAAAATTACATGTAAAAGAGGGGTTAAAAATATGAAATTTTTTTAAAAAGTTACAGGTTTACAAAAGAAAGGGGGTCTTTTAATTTATATTAAAGTGTGCGTGTAGAGGGTTTTGATAAATATCTCTTGAGCACATGTGCTATAGGTATATTTGAAAAATTAATTCCCTCAGAGCAATATAATTGATTTTGAGGACATCTCTTCTCGGGATACCTTGTTAATTGCCTCAATGGCTACTTCTTCTAGAAAGTCTCAAAGAGTAGGCTATAAACGTATATTGTATTCTCATACCAACCACTTTCAACCCAATGTCTACATCACACCCAAAATGAGAGCGTGGTGGGAACAGGTAGATGGCAGCAAAGCTACCAAAGCTCATCATGATATTTGAAGACAAGAAAGACTACTTAGGAGAGTGTGTTAAGACAAAGCACTTCAAAGTGTAGGCCCTTGAGGCAATCTACCAAAGAGCTCAGAAAGAGCCAATTCCCCCCATACCTAAAATTAACCTCTTTGTGGTGCCTAATAAGATTCCACATCCTAGCTACCTGCAAAAGAAAATATAAGTAGGCTGAGCAAATGATTAGAGAGACGAATGGTAAGCCTTCAAACCCTTGAAGCCTACCTCAAGGCTAGGTGGGGAGGTTAACGTGCACCATGTGATTGTGGAAGATCCTTATGTTTTTTTCCTATATGAAGATTCTCCAGGGTGGGTATAGAAAATAGTCAGTCACAAGTAGCATCCATATCTCTCAATGAAGACCAGGTGAGGTCCTATCAACTCCAAACGTACAGGATTGGCTTGGTGTCAAACCCGAGCTGTCTTTTGTCTCACCTCCTTCAACCCAACTTGGGTGTTTAGCCTGCCTAAAGTCCCTAGCCCCACGTAGTCCAAGATCCAACCACACTAGGGGTGTTGATCCCATGTGGGATGGAGAGACAAGGCGATGCGTGAGTGGGAATTGTGGCGATGACAGAGAGAGAGAGAGAGAGAGAGAGAGAGAGATCGCATGCACTGTCAGGGCAATCACACACACACACACACACACACACACACACAGTTGTGTTGTCCTGCAAAGACTGAGGCATTGATTCGTGCAGGCTGCACATACTGGAGGGAACGATGGCAAGAGGAAGAGCCGGATGGGTCGGGGGATGCAGGGGTAAATGCAGAATGCGATGCGTGAATGAGCCTTGGTCTGGGAGAGGCCAAGGGTGGAGCACGTGTGCGATAGGAGGGAGTCTGGAGCTACAGTACCAATAGAATTTAAAAAGAGGGGGGGGGGGGGGGGGGGGGGGGGGGGTGTGTGTCGGGTTGAGCGCACAGAGAACAAGGAGAGTGGGAGGGGTCCGGAAAAAACAACATGGGCAAACCCAGAGCGGCGGTAGCAAAGGAGCGGAACATATGTGTGCAGTCGTGCATAGGAAGTGGTGCAAATGTGCACGTGGGAACTGGGGTGAATGTCGGGTAGCTAGTTGCAGAAGACTGGGAGAAAGAATCTACGGGTCTAATTAATTAATGAATGGTGGTGTAGACCCATATAAACCATTTAAATACTAGAATAGTGGTCACCATCATTTTTAGGGATGTAGCTAAGCTACCTATATCTAATTATGAGTCCACTACCTCTCTTCCTAGAAGTGAGAGTGAGATATAAATGAACAAGATGATAAATGTTGGCTCGTCTTATTCTGGTTGGTCTTTATGCAAGTCGCAATGAGGCAAAAATTGCATTGCTGTGTAAAGAGCTGAAGTCGAAGATTATGCATGAGGAAGATGATATGGAAATTTTCCTTGTTGATGTCAAGGATATCAATAAGCAACTGATTTCTACAGGCAAAGTCATTTCTGACAGTTCCTTTGTGTAGACTGTTCTTGATGCTTTGCCAGATTCTTACCAGACTTTTGCTATTACTGGGAGACTTATGACCCAAGGAAATCTAGAAGTTGTCAAGTTTGATGCATTATGGAAATTGATATTGCAAGAGTCACTTTCCAAAAAAAACAGGACTAGACAACGTGCAGTTGAACAGGCCTTTATTGCTACTCAAAGAAAATGTGGTAACACTAATGTAGCCACTTCTCATGGTTCTTCTGTGAGTGGTAAATCACTTGTTCCTAATGCTTCTACTAGCAGCAATTCGTCTAGGAATTTTGGTGAAAAGGGAAAAAAGAAGATGTGTTTCCATTATTGTAAAGCTGATGATTACTTGATCAAGCAGTGTCCTAAGTTGAAGGCAAAAGAGGCTAAGAATAAAGAGGCTGGTTCCATTACAAATATTGGTTCCACTATAAATGCAGCTATTGTTGAGTCTTATGTGAAAGGAGATTGTGATGCTGATGTTGATGCAGAATGGGATTTTAGTGTAGAGTGCACTTATGATCCTACTATCCATGATGCATGCATGTCAGTTGCTACAAATTCACATGTGTGGTATTTTGACAGTGGTGCTACAAAGCACATTACCTCACATCATGATTTGTTTACCTTTTGAGTTTGTTCCTCATGGGAATTCAGTCACTTGTGCCAACAATGCCTCTTATCTGATTCAGGAGTTGGAAAGATTGTGCTTATTGCTGCAAATGGTAGTTCTTTCACACTTGTTGATGCATTGTATGTACATGGGATCAAGAAGAATCTTTGTCTATATCTGCACTTGCTAGACTTGGTCATGTAGAGTCAAATTTGTGGATGAAAGATGTACAATACATTATCTCAATTATGGTGATGAAATTGTTGCACCTGGCATTTTATGTCATGGGATGTATAAGCTCACTTTGTATGACAAGTGTGGTATAATTTTGCACATGCAGTTGTAGATTCTAAGTGTACGTTTGTCTAGTCGTACTCGTTCAGATTTTCTCCATGCATCTTATGCATCAGATTGTTATGCTTTGGCTGTGTCTAGCTTATGTGATGTTGAGGAACCTCTATCTTTTGATGAAGCACAGAATTTAGAAAATTGGATGGTTCTCATGCAATTTGAATATGATACACTTATAGAAAATGACGCATGGACTTTATGTGATTTGCCTCTTGGAAAAAATTCCATCGTACAAAGTGGGTTTAAAAGTTGAAACCCAAGCCACATGGTGAGATTGATCGCTAAAAGGCTTAACAGGTTGCAAAGGGTTATGCACATAAAAAAGGCATAGATTATGAAGAGACTTTTGCTCCCACTTATCGCATGACTAGTGTGCACTTTTTATGTGCATTGGCAGCTCATTTTGGTTGGATGTACATCAATCAAACATTGTTACTGCTGTCTTGAATGATGACATATTTGAGGAAGTTTATGTAAGACAACCTTGCGGTTTTGTCAAGAAAGGACAAGAGGATAAAGTGTGCAGATGTAAGAAAGCTTTGTATGGGTTGAAGCAATCTCCTCGTGCTTGGTATGAGAAAGTTGATACTCATTTGGTCAAATGAGGCTTTCATAAATAGTCCTACAGAAAGCACATTGTATGTAAAGCATGAGGGTGTGTACTTCTCATTGTCGTTCTCTATGTGGATGATTTGCTGATCCTTGGACCAAATGAGAGACATCTTGCTGAATTTAAGGCTGATTTGAATGCTACTCTCAAGATGAAATGTGTGGGGCTGCTGCATTATTACTTGGGTATACAGTTTAAGCAGTGTGATGGTGGTATTTCCTTGTGTCAGACAAGATACATAGAGACATTACTATGTAATTTTGGACTTGAGGATTGCAAACCTATTGCCACTCCCATGGAAACAGGTTTGAAATTGAGTCTTCATGATGCTAGTGATCCTACCAATGTCACTCTTTACCAAACTGCTGTTGGCTGCCTTATTTATGTATGCAGCACGAGGCCCGATATTCAGTTTGCAATCTCACAAGTCAACAGATTTATGCATATCCCAGGGTCTATGCATTGGCAGGCTGTCAAGAAGATTTTTTGCTACTTGAGTGGCACATTATATCTTGGCTTGCTTTATCCCAAGGGGGGATCACTACTGTGGCCACTTCTATTTGTGAGGCTGAGTACAGGGTAGTCTTCATAGCTACGGTTGAGTGTGTACGGCTCATACGTCTTATGGTTGATTTGGTGTTGGACATGACATTGCCAACACTATCTACGCTGACAGTCAAAGCACATTGGCAATAGTGAGAAACCCAATTTTTCATGCTCGCACAAAGAACATTGAGGTGCATTACCACTATGTCAGGGAGAGGCTCTCTGTAGGAGAGGTCAGCTTGGCTTATGTGCCAGCACAGGACAACCTTGCAGATCTTTTCACAAAGGCATTATCTCGTGAGAAGTTTGAATCTTTTTGCAAAGCTTTGGGCTTACTCCCCTTTGTGGATTGATCATGTCCTCGCAGGGCATGGAACTTCCCTATACTCTATGTGCCATCTCGCGTTCACCGCATCACTCCCAGGGGGGATTGTTTACCATATACATGTGGTAGTGATGTGTGTGAACACACTTAGGACTGTCGGGGTATTTTTTCCCTCACTAGGAGGTTTTTCCCCCGTGTGCATTCTCTCCAAAGAGACAAACATGTCGAACACTTGGAAAAGATCTTGGAGAAGTGCAGAACTAATTCTCTCCAATTTTGAAATCTCTTGATTGAAATATGATCTTCCACGTTCATGTAGATGTGTTAGCCTATGCTATTGGATGCATCTTAGCTCAACTTTGCAAAAATGTGCTTTTTGTGCTTTGGCAGGCTTTGTGCCAATGCCCTAAGCCCTTTTAGATCCAATTCAACTTTGAAATTCATAAGTTTAGCTTAGAAACTCCCTTTTTGGTACTTTGGACTCTGAAGTTGATTTTTGCTCTTGGAGATGATGTGCAAGAAAAGGGTATAAGCAATATGATTATTGGCATTTGATGCCCAGGTTTCTTGGTTTGAAATAACCTGTATTAGAACGGTGAAATAATAAGCATTCTAAGTGTGCCGCTCTTTGTTTAATTGACAATGGATGCTCTTGAATTGATGGTTCATCTTGCATCGTGTGGTTGCACACTTGTTTGAATCCAAAGACCGAATATGTCGTATGCTTGGTCTTTTGTTTAAGAATCCAAATTTGAGGCTGACTCTTTTGAGCTTGCCATAAGCTCTTGGGTACCCAAATCTGCTTAACATTTTGTTTTGATTGTCTTGGCTTTGGTTTTGGTTTGCTATTAGATGTTTGTACTGAAGGGAGTTCCTTGCCATGTCTCTTTGGAATCTAGAGCTTTTCTTGATTACCTTGGGCTGCAATCAACTTCTTTGGCACCGATACTTTTGTGATATATTGTGGAGTTGGTCTCATGGGATTACCATATGGTGGTTGAGAGGTAAGCTTTGAGCATGGTCTGCCTAAAGTTTGCGACTTCATCGGGCTCTTGATCTATACTTGCTTATGTGCTATTGCAGGCCTTGACGACTGCCTTTCCTTTGTGGGTTTCCTTGACATATTCTTTGGCATTTTCTCTTTGTTGGCCGTAACTACCTTGGGTAGGATATATGCATAAGTGTTCTCTTTTGAATTGCTCTTTGCTAAACTGCTGTAATAAAAGAATTGCTCTTTGCTAAACTGCTGTAATGAAGGATTTTTTCCCCTTATCGCTTGACTCCACTACCGATGGTTTGTCAGCTTTTGGTGCTGCAAATGGAACCACTTGAATTTCCTTAGCATGTTGAATATTGACTTTATCATAGCTCCAATCAATCTGTACATTGTACTTTCTTTGCCATGGTTAACCGAGCAATAATGGATGTTGTGATGGCCTATCTTCTACCACATAAAACTTATGTGGATAGACATATGTTTAATTTGCACAAGTATCACTGTCCATTCCATTGCCTTGATTGAATGCTCCAAATAGCTTTAAATGTCCTGCTGTGTAGGTTGAAGATTGTCCTTAAGTGCAAGCTGCTTATAAGCTGTAGGAAATAAGATTTCTTTGAGCTCCTGATAGAAACGCATTTGCTTCCACTCGATTACTTCCAACCTTGACTTTGATTGTTGGATCCACCGTATCCTCTTCATCAAATTTTGTTACTTTGATTGCATTGATCCGTAGTGGCGGTCTATGTTGTTGTTGTTGCCATTGTCGTAGAAGCTTTCTCTTTTCCAATTGTTCCTTTGCTTCCGCTTGAGCTTCTTCGATTATTCATTGTTTTTCTTGAGTTCTTTTCTTCTCCTCATGGATTTTTTGAAGCATGTCCTGGGTTCGTAGAAAATGATACTTTTTAAGCCTACATCCACTAATCCAATTGGGCATTTCTTCACCATCTAATGTAGCAAGTTTGATCCCCACTTGGTGATAGATCTTTGATCACACAGGGTCGCATCCCTTGCTTTTTGAGTTTCTTGGCATGTTTTTTTCATGTACAAACCAGGACATAATCGCCTATTTTAAATTATTTCAAGCGTACATGCTTATCAAAAAACTCCTTTTGCCTTCCTTTTTTAGTGTAGATAGAAGCTACGGCTTTCAAGCGGAGCTCATGTAGCTTTTCAAGGTTATTTAGTCTCGAAGACATTTCATGGCCTATCCATTCTAGTTGCTTAGCTACCCTTATAGTTGGGATTAAAAACTCTATGGGCAAGATAGCCTTAAGACCAAGCACCATGTTATATGGTGTTGTTCCAATAGATGTCTTATAAGCTATCCTATAAGCCCACAATGTAGAATGCAACTTTTGATCCCAATCTGTCCTTGAATCAGATATTATTTTAGTCAATACAGTGCATAAGGTTTTATTTGTATCTTCAGTCTGTCCATTTTCCTGTGCATGGTATGGAGCAGACTTTTTGTGAATTACCATGAATTCATCTAAAAGATTTTCAATAACTTCATTAATGAAATGTGTGCCACAATCACTAGCAAGTTCTATTGGTAGACCATATCTAACAAAGACATTTTCATATGCAAATTGTGCAGTGGTCCTTGCATCAGCTTTTTGTGTGGCTTTAGCTTCAGTCCATTTAGTGAGATAGTCCGTGGCAACAATGATATATTGGACGTGAGTCCTGTAAGCGGGAGGTGAGATTGGTCCTACAAAGTCTATACCCCACTTAACAAATACCGTGGCTCCCATCATTGGCCTTAAAGGAATATCATCCCTCTTTATTGGCACTTTGGTATGTTGGCAAGCATCACATCTTTCAACATATTCTTCAGTGTCCATATTTAATGTAGGTCACCATATTCCAACGGTTAAGACAATTTTTGATGTCGTATACCCTGAGAAATGGCCTCCATTTATTCCTCCATGTGCCTACTCTAAGATTGGCAAATATATGCTTTTCGTTGCACATATCCTAAGTTGATTATCCTTTCCTCTCTTATAGAGCTGATTTTCAATCAACGTGAAGTCTTGAGCCTCTATTTCTATGGCCCTTTGACGTGCTCTAGAGGTATTTTCAGGAAACGTTCTCATTGTTAGGTAGTCACTCCATTCTGGTGCAATTGTTACCTAAAATAGCATTGCGTATTCTACTGGTGGTTTAGATTTGCATGTAGCACAGTTAGTAATATACTCATGAACATCAGCGTGCATATTTGGCCAATAAACTCCTAATTTTTTCAAGCGCTGTTATGTTTTTGTTTGCGGGCAACGAAATACCAAGTCCTGAACATGTGCTTCTAAAAGATAGCCGTTGTACTCTTTCGGACTAATGCATAATTGTAAAATGTTTTCTGAGCCTAAGAGATACAAATATTTGCCAATTAATTTAAAATTCTTGGATTGCCAAACCATTTGTTGTTTAAATTCTTGCTCACTCTTATTGAATTCTCCTCCACAGGATAGTAAACTAACTATCTTCTGAGACCACTTAAGTACCATTTCAATATTGAAGAGATATGCATCAAGGATGTCATCGTCTACCCCTTTTGAAGTTTCTCCATTTGGTAATCTGGAAAGATGATCTGCTCAAAGATGTGTCTTCCCCTTTTTAACCACTACTGTAAAATCAAAGTCCAACAATATCATTAACCATCGTACAATTCTTTCGGTATTGCATGGTTTGTTTACAAGGTATAAGAGGGCTTAATGATTATTGAAAAACAAAAATTTGTTTGCAAGGAGATAATGCCAAAATTTCTTAATAGCATATATCATCCCTAGCCCTTCTCTCTCAATGGTAGTGTAGTTCTTTTCAGCATTGTTAAGCTATCAGCTTGCATAACAGACTAAGTAATCCATATTTTCTTCTCTTGGATGAGCCAAGATGCATCCTATAGCAAATGTCAAAGCATCAATATGAACATGAAAGATCTTTTCCCAATCTGGTGCTTTTAATATTGGAGCGGATATGAGTGCTCGCTTCAACTTTTTAAATGACTCCTCGCACTCATCCATCCATACAAAGACTACTACAATTCTATACAAGGGTTGAGCAATGATTGCATACATGTGTATAAACCTCCTATAATAATCACAATGTCCCATAAAACATTGTACCTTCTTTGCATTATTTGGTCCAAGCATTTCTACAATCACTTTTATCTTATCCAAATATGTAGATATGCCATTCTTTGAGATGATATATCCCAGGATTCTGTCTTGTCTAACCATGAATACACACTTTTTTGGGTTAAGGCAGATCCTATACGTCTTGCACTTCTTGAATATTTTTTTGAGGTGTTCCGTATGTTCATCTCTCAAGAGAGAGTGTACACATAGATCATCCAAATAAATTTCCAAGAAGATACTCAAGTAATCTTTAAAATAATTTGCCATTAATCTCTAAAATTTTGTCGAGGCATTACCAATCTAAATGGCATGAATCTATACGCATATATACCCCACTCTATGGAAAATGCCTTCTTATATTGATTAATCTTCAGGCGTGATTGCAAGTTGATTGTAGCCAAAGAATCCATCTAATATTAACTTTCGTTAAATTGACACACACTCAGAGTTTACCATTCTTCTTAGGCACTACCACAATGGGAGATACCCAATCAGTGTGTTCTATCTCGTAGATGAACTCAGCTTCTTTCAGTTTATCAATCTCTTCCTTGATGCTCTTAGCAAACATATCATTATCTGTGTACATTCTCTGTTGGCTAGGTTTGCATTAGGTTTGAATGGGATCGTGTGTATTGAATATTTAGATCTCTCATGCTACACAAAAGTAAACAGGGTCCCTCTCAATTGTTGATTACAAAATATACAGGAAATATTTCTTTACATACACTCACCAGAGAGATCAATTATGGCATTCAAGATGGAAAGAGCAGGAGAGACACCTTTTCCAACACTACCAAACATGTCTTCAACTAAAAGTAGCTAGGAATTTTCATGAATTGAGTGCCTTATGTGTCAGTATGACTAGACACTTGCAAAAGGCAAAATCAACAAAATAGGGTGATGTATATGCTCAACTATTAAATAGGCAAAATTGTCTCATTTTGCATCTTCAATAAGTATACACAGTAAGAACGTGTTGTTGACTTGAGAGAAATCGGCTTTGCTACAACCAGTCACTGCATGTATCAACAAGTGAAGAATTGCATGGACATTGGACTTTCTAATGGAACTATGATCCCAGTGTACTTATCATAATTTGCAATTCTCGCCACAAGTGTGGGAGCTATGAGGCCAAGCATCTCCAACACACTGCTTGTTGCTTGATGCTTGCTAAGATCCTTCTCTGGCCGTCTCCAGACCTGCTCTACAATCCATATCAAGGTCCCACTTTAGGTTTACCGGTCTTCAATGTCAAGCCAATGTCATCCATTAGCTAGCTTGCCTATGGTTTTCTTGCAAATCAGCCTCTCTCTCTCTCTCTCTCTCTCTCTCTCTCTCTCTCTCTCTCTCTCTCTCTCTCTCTCTCTCTCTCTCTCTCTCTGTGTGTGTGTGTGTGTGTGTGTGTGTGTGTGTGTGTGTGTGTGTGTGTGTGTGTGTGTGTGTGTGAGAGAGAGAGAGAGAGAGGCACCTCTGCTTCTTTGCCTTCCCTTTTTAGGCCCTTGTGACACATGTCCGTCTTGATGTGTGCATGCATGCTATTGATGTGGCAAAAGGCTATTTGTTGCTTGCATCAAGAAAGGCGTTGAACGACAAACCTCTTACGATCAAGATAACAACCATTGTAGGTGGGCTATTGGCTTGTCCATTGCACGCGCCCTACAAGGGCCTTACTCCAAACATTTCAATTTTTTATCTCCAAACATTTATTAAAGACATATGACACAGCTAATGAATGGCTCCTAGTAATAATTCGTACTACTTGCTCTACTTTAAAAAAATCATATCATCATCAAGATTCCTGCCCCTACCTAAGTTCCCCCCTCCCATGCCTAAAGTCCCTACATAAGGCCTCCCACTTATGCACACTCTCGTTGGTTTCCATCACCATTTCTTCTCTGCCTATGCGTATCCTCTCATCTCTCCACTGTCCAACAACCCTCAACGCGCGGCAGCTCTCAATAGGCAGCAAGCTCATCTTTCTCAACAAACAATGTGGCCTCTAAGTGAAAATGTCACAATCTTTTGAAATTAACAATGTCCTTTTGTTAAGCCAGCATGATAGTTACATTCATTATAGGTGACAACCCCAACCCCACACGACCCCCGAGCAACTCTTTTAAAAACATCAACCACTACAAGCAAACATTGACCGATAGACCTTTGAGAGTTTCAAATGGTGATTTCTAAAATTAACCTACCAGATACTTGAGACCTACCATTTCTCTTCAAATGTGATCATCTATGCCTACATTTTGAAGCAAGCTAAAGTGAACTTGTAGGTGAGGAGGTGGCAAAATGAACTTGTAGGCTAATTTATAGAGTACACTTGCTAGACTAAATGCAATTGAGTCCTATTTGAACTCAATTGGATGTAGCTTAGTGTAATTGACTTTAATTAAGGTTCAAAAAAAATTTATCGACTTTGATTGTACTTGTTGGGACTCAGCTATCACCAATACCCTTTTGCCACATCAATTGCACACATGTTTGGGTAGATGTGTGTGATAGGGGCCTAAGGATACCTAGCTAGAACAAAACAATTAATGTTAAATTGAGTTTTTCAATTGAAACGTTAAGGTTACCAAGTCAAAGTAAATTTTTACTATTATTTAACTTAAACATGAAGGTTAGAAAACAATCAATCTAATTTTTAGTGTTATTTAACTGAAAAATGAAGGTTATCAAACATCCAATGTAGCTAACATGCTAATGTTATCAATATCAAGTGGATATTTTTCTTTGATATTGTGTGTAATGTGTCTAGTGTCCTTCTTAGCCTTCTAAAGAGGAGCACCACATATGAGTATACAAATAACCCACTGTCTACTAGCAAAAGTTTATGGGTGAAGTGGAAGAAGCCTTGTGTACATCCTTAGAGTGACAAAGGGTAGGGCAAGTCAGGGAGGGGCAAAGTCCTTTGTGAAATCTAGAAGCCAATGTGGAAGGTACCTTGACTAGGGAATACACATTTCACCTCTCTTGGATTGTTTGAAGCTTGAGATCCCAAAGGTTTGGGCTGAACCACTCCGATATGTTGGACATGGCAAGCGCCTCATGAATACTAGTGAGAATGGAGTGAGAAGTTGGAGGCTTGCGTACATGGGTACATGTAACCCCCTTAGAGATACAATGACCAAATTGAAGGGTAGAGCCTGCAATTAGCCGAGTAAGGGCCAAAGTCCTTTATGGCATCTGTAAGTAGGCGGTGGTGAAGATCTCTTAATTAGGGAATCAATGTTTCACCACTCCTAGATGTTTTGAAGCTTGGGAGCCCAAGGATTGGGCTTAACATCCACTTGGGCTTGTGGGCCATGGCATGATGACCTCATGTATGCTAGTGAGGGGTCTAGAAAAGAGATTGCCCGATCTTGGTAGTTAAGGATTTGCTACAATGGCATGTTTTTTCTGGTAAAAAGGATCCAAAACATCACACCTGCATAGACAATGCTACTCTAGAGCAAAGGTTCAACCTTACCTTCATTGCTTACGTCTTTACAAAAGATTTCAATGAGTGAACTCTTGAAAACATCCCAAGTAGAAAGCTCATCAAGAACTTTTGTGCTTTCAACACCAAACCATCGCCAATAACACATCTTGTTCCAATAGACCTTGACTAGTCTAAACCTTCAAGATGTGAAGATAATCATTGCATTTGGAGAGAACACCTTCATCTCGCATCTACTAAAAAGTGTAAAGAGCTTCCTACCCTCTACCCATGTTGGACATATCTTGCATTCAATGTCCTTCCAAAAGAACACATTCCAAGCAAGAAGCTCATTAAGAACATTTTGTGCTTTTGTAGGGACGCTGCATTTTCCAACCAAAGCATTTCCAAGAATTTGCATCTTTTCTAGCATTCTTGAAGGATGATAGCTCTTTGCAAACCTAGGTAGGAGACCGGCTATGCCAAGTGGCCCGATTGAGAGCATGTGTGGAAGGGGAAAATTCCTCTTGGAAACTAGAGGAAAATATTGTAAATATGCAAATAATGCAATCAATTTTTTTAGATTTTTGGATTTTTGTACGTTTCAAAAACTTTTGTGTGTGTGTGTGTGTGTGTGTGTGTGTGTGTGTGTGTGTGTGTGTGTGTGTGTGTGTGTGTGTGTGTGTGTGTGTGTGTGTGTGTGTGTGTGTGTGTGTGTGTGTGTGTGTGTGTGAGTGAGAGAGAGAGAGAGAGAGGGTGTAAACTTGCATATGCTTGATGCATGTGTTTATTTATCATCCATGCATTCGTGTTTAATGTGTCTCATAAATAGGGATACAACTCTTGATAATATATGCAAAGTCAGGATGTGGTATAAAATGTTTTGAGAGCACACTTACTCAAGGATAATGTTGCCTCAAGCAGTTGAGGAATTTTGAAAATCTCTCTTAATGAGTGCAAGAGGATATTTGACTTCTAAATTTCTGTTGTGGAGACTAGACATCCCTTATTATCCAAGTAAATGAAGGGATCTTATAAACATGGTGAATGACAAAAAACATCCTTTGGTTGGTTGTGAGCTAGAGAGAGAGAGAGAGAGAGAGAGAGAGAGAAGAGAGGTTTAAGGCATGAATAGTAAGTGTGAGTAGGAGGTTTGAAATATTTTTCTTACCACTTTCAAGTATGTATCTTAGTAAGCATTGGAAGCATACATGGCACTTGAAAATTGTTGAGTTTGACAAGGGAACTTATTTGGTAAACCAATGATTACACGATAAAGTGTGCTACTTCAAAGTTATCCATTCATTATCATTTTCCAAGAGAGCTTAGGTAGGGTTTGCTCCTAAATATGTGCAAAAATCTACTCGATGTCATCGTCTGACATAAGCTTTGATGATGCCATTCTTCATACAAAAATGTCCAAAGTCTTTACCTAGGCATGAAACACAATATATATGCCTTGAAGTGTAGTGGTGCATTAGTTGCAATGTTCATGATTTGACATCTTCTACAACTCTTCATGATCCATGCAGACAAAAAGTGGAGTGTAAATAGCCCTAGATGTTGTCATCATTAAAGACTTTGGACATTTTTGTATACGAGTAATTTTGTTTGTGGGATATAACTGAGTACTATATGTAATTCTTCATGTTATGTGGCCATGTAGGATCTCCAATGTTGCTTCAAAGAGTCTTAAATATTAATATTGGTCATCTCATATCACTAACTAAGTGGGATTGTAAAGTTCTGAATTGATTGCAAGACTTTGCGGCTAGGATCTTTACCTTTTTGTTGCAAAATGCCTAACAAAGATTTACAACAGGTTTTGTTTTTATTAGGACTTTAGAATATCATCACTAAATTGCGATTGTACCTTAAAGTGTCGTATTAGGCTATAGAATGATCACAAAACTTCATGAACAATTCATTTTTCATCGCAACATAGATAAGAAAATGGGACAAAGCTATTTTTAAGCTGGTACCTATCCTTTTAGAGTTCATCGTGGATTGTAAATTTATTTCTCTCATCTTTTTGCTAGTTTTTTATTGTCTATGATTCAAAGCATGGTGAAACTGGTGTTCATTGTTTAATAGTAAAGGCAATAGAGCATTAAGCAACATGAGAAATACCCCTCCCCAGGGGTCTATGCACAAAATATACAATTCACACCTTATACAATTTTCAATATACATCAGAGTTGTGGAAGCGTTTACATAGGGGAGGAGTCCTCAGCGCCCAACCAAGCATGGAGTTTAGGCCATGAGTCGGGCTGCATCCAAAAGCACCTAGCGACTAGTGCTACCCCTAAATGGGTGTTATGAATGAAAGCGTACTCAAGGGAAAATATAACATTGTGGAGGGTGAATATATGTGTACACCGCATTGGGAAGAGAGAAAGAGAGAGAGAGAGAGAGAGAGAGAGAGAGAGAGAGAATATAGTGGAGGATGAAATAGAGTGCACAGAGACATGAGAGAATGACAACATACAATCTTTAAATGCCCCATCTAAATGAAATGGGCAGCCATATATCAATGCAATGACAAAAATCTGCGTATACCATAACATCAAAAAAGAATATGACAAAATATCTAGCAAAGCACCGGACCCTGTGTAGGGATCGATCGGTCCACCCATTTATTTCCACTTCACTACGGACAAAGAGAATTTCACTTCGCCAAGAGCAAACCAGAACACCTCCAACCTACCTGAGCCAGACATAAGCTGAGGCCGCTTCGCCTCCCTCCATGAGCCCGAGCTCTGAAAGGATCCCAAATAGCAGTAGGTGGTAGGGTATCAACACCAACAATACCAGTTTAGGCACCACGCCTCTTTGATGCCCAACATCGAGTGTTTAGGCAAAGCCAAGGAAAAATCCCCGACACGTTAGCCGTGTAGGTCGTTCAACCCCCGACGCACTAACGGTGTAGATGAGCCTAGCAAAAAGAAGAAGACGTCCTAGGCAACACTCCCGATCCAGCAAAGCTCCAGGTCAATGACCCTTTTATCTAAGGCTAAGCAAAATAGGTGATCCTAGTCTTATAGTAGCGACGCTTCCATGAGAAACATAACATGTGAGTCCAATCACCATAGCACCTTCCATATGCCCAAACACTCTTTTCCATGTAGTTAGATTGTACAGGGTCTTTACCCTTACACGTCTATCATAAACCATCCAAATCACTCCATGATCCAATCCCAAAACCATAAACCATAATCCAATTACATCACACGAGTGAGCACTCCACCCAACTCGGGTGAGGCACAACCAATCCTACATAACCACTTTAGAACATAACATGGCTGCAAAAATCTGGGCAGCATAACCATATCCAAACAAAAAAAAACAAGAGCCACACCGGCTTCCACCATAAAACACAGCCATAATCCATGAGGGTTGTCAGCCCTCAACCACAAATCATAATCACACTCAACCAACTCCCACACTTGGAGTTTGACATATCCACTGCAGTCAATCAGAGTCTACACACATGACCCTTAAGACATGAGCTTCTCGTGCATAAAATAAGTCCGACCAGCAACTAAACGTGATATAAAATCCAATTTTGACAACATCTAATCATGCAAAGTTGATGCATCATATCTGCACTTCACCTCTCTAGCACATAGAGCTAATTTTGACATAGAAAGGTGAAAAGCAATCATACCCATGCACATGAGGCATCCACATCTATCCCAATCAGGTTCCATACATCATATGATATCATTCCACCACCATAAAGATGATTCAAAACAGCTTCGACCCTTAGGTCAACCATAAACCATAACTTCATACATATGCAAAAAACAACTTTTTGCCATTTTTGGGAGCATGTATAACATGTAAATGAAAGCGTTTGGCCTCAAACCAATGCATCAAGCTCAGCTCCATAATATAGACTAACATTCTATCACATCACTTTACCCATTTGATACTCATATAACAAACGGTAACACAAAAAGAAAGCCATTTTATTCATATCTACCTATGAGGTTCGAGTTGACGAACCATATACCCTGAGTTTATGGACATCTAATACTGGAAATCAACTCACCAAAGTAAACCATAGATCATATATAAACGGCTTGGTTAACTCAACAACGTCATATGGTACTCTCCCTTTGTAGCACCCATACACGCCTAGGTAAACCCAGTTATGGAATGATTAATAACTCGCATACCCAAGGTAATAACAGAGACCTATATACATTTATCATCAAGTTCAATCAAGATTTTCAATTGTTAAGTGGGTTTGCCCATCCGGTGATTCTATTATAGTGGTTCTCCAAGGAGCCTGGGGTCCAAAATTTTGACTAAGTGCAGTGGGCAACAAGCTGTGTTTTGACCATATCTCTTAGCTCGTGCATGATTTTCATATGACACCAAAGAGAGAAAATTTTCTAAATGATATTCCTTATCTTTGGTTTAAAAGGTTCGGGTTGATTCATAACGGTTTGTGAGTTATGACCAAAACAGTGTTCCTACTACTTCTATGACGTGAAATGAAAAGCGCTTTTTATGCACGCACATGATCATAAACACATTGTGTGCATAAATCAATGTGTCAAACATGATGAAATAATCATGGGGCAACTTCATACATACTCGGAAAGTCCATACATACACTCGTATATGAAAAAACAATCATCGAGAGGGTGTCTACTCATAAAAACGCTAGAGAGAGAGAGAGAGAGAGAGAGAGAGAGAGAGAGAGAGAGAGAGATGATGATGGCTATGGAGTCTAGAGCTTCTCACCGTGCTTTAGAATTGATTAGGGGATGTCAAAAGACTTCTTTCTTTGTCGCAAGAGAGCAATGATGAGGGATACATAGAGGTTTTCACCATGAGAGCTTTCGAAGAGCGCATACACCGTGAAATGAGATAGGAGATAGTAAGCAAGTAGAGAGAGAGTATCCTTCTTCTTCTTCTTCTCGTAAATGAGAGAGAAGAGCTTATGGATATGGTGATGAAGAGCTTACACCACTCCATATAATAGGTAAGTATTGCCTTGCGGTAGTAGACGGAACAGACGGCACTGAAAACTGAGCACTCCCTTCCAATTTTTAGGCACTGCAGCAAGCCAGAGTGATGCCCAAGCCAAAAACTAGCGCTAGTTTTTCCGCCTGGAATAGCTGCAAGCTTTTGGGCACTTTACTAAAAACATGGCTTGGCTTTTGGTGGTCAACTCTCCCACTTACCATTCAATTTTTACAGTAAAACTTACCGATTATATCCAGCCAACTAGACTATGCCGCACCGTGATGTCCCGACATAATTATGACTTTTCCATATTGCTCCGGCGTATTTACAATACTGCTTTTTATAAAAATATTTCCCGTTTAATCCCGTTTTTTCTCTGGGTGATCATTTTTAAACCCTACGGTGACTAAAATTAATATTTTTATGTTTAGGTTATCCTAAAAAGCACATTGCTTTTCAGAAACTCCGAAAAGCATGAAAAACTAAAAATATCATAAAAAGAAAAATAAAAACAAAATTTTCTAAAATTGAACCACGGGTTTTCCTTGTCCATTGGAATAAAAAAGCGGAGCCGCTTTTCACTAAAAAGCACTAACAATCATGAAAAGCTATAAATGAAAAGCACTCGAAAAGTAGATTTTTACAAAATTGAACCATAGCTTCCCCAGAACACATAGGTTAAGGATCCAAACCTGCTTTTTGCAAAAAAGCACCTAAAAGCATGAAAAAGCTAAAAATAGCGAATTTTCTCAAAACTGAGCCAAACGTCTATGTAACCTACTACAATATGACAATGACCTTACTTTTTACTTTAGAACCTTACAATATTGTCAATCAAGCATCTTAAATCAAAAGTTGACAAAACAGACATCAGAATTTGTTTTTCTTATCTTCAAAAGAGACCCAAATTTTGGGGATCTTACATTCTCCCACACTTGAAAAATTTGAGGTGTCCTCATCTCGACATGAAATGTGGATAGTTCAGTCTCATTACATTATCACGTTCCCAAGTGGCATCTTTCTCAGGATATGTTGACATATAACAAGGTGTTCAATAATGGTCTGATTACGTAGAGACTTAGTTCTACTTTGAAGTATCACTTCGAGATATACTTCAAAAGCTCCATCGGTAGAGGTAGATATTAGAGAATCACCAAGAATGTGTTGTGGATCACGTATATACTTCTTGAGTAAGGTGAATGAAAAACATCATGTACTTTTATGTGTGGTGGCAACAAGAGTCTGTAAGCTTGATCAATAAGCCTCTCTGTGATTACAAAAGATCCACAATATCTAGCAATGAGCTTCTTACACTTACCCATTGATAAGGAACTACGTTTGGGTTTCACTCTCAAAAATACCTTCTCACCCTCTTCAAAAAGTCCGATAGTGTTACCATATACATGTGGTACTGATGTGTGTGAACACACTAGGACCGCCGGGGCATTTTTTTCCTCTTTAGGAGGTTTTTTCCCCCGTGCATTGTATATACGCCCATCACTCTAGGGCTATCGATCTTTCCATTGCACACTAAGTAACACACTCTCTA
This sequence comes from Adiantum capillus-veneris, assembly GCF_014529385.1. Classification (NCBI taxonomy): domain Eukaryota; kingdom Viridiplantae; phylum Streptophyta; class Polypodiopsida; order Polypodiales; family Pteridaceae; genus Adiantum; species Adiantum capillus-veneris. The sequence goes on along the minus strand of NC_140931.1, from coordinate 174,725,619 downwards.
TTGTGTGCCTTGAGCTTCCTTCGTCTTCTCCAAGCTGTGTGTGTTTCTCTGCAACCCTAATTCCAACAATTGGTATCAAAGCAGGTCACGTCCTCCCGGGCTTAGTTGCCAGCTGCTCCAACACACGCCTGCTCACTTTCTCCGATTTCAGTGAGCTTTGGCGAGCGTTCGCAGGTCGACAAAAATTTTGGGATAGCTCGAAGAGCTTGGTCTGCTCAGAATTTTGATTTAGGCTCATTTCGGCCTCCATTTCCACTACAGGCAGTAGTACTGCACAGGCTATTTCGTCATTTTGTGCAGAATTTTGGTCGGTGCCGTTTTCTGCATTATAGGTGCCTTATAGTCTTCTACGGTTTGTGCTATATAGCACAGGTTGTTCCCGCTCCGTTTCTCCTATTTTCGGGCAGTTTTCACATCAGGTGCAGCATTTACCATGGGTGACAACAACAACACAGATGTGTTAAAGATATTTGCTGTTGAGGACAGGTTGGATGGGGACAACTACCCTATGCGGGCTTATATGATGCAACATGTTCTTGTGTCAAAGGGTGTCTGGAACATTGTGCAGGGCATTGATGTACGTCCTGGTTCTGAGGATGTAGGCAATGTTGAGGATGTTGCAGGTCTTGCTGCAAGGATTGCAGCTGTTAGAGTTGTTTTGCCTACAGCAGAACAAGCTCGTTGGGATGTTAAGGATGCGCAGGCTCATGCATTGATTGCGTTGTCTGTGAAGCGCACCATTGTTCCTCACATCCGTTCAGCAAAATCTGCAAAACAGGCTTGGGATATTCTAGCAGGTCTTTATGCAAGCCGCAATGAGGCTAAAATTGCTTTGCAGCGTAAAGAGCTGGAATCGAAGATTATGCATGAGGAAGATGATATGGACACTTTCCTTGCTAGTGTCAAGGATATCAATGAGCAGCTTATTTCTGCAGGTGAAGTCATTTCAGACAGTTCCCTTATGCAGACTGTTCTTGATGCCTTACCAGATTCTTACCAGACATTTGCTAGTACTTGGAGACTTATGACCCAAGGAAATCCTGAAGTTGTCAAGTTTGATGCATTATGCACATTGCTGTTGCAAGAGTCACTTTCGAGAAAAAACAGGACTAGACAGCGTGCAGTTGAACAGGCTTTTATTGCTTCTCAAAGAAAGGGTGGTAACAGTAATGCAGCCACTTCTTATGGTTCTGCTACGAGTGGCAAAAATTTTGTTCCTAATGCTTCTGCTGGCAGCACTTCGTCTGGAAATTCTGGTGATAAGGGCAAAAAGAAGATGCGTTGCCATTATTGTAAAGCCAATGATCACTTGATCAAGTCGTGTCCTAAGTTGAAGGCCAAAGAGGCTAAGAAGAAAGAGGGTGGTTCCACTGCAAATGCTGGTTCCACTACAAATGCAGCCATTGTTGAGTCTTCTGTGAAAGGAGACTGTAATGCTAATGTTCATGCAGAATGGGCTTTTAGTGCAGAGTGCACTTACAATCTTGCTGTCCATGATGCATGCTTGTCAGTTGCTGCAGATTCACATGTGTGGTATTTTGACAGTGGTGCTACAAAGCACATTACCTCACATCGTGAATTGTTTACCTCTCTCGAGTCTGTCCCTCATGGGAATTCAGTCACTTGTGCCAACAACACCTCTTATCCAGTTCAGGGAGTTGGAAAGATTGTGCTCACTGCTGCTAATGGCAGTTCCTTCACACTTGTTGATGCACTTTATGTACCTTGGATCAAGAAGAATCTCTTGTCTGTATCCACACTTGCTAGACTTGGACTTGTAGTCAAATTTGTGGATGGCAGATGTACAGTTCATGATCTCAGTTTTAATGATGAAATTGTTGCATCTATCCTTTTGTGTCGTGGGCTGTATAAGCTCACTTTGTATGACAAGTGTGGACAAAATTTTGCAAATGTTGTTGCAGATTCAAGGGCTATTTCAGATGCAAAACTTTGGCATGCACGTTTTGGTCATCTGAATTTTGCCAGTTTGCTGCGTTTGCGGAAATCTGATATGGTTGCTTCTTTGCCACCACTTGAAGCACCTGTCAAACATGTTTGTGAAGGTTGTATTTTGGGTAAGATGCAACGTTCTAAATTTCCAAAGGATGGTTCAGTTCGGGCCACATGCAGGTTGCAGCTTGTGCATAGTGATGTTTGTGGGCCCATGTAAACTCCGTCCTTGGGCAATTACCTGTACTTCGTGACTTTCATTGATGATTACTCCAGGCATGCATGGGTATTTCCGCTTAAAGCGAAGTCTGAAGTTTTTATGTGCTTCAAACAATTTCTGGCTATGGCTGAAAATGTCTCGAAATGTACTATGGGCACCCTCCGTTCTGATCGAGGGGGGGAGTATATGTCTTATGAATTTAGTGCATTTTTGGCTAGTTGTGGGATAAAACACCAATGTACAGTGTCTTATACACCTCAGCAAAATGGTGTTGCTGAGAGGAAAAACAGGTCACTGACGGAAATGGCACGATGTATGGTCAAAAGTCAAGCTTTGCCGCATTCTTTTTGGCTTGAGGCCATTATGTGTGCCACTTATGTACTTAACAGGTGTCCTACGAAAGCTTTGCAGTCTATTACTCCATATGAAGCATGGCATGATAGAAAGCCTTCTATTGAGCACATGCGTGTTTTTGGCTATTTGGCATATGCTTTGGTGCCACAAGTGCAGTGCAGAAAATTGGATGATAAGGCTGTCAAATGTATTTTTGTTGGTTATAGTGCTGAAAGAAAAGTTTACAGGTTGTATCATTCGCAAACAAAACGTTTTCTGGTTTCACGGGATGTAGTGTTTGTGGAAGATTTTGTTCAGCCCTTGCAGTCATGTACTAGAGACAGTAATGTAAGCTCACAGGACATTTATGACACTTTGTTGCCTCTTTTCAGTGGTTGAAATATGAATGTAAGTTCCAATGAGGCAAATGTACAGCCTATGGGGGTTTCTGAAAATGTTTTAGATCAGCCTATTACTGATGTAGATGTACATGATGTACTTGATGAGGAAAGGGCTGAAAATGAGCGGGCTAGAGGTATGCCAAAATGGCTGGTGCACACTTTGCGTGACAGTAAATTGGATGCACCTTTGTCTAGTCGTACTCGTTCAGGCTCTCGCCATGCATCTTATGCATCAAATTGTTATGCTTTGGCTGTGTCTAGTTTACATGATGTTGAGGAGCCTCTGTCTTTTGATGAAGCACAGAATTCAGAAAATTGGATGGCTGCCATGCAATCAGAATATGATGCACTTATAGAAAATGACACATGGACTTTATGTGATTTGCCTCCTTGCAAAAAGGCCATTGGTACGAAGTGGGTTTACAAGTTGAAACGCAAGCCGGATGGTGAGATCGATCGCCATAAGGCTCGACTTGTTGCAAAGGGTTATGCACAGCAAAAAGGCATAGATTATGAAGAGACTTTTGCTCCCACTTGTCGTATGACTACTGTGCGTTTTCTATGTGCATTGGCATCTCATTTTGGTTGGGATGTACATCAATCAGACATTGTTACTGCTTTCTTGAATGGTGACATATTTGAGGAAGTTTATGTAACGCAGCCTCCCAGTTTTGTCATAAAAGGACAAGAGGACAAAGTGTGCAGATGTAAGAAGGCTTTGTATGGGTTGAAGCAATCTCCTCGTGCTTGGTATGAGAAAGCTGACTCTCATTTGGTTAAACGAGGCTTTCGTAACAGTCCAACAGAAAGCACATTGTATGTAAAGCGTGAGGGTGATGTACTTCTCATTGTGGTTCTTTATGTTGATGATTTGCTGATCACTAGACCAAATGAGAGACATATTGCTAAATTTAAGGCTTATTTATATGCTACTTTCAAGATGAAAGATTTGGGGCTGTTGCATCATTATTTGGGTATACAGTTTAAGCAGTGTGATGGTGGTATTTCCTTGTGTCAGAAAAGTTACATAGAGACATTGCTATGTAAGTTTGGACTTGAGGATTGCAAACCTATTGCCACTCCCATGGAAACAGGTTTGAAGTTGAGTCTACATGATGCTGGCGATCCTGCTGATGTCACTCTTTACCAAACTGCTATTGGCTGCCTCATTTATGTATGCAACACGAGGCCGGATATTCAGTTTGCAGTCTCACAGGTCAGCAGATTTATGCATAGCCCAGGGTCTAAGCATTGGCAGGCTGTCAAGAGGATTTTCCACTACCTTAGTGGCACTTTACATCTTGGCTTGTTTTATCCCAAGGGGGGATCATTACCGCCAAACTTACATGCTTTTTCGGACTCAGATTGGGCTGGTTGTTTTGACACGCGAGTGTCCACAAGTGGTTTTTGTTTCATGCTTGGAAGTTCATGTATATCATGGTTGAGCAAGAAGCAACCTACTGTGGCCACTTCGAGTTGTGAGGCTGAGTACAGGGCAGTCTTCACAGCTACGGTTGAGTGTGTATGGCTCAGACGCCTTATGGCTGATTTGGTTGTTGGACAGGACACTGCCAACACTATCTACGCTGACAGTCAGAGAGCATTGGCAGTTGCAAGGAACCCAATTTTTCATGCTCGCACAAAGCACATTGAGGTGCATTACCACTATGTCAGGGAGAGGCTCTCAGCAGGAGAGATCAGCTTGGCTTATGTGCCAACACAGGACAACCTTGCAGATCTTTTCACAAAGGCATTGTCTCGTGAGAAGCTTGAAGCTTTCCGCAAAGCTTTGGGCTTACTCCCCTTTGTGGACTGATCCTGTCCTCAGGGCATGGCACTTCCCTTTACTCATGTGCCAGCTCTCGTTCACCGCATCACTCCAGGGGGGATTTGTTACCATATACATGTGGTAGTGATGTGTGTGAACACACTAGGACCGCCGGGCATTTTTTCCCTCTTTAGGAGTTTTTTTCCCCCGTGCATTGTATATCTGCCCATCACTCTAGGGCTATCTATCTTTCCATTACACACTAAGTAACACACTCTCTATTGTGAGCCTTGAGCTTCCTTCGTCTTCTCCAAGCTGTGTGTGTTTCTCTGCAACCCTAATTCCAACAGATAGATCGTTTAGGGTCAGCATAACTCTTCTATCTATCATAAGCAATCTTAATATCCTGTCGTATAAGATGGGTTTGTAGTTGCATTTCATCGAACATTTGTTTGGATGCTTGAACCCGTATGAGAGGGTGTGTCCATTTGAGTGGAGTAAGACACTCTTGTCCATACCATGCTTGAAAAGGAGACATCCCAATTGAGTGTTGGAATGAGGAATTATACGCAAATTCAACCAAATACAAATACCTAGTACATTTACCATGCTCATGCATACAATAAGCTCTTAACATTTCTTCAATGACTTGATTGGTCCTTTCTATCTATCCACCATCAGTTTGAGGGTGATAAGCAGTACTAAAGGCCAAGTGGGTTCCTGTAGCCGAGAATAAGGCCTTTCAAAAATTTCAGGTGAATTTCACATCGTGATCAAAAAATTTACGTCGAGGTAAACCATGATACATGAAGACACCTTTCATGAAGACTTGAGCTATATCCTTAGCCGTAAACATTGTCTTGACTGGAAACAAATGGGTCATTTTTGTAATTATATCAACAACCACAAAGATAGAGTCATATCCTAGAGATGTAGGAAGTCCTGTAATAAAATCCATGGATATGCATTCCCATTTCATTTGTGGTGCATCAATAGGTTGAAGCTTACCGGGGTATCAAACTTGTTCAGCTTTAATACGTTGACATGTTAAACATCTTGTAACATAGTTCAACACATCACACTTTAGTCCTGTCCAAAAGAAACTATTCCTTACAATAGAGTAAATTTTAATGTATCCTAGGTGTCCTACTATACGTATATCATGAGCTTCCTGTAATATATGAAGTTTGATCCCACCTTGATTTGGAATACAAAGACGGTTACTGAAGTAAAGGTCATTGCCTTCAACGTGGAAGCCTTTGATTTACCTCTCTTGCTCCTCCATGCAATTATTTAAGTTCATCAAGTACTGGATTTTTATGTAATACAGGTCCTAAGACATACCTTCTTGAATAAGGTCAATTAAGGAGGTAGTAGAGGTTGTGACAGCCGCTATAGTACTCTTCATGCTTAAGGCATCGGCCACAAGATTTTTCTTCCCAGGTTTATATACGATTCCAAAATCATTTTTGCATAATAACTCCATCCATTTTCATTGCCGCATGTTAAGGTCAGGTTGAGAGTAGATCCACTTTAGGCTTTTATGATCGATACGTAGTTTGAATCTCCTTCCAAGAAGATAATGTTTCCATACTTTAAGAGCATGCACAACGACCAATAATTCCAAGTCATGTGTAGGATAAATTAACTCATGTGTACGTAACTTATGAGATCTATAAGCTATTGGTTTTCCTTCTTGAGATAGAACGCCACCAATTGCTTGTCCACTTGCATCAGTGAGCACAGTGAATGTCTTTGAGAAGTTCAGAAGTTGTAGTATTGGAGCATTCACCAAAGATTCTTTGAGTGTCTCAAAACTAGCTTGAGCACGTTCAAACCAGGTAAACACTTTAGCCTTTTTAATTGTATTAGTCAATGGAGATGCAATCTTTGCATAGCCTTAAATAAATGTACAATACTATCGTGTTAAACCAAGAAAGCCACATACTTCCCTTGTTGATTTTGGTGTAGGCCAAGCTATAACAGCTTCGATCTTACTTGGATCAGTAGAAACACCATCCTTGGATACAATAAATCCCAAATACTCCACCTTGTCAGTGAAGAAGGTGCATTTGCTACGTTTAGCATAAAGTTGATTTTGTCAGAGAAGTTCAAGTACTCGTCACACATGTTGTTCATGTTCTTCTCTATTTCTTGAGTAAAGCAGGATATCATCAAAGAAGACAAGAACAAAATCATCAAGATGCTCTCAAAACACATTGGTCATGAGATTATTAAATGTTGCAAAAGCATTGGTAAGTCCAAAAGACATAAGTGTAAATTCATAATGTCCAAAATGAGTATTAAATCCTGTCTTTGATATGTCCTTCTCTTTGAAATGGATTTGGTAATACCGTGCTTAAGATCAATATTTGTGATGATAGAAGCTCCATGTAATTGGTCAAGCAACTCATCAATCCTTGGTATTGCATACTTTTTCTTGATCGTTACCTGATTCAATCCACGATAATCAATACAAAGATGTAGAGTACCATCCTTCTTTCAATTAAAGAGTACAAGAGTACTACATGGAGAAACGTTGGGTCAAATGAAGCCTTGTTCAAGAAGTTGAGTTAGTTGTTCTTTGAGTTTCGTAGATTCAGGTACCAACATTTTGTATGGTTTATGGGCAACTGGTTGAGCTCCTGGAGTAAGCTCTATTGCATGATCAACATCATGCTTGACTGGTAAGTGTGAAAGTTCTTTGGGAAATATATCGTCAAATTTTGTTATCCATTCGGGTTCAGGTGAATCTAACTTCTTCTCCTTAGGGTTAAGCCTTACAACGTAAATTCTTTCATTCTTCCTATGACTCTTCATAAGTTTGGTAAAGTTCACTAGTTTGAGTTTAGACTTTTCTCGTTTCCCTGTACCTGTAACCCTAGAGTTTTGGTCTTTTTCAAAATTCAATGAAGCATCTTCACAATGTATGTGAGCATCATTGGCTTTAAGCCAATCCATTCCTAGGATTCCTTCATAGAATCCTATGGGTAAGACGCTGAAGTTTGCAAAAGTATTGTGACCATCCAAAACAAAATTCAAGTTACCCACTAAAGTAGAAGATTTAACCTTCCTACCCGTCACTAATTCCAATGTAAGGTCTATATCAGGGTGTTTATGCAAAATGAGATTTCTAATGCACCTAGGAGATATGAAAGAATGTGTACTCCTAAAATAAATCAATAAGGTAAAATGGTTACCTTGATACTTCACTGGGGTTTGAATTACTAAAAATTGTTCATTCATTCCCTGATGTTCAATTGTAGCATGAACATACACATTTGTCTAATTTCCTTCGTCTCTAGCCCCTTGAGCTCTGTTAACTTGAGGTCTTCCCTGAGGCCTTTGATTCCCTCCTCCTCCTGGATGAGGTTGACGGTTAACATTTCCATTGTTGTTATTGTTGGCAGGTAGTCCATTTCGGACAAAAGATGGAATGCTTGGTCTAAAGTTCCCTTGGTGTTGAGGTTGTCTCTGACTTTGGTTAAAGTTCTTGTGATTGAAGTTCCTCTGAATTGTAGACGGTCTAGGTCTAAAATTTTTGAAATTCCGATTTGGGTTGAAGTTTCTAAGTTCATAATTGTCCACCAATGCTATGAAGCTTGAATTGTTAAATGGACAATCTCTAGACTGATGGTCATATGATCAAGACAAGTGTAACACAAGTGATCTCGCCTGGCCTTCATATGTAATAAGCTCTCTCTTCTTTTCTATGGATTTCTAGACCTTTGTTCCTCCTCGGACGAGGCCTTTTGATTTCATGAACAGGAGCAGGTTCTGGTTTTCTCTTTCCGATATTGGATAACTCTAGTTCAATAGGTTTTCTTGCATCAAGGACATCTACAAAGTTGATAAGACAAAGACTCTGAAGTCTAGTCTTCATAGGATTATGTAACCCTGATATGAATCGAGCTACCTTGACCTCTTGAGTCATCCCAATTGGAGCATACTTGACAAGGGTCAAGAAATATTGATAGTATGATTCCAAATCTCTGGTTCCTTGAGTACAATCAAGAAACTCATTCATATGGGTGATAAACTTTGTTCTGATAGTTCTTCTTGAGCTAGGTTTTTATGTAATCTCAAGTTGCTGCATTAGGATTAACATTATTTTCTGTGCAATGGTCTCTCCACCAATGTTTGGCTATTTTCTCTAGTTTAAACTTGGCAATAATAGCTTTGTTTACTACAGACAAATGAGCCAAATTAAAGTAATCCTCCATGCACTCAATCCAATCTTCAAGAAATTTGCCTATATCTTTGTCTTTCCCACTAAAGTTTCCAAGTTGAGACTTGCAAAGCAAAGCATCGATGCCTCTAGCAATGATGATGTGTTGAGGAACAATAGGTGCATTTGCATTAGCAGTAGCCGCATTTCCTCTAGGAGGCATGGTAACTTACTACTCCATATCAACCAAGGTCACTCTTAGTACAATATTCTAATCCGCTCAAAGTTCTTTAAGCCCAATAAAATAGACAACTGAGAATAATATAAGAGAGAGAGAGGGAGAAAGAATAACAAATAAATTAAACCAATTTCTATATCACAAAACTTTGGGGTTCCAAAAAGTCTACAAAGTGTCTTGAAAGTTTCTAATAAATCCTAATAGCTATGACATAATGCACCCGATAGTAGCCATTGTAACATCCTTCCACCAATGAGCATAGCTATCCAATTCTTTGAGTATATCGAACGGGTGATCCCAATAATCCTTTTTTATCTTTGGTTGAAACATTTCCTCATTAGTATGTGAATCATACCATTTTTGGGTAAGAGATCGATTAGTTACAAGTACTCCCATTTTGGTGTGAACTATTGCCTTCTTGTAACCGAAGTAGTTGTCAAAGTAAGCATATTATTTTGGAAACACATGCGGTGTGTCCCACCATTAGAGTTATGTATATTCACACAAGCTGCAAGGCACTGGGATCTGTTATAGGCATTGTATAAAACTTTTACATGGTGAGGATTGTGGATTATGACTTTCCAAACAAGTCAAAGAACAACTCCCAAGGTATCAAGATAAAGAAATGTTGGTCATTGATCTGGCATTGACGGTCCCATACATTGAACATGAGAATGTTGAAACATCTCGTAGCCATTACTAAGGAAAGTATGTTTCGAGCTATCCATGTTTCCTTTGTCGGTCTCAATAGTAGGTTCATAAACGTTTATGTACAACACTTGGTTAGTGACAATGATCTCCTTTCCTAACTTGGATTGGATCCATTCGATACTTTCAATGGGCAGGTTCTATGTCCAGGTGGTCTAAACTTGGGGTTTCCTGTAGCGTAATGGTACCAAGCTCGGAATGTATTAGGTACAATACAATCCGTGGAAAATAACCTTTTCTTTCCTTTCCTATTTTGCATGGTAGTGACAAGCTATTGCACTTCCACTCTTGTTTGAAGGTGCCCCTCCACCATAAGCGAGAGAGTATATTCGCCCATATCCCTCAAGGTAAGATGTCGATCATCTACACACACATCCCATCACTCAAGCTAGTTAGAATGTTAAAACCAAGATCCAAACTCAAATATTATGACCTCAAAATGATATGAGTCATATCAAAATCAAATTTTTATAGCTTAAGAAAACTAAAAGGATACATAGTGTCTTTAGGAAGATACATGAATACGAAAGGGTCCTATGAACCAATTCTTGGTTCCTACAACCAAGGTTCTACCCTCATATTTGTTCACATCTCGAGTTTCAAAGTTTAGAACTTCAACTTGTGCACTAAAATTCATGTCTTCCTTTTCGTACCATTCTTCTCCTTGTGATATATCCATGGGCGGTATTACATTAAAGAGGTTTACATGAGGGTGCCGTTCATTTATATCATCTTTGTAGCCCCACTTCCATTGAATGTGCTTGAGCAAAGTCACTAATGCATCAAGGCTTCTCATAATTATCAAAGATAATAGTGACAATGCGAGGATTGTATTTGAGAATGGGTCCATAAACTCTATTGAACCAGTCCTAGGGTACATAATAGAATCGGTTGCCACCATTTGACTTCTTTCAAACTCTGATTATGACCTTTTCACAGAAACCGTATCTTTGGTTTAGCATGAGGGCCTTCTTACTAAGAATGAGCTCGACTTGGTATGTCCAAAAGCGAACATAGGTAAAGGTAAAGAACATATCCCTGTACTTTGATGTCACCTTCTTGGATCTTTTCCTTGACCCAAAGCTGTGGATCGGTCATAAACCTATGAGGAACTTGTGTCTGATGTTCAGGTTGGGCTTCAACATACAACTCCCATGCTACGTAAGTGTTCAAAACAAGGTGGTCTCTAGTTCCCTTTGAAGTTCGAACCACTTCAACTCCCCAATGGATATTGAATTCGACCGCGTAATTGAAAAAGACCCTTTGTGCAAAATCACTTGGAAGTTCATCTAAACGATTAAGAAGATCCATCTTAAAACAAGACAAGGAGAGAGAAAACTTAATACACATGTGAACCAAAATTGTGTCTATATCTCTTTTATTCATCAAAGTTTGATTTTTAAGATTCCATTACAATATTACAGATGTCTCGGAGCCAACTCTCTAAATATACTTTTAACTCTCATGACAGGGTATTCTCTTAGATCTCCCATGCGACAACGTGGTCTATAGCTATCTTCTAGTTTCTCTTTCCCTACTATGACAGTTGCAAGAGCTTCAAACTTCTTAGCAACTTCGACAATCCTTAACATTTGGGAGCGCATTGCCAAGTAGTAGAACGTGTCTTCTAGGCCTAACCACATTTTGAGTTGAAGCATCCTGAGGTTGGCAAACCAGTCTCTTGGACTCTCGTCAATGTAGATAAAGAATTGACGGAAGGGTTCTTGGTGACGGGTAAGGTAACTATGGTCAACACTCTTCCAACAAGTTGTGCTTCCCGGCATGCCAAAGACTTTAGTCTCGATTTCTAAGTAAAAGAGCTCTCTTGCATCCCTTGATAACTGTGTTGCCATATTGTTGAACACTATGGCCAAAACCTCATTCCCCTAGCTAAAACATTCACACATTACTTTGGGAGCCATTTGTTACTACAAAACAAACATCCAAAGAAATTACAACGCCGTTGTTGAGCACTTCAACCACTTCACCATAACTCAAATAAAATACCTCCATTCAAGAAGACCAGTCAAGCACGTACCACCAACCAATGTCACTTATAGATGCATCATGAATACAATATCCTTTCCCAAACAGCATGCATCAATGCGTGCACAATGCATAACTAACCCGAGTAGTATCAAGCTTTAGGCTATCCCCGTAACCTTAAGCATCGGCTCTAATACTAGGTGAGAGATACCCCGCCCCAGGGGTCTATGCACAACATATACAATTCACACCTTTATACAATTTTCAATATACATCAGAGTTGCGAAAGTGTTTACATAGGGGAGGAGTCCTCAGCGTCCGACCAAGCATGGAGTTTAGGCCATTAGCCGGACTACCTAGCGACTAGTGCTACCCCTAAATGGTATGAAAGCCTAAAGGAAAAATATAACATTATGGAGGGTGTCAATGGTGAGGGCACAATGCCAATGCCATCAATATTGCAAGAACAAGAACAAGAATATGAAAGAAACTAGATCAAAGCCTGCTCAAGAAGGTGCAATTGCAGGCCACCTAGAGAGGGCGACTTGAGCAAGATGTGATGGAGAGGCAACCTCTATACTAGTTTCCTACTTGTCTTCATGCTCATGCTCGACTGAATGTAGAGGCATGTCCCGCTTGTCTATCTCTTTTGCTAGAGAGCCATGTTAGCGAGTTGCCTTGACAAAAGTTTATAGCATAGCTTTCTAGCACTAACATAATGTCAATACTCTGGGAAGTGACTCGGATGGGGCACGAAGACTCTTTGAGGGTGTCAACCTCAAGAAGTGAACCTACAGAATGACAATATCTCTAGCACGTGCAAATCTATCACTCTAGGATCGGGCAACCTGCCTATGTCCTATGTCACCGCACTCGGTCATCAACCTATTTTGGCACTTGAACGGAGTTCAATGCTATGAAACTTTACAAGGAGATCTAAGACACTTAGGGGCACTAACCTACCAAGTTTAGTCACAATCCAAGTAGGTACCAAAATCACAATCCATCATGATCAAGGTCTTAGAAACTACAACAGAACATACCAAATAGGTCATCCTAGGATCGAGGAAGACGCTCCTATGGTCGGAATGTCAAAAAAAAGTCATTAACACACTCAAAACAACAGATGTAGCCTACTAATGCCTAGTCAAAAATCACCACAGAATCGACAATGAATATACTTGAATGAAAGAGCAATGGACAAGGAACACAATGCAAGTTTTAGAATCGAAATGTGATTACCAGAGCTTAAGTTATGATGATTACAAGTTGCAAGAGAGTAGTCGCTCTCAGTCGTATGCTTCAAAAATCAAAACTTGATAATGATAAGGTGTCCTTTTCCCACTTTACAAAATAGACTTTATACCTAGGGCTCTCTTGGCCATTGACCGACTTCACAGGACTTAGACTCCATTACAGACTTTACGACTCAACTTCTCACCGATTGCCCATCTGTAATCAGAGAGTATCAAATAATTACAAGGCTTCTCATAACAATAATGAAAATACATCAAGATTTTGGGCTCATGGAAAAAGGGGTCAACTCGAAGGGCGTCCATCTGGCTTGACTTCCAACATTCCCCCCTTCCTAGTCTTTGCACGCCCTCGTGAAAACTATCTTTTTCTTCTTTGTTGTGCCGCCAAGTTGTCTTTGTGTTGCTTGGACAATTGTGGGACTGAGTTGAATATAGCCTTCTTCAGTAATCCAGTGTGCGCTTCTCAAGAGTACAAGTGAAATTTTTATGTTGTTGCTTCAATCTCCACCTTTGTTGTTAGTTCTCTGAAAGGATTGTTGCTCAATGTGCTCATATAAGCTATATGTCTGGCAGACAGGCAGATTCTTTGTCATGGGGTTGAAGATGGATGAATCGAGTTCAAAGAACCCGGTCATGAATGCCCACTCAAATGGTTGCATGTGGTGACAGGGCAAAAACATGACTCCAAAATACAACCCCATGATCACATTTCTGCTAGGAATCTCAGTCTCTAGATTCCAACACAAGCCCCGGGCTCCTTTGAGGAAGACCTACCATGGATGCTCCACTACTTCTATATCTTCAAATGTGGTATTACATGTGATTAGCATGGCAATCTTCACTAGAATTTGGCATGTCAGATCCGGAACATCCTTCATTTGATTGATGACTCATTTTAGCATGTTGACTATATACTTTTTGGATAGAGGGAAGTTTCTTGCTTGCTTTGTGAGAACTGGGTAGTTCAACACTGCTGGTCTTTTGCTTTTCCAGGAATAGAAATTATACCAGGATTGCCACCTATTGATAGGGAAAAAGGTTGGATCAATCCTGAGATGTTGTGGCACATTTCTATAGTAGGTTTCATCTGTTGGGCGCTTGTCAAACCACTTCTCCTTCCATAATGGTTGGTTCTCAAGGATTGGCAGGAATTGGTCGCCGGTTACAAGGACATCCTTGTAATCCCCTTTATGGCTGGGTGCATCTTCTTCTTCCAAAGGAGGGCCTCTTGTCTCATGAGTGGTAAAGAGATCAATTCATGCCCATGATTCTTTACTACTTCATCAGGGGTGATCATTAGCCACTAATTCAAGTACTTTGAGTTCATATTTCATGTATTCTTTGTGAGACGGGTTGCGCACTTCTTGGCGTATGTCCTGACTTTTATGTCATCCAAGTCATGTAACCCTGCCTCTGTAAACATGCTTGGCATATCTACAGGGGGAAGGTCCATGCTCATATATTCCTTTCTAGTTGCCTCTGTGTTTTCCACTACTGTGGTCCTTTCCCTTATGGCACTAATGGCCATATCTTTCTGCTGGAGGGCAAGGGCATGTGTTGTATTATGTGTTGCCAGCTCCTCTTGAGATTTAGCCAATTGCTCTTTTAGCAACTTGATCTCGTTATCTTTTTGGCTCTGAATTGCATTGTGCCCAACGGTCACGATTTTTCTATCATATTTTTCATGAGCCAAAGCTTCCATTAGATCTTTGAGCTCTTGTAAAGTTGAGGCAGGAGTTGATGAGGTAGAAGCACGGGCTGGGGTGTCTTGCATTGCTAGGATCTCTGTGAGTGTTGTTTTGACAACCTCGTAAGACTCCCCTAGCTTGACATTCTTGTGCCGCTCTTTCTCAAGCTCTTCTTCTAGCCACTGTTGTTCTACTTGTAAACTAGTGTTTGCCTCATTAAAGTCATGAGCTTCTTTGTAATAATGAGCAGCATTTGCTTGCTCCCTTTTTTGTTCAGCTCGGAGCTCTCTTTCCATCATTTATAGTTCTTCGATCTTATGTTGTAGCTATTGATTGGACTCCATTGCCTTTGCTGCTTCCGCTTTGGTTTCCTTTAAATCCAACTCTTTGAGGTTGTTGAGAGTCCTCTGACACTGGAACTGTAATTTAATATGCTGAATTCAGGTGCTCATCAATATCAAATGAGTGCACCATTTTCTTTCCCTCTTCTAACAATGCTTGAGAGCGGGGGGATAGTGGTTCCTTATAAGATATGTGCGGCCTGATGGAGGTACTCGCTTCTTCCTTTCTGCTCCTTTTCTCATCCTAGATCTATTGCCATTATTTTTCAACTCCTGCTGGTGGGGCCAACTTCTTTTCTTCTTGGTCTTTCATCCTTGTTATATCTTAAACTGGTCGTGTAATCCCTAGCACTGGCTGCTTTTGGTTGTCAATTTCTTGGTTTATTGCTTGGTCCTTTGATTCTGGAGCCGGAGGGGGGGTGGTTGGTTGATCTGAGTTTGGTGGAATGCTATCCGTATGGATTTCTGAGGATTCCACACCACACTCCTCTCTTATCTTTTCCTCTTCATTTTCATCCTTGTGCTCTTGTTGTAATTGTTCCTCTTTAGATTCTCCTTTATCTTTAGAGTGGGTTGATTCATCTAATAATTTGAGGTCATTAGTTTTCTGCCTCTTAGTGTCTTGTTGTGCTCTTTGTTATGCTTTCTGCTTGAGCTCTTTTTTAATACGTTGCTACATTTCACTTGCAATCTCCAAATCGTCTTTGGCAGCTCTTCTTTTGTATTGTTTGATTTTTTCTAACCTCTCTGCATTGCGTTGCTCCAGCGACTTGTCTTCGTCGTCCTCCCCTTCATCATCTACCTCAGCTCCCCGATTTCTTTTTCTTTAGTCCTTTTCCTACGGAGTTCCTCTCTTTGTGCTTGTGCATATTTGATAGACCTTTGTGTTTGAGAGATAGGTATATTATCTTTATGCTCAACGGATCTTTGATTCAGGTGTACCCATCGGAGCATGTATTCTTGCTTCTCCTCATCATCTTCTTCCTCTTCAAAATTTTGGTATTTAGATGGAGTGTCCATGTTCTTTGGCTTGATTTCTCCATTGAGCTTTATATCGAACTCTGTCTCCTCACTATCCGATTTCTTTCTTCTAGAGCTCAGTCCAATTGCTTTCTTGGGTGGTTGCACTACTAAGGGCCCTGCCCACTAGTCTAACCGCATGCTTTGACCTATGTAGCAACTCGACTTCTGTTTCGGTCGAGTGTAGCTCATCAATCATTCCTAACACTTGGTATGCAATTCTGGTCAACATTGGTCCCCCATTTCTATATGTTTTTTTTAGGTTGTTGTTCTTGAGATTTGCTTCGACCATATTTTCTAAAATGTAGATGCCTAGGTCACACCTAATCATTCTTTGCTTTGACAATCCGATGGCCATAATTACAGCAATGTGTAGATTTGATTCAGTGTATCTTGGTGGCTTTTTGGACTTTCAAATGATGTGATGCAGTAGGGCATAGTGGCAACTCTGTTTCTGGGTATACTAGATCCTTGTATGTAAATTTATGTCCTTGTTGCTTAACGAGAGCATTTCTAAACAATGAGCAAAGAAAACTGAGCGAAGCCAATTTTTGAGCAAATATAAGAAACACTGTTGACAAATTGATGCAAGCGCAAGGTATATTGAAGAAAATAATCATGTCATGCTGGATTCAGCCACCAAACACCTCAATGCAAAAGGGTCATACGTCATTTAAAATTTCCACTAAGCAGGGGAGACTTTAGAACCTCAAACCTCACTACATGTTGAGGCCCTAACAAAATCCCCAAGTCATAGAAGTACGTATAAAGCGGTTAATTATGGGTGCATCAAAAACACCCACAAAGTTAGGACTAACAAGCTGTTAAAAACTCTATGAGGCCACTAGGTACCTACCAATGCTTTAAAAAAACCACCTTTGTGCTTGTAGCCTGATGCACAAACTCGTGGGCAACATCAATGTACATGTTGTACATGCAGGTGCACCAGGAGAGAGTAGAGAGAGAAAGGAGGATGTTGACTAATTAGATAGGAGGTTAAGGAGTTTGTCTATGCCTTTTGTGTGAGAAATCGGGGGAGGGAAAAGAAAAATGACACAAGTGCCACAAAGAGAGAGAGAGAGAGAGAGAGAGAGAACTACACCTTGTGCAACCAAAAACTAGTAGGTAAGCTACAAAAGTGGCATGCTTGTCACACCATTATCATATCAAATTACACATACTGAATCTCCCTAGCCAAAAAGTGAAGAAGAATCTCATCGTTTCTCAGTATTTGGTAGCATACCTTTATTTCAAGGCTTGTCGCGTAAGGCCAAGAACCACATTATGTCACAAAGTACATAACGTTGACATCCAATCTCCAAAGTTATGTGGTACAAAGTACATAACGTTGACGTTCAATCTGCAAGGGGAGAAGCTAGCTAGACGCGAATGCACTACGATTCTACCATGCCAGAGGTAAGAATCATGCTTTACAAAACAGGGGACAATGAGCATCTGGAATGTCCGACAATGGTTAAGTATTGGGATGGTTTCCCCCATGTAGGTAAGGCTGAATCATTGTACCAGCAAGGTAGTTTTTTGGGGGGACTTGTGCTTTGTTACCATTATGCAGAGCTGCTCACAATCTGAGTGCGTGTTCGGGCTTGCAGGCATAGTCGCATTCCTTGAGTGCCCTAGTGATGGGTTCTACTCCGTGTCATCTCCATGATGACTACCGTTTTGGTCAACCTATAATAGCCCACTCACGATGACTAGAAACCGGTTGGTGATGCTTGCCTGATATGTAACCAACGCCCTAGTCTCCTCCTACTCCTCTTCCCTTTTACAGACAAAGACCTTATTCAGAAAGGCCTCGTTGCATTACATGCACTTCATGTCTTCAAGCAAGCAAGTTAGAAAGCTAATTCGAGGGCATCTCCTTGCATAAGGGTGTGTTCGCACGCTCGTGTACCACCCCAGTAGGCTCAACCCCCACCCACTCTAGCATTGTACATTGCCTATGATAAAGCAAATCATTTGAATTTTGCACGCATCTACAGTCTGCCATGTGGAACAGGTTGACCGGCTACAACTTGTAGAGAGAGAGAGAAAGAGAGAGAGTTTTCATGCAGGTGGTAGTCTGTAACTGGTGGTTGACAAAGAGAGGCAACAAGGCATTGACATTGTGCCACCGGTTAACGATGGCAAAGAGAACCCAACTCTTATCATTTTTGGTAAAATGGAGATTTGATGGGCTTCGTTTAGCATTGCCAAGCTACCCCCGCCCACGCAAATGTCCTGATTTCGTGAGGGGTTGGAGTTAGAGCAGGGGTGACAGCACAGCGTGCGAATCCGCTCTAACACGCGTGGAGCTTCCACATTCCAAAGCGTTCAACATCAGTTAACTCCCCCCTCCCTCTCACTTTGTATCTTGTGAAACCTCTGCAAACCAGTCCGCACCAGCGCAGACCGGTTCTAAGCTCTTTCAGTATGCTGTAGAAAGCTACATAATATTCGGCAACTGTTACCAACATACTATACAAAGTAGTTTTTTTGTTTTTTTTATTTATACTATGGGTTCCAATAGACTGTCTAAACTAGTTCGTGCCAGCGCGAACTGGTTCCAGCTGAATCATTGTGAGCTATCAGGATTGCTTTCATCGTGCCTGGAGGCCCACAAGGACCATGGTCACCATCGTGTAGAGACTGTCCTGCCTCAGAGTGCTGCATGTCGTCTATTGCATCCTTGTAGGACCCTTGGTAGAGCTGACTTGATGATGCTCCAAGAGCTACACGTCTGCCCACCCCATGTATTTTTCACGAGGACGAAGAGATAGCAACTCAAGAAGGTTGTCCACGCCTGCACCTACTCACAAGGGCAGCTTTGCCATGTGTCCGAGCGAGACTGCACCTACTGACAAGGGTAGCTTGGCCATGTGTGTGTTTAAAGACGTCATAGAAAAGAATACACCTTGATGCTTGACAAGACACGAATCCCCACAATCTGCACCAATAAAAAGAGGATCAGTTGCAATTGCCGTTGGGCCCAACAATGAGGCGAGCAATTCTAATGTCGAGATGTTGGGCAGAGCAGGTGTTGGCCTGAATGCAGAGACAAATGGAGGTGAGGGACAAGTTGAGGGTGGCGATGTTGAGGGTAGCAAGGGCAGTGCAGCAGGCGAGGTAGGAGATAGGGGACACAATTGCCAGCTTGCCATTTACAGCAAGCCACGTGAGGCATGTACTATATGTCTGTCCCTCTTGCACGGGTGACGAGAAAAAGCCCAGTGGGCTAGCACGTTTTCCTATTACAAGCGAGTCATGTCTTTGCTTCAGGCAGAAAAGCTATATCACCCAGTCTCTTGTCGCCTCGCCTGTATTGTGCCAAGTTCAAACTGCAAAGTTGCAAACGCTGCCTTCAAAGTTCAAGCCCAGCTCTTAGAGTTGGCTCGAGAAGATCACTGCAGAGTGCAGAGATAATTCAAATGGGATCGGACAAGCACCATAAAACAAGCAGTGAGACACAGTCTCAGTTTGTCTACTGAATTTAGTAGCAATAAGTATTAAGTACTGCTAATATGTGCACCATTGAAGAGGCTCCAGCTGGCACCTCGTCGTTGTTGAACCTTTTTCGGGTTCTGTAGACGACACAACCCTACAAGCCTTATCTCCATCCCATGGTCAGCTTCATATAAGCATGCACATCTACCTTGTAGCTGCTGTTGATGGCTCTCTTGATGCCCCCCCCCCCCCAAGAGAAAGATGATTGCTGCCGTCGTCGTCGACGTTGCACGGTCGGGGGCCTCCTCTCCAAGGAGGCCGCCAAACATGCCCTCAAAGAGTACCTTGATAATATCAAGCTTGCAGTGCAACACAGTGTGAAAAAGCATCACGTTGTGGATGGTAATCCTACCAATTCCTCCGTTGAGCCTGAGGAATCCAACCAACTGATATTCATCATAGATTACGGCGCTTTATCATGGGGTCCTGGAGTGAATTCATTGAGATGCCCATTGTTACACTAGCCCTCAATAAGCGGCAAGTCCAATTGCTAGCTAGCATAGTCCACAGAGAGAGAGAGAGAGAGAGAGAGAGAGAGAGAGAGAGAGAGAGAGAGGTGTTGTTGGGCAAGAGACCATTTCAAAGTTTTTTTGGTTTACCTACTGACCCTTTGAAATTTGATGTGGTTAAGTAAAGAGACACTTGCACGTGTAATAATAAATTTAACCAACCTCGAAGGAAAAGATGACAGGTGTGGTCATCTATGTTAGTCACCTTAACCTCTTGAGGCATGGTGCAGGCTTGTTGACTGTTAAAAAAACATACAGACCCACCATCCTACATGACTGCAGTGTTCGAGAACTTGAGCCGGTTGAAAATCCATACAGTCGGTTGAAGAGAGGAGGAGAAGTAGAAAATCCGCTTGAAAATTTAAGAAAATATAGAGTTAAATTGAAAATACTGGCAATTATTCTCCAAAATTTCCTCTTTGAATCTATCCTACAGGGAATTTTGTAAGTCCATGGAATTGATTTTTTTTTGGAACAGTGCATGATTGTGTAGCCATGAGATGTAACCTGAAGGCAAACACCCACTGGACATCGAGAATTGTGTCAACTTTTGCACTATGAAATTTTTCATAAATCATTTTTGCCTCTTGGGCAATTTGAATGAGACCTTATACTTCATATTTTTATTTGTTCCAAGTATTTTTGGAGCCAAGTCCCGTGATAGATTTATAGATTTAGTGGATTATATTTTTAAATAAGAGTCCGCGACTGCTCTTTCGAGTTCCACTTTGATTTTTCAGCTGGAAGAGAAGGCACATGTGCTTAGCAAAAATCACAAGCTTAGCTCTTACTATGCTCAACAATCTTTCATATTTTAACTCCTACTTAGCTTAGCTGAATTTAAATATGCAAAAAATAATCTCCCCAATTCTTATTGTTTAATTGGTCGTTGCGTTTACATCTAGTCTCAGTTTTGGCTAGGTAAGACTTGTGCAAAAATAGAGTTTTCTTTGAATTGTAAATACATAATTTTTATAGTGAAAGTACTACTGGTGAATCTGCCTCACCATCACATGGCTTTATTGAGGGATTCGCTCATTTTTTCCTTCGCTCGGAAAAATTCGCTCACCGTTTTGTAAGACTCGCTTGACAAAAGCTTTGTAATTGCCTGCAACTTTTGTCTTTAGCAACAAAGTTGTGGTTGCCTGGCAGTAGATGCAAAGCTTGGTTGATCATATCTGCAATAATTTTGACTTTCACCATCTCACCATCCTTATCTGTCAGGGTAGCTTCTCCGTTATGACGACATCAATTCATGTGCCGTCTGAAAACATGTATCCCAAGGTTGTAGTCTAAAAAATGTATCCATCTGAAGACATCTTGTTCCTTCAGTCACTTTTTGTTTTGTTGATGGAGGTTCTAGAGCTCATTTGTAAAAAATGTGGTCTTCACTTTCTATGAGCAGACATTCCCAAGATTAGATTCAAAAATTTGCCAACAAGTTGTTGAAAAAAGTTGAAAAAACGCAAACTTTGACAATAAAATATAAAATGAGTATAACATGGTCAAAACATGTCCAAATTTGTCCAAAATTCACCAGTATATCTAGGGTAGCTACATGCACTAGATTAGAAGGCTGCAGGTCATTTCTAGCTCAGGGGTCATGGATCGCAATCCATGTTGGAAAACGTTTTGAACTTTTGGTTGTACCAATTAATCAAGCAAGGGTTCACGATGCTATGGTTCACTTCTTTTTGGATTTGGATCACTGGTTGGGATTTCAAGCCAGATTTTGGAAATTTTCTTTGACTTAGAGATTTTTGGCATTTTTGGCAAAGATTTTGCAATCCAGGTGACTTAAAACTCTAGTGTTAGATTGTCCTTGATATTTGGGATCAGGTGATATGTCTTTTACTTGGACAATTCAAGGGGGTCATGGATCGTGATCCATGTTGGACAACCTTTTGAGGTGAAATTTTTGGAGCTTGTTCCTATAGTCTATCCTAACACACTAGTGAAGTTATTTTCAAATTTGGATAAGTTTATCTCTAGTTTCTCTAACTTCCCAAGTTATGGTCTAATTTGGTCCGACTTTGCCATATGTGGTTTTGGGTGGTACTTAAGGTCTTGATTGTGGTCCATATGTTTGGCATTTGGCTTTGTTGATGACTTGGAGTTGAAAAAGCACACCGGCCCCGGCTGTGTGTTGAGTTCTATCCCATTTGGAGTATGTTTGGACACTCCAGGTCCTCTGGCATGTTTGACTCATTTCTCAAGCATTTTTTAGCATTACTTGAGTCACAAATAAGTTTCCAAAATTCATTGGTGTCACTACTTGCTCAACATCACAAGATCTGCACTGAACACTGTGAATTTGCTCATCTTGACATTTGAAGCTCTTTAAATGAGAAAACGGTAAGAATTTGACACATTTTCCAATTTAAGATCACTGCAAACAATTTTTTTGATCAGTCTACTTCAGGGAGTCATGGATCGTGATCCATGTTCTGACACTATTTTGCACAATACTTATAGGGTAGCTTCCAAGCATCTTTCCCAAGCTATTGGTGCACTTTTTATTGAATTTGGGTCATATCTTTCCAATCATGGGTAAAAAAATAACCATTTATAAATTGAAACCCAATTTCTATTGATTTTTGATGATTTCAATGTCCATTTTATGACAAATTTTTAGGGCACGTTCCCAAGGCCGTATGAAACTATATGTGCTAAAATTTCCTTGTTAGGTCATGTTGGGGGACATGGATCGCGATCCATGTTTTGCAACATTTTTTAATTGTAATTACAGTAATGAGAAAGCGATTTCACCAGCATTAGTTTGCCCCACTTTTTCTTGCAAACTGAGATGGGGGGTCATGGATCGTGGTCCATGTTCCACCCCATTTGTGGATTGTGATTACATGCTTGGATTCTGCCAAGTGAGGGAGCATACCCATGTACTTTTCTTGGAATTTAGACTTGGTTTGCCCTTTTAAAAGGTCTCTGTCAGTTTTGATTTGATTGATTTTGCTTTTCTGATTGTTTGTGTGCACTTTGGACTATACACAATTATTTATGCATAGATAAGAAGCATACCTGTGAAATCTGGTTTGGTTTGAAGGTCCGGGGTGGCTGTAGAGCAGGTAGAACTACTGCGCTATGCTCTAGGTCAAACAAGTTCGATAGCTCTCTCTCTAAATTGATTGAATGCATATGAGGTGTCTTTTGCCCATTTTGAATATATGTGCCCAGCCTATCCCGAATGCAGTGTGTACACTTATCTCAGCTGGCCACATTTTTCATGTCATACCACACTTGCGGGTCAGACGACATCATTCTTTTGGGTTGCTTTAGCCTTGATCCATTTTTTTTGGGTTGCTTTAGCCTCGACTCATTCATTTGGGTTGCTATAGCCTCGACCCATTTGGTCAAATAATCCGTTTGCCACTATAATGTATTGAGCATGCGTTCTATATGATGGTGGTGAGATAGGCCCTGCAAAGTCTATTCCCCATTTGGCAAAAGCACGTGCTCCCATTATTGGTCGCAGTGGCATGTCATCACGTCTCGCCGGTACTTTAGTACGTTGGCAAGCGTCACATCCGTTCACATAATATTCAGCATCCATGAACAAAGTAGGATACCAAATCCTTGTTAGGAGTATTGTTTTTACGATTTTGTTTGTCGAAAAGTGTCCTCTACCTTGACCAGTGAAAGCTTGCTCAAGAATGGGTAGGTACTCATGTTCAACAGCACAAATTCTTAAGTTGTCATCTATTCCTTTTCGATAAAGGTGGTTTAAAAAATGGCATATTTTTCAGCTTCTTGTTGAATCGATCGTAATCTGGTTTGGTCAAGTTCTCTGGTAAAACACTGTGCTCTAAGTACTCCACAATGTACTTTGCCCACTTGGGGGCTATTGCTATCCTAAAGAGTGTAGCATGCTCGATTGGCTTTTTGATTGTGCCAACATCGCATGAGCTAACATAGTCATGTACACCTTTTTGCATGTGAGGCCAATACAAGTAGCATCAGTCTTCGCTATGTTTGCATTGTGGCGTTATGGATACCCATTGTCTGTACATGAGCTTATTTTAGATATATCTCTTTTTCGGATGGCTTAATGTATAATCTGAGTATGTCATTGTGTCCTTGCTTGTATAATAGTCCTGCAATAAACACTAAGTTGCGAGATTACTTGATAATTGATGGTTGTCTCTCAATTTGCAACAAATCAATGGTGAGCAATCGTATAACCTGTTCGCTCCACCTTGGTACCATCTGGATGTTGAAGAGATACAAATCAGGTAAATCATCTTCAACCCCTAAAGGAGCTTCCTCATGTAGCATTCGTGACAAATGGTCTACTCTCTGGTGTGCAATCCCCTTTTTGACCACCACCATGAAATCAAATTCCAGCAATATTAGGAACTATCGAACGATGCGACCCGTATTGCATGGTTTATTCACCAAGTACAACAATGCCTGATGGTCCACAAAGAACACAAACTTGTTGGCAAGAAGGTAATGTCTACACTTTTTACAAAGTAGATCATTTCCAAGCCCTTTTTTTCTGTGGTCATGTAATTTCGTTCCACGCTAGTGAGTTGTCTACTAGAGTAACAGATTGGAAAATCTATGTTTTTTTCTCCACGTTTTTTGTTACCATATACATGTGGTAGTGATGTGTGTGAACACACTAGGACCGCCGGGGCATTTTTTCCCTCTTAAGGAGGTTTTTTCCCCCGTGCATTGTATATACGCCCATCACTCTAGGGCTATCGATCTTTCCATTGCACACTAAGTAACACACTCTCTATTGTGTTCCTTGAGCTTCCTTCGTCTTCTCCAAGCTGTGTGTGTTTCTCTGCAACCCTAATTCCAACAATTGGTATCAGAGCAGGTCACGTCCTCCCGGGCTTAGTCGCCAGCTGCTCCAACACACGCCTGCTCACTTTCTCCGATTTCAGTGAACTTTGGCGAGCGTTTGCAGGTCGACAAAATTTTTGGGATAGCTCGAAGAGCTTGGTCTGCTCAGAATTTTGATTTGGGCTCATTTCGACCTCCGTTTCCACTACAGGCAGTACTGCACAGGCTATTTCATCATTTTGTGCAGAATTTCTGTCAGTGCCGTTTTCTGCATTACAGGTGCCTTATAGTCTTCTACGGTTTGTGCTATATAGCACAGGTTGTTCCCGCTCCGTTTCTCCTATTTTCGGGCAGTTTTCACATCAGGTGCAGCATCTACCATGGCTGACAACAACAACACAGATGTGTTCGAGATGTTTGCTGCTGAGGACAGGCTGGATGGGGACAACTACCCTATGCGGGCTTATATGATGCAACATGTTCTTGTGTCAAAGGGTGTCTGGAACATTGTGCAGGGCATTGATGTACGTCCTGGTTCTGAGGATGCAGGCGATGTTGAGGATGTTGCAGGTCTTGCTGCAAGGATTGCAGCTATTAGAGTTGTTTTGCCTACAGCAGAACAAGCTTGTTGGGATGTTAAGGATGTGCAGGCTCATGCATTGATTGCGTTGTCTGTGAAGCGGACCATTGTTCCTCACATCCGTTCAGCGAAATCTGCAAAACAGGCTTGGGATATTCTAGCGGGTCTTTATGCAAGCCGCAATGAGGCTAAAATTCCTTTGCTGCGTAAAGAGCTGGAGTCGAAGATTATGCATGAGGAAGATGATATGGACACTTTCCTTGCTAGTGTCAAGGATATCAATGAGCAACTTATTTCTACAGGTGAAGTCATTTCAGACAGTTCCCTTGTGCAGACTATTCTTGATGCCTTACCAGATTCCTACCAAACTTTTGCTAGTACTTGGAGACTGATGACCCCAAGGATATCCTGAAGTTGTCAAGTTTGATGCATTATGCACATTGCTGTTGCAAGAGTCACTTTCTAGAAAAAATAGGACTAGACAGCGTGCAGTTGAACAAGCTTTTATTGCTTCTCAAAGAAAGGGTGGTAACAGTAATGCAGCCACTTCTTATGGTTCTGCTGCGAGTGGCAAAAATTATGTTCCTAATGCTTCTGCTGGCAGCAATTCGTCTGGAAATTCTGGTGATAAGGGCAAAAAGAAGATGCATTGCCATTATTGTAAAGCCAATGATCACTTGATCAAGTCATGTCCTAAGTTGAAGGCCAAAGAGGCTAAGAAGAAAGAGGGTGGTTCCACTGCAAATGCTGGTTCCACTACCAATGCAGCCATTGTTGAGTCTTCTGTGAAAGGAGACTGTGTTGCTGATGTTGATGCAGAATGGGCTTTTAGTGCAGAGTGCACTTACAATCCTGCTGTCCATGATGCATGCTTGTCAGTTGCTGCAGATTCACATGTGTGGTATTTTGACAGTGGTGCTACAAAGCACATTACCTCACATCGTGAATTGTTTACCTCTCTCGAGTCTGTCCCTCATGGGAATTCAGTCACTTGTGCCAACAACGCCTCTTATCCAATTCAGGGAGTTGGAAAGATTGTGCTCTACTCCTGCTAATGGCAGTTCCTTCACATTTGTTGATGCACTTTATGTACCTGGGATCAAGAAGAATCTCTTGTTTGTATCCGCACTTGCTAGACTTGGACTTGTAGTCAAATTTATGGATGACAGATGTACAGTTCATGATCTCAGTTTTGGTGATGAAATTGTTGCATCTGGCCTTTTGTGCCGTGGGATGTATAAGCTCACTTTGTATGACAGGTGTGGAAAAAATTTTGCAAATGCTGTTGCAGATTCAAGAGCTATTTCAGATGCAAAACTTTGGCATGCACGTTTTGGTCATCTAAATTTTGCCAGTTTGCTGCATTTGCAGAAATCTGATATGGTTGCTTCTTTGCCGCCTCTTGAAGCACTTGTCAAACATGTTTGTGAAGGCTGTATTTTGGGTCGTTCTAAGTTTCGAAAGGATGGTTCAGTTCGGGCCACATGCAGGTTGCAGCTTGTGCATAGTGATGTTTATGGGCCCATGCAAACTCTGTCCTTGGGCAATTACCTGTACTTCGTGACTTTCATTGATGATTTACTCCAGGCATGCATGGGTATTTCCGCTTAAAGCGAAGTCCAAAGTTTTTATCTGCTTCAAACAATTTCTGGCTATGACTGAAAATGTCTCAAAATGTACTATGGGCACCCTCCGTTTCGATCGAGGGGGGAGTATATGTCTCATGAATTTAATGCATTTCTAGCTAGTCGTGGGATAAAACACCAATGTACAGTGCCTTATACACCTCAGCAAAATGGTGTTGCTGAGAGAAAAAACAGGTCACTTACGAGAATGGCACGATGTAGGTCAAAAGTCAAGATTTGCCGTATTCTTTTTGGCTTGAGGCCATCATGTGTGCCACTTATGTACTTAACAAGTGTCCTACGAAAGCTTTGCAGTCTATTACTCCATATGAAGCATGGCATGATAGAAAGCCTTCTATTGAGCACATGCATGTTTTTGGTTGTTTGGCATATGCTTTGGTGCCACAAGTGCAGTGCAGAAAACTGGATGATAAGGCTGTCAAATGTATTTCTGTTGGTTATAGTGCTGAAAGCAAAGGTTACAGGTTGTATCATCCGCAAACAAAACGTTTTCTGGTTTCTCGGGATGTAGTGTTTGTGGAAGATTCTATTCAGCCCATGATGTCATGTACTAGAGACAGTAATGTAAGCTCACAGGACATTTATGACACTTTGTTGCCTCTTTTCAGTGGTGGAAATACGAATGTAAGTTCCAATGAGGCAAATGTACAGCCTATGGGGGTTTTTGAAAATGTTTTAGATCAGCCTATTACTGATGCAGATGTACATGATGTACTTGATGAGGAAAGGGCTGAAAATGAGCAGGCTAGAGGTATGCCAAAATGGCTGGTGCGCACTTTGCGTGACAGTAAATTGGATGCACCTTTGTCTAGTCGTACTCGTTCAGGCTCTCGCCATGCATCTTATGCATCAGATTGTTATGCTTTGGTTGTGTCTAGTTTACATGATGTTGAGGAGCCTCTGTCTTTTGATGAAGCACAGAATTCAGAAAATTGGATGGTTGCCATGGAATCAGAAACTTATAGAAAATGACACATGGACTTTATGTGATTTGCCTCCTTGCAAAAAGGCCATTGGTACGAAGTGGGTTTACAAGTTGAAACGCAAGCCGGATGGTGAGATCGATCGCCATAAGGCTCGACTTGTTGCAAAGGGTTATGCACAGCAAAAAGGCATATATTATGAAGAGACTTTTGCTCCCACTTGTCGTATGACTACTGTACGTTTTCTATGTGCATTGGAACCTCGTTTTGGTTGGGATGTACATCAATCAGACATTGTTACTGCTTTCTTGAATGGTGACATATTTGAGGAAGTTTATGTAACGCAGCCTCCTGGTTTTGTCATAAAAGGACAAGAGGACAAAGTGTGCAGATGTAAGAAGGCTTTGTATGGGTTGAAGCAATCTCCTCGTGCTTGGTATGAGAAAGCTGACTCTCATTTGGTTAAACGAGGCTTTCGTAACAGTCCAACAGAAAGCACATTGTATGTAAAGCGTGAGGATGATGTATTTCTCATTGTGGTTCTTTATGTCGATGATTTGCTGATCACTGGACCAAATGAGAGACATATTGCTAAATTTAAGGCTTATTTATATGCTACTTTCAAGATGAAAGATTTGGGGCTGTTGCATCATTATTTGGGTATACAGTTTAAGCAGTGTGATGGTGGTATTGCCTTGTGTCAGAAAAGTTACATAGAGACATTGCTATGTAAGTTTGGACTTGAGGATTGCAAACCTATTGCCACTCCCATGGAAACAGGTTTGAAGTTGAGTCTACATGATGCTGGTGATCCTGCTGATGTCACTCTTTACCAAACTGCTGTTGGCTGCCTCATTTATGTATGCAACACGAGGCTGGATATTCAGTTTGCAGTCTCACAGGTCAGCAGATTTATGCATAGCCCAGGGTCTAAGCATTGGCAGGCTGTCAAGAGGATTTTCCGCTACCTTAGTGGCACTTTACATCTTGGCTTGTTTTATCCCAAGGGGGGATCATTGCCGCCAAACTTACATGCTTTTTCGGACTCAGATTGGGCTGGTTGTTTTGACACGCGAGTGTCCACAAGTGGTTTTTGTTTCATGCTTGGAAGTTCATGTATATCATGGTTGAGCAAGAAGCAACCTACTGTGGCCACTTCGAGTTGTGAGGCTGAGTACAGGGCAGTCTTCACAGCTACGGTTGAGTGTGTATGGCTCAGACGCCTTATGGCTCATTTGGGTGTTGGACAGGACACTGCCAACACTATCTACGCTGACAGTCAGAGAGCATTGGCAGTTGCGAGGAACCCAGTTTTTCATGCTCGCACAAAGCACATTGAGGTGCATTACCACTTATGTCAGGGAGAGGCTCTCAGCAGGAGCGATCAGCTTGGCTTATGTGCCAACACAGGACAACCTTGCAGATCTTTTCACAAAGGCATTGTCTCGTGAGAAGCTTGAAGCTTTCCGCAAAGCTTTGGGCTTACTCCCCTTTGTGGACTGATCCTGTCCTCAGGGCATGGCACTTCCCTTTACTCATGTGCCAGCTCTCGTTCACCGCATCACTCCAGGGGGGATTTGTTACCATATACATGTGGTAGTGATGTGTGTGAACACACTAGGACCGCCGGGCATTTTTTCCCTCTTTAGGAGTTTTTTTCCCCCGTGCATTGTATATCTGCCCATCACTCTAGGGCTATCTATCTTTCCATTACACACTAAGTAACACACTCTCTATTGTGAGCCTTGAGCTTCCTTCGTCTTCTCCAAGCTGTGTGTGTTTCTCTGCAACCCTAATTCCAACATTGTTGAGCTAAGATACATCCGATAGCGTAAGCCGATGCATCTACATGGACGTGGAAAATATTCTTGCAGTTAGAAGCTCTCAAAATTGGAGCAGAAATAAGTTTCTGCTTCAATTGTTGAAATGCGTTTTCACATTCCTCGTTCTCTATTCAAATTTTGTGATGAGTGCGTAGAGAGGTTTTGCAATGATTGCATACATGTAAATGAACCAAAAATGGCCCATGAAGGTTTGTACCTCTCTAACTTTTGTTCGTCTTGGAAGAGCAATAATCACTTGTATCTTTTCAAGGTCAATAGAAATGCCATTTCTAGACACAATATGTCCTAGAATCTTGCCATGTCTTACCATGAAAGCGCACTTTTTAGGGTTCACGCAGTTACAATGCGTTATGCATTTCTCAAAGACCTCTTTAAAATTGCTTGACATGTTCATTTCGGTGGAGAGAATGCACACATATCATCCATAAAAATTTCTAAGAATTGTCTTAGATATTCCTTGAATGCATGACTCATCAGGCTTTGGAATGTGGCAGGAGCATTGGTTAGACCAAATGGCATTACCCAATATGCAAATATGCCCCATTCTATAGCAAAGGTAGTTTTGTGTTGATCCTCCACTTAATCGTAAGCTGGTTATAGCCTGAAAAGCCATCTAGAAAGCTGTAGGCTTCCTTTCTAGCAACCCTTTCAATCACATGATCGGTGATGGAAGGGATAGTTGTCTTTCATTGTAGCAGCATTCACCTGTTTGAGATTTACGCATTTTTGTAGTTTATTGTTCTTTTTAGGCACCACTACAATTGGTGACACCCACTCTATGTGTTCTATCTTATAGATAAACTTTGCCTCTTTCAATTTGTCTATCACCTCCTTAATTTTCTTTGCAAAGGTTTCGTTATAAGTGTATGGATATTGTCGGCACAGTTTGGCATCGCTCTTTAGGGGAATTGTGTGTTGGAAAATACTAGGATCTATTCCTTTCATATCTTTGTAAGACCAGGTAAACACATCTTTATATTGTTTGAGGTAGCTATCAACCACTGTTCCTCTTCCTCGATAAGATCTATGGCTATGTAAGCTGGTTTCAGTTCTTCCCCTAGTTCCACCAAATCAATCTTCTTTGTGTTTCTAGGTCCATCATACGATATTCCATGTTCCTTAGGCTCTCGTATCATCTATCCCATTTCTGAGAGCGGGTCTTCCCCATTTCTCCCAAATCCCTTTTGTAGGTCTGATTCATTCTGCGGACCACTTCTTCGACTAACTGTTCCACATTTTGTGTGATTGAAGCAGGAGAACTATGTTTTGTAGTAGAATCACTCGTGGTAGACAAGGCACTGCTAGTATTGGTCTCTACGTCCTTTAGTTACCTCATCGTATGTTTTGCAATTGTCAACTAGGTACAATGCTTCCCTGGCGTGACTTTTTCAAATGTTGTGCATGCTTTTACGTGTAAGTCCTTATTGAGAGTTGTTTCTCAAGCCCTTGATAAAGAGAATCAATAAGCAATCATCCTATGGTAACTCTCGTATTGGACATCTTTCAATGTATTGCTTAAGACGAAGTGAAGCTTCCTTCACCTTTTCATTTTCTTTTTGTCTGAAGGCATAGATTTGAGAAACTATGTTGTGCTTGATTCCCCACTTAGAGAATTCCTCCAAAAACTCTCACAAAAGTTGATCAATGTTTAGAAAATATCTACTATTTAGTGGTTGAAACCGAGTCAACACCGCGAGTCAACACCGTTCCCTCCAATGTCAAACCAAACCTCTTATACTGTGTGTGGAAATCCGCTACTTGCTTTGCTCTTAAGACTTGCTTAAAAATGGAAACATAAGTATATGGATCTGCCAATCCACCGTACTTCTCTGGCACACACTAAACCACTTGAGAAGGTTGCATTCTTCGAGTTTCTTCTACTATCCTCATCATTCTAGGTTCTCCTTCCATTATATCTCTCGTCTCGTATCCACTGACAAGTGCACTGGAAGGGGTTCCATCAGTCGCTCTTCCTTTGGATCTTACATCCCAACTTTTGATTCTAATATACAACACCCTCATGCTAAAAATTGTGTCTGCAATGTCACTGCCTTGATGTATAGACATAGAAACCCGGGAATCCAAGGATCCCATTGGTCTCGATACAAAAAGATGTGGTCGACTAAATGAGTCTTCCACATGAGATATCAGAGGACTCGCTCTCATACTTTTTGGTTTTGTGGTTTTTGAGACTGTAGGTCTGTGCACGCTAGGGGTGACATAGTACGAATGGAGTGGCCCCAAAATACGTATATCCCTCTAGCTCATTATGGATCAATGTCGAATATTTTCAGCCATACTTGTCTAGCATGATTATTTGTGTATCTCTCTCAACCTCAAATGTAAATACATACAAGTATTTTTGCTCAATTAACTCCCTCACATTGGGCCCCTCACACCTATAGTAGAGCATTTGCTTCCATTATCATACTTATGTAAGCCCACATGCGTCTTGTCAAGGTTGACGCGTGTAGCCACATTTACTCGTTTAAGCTTGGCATTTGGAATGTCCAGCTTCGACGGCTTCTCTTGAGGCTCTACGTCAACTTTTTCTTTGGTACCTGTTGATCCCCACTTGTCCACAATAAAAGGATTAATCACAACTATATACATGTCTCCTTCTTTATCCAAATATCGATCATCACTATAATCTACAGGCACTACGAGCTTAAGCTCATTAGGCCCTCTCTTCAATTTTAACGCAATAACAATCCATATTGTCTTTATAGATTTGAGCACCATGCTCATTCTCGAATTGATAATGTAGGTGCAAAAGTTTCTGGTTTGGTGCAGGCTGCGATGGTCCCGCTCCCATTTTGGTTTCTTCTTAGAAACTCACACTTTTGGATCCTCAGCTATATAGGTGTATGATCTCTCCGAAGAGGTATCATAAAGGCTCTCCTCAAATATTGGCTCTAAGGTGGGTATAGTCCCTTGATTGACATTATCCTCGATTGAAATATCTTGATTGGTCTCTATTACTAGGGTTTCTACTTTGATAAAATTTACCTAACCGCAAATACATCAAGAAAATGAAGTTTGCAAAACCTTGACCTGTTATCTTTATGGTATATTTAGTCCTCTACCAAAGGCGACTCACTGAAACTCAGATCCACATAACCTGTACAAAATTCACGTGGTGGCTATAACTTTACAGTTGTTGGGTTAGTCAAAATCTACGAGAATCAAAATTTTAATGAACTTTTGACAAAATTCCTATTTTGCTTACAATTTGCACAATGTAACTCCAAATTGAAATTTGAAAACATCACTATGCTCTCACTGACTTGTGTTATCACTGGTATCACTCTGGGCAATTTTTGTGTCAAGGGGTCATGGATCGGCGGGCGATCCATGTACCCGAGAGTCAAACACACTTGAAACTTGGCTTGATGGTTTGATCCCCTTTAGGTCTCCCAAAAGTCACTTTGTCGGTTTGTTTTTTGGTTTTTGGTCTAGATTGCCTCTGGTCTTGTTTGAGCCCCTTGTTAATGTTTTTTGCTACCCTTGTTGTTGGATAAAATGTTTATGTTGGTCTCTGCTACAAGTATGTAAGGTTGCACTCCCAAAAATTAGAAGGGGACATGGATCACCTCCATGTCTGGACCCCAACCTTGGTCAGATTGTTACTTGAATTCTATGGGGTCTACCTATCCACTTATTTTTGGATTTGAGACCCTTTCACCTTGCTAGAAGACAAATTTTGTGGCTGCTTGCGGTTTTTGACTTACAGCTTGTATTTTGGTGTTTTGGTATCAGCTTCTTACTGCCCAATTTTTAGCCTCAGATGCTTCAAGGGGTCATGGATCGCGATCCATGTTCCACTGCATCTTGTCATGGAATTTGGCCAGGTGTATGCTTAGATGCTGTAGAGGTCAGATTTTCACTTATTTTTGAGTTTGGACTCCAAAAAGTCAAGAAGGCCCAATTTTTGTCTATTTCCAAGGTTTTTTGTGTCTTTGTCCAATTTTCGTGATTTGGTTGAGTTTTTGTGTTAATTTTTCCACCAAAAGTATATATCTGGAGATTTAGAACCCCACAAAATTCTTTGGTATCAGTTTTTGCCCAGTTTGTCTCGGGGGGCGGGGGGGGGTCATGGATCACGATCCATGTTCCTACACCAAACTACATGAAACTTTCCAGATTCACTCTTTGTGATTTGTTTATTCCCTTTTTTGCGCTTATTCTTGAATTTAGATCAGCTTTGGAGTTCCAACATTAAATTTTCAGTTTTGCAGAGTTTATGGTCGTTTTGTCCAAAATATGGTTTTCACCCTTTTTTTCTCTGATCTTTTTGCCCAATTTTGATGATGGTAGTTTCTACTTACCCTACACCTAAGTACTGAAAAGTAACAAGAAAATCAAAGAATGAAATGTTGTTGGCTATCTCACTCACAACCCTCTTTACCTCTCAAGAATAGATATAGCAAGTCCTCGACTTATGGACTCTACCACAAGCACTAAACCCCGTGTCTAACTGCCTAACTTTTAAAGTGTAAATGAAGTGGATACCAAAATCAAAGTCTACAACTCGGTCACTCTCCACAGAAGGATCGATATCTCTGGCAGCGGTGCCAATGTTAGCGGGTCACCGTGTGATAGACGTTTATAGCATAGCTTTCTAGCATTAACATAATGTCAATACTCAAGGAAACGAAACGGGTGGGGCACAAAGACTCTTTGAGGGTGTCAACCTCAAGAAGTGAACCTACAGAATGACAATATCTCTAGCACATGCAAATTTATCACTCTAGGATCAGGCAGTCTGCATATGTCCTATGTCACCGCACTCAGTCATCAACCTGTTTCGGCACTTGAACAGAGTCCAAATGCTACAAAACTTTACAAGGAGGTATAAGACACTTAGGGGCACTAACCTACCAAGTTTGGGTACAACCCGAGGAGGTACCAAAATCACGATACATCATGATCAAGGTCCTGGAAACTACAACATAACATACCAAAAAGGTCGCCCTAGGGTCTAGGAGCACTCTCCTATGGTCAGAATGTCAAAAAATAATCATTAATGCACTCAAAACAATAGATTTGGCCTACTTATACGTAGTCACAAGTTACCGCAGAATCGACAATGAATATACTTGAATGAAAGATCAATAGACAAGGAAAACAATGCAAGTTTTAAAATCAAAATGTGATTACTAGAGCTCAAGGTATGATGATTACAAGTTGCAAGAGAGTAGCCACTCTCAGTCGTATGCTTCAAAACTCAGAATTTGGTAATGATAAGATGTCCTTTTCCCACTTTACAAAATAGACTTTATACCTAGGGCTTTCTTGGCCAGTGGCCCACTTTACAAGACTCAAACTCCATTATAGACTTTACGACTCAACTTCCCAGCGATTGCCCATCTACAATCAAAGAGTATCAGACCTCTCGAAAAAATAATGAAAATACATCAAAATTACAAAGACTTCTCGGATAATATGTGAAATTACAAGACTTCTTGAAAAATACATCAAAATTTTGGGCTCATGGAAGAAGGGGTCAAAATTCGAAAGGCGTCCGTCTGGCTTAACTTCCAACATACGACTTTGCATGTACGTTGCCACACTTTCCACTAATTGCCTTGTATTGATAAATGAATCCTCACCTACTCCAATTGCCTTATATGGAATTCTATTGATCAGTGAATCCTCACCTACTCCAACTTCCCCTCTACCATACAACCATAACCTTTTCCATGAAAACTCCAGAGCTAACTTGCCTCTTTTGAGTCCACCAACCACTCTCAAATAGTGGTGATCCCCTTTGAAAAGGATCAAGGGTGGGAATCCCCCCCCCCCCCCCCCCAAAGCTCCTCTCTGGTTGTGTATCCCAAATTCTAGCTGCTTTGATAGAGAGAGGCCATTCATGCTAGCGAGTGACCACTCCATACTTTTTGACACATTTGAAGTGACCTACTCTGACCCAAATTGAAGTGTTTTTGGGATTGAAGCATCTAAAAGTTTACAATGTACGTGCTCACAAAGTGCAAAATTGGCAATTGTAAGGTCAAGTGAGGATTACCTAATGTGTATTTTAGAGGCATGATTAGATTTTTTGGGCTCTCTCCTTTCTTGTTTCCATTTTTCAAGAAGGTGATTTTCTTTTTCTTAGTACTTGCAAGTTTGTAATGTAGATTCCTTTCTGATCTTCTTCGATGTTAATGGCTAGTTGTAGTGATCCCCTTTCTATAATTTTAGTTCTCTAGTGCTTTCGCAAGATGTTGGTTTATTGGTTCACCTCTAGGGATCCTTAAAGGCCTTTTCCTTCACTTTGTCTAAAACCTCTTCAAGTTAAGAAAGTACCCTCTCAATTTTGGCTGAGAAGGAACTAAATCCATCTCCAATTTGGCAGAATGTAGTTCTAATTTTACTTGAAACTTATATAGATACCTCCCCCTCCAATCACAATGAGAAGGGTTTGAAATCGGCACAGTGAATTAGTTTAGTTAAGCCTTGGGTCTCATTATCCTCTTCACTACCATGTTGTAGGATAGAAATGATTCTCATTCATAGTGTCCCAATGCGAGTATTAGTTGCTTTGCCCTTCACATGTTGAATTCAATGCTCTTTTATATCTCTCTATGTAGGCTATTGACATTTGATGAAAGAGAAAGAGGGAGGCAAAAAATGTGCATAGACTCATCAAATTTTGGAAAACCTACTTGCCCCATTGAAATATTTTTCATTCTTGTATGAGAGTTAATTCAAATATGTCTTGGTGAAAATCATCCAAGGAACTCAATGAAGCATAGAAATAAGAAGCGCATTTTGGGTGTCCTTGTAGATGATGGTTGCCATGGGCATTCTTTTTTGTGTGCTAAATTTCGATGGTCTCGGTACTTGTTCTTCATATGTTGCTTATACTGCGGGGGGGGGGGGGGGGGGGGGGGAGAGAGAGAGAGAGAGAGAGAGAGAGAGAGAGAGAGAGGAAGAGAGATAGAGTT
Organism: Adiantum capillus-veneris; assembly: GCF_014529385.1. Classification (NCBI taxonomy): domain Eukaryota; kingdom Viridiplantae; phylum Streptophyta; class Polypodiopsida; order Polypodiales; family Pteridaceae; genus Adiantum; species Adiantum capillus-veneris. The sequence continues at coordinate 174,688,780 of NC_140931.1, read as the reverse complement.
TCCTTGGTGTTTGTATTTTTTATGCTACCCTTTAAAATGTGCACCTTATTTTGGACGAAAGAGAGAGAGAGAGAGAGAGAGAGAGAGAGAGAGAGAGAGAGATATATTTTATTATCGTCCTTGGTCAAATATGACCTATGGGACCAAAGTTACATGTGATGTAGTATGTGTGTGGTCGATGAGTGACTCTCGATGCTCCGAAATTGTGGTGATGAGAGTCGCAATGGAGAGCCCACATTGTGGCTGGGAGAGGAAAGTTTGTAGGTCTAAGTCATGGCTAAAAATGTGAGGGAAGCAAGTTTGGATGTGACCAAAAGCTGAGCACTCTAGTAGTGCGTGGTACTTACACTCTCAAACTTGCAGCGAGCATAATGTGGACAATCGATTTCACTCTTCTCCATTGCCCCAACGCCGTGTCTCGCATCGAAGGGAGTGGGAGGTAAGCCGAATGGCTACAATAATGCATATTGCTGACAAGGGGATAGGCTCAAGCATGTAAGGGTGAGTACGGTTTCCTCTTTCAGCGAAGAACATGTTTTTGTAGTTGGGGGCAATAAGGGTGGTGTAATGTATGAAGCGCGACCCACCGGATTTCTCCCAGGCTGTAATATATTGGCATTGCATAAAAGCTTCATTCACTTGGGAGTCAATTGAGGCATCATGTAGCAAGTGTAATGCATCCCATCCCCCAAACCACTTCTTTATGTCTTGCATCCATCCCATGCTCAAGATCTTGCTTTTATGCACCTTTCAAACTTTTTTGCTTGCTTCACATGCAATTGTAGGAAATTGATGTGAGGGGTTTTGACGCATCTTTATCATGTACTCCACAACCCTTTCCATGCACATAATGTCAATTGGAAGAGATCTCGACTCAAGAAGTAGGAGCATATATGTAACATGTAATGCACTAGTAACTTGTGTGTAGCAAAAATTGATAACATAGTGAGCATTTCATTAAGACCAAGTTCCTAATGAGCATAGATAGAGTACTTAATTTGAGAAAGCAACATAGCAATTTACATCTAGCTAATTTGGCATTGACAATACTTGAAAACAGAGAGAAATAGAACAATTGACAACATTTGAGGACCGGATTTACATGGAGCCGCGGTCCCCCCTCCATAAAGGCTTTGTATTATAGCTTCTCCCATCAAAGGAGACTTTTGTACACTACAATCTTTGTGTTCCTTAATAAAACTAGTTGGTGTAATGAAGATGGAAGCTTCATACACCAAATTATGCTTGAAAAACACACCTAGTGTCCCTAGCCTCAATCCCAAGACCTCACATACCTTCAAAAATGGTGAGAGCTAGTAGGTAATGAGGATAGATTGAGAGGAAGAAGAGGTATCTTACGAGAAAGAAGTATTCTCCTCACATAATCACTCTAATAGCATAACTTAGCTTAGTAATTAGCATGGTAGAGGAGATGAGCATGCCATTGAAGCTTGGCTCTTGGTTGGATTTGCATTCCATAGCCAAGAGTTGTTGGTGTAGGCCTCTACTTCTCAATGCTTGGAGAAGGAGATGGAGTTCTTCTTGCACACATGAGTTGTGTGTGTGTGTGTGGCAATGAATTAGAGTAAAATGCAGCCTTCTCTCTCATCTTGGTCGACCCCTCTTGCTATTTGCTCATGCTGGCACCCCATTGGCCCCTGTAAAGATTAGCCAATCACAAATTAGAAGCATAATTGCTAGCCTTGTGACATATGTTCCCCTTTCCCCTTTTGTGAAAGCTTTAGGTAATTAAATAATTCAATTAAACTCTCATTGGACCTCTTAGTCTTCTGGCCAATAGGAATCAGGCAAGCCATTGGGCTGTTGAATGCTCATTGGACCCCTTGGTAGACTGTCCAATAGTCTTCTAGGGAGCTTAATTTCTATTGTATCAAGCATTTTTAAATTGATTAGACTAAATTTACTCTAGCCTCACCTCTATGGCCATCCAATAGGATTTGAGGGAAGCTTGGGGGCAACTGGACTAGGAGCCTGACATGTGTCCAGTATTCCCTTTGTGTAAAGGGGGAGCTTTGGAGAGAGAGGGTGTGTGTGTGTATGTGTGTGTGTTTCTCTCTCATCCCCTACTCTCATGGCTCGCCCCCTCCTTGATAGGGATGTGGGAAGACTTTTTAGTCTTCCCATGACCATCCAACTTTTCCCCTATATTGGCCTTTGGACAATTGAATAAAAAATTAGGAACCTTAGCCTATGGAAGTCCTAATGGAGCTGAACCTTAGGTCTTTTAAGCCCCATTGAAGCACATTGCTCTTTTGTAGATTGTCCCCCTTTGGATCCCTATTTTCCCTCCTTTTGGATCCCTGTAGAGACCAGTCTGGCAGCCTTACCAATATTCTAGCTTTTACTCCCCTGATACTTCCCCATATTAGATGATCAATTTAACATGAGAAAATCATTTGGGAGAATTAGATATTAGTTTTTATGACATTTCCTCTCTCTTGAAATCATAGTCGTCCTCGACTATGAGGTAGAGAAGATAAAGTCTAGTCATTAGTCCGTTTGCTAGCGGGTAGAGGATCCCTATTTTACCCTACGACACCATTCCAGAATGGATGACCAGTTCATTTGGGGCTTGAGAGCCTTAGCTGTCGCAAGCATGTCTGCACATTAGTCCGTAACTATCTTCCATAGTAGAGAGACAAGCTCTACTTGGTGTTCGAGAGACGTCGTATCCACAAACATGATCCTAAGCATGCATACTCGTTAACATGTGCGCACAATAAAGAAAAAGAGAGTCTTACAAGATAAAAACTTTGTTCATTTATACATATTTACATTTGCTACTCTAGGGAATCATTGTAAGCATTGACAAGGTTCAGGTTATCCTTTAATTGTATGCCTTGCATCCATCTAGCATCTTCAAAAGGATAATTTTTAAACTTGTTGGATAGTCTTACTGCCGCGTAATCCCTTGTCTTCGTGTTGGAGAATGGACTCGGGTTGCAGCACCTGTTCTTGGTCCTTGATCTCCGGTATGTCTTCAATGATTGCTTCTTGAGGTGGCTCTCCTTTGTAAGGTTTTAATAGGCTCACATGGAAAGCATTGTGCATGAGCCAATGGTTGGGCAACTTGAGTTGATAGGCCATCTCATTGATTGGCCTAAGAATTTGAAAGGGACCATAGCACCTTTTTGCTAACTTAGCATAGTATTTTTGGTGTCTTGTAGGATTCTTGCACGTTGTGTGACTTAATCGAACCTTGGGAAACTTGAGTAAGACCCAATCATTTTGTTTAAAGGCTAGGGCTCTTATGTGCTTATGAGCAACAGCCTTTTGCCTTTGCTGAGAGATGGATTTAGCATCCTTAATCTTTTGGAAAGATTCTTGCAGGTCTCGGCCATATTCATCTGCAGCGAAGATCTTCCCATGTACCTTAAGTAGCAGGGGACTTTTTTATCTTCCCTCTATCACCTCAATAGGTGATTTTCCCGTGGAAGTATGTACATGGTTATTGTAAGCCTACTCTACTGAGGGTAAGTACTTCTTCCATTGGGAATTTTGATCTACTTCTGTGACATAAGCTTTTAGTAGATCAAAATTGTTAGGTTAGCTATTTCACTTTGGCCATCCGTTTGGGGATGATAGGCCGAAGAGAAGTTTAGTCTTGTACCTAAATTCTCAAAGAGACCTTTCCAAAAGTTACTGGTCATTCTAGGATCTCTATCCGACACTATAGACATTGGCAAGCCATGGTATTTGAAGATTTGTGATATAAAGAGGGTTGCCATTTGATGGGCTTTAATAGTCTTTTTGACAGGTATGAAATGTGCTTGTTTGCTAAACTTGTCTACTATCGTCCATATTCCTGTATTCCCATGGATAGACTTGGGCAATCCAAAAATAAAATCCATGGATATGCTCTTCCATGGTGAATTAGGGATTAGCAAAGGTTGAAGCAATCTAGGTTGCTTCCCTCTATCAAACTTCGCCTTTTGGCATACCACACATTTTGAAACATACTCTTGTATGTTTGCTTTCATGGTAGGCCAATAGAAATATGTTTCTATCCCTTTTAGGGTAGACTAAATCCCTCTATGCCCCGCATAAGGAGGATCATGACATTCATACATTACTTTCTCACGTAGTGAGTTAGTAATGCATAGTCTATTGCCATAGAGAAGATAACCATCTTGTAGGGTAAATGGTTCTTCCTTCTTCCCTAGTGCAAGGGCTGAAATCACATCTCTAAAATTGGGATCGATAGCGTACTCATCTATCATAGAAGATAGATAATTGTGAGTTGCTATGGATACCGCATTCACTCTCGGCTATCTTGAGAGTGCATCGGCTACTTGATTATGCTTGCTAGCAATGTGAGCAATATGAAAATGAAATCGCAAAAGGAAATTTGCCCACCTCATTTGTTTGTCGGAGAGCTTGGTCTCCGTCATGAAGAACTTAAGGCTTTGGTGATCCGTTCGCAGAATGAAAGGAGTCCCCAATAAATAGTGCTTCCACGAATCTAGAGCATGTAGAACTGCTAAGAGTTCCTTCTCATATATGCCTAGAACTTGCTCAACAGGGTCGAGCCTTCGACTTTCATAGGCTATGGCGTGCTCTTCTTGGAGCAAAACAACTCCCAAGGCAATCACCACGAGTGTCGCATTGGACTTCAAATGGCTTTGAGAGATCCGGTAGTGTAAGCACATATTGAGAGATAAGCTTCTCTTTAAGCGCATTGTTCTCCTTGGTGGACCATATATACCTAACGTTTTTCTTTGTTAGGTCATGTAATGGTCCCGCGATTTGTGATAAGTTTTCTATGAAGCGTCTATAGTATGCACACATACCTATAAAGCTTCTTAGTTCATGCAGATTCCTTGGATTAGACCATCCTTTTATTACCTCTAGCTTTGATGGATCCATTTGGATGCAATCTTGAGAGATAATGTGACCTAAATACTGAATCTCTTGTAAGAAAAATTCACTTTTCTTTCGATTAATATAAAGTTTATTCTCTCATAAAACTTGAAATATTACCTAGAGGTGTTTCCTGTGTTCGTCTAATGAATTAGAGTAAATGATTATATCATCAAAGAACACTCCAGTAAAGGTTCGATGAGGCCTGAATAGCTTCTCCATCAAGCGGTTAAATGTGGCTAGTGCATTGGTCAAGCCAAAAGGCATGACAATGTACTCGTAAAGACCAAACGTAGTGCGAAATGCAGTCTTTACAATGTCTTGATCAACTATCCTTCTTTGATGCTAGCCACTTTTTAGGTCAATTCTACTGAAGTAGGTCGACCCTTGTAGCTTATCCAATAGGTCTTCTACCCGTGGAACGGGAAACCTATTCTTGATAGTGATCCTATTTAGTGCTCTATAGTCAACACACATATGATATGTGTCGTCTTTCTTTTGCACTAATAACACTGGTGAACAAAATGGAGATGAGCTAGGCCTAACCATGCCTTTCTCAACTAACTCATGCACATAATCTCCTCTTGTTGAGCTTGGGAAACTCTATACGGAGGTTTATTAGGCGGTGAACTTCCTGGAAGAAGTTCAATTGCATGGTCGTCATCACCTCGTTTGGGAGGTAGTTCACATGTGATATCGTCAATAAAAACATCTTGGAACCCCTTGAGGAAATTGGATAACTCTAATTCCTTTTGATTGTTTATATTTTCTTTTACTAAAGCATTAGGTTCATTTTGAGAATCTTTAACAAAAATCATGTACACGAAAATAGAGCTCTTTATTGACTTATTGAAAGCTTGCTTATGTACAAGAGGTATGGTACTACCCAACTCCTTAGCATCTATGTACATATCTTTTTCCCTGAACCTAAAGTAGATTTGTCTTTCAGGGAATTTAACATTGGCAGCCATGAGATCAAACCATGGTGCCCCTAGGATTACATCCTCATGCTTGAGAGGAGAGATGAAGAAATCCTCCTTGTCCACATAGCTTTGGATATGGAGCCTCGATTTCCCAATTAACGGAGTGACTGGGGCTTCCCTTGAAAGCACCATCGGCAAGTAGGACATATCCCATCTGATTGGCTTGGATGCCTAGCTTGGTGGCCAACTCTGTGGATATGAAATTATGAGTAGAGCCAGGGTCAAAGAGAATAAAAGCATCATGTTCTCTTACCTTTCCCCAAGCATGGCATAGAGGAGATCCTTTGTGATGAGCATCCTCTTCTAGAATTTTGACCAAGGTAGTTCTAGGAGGCTCATTACGTGTATTCTTGTGGGGGCAAGCACGATAGGCATGCCCTTTCTCCCCGCACTTGAAACAACGGTTATCTTTTTGATAACGCTCCAGCTCTTTAGAAGAGAGTTTATTTTTGCCTTATAAACTCCCTTCTCCTTAGCTTTGTTGTTGTTGGCGTTGCCTTCGCGAGACTTTTGGACGTTGTCCTTCCCCTTAGGCTCGTTACGGTCCTTGTTTTCTGTGGGCGGATTTCTCTTAGCCTCTTTGTTGGAAGTTGATTTATGAAGCCACCATGGTATGGTGTATGACCGCAGATATGGTGCGTGGCCTTTGGGAGTTAACATACTCCGCCATATCCTGAATTAAACCCGCACAAATTGTTGTTTTTTTCTCTCCAAAATCCATATTTTTGAAGACAGTGGCTTTGAGATGTAAATCCCAAAACTTGTCTACATATTTGTGAATAGATTCGTAGGGAGAGAGCTTCAAGCTTCACCATTCGGTGAGTACTTTGTCTTTGGCATCGGTAGCCAAAAAACTACTTCATGATGGAAACTCTTAAAGCTTTCCATGTTCGTGGAGCTTCACCGTTTGCCCATAGGTTAGACCACCATGGCCTGGCGGACTTTTGAAAATGCATGGCTTTATGACGTAGCTTAGAGGACTCGTGAAGCCCTCATCTCCAAACGCCGCATCAAATTTCTAGATAAAGGCCAAGACTTTGTCCGTAGCACCAAAAGTGCCATCGTAGGTAAGGAAAGAGATGTTCTTTCCTCCCTCTTTGAGCTTTTTGAGCTTGGACGACCTCTTCCAAGCGGCATAAGATTTCCTATGGCCTCTTCTTTTAGGTGGTTCAAGAGCTGAACCATCACTTTCTTCAGAAGAGGAAGAATATGAGGAGGATGGAGAAGAGGGTGACCTCTTTCTCGCCTTTTTCTTCCCTTGTTCCTCCTTGTCTGCACCATCACTTTCTTTAGAAGAGGAAGAGGATGAAGAAGATGGAGAAGAGGGTGGCCTCTTTCTCGCCTTTTTCTTCTCTTGTTTTCTCTCGTCCCTCTTTGAATTATGGTGTAGAGAAGTATGTGACTGTCTTCTCTGTTTAGGGGGTGTTGGAGAGCGTTTTGCCCGCCGTCTTCGTGGAGCCATCTCCGCCAAGGTGGCAAGAGACTCACTTCTTTCTCGTTCTTTTGGTGGGGGCTCTACCGTTGAAACTTGGGTTCTCCTTTGGGAAGGAGATGCATCATCGAGTAGTATATTTTTGAGCCCTTCGTACGGATCCTCTTCTTCTTCCCTTATCGGAGAGAGTCCTCTTTTGGAAGTCTCACTAGGAGGCTTCCTAGGTACTCTCTCTTCTTGGTGGGGAGTTTGAAGAATACCATGGGTGCGCAATTGCTGTAGCACTTCACCTTGGAGGGATCGGTTGCCTAGGGCTTGTTGAAGCCTAGAAACAAGATAGTTTATAAGCATAGGGACATCATTAGTTGCTCTTTCATTAGCAAAATCAAAGCTATCAACATTCATTTCAATCTCTTTTCCTTTGTCAACCATACTAGCAAATTTTAGGTGTAAACTTTTACTTGTACTTTGGCACTTCAAGCCCTAGTTGCTACTCCTCTTTACCTTCAAAGATAAGCACTCAAGCATCTATACACGTGGCTCAAATATTATTTATTGAAAGGAATAGAAGAGAGCGTTCAACAGAGCCAAGATGGCACCAGTTCCTGTTAAGCTTCTAATAGCTCAATAATGGTTAAGCCATAGGCAAGCCCCGTAGGACTCCATTATTAAGACCATAGCTCTCGACGTTGTCCCCATTAACTGCATAAAGCAGGCGTGCTTCAAGGATGAAAACTCCCTCTTCTACTTACTCTTTTGCAATTAATAACACCAACCATTTGTAGCAAGCTTGAGGACCTCTCTTCTTGAGCAAGAAAAGAGAAACCAATAGCTCTGATACTAATGTAACATTTAATACACTAGTAACTTGTGTGTAGCGGAAATCTCCCTTGATACTTTTCCATATTAGATGATCAGTTTAACATGAGAAAATCATTTGGGAGAATCAGATATTAGTTTTTATGAAAATATATCTGCTAAATTTTGATGGTCTCGATACTTGTTCTTTATATGTTGCTTATATTGAGAGAGAGAGAGAGAGAGAGAGAGAGAGAGAGAGAGAGAGAGAGAGAGAGAGAGAGAGAGAGAGAGAGAGAGGTAGATATAATACACCATTTGTCAAAACAATCTAGCAAAAGTTATGTTAGTCATGAGTTGTTTAAAAGAAGTTGGTGAGCATGAAATCTCTCTTTCTCTTGCTCGCTCTCTCTCTCTCTCTCTCTCTCTCTCTCTCTCTCTCTCTCTCTCTCTCTATATATATATATATATATATATATATATATATATATATATATATATATATATGTATGTATGTATGTATGTATACACACACACACATAAAATTGCAAAGTTGGAGCATAAATTATTTAATTCCAAGTGAATTTCTTCAGTTCTAATATTGCAATAGTTCTGAGGTTGCTTCTCCAGACTTCAAGCCTAGTAATTCTCTCACTTTGATGATGAGTTTTTGATGCATAGTATTTTCTCTTCACTCAATAGTCTCATCACTTTGAGTTGGCTTGATATGAAGTGATTGCTTACATTGGATTCTATACAAAAAGCATGATGAGCAATGATCGAGATTGAGCATGCACTAATGAGGAAAACATGTGGTGAAACTTAACTTAAGGAAGCATTGACAAACCCAAGAAATAAAAAAAGCATCAACATGCTAAAAATTGAAATGCATTACCAATGTGGTAATCGTGTATGGGTGTCGTCCAATTGTGCAAGCCGGAGGACAATGTTTGAATCAAGCTACATAAAAGCAATGTGAATAGTTCAACATTTTGTTTTGCAATTAGGCGCAAAGTGAAAATGCTAAATATACAGTGCACGTCATGCAAAAGTGCCATACAAAAGTATGGTGAAGAGTTGGCACTGTGCTCTCTCCAAAGATATAAGAAACGGAAGCCGTGCCTTGCCCTGTAGCATTTATGTGTTGCACAAAGCAAATGTATAGGCATAGGGAATTGGATACAAATAATAGACCTTGCAATGTTGTCGAGCTGAATTCATGCTTGTGCAGTCGAAATGTCCACTATTGTGAATATGTGTCCTCTCTATCAGACACAAAACAGGAGTCAAGACAAATACAAAAGATATAGAACATTGATTAAGCTTAAAGAGAAGCAGAGGTAACTTTATATTGTGCGTCATAGACGGTGTAGGGTTTATTGTAGATTGTAGTGATGATTTCTCAGTTCAAAAGCCCCATTCGAACCTAGTGAAGCACGTTACTACGATGAGCTATCTTATAAATTGCAAAGTTTACATATCTCGATCATTAACAACTGTCTTCTTTTGAAAAATGTAGCTGATGTTGAAGAGGTGATGGGTGTCGGACCTGTCCAAATTAGACATGCAAGTGTAGTGGTTTTAGCGCTCTGGCAGCACCTCCACCACGCTCATCATCTCCTTCTAGCCAGCTATGGACTGAGCTTTAAAGCTTTCAACCTATTGTCAAAGGCTTCTAGGTGCTGAAAAGCATGCGTGTCGACTATGCAACGTGGCCAATTCCATACATATCAAAAGAGCACTCTACTAATGATAGATCTAATTATGTGCCATCTCTCGTCCAGGCTCTCTTCCGTATATTCATTCCAGTGCCTCTGTGCCCAAGTCTCCACGACCATGATGCCTCTTGCTCTCGATCACCTGCAACCTCTTGCTCTCGATCACCTACAATCTAAGTTGTCTTCCAAGTCCACTTTTGCCATCAACTTTGGGTGCCAAGCACTGTAGACTCTAGAGTTTGAAGTCACAATGAGTGATTTCAATAGCTCTCACTTTACATTTACCTTCGAGCACATTGAAATCTCCCTTTATTTTTTTGAGGCTCTTGTGCTTAACATTTGCTTCCACAAGAGATACGTGCTTATGAATCTCATCCAAGAACATTTACTGCAATCAGTTCCTCCTTAGGCTTGTTGAGGCTTTAAAGTTTAACATTTGCCTCCACATGAGCCGATATTTGGTTGTTAAACACTTGTTGGAACCGGTTTCAACTTCTAGCTTTGTTAGGGTCCAACTACTCCTACTAGAAGGAATCCCATGTGGCTTTGCCTCATTCACTACCATATGTAGAGTCACGATCAATAGCTCATAATGAGCCATCTAGTCTTCATTTCCAGCGAAATTGGGTTACTCCCCACAACACCAGTTTGAAAATGATCAAAGCCACTCTCAAGACTCTCGTGCAAGGATGGACATCAAAAAATTTCTGGAGGGTGGGCGACAACATGGAACTGTAGCACATAAGCTTGCAAGGGCATGTGATAAACAGGTTGCAACACAAGGTCACCATAGCTATGCCCCATGAAAGCTCCCATCTCCTTCGCATTGAACGTTTTTTATAGCTGCGGATCGGGTTGCTTTTCATCGCGCTTTATTAATATGCTCGGTGCTTTTGGCCTGCGCTCGTTGCTTTTTTTGACTGCCGTGTGGCCGCTTGTGGGCTCAAGACAAATAAAGACATGCCAGCTTAAATTTAAGGGAAAATTACCAAAATACCCCTCTAATTTGTGGAAATTCCCAAAATACCTTTCAAATTTCAAAAATTCCCAATGTACCCCTCATATTTTGTCATAAATTCCCAAAAGGCCCTTCAAATTTTCCAAAATTCCCAAAATACCCCTGGTTGTGTGAGTAAATTTATCCAAAGATAAGAATATTTGTAGCTTTTCATAAGAAGACTGATTGTCTATCAATACAAGATACTAAAACTAGAATTTGAGCTGGTTATGTAGGCTTTGGAGATGAATTGCTTCATTATTTTTAGACATAATTGTCTTTTTTCGGGAGGTAATTTGTGACAAATTACATGCTAAGCACTAAACGACGGATCTCCATTGTCAAAAAAGAATAAAGATTAGGAAATTGTGAACAATTCTACTAAAATAGATACAAGGGTATTTTAGGAATTTTTGAAATTTGAGGGGTATTTTGGGAATTTCCACAAATTGAAGGGATATTTTGGTAATTTTTACTAAATTTAATTAACGCTGCAGAAATTAGCTTTCGATCAGTCGGTGGCAACCCTTCAAAAGAAATAAAGCGAGGCAGACACTAGAGAGCAGGAAGGTGAGCATGTTGTCGTCGCCCGGAAACTCTCCGCGGCAGATCGTTTGGACGCCATCCCAGCAGCATGGCGAGAGTCACAGAGGCGTGGTTGCGAGATCTGGAAAAACCCTCATGGGACCTCCTCCGCCCAAACGCCCTCGTCGCACAGCCACCGTGCTGGATGAAGACTCCTACGTGGCTGCCATCGAGAAGATTGTGGAGCGTGACTTCTTTCCCGACATACCCAAGTTGCAGGATCGCTTGGAATGGCTAGAAGCCATCCGGACGGGTGATCCCATGATCATCAGAGATGCTCAGATGAACATCATGCAGCGTCGCAGAGAGAAGTCTGACATGGCGTTAGGGGTCACCCCTACCCCTGCATCTCTTGCTTGTACTCCAGCCTCTGCATTTCTTGGCAGCCCACTTTCTATGGTAAGCCCCTCCCCTTCGTCTAGCCTCAGAACACCTTTGAGAACATTTTTACACCAGGATGTAACCTCCTTGGACGCCTCCAAGTCGCCCTTGGTTGACACTTCACTATCATTGGATGCTTTTCTTAATCAGTACACTAGCGAAGATAATGCCAGTTTTTCCAAGATCTTGGAAACAACCAATCAAAAACGACGGGAAAAGTACAGGTTCCTTACTGAGGAGGAGCTTGTATCTCCTCAGGACAGGATAGCAGATAGGGAGCATCTTCCTACTGATGGATATGGCACCTCAAATCAGCCCCTTAGCACTCTTGAAGGGTGGAGCTACAAGGCAAAGAATCTTTTGATGTACGACTCTGCTGAGAGAGATGATGCTCCACTCACGGAGGAGGAAAAAGAAGCGAGGCTGAAGAGCCTAAGCAAAGAGATCAGTACCCGAAACACTCGTTTTCATGGCAATATGTTTGATACAAAGCTTAAGGAGGATGCAGCTGCTGCTCCAATGTATTCACCAATGCTGGGTGTAACTCCACGGTCTGCATGGAATCTTGTAGATTCAGAGAAGCTGAAAGTGAAATATGATTTGGAAGAACTGAGGAGAACACCACATATACTTGCCGAGAAGGAGATCAATAAGGTGCTTGGCAGAGGGGGCACATCAGGATATAACTATGTGGCAACACCTTCTCCAGCTCCAGGTGTGGATGAGTCGCCATTTATGACATGGGGTGAAATTGAAGGGACACCCCTCAGGTTGGAAGCGGAGGATACACCCGTAGGCATTGGAGGCAGTGGAGATGGCCCTCATTTCAAGATCCCAGCCCCTCCTTCAAGAGATGCACGCGCTCATAGTTTGTCGAGGGATGCAGCACGAAGTCTCAGGGAGAAGTGGAGGCTTTCTCATTCTAGAGCTTCTCCGTCACCTGCTAGAGGATCAGGGAGTCCTGCTCTTAAGAGTCTTTCAGCAGCTGCTCAAGATTTTGTAAGAAAGGCTATGGCAAAGTCCAGCGCGTCTGTTGATGCAAGATTGAGAGCAAGCTATAGAGGCAGTGCCACTCCATACACACCTAAGTCAGGTAGAAGTGCATCTCGCTTCAGGGAAGGCAGTGTAGATTCACGAGGTGGTAGTGTCCCTCCTCGGTCTCCAATTTTGAGGGAAGACAGTATACCTTGTAGTTCACCATGACTTGTATATCTGTTTGGAGACATATGGTGTTGTATCATATAGTGGAAAAACATTCAAGGTATGATATTCCTGGGATCATTGTTGACGTGAATGCTTGAGTATGTATTCTTTCTGTTCACTTGTTCATGACAGAAAACCAATTATGAATGATGGATTAGAGTTTACGCATCGCACTTGCAGGCAATGAGCTACAGTCCATATACATGGTGTCCATGTCAGTGTGTCAGGTGCTCTTGTCTGCAAAGTCTTGTTGGGCATTTTTGTGTGGTGCTTTTTCTGCAGTGTTCTGTTTTGGCATGTAGTCTGCAGTCTAAAAAAGTCACGGCGATCGATTTCTCTGCCAGCTCTTTGTCTAACTTCTTTTATTGTCTTGCAGCCGTAAGCCCATCTTACGGATATAAAGTTTAATTGGATTTTATTATCAAGCCTGTCTTTGGCCCCCTTAAAGTACTTGCACAACCAAATATTTCAATCTTTGATGCTATGTTGGGTGTACATTTTCCTATTTAGATTTTTGAGACTACAGTTCGCAACTTGTTTAGCACATGGACACTATCAGCACATCTTTGAATTTTTGATGTTATCTACGAAAGGAATTTGTTCCATTTAGATTTTGAAGACTATAGTTGGCAATCATGAGTATGGGTCCACCAAAATTGGCTTTGTATGTGTGCAGCTAGAAGCGCGTGGTGCCAATGTTGATATGCCTGCAGCGTCAAACGTTGAATATGGCATATCCGATCTTAGGCATGTGGAACCTTTGATGAGGTCATATTCCCTTGTTTAATGTCATCATGTGAACATTATTCGACTCACTAGCTGTAGACAGCACTTGATGTGTGTGTGTGGAGAGAGAGAGAGAGAGAGAGAGAGAGAGAGAGAGAGAGAGAGAGAGAGAGAGAGAGAGAGAGAGAGAGAGAGAGAGAGAGAGAGCCATCATCACCCTAACCCTTACCTGCAGCACGCCATTGCCCTAGCCCTAACTTTTGTAATAAGTTGTCACGTGTGCATTGCACTCGAGCCACGTGGACATGCTACTGCTACAGGTGAACAACATTTCTTCGTTAAGTAAAGCCTTGGGATCTAGTTTGGCACTTTGTGACCCTCTAGAAGGACGTGCATGATCAAAAAAATCATTAGAGTGCATACCTTCTTGCACAAAATGCATTCATAAGTCACTTAGGCATGTGAACAGTCACTTAGGACATTTGTAACAATAAAAAAACCCCTTTTATGTGGAATCGTGGACAAAAGAACTGCTTGACCTCCACTCTGTATAGCATATACGCGAGCCTTGGGGCATCAGACAACTTGCATGGGGCCCACCCAGCGTCCACAGTACCCCATCATCCATGAGTGTTTTTCCCTCGGCATCAGCGTTTCCATTCTCAGCACCTCCTTGCAATCAGTGTTTTCAGCCTACAAGCACCAGCATTTTCAGAAGATCGGCCCTCAACAGTACCAGCGTTTTGCAGTTCTAGCGTTTTTGCAGTTCATCAGCATTCAGCATTCAGCCTTGTAACAGTTAGTTCGAGTAATAAGAAGCAAATACTTGCTTTGGCAACAGAGCAAGGGGGCCCTTGAGGATGGTTGGGATGTGACATCGGGTGTCACCTCTCTTCTTACTTTCTCTGTCTTGCTCTTTCATTGTGTTAAGGTTTCTCTCAAGTGAAGTAAAGGTTTAAGGAACCTTGTCTTTGTGCGAAGTACTGCACCTGACACGAGTGAACCCCAGCAGTCGCCTTTTTAGTCCCACACCAACATTCTACCCATGGTGCACTATTCAGTACGATTCGCACGTGCCCCAGTTTACAAGTGCGCTATTTGCCTGCACTTGCAACCAAACCGATCTGCTGCTTTGGCTGCTACCCTTGCTATTTGCAATTTTGCTATGGTGGCTGTCCTCGCTCAGCCTCCCAGCCCTGTTGCCGCTTTTCTTTCCACTTGTGATGGTTGCCTCTTTAGGGTTTTGGTGGCTTGCCTACCTCTGCTGACGTCTGGTGCGGCTTCATTTACAGTTCTACAAAGATTGGCTTTCTAGTGCTTGGGGTGGTAGTGCTTTTGCGAAAAGCCACTGGTTCACATATTTATTTCCTTGCCTTTATGGTGTTTGCTTGCCACCCGTGGCTTGGTTGCTGTTGCTGGAGCTACCGTGCAGTGTGCTACAGTGGTCCCCGTACAATGGAGAATTAAGTCATCTGGACAAGGTTTTCTTTTCCATCCGTGGCTTCTTCTGGTTTGTTTGGTTTTCATAAAGTTCTTTTTCTTGTTTGTTTTTTCTAAAAAGGTGACTACAAATGAACTATACTCTCTAAACATCCTGTCCATCATCCTATTGAACGTTGCAGAAGCATTCGGCATCACCAAATACTCGTACAATCCAAAAGACGTCCTGAACGCGGTCTTGTATACATCTCCATGAGTTATCTTGATTTGATGATAGCCACTTTTCAGGTTGATTCTGCTGAAACATGTAGAACCCTGTAGCTTGTATCATTGATCTTGGGTATTGAAAACATGTCCTTGATGGTGATTTTGTTGAGACCTCTGTAGTCAATGCACATTCTCCGAGATCCATCTTTCTTTAATACTAACAACACTGGTGAATAGTAAGGTGATGTACTGGGCCGAATGAGTCTCTTCTCTAGAAGATTCTTCACTTGGTTCATAATTTCCTCGTTTTGGGCTCTGCTAACTTGGTAAGGTGGCCGGTTTGGTGGCATGTTGCGGGGAATCAAGTCAATGGTGTGATCTTTAGAACGCTAGGAGGTAACTCTCCCGGTAAGCTTTTAGAGAAACAATCAGCTTGAGCTTGCAAAAAATCTTGTCGGTCCTTCTCAATGTCGGAAAAATTTGATGTGATATTGTCAGCTAACTCATGTAAGTAGATTGAGTAAACAAATAGACCGGATTTTCATTAATTTGGAAGTGGCCGAAGCCGAAGCCGATACAAGTGGGACAGACTCGCCCTTTAATTTTACATTAAGTACTATATCTTTACCCTTTTCATTCTTCAGTGTCGCTTTTTTTTCCCATGTAGTTGACCACAGCGCCATTCTTGTGGAATTACCCAAGAGGACATCACACACCCTTCCAAAGGCATGATGTAAAAGTCCTCTTGCCCTAAATACCCTTGACAATGCAATTGAAATTTGCCCATGACAAGTGTAACGGCAATATCTCATCGTGGTGCCGAGAGAATTGCCTCGGCCGGTGGTCCCATTTCCTCTAGCGTTAATTCCAAGGCGAGCGGCCAATTCAGTCGAGATGAAGTTGGCCTTGGCTTCTTCGTCCAAGAAGATGAGGGCTTCTTGATCTCATACTTTGCCCCACGCTTTGTAGAGCTCTGTACTTTCATCCATTAATTCAGGGTCGGTCTCCACAAAATCCGCTACGAGTTCTGCTTTTGTCTTTCCTTTCTTTGTTTGCTCCGTTGTTGCTCTCGATCTCTCTGACTTGTCCTCTGCTTGATGATTAGGCGCTTTGTTGCGGCACCATGCAAGCACATGCCCTTGTTCCCCGCATCCATAGCATTTACCCTCTTTGTAGTGCTCGACATGCTACTCTGCTGATAGTCAAGGGCCCAAAGGTTTTGCCTTTTGTTGCTTTCCCTTCCGCCTGTTATTGTTGTTCGATCTTGCTTGGTCCCGACTGCCACAAGCCTATCCGTAGGGTAAGTCAAAGTGCCTGCGTGCATTGCAAACCCTTGCTTGGCATGTCTCATTAGCCGCTGCATGGACTCACACCTCTTCTGCAGACAATAACTCCGTATCTCTTTTCCACAATAGAATCGTTCAGTTGTTGCTTGAAGGTGATTTTCTTAAAAGAAGAGGCAGGTAGAAAAGTATCCCAAAATCTTTGACAGTAGATATCCAATGTATCTTCCTTGGTCATCCTCATATGATTCCAAGTTGTAAGTACATCGTTCGTATTCTTGAGTGAGCTACGAAGAAGTGAAAACCCGCTTGAACTGTAGCCATTTCGTTGGTGCTTCCTTGTGTAGCAATAGGGTAGACCACTAGGTTTGAGCATTCCCTTTGAGATAGGATGCCGCTCTTCGTACCTTGGGAGCACTGTCACAAAGCGGTGACGTGGCATGGTGACATAGCAGATACACTCTCTCTGGCAAGCAGTCCAAGAAAAAGGCGGCAGAAATGCTGACGTGGCAGTACGACAGGTTCCGGATTTTGCGTCGGAAAATCCATTGACAATTGCTGACGTGGCAGAGCGTACGGAAGCTGTTTTTTGCACTAACTGTACGACAAATTGTACGGAAAAAGCAGGGCTGAGCTCTACACAAATTTTTGGCAGCTTTTGGGCTTTGCTTTATTTTTAAAACCTATTTTTAAAATATGGCAGCTTTTTGGGGCTTTGCTTTTGGCATCCCTTGTAATCAATAAATAGATGGGCAGGGCTCCCACTCTGCAGAGCATATGGACGTAGAGTCTAAGAGTGAGACCCCTCCCACTCCCTTGTACTTTGAGCATAGATTAATACAAAAAGAAATACGGAAAGGGGCGCCAGTCTTTGGGGCCAATATCTCTAGGCAGGGAACTCCGTCGGGCCGTGTCCAATCAAATTGTGAACTGTGAATTGTTTTGAAGTGAATCTCTGCTGTGTCGCGGTAGAATCTTGACTTGGAGTGTCCAAGTTTGTTATAGTGGTATCAGAGCACGACCGATTTCTCTTCTACCGGGAAATCCGATCCTTTTCTGGCAACACTTATGTATTCAAACAAAGATCAATCGACTTCCTCTGCATCTGGGGATGCGGGAAGAGATCACGAAGAAGATTCTCACGAGGAGTATGGCCCGCCTCGGCCAACTGAGGCGGAGATTGAAGAGATGAAGCGTCGACAATTGGTTGACGATGTGACAAAGATGATGATCAACATTGCGAAGGATCCCAAATTTACAAAATTTTTGACGCAGGATGCAGACATCCGTCGACGAAGTGCAGCGGAAGGCCACAGAACCACCCCTCAAACCGGCACTCAAGAAACCTCCTACTCCAAGGATGTTTACAAAGCAAGAATTAGAAGAGGTGGTTGATACACGGATTACCCAGCTTTTTGACGCAACCAACAAAGCCAAAAAGCACGACAAAAAGCAGAAGAAAGGAATCGACTTCCTGGGTTATTTGGGTCGTCAATCCGCTTTTGCCTCTGCAAGAAACCAGAAGAAGCGTGTCAGATTTGAAGGAGTATCGAGTTCTTCTTCTTCTTCTTCTTCTTCTAACAGTCCTTCTATCTCTTCTAACTTGAGCGAAGAAGACAGAAAAGGGAAAAAGTGAAGCAAAAAGCAAAGCTTCGGAAAGGGCAAGAAAAAGGCAAAGGAGTCTAAGTTTCGGCCTAATTTCCGACAGTTCTACAGAGGACTCGTCTTGAGATAGTTCGGACTCTGATGATCACAGATTTTATGCAAAGAAGAAGAATTTTTATAAAGCCAACCAGTATGACTTTCTGGAGGATAAAAGCAAGAAAGTTCGAGAAATTAAAGAAGGTGGACAATCAATTAAATATGACACTTTTACTGGATTCAGAGATGCTTTGAGGGCGTTGGCCTTCATACAGCAGTTTGATATTGAAACCGGCCCGTAGGGCGGTAGGCGTTGGCTTTCACCCGAAATTCTTTACTTTAAGCACACACACAGAGCACTTTGCACAGAGAACCTGCGACGGGAGTTAACACTTGAATACACACACGGCTCGGAAGCTAGAATGCTCCGAGTAGACGTCGACAACCTGTAGGTCCCAAAATTGGCGCCCCTTTCGGTATTTCTTTATTCTTTAGGAGGGTAAATTACAAGGTAAGGTCCTGGGAATCCTTCACGTGTATCCACCTAGATACCATTTGATTTGGCCAAATTTCGGCAGCATAACAGCCCCAAAACTTGCGCGAAACCAATTCCCCTGTTGGAACTCGCTTGCACTGTCGTATACCCTCTGATTCCTGTCCAAAAACAGTAAATTCAGCACGCTGTATTTACTGGTTTTTGCCCTGTTTTCAGTCCCAAACAGTCCCCTAACTGTCCTTTGCCAGTGGGGCACGATTCCCAATGATCCCGGCGTCCGTACGGCTGAAAAACAGTGAATTTACAGCGCATACACAGCGCTGATTTTGCACCTGTACGGTGAGGTTATGACCCTCACCAGTGCCTGCTTTGGATCAGCAGTTAGCTACCCCTGTTCCTGCTCAAGGAGGCTCTTGCCTCAGCACAAAAGCATGAACCCACACAACTGTACATCAGTCAAATGAGTAGCCCTCTTGTGGGGCATCACATAACTGCACGTAGGGGAGAGAGAGAGCAGTGTGTAGTGTGCAGGGCATCACTCCTAGCACCACACTGTACATGAGAGGGAAAGGAAGCACTCCATAGCTCTTAACCTGTGACAGGTTGCAAATGAAGCCTCTCCCTTCTCTAAATTCAGCGCCAATTCTTCTGCAAGAGGAAAGTGCATGAAAAGTTGACACTTGGCGCATTTACAAGCATTTGTCCGTTTCGGGCTTGCCGCTTAAAAATATCCTGACCGGTTGCCCAGTTGACTTCGCGGCAGAGTTGTAAAATGTTCCCCTAGTCATACCGGAGGTAATGACGCGAACACATTTCACGGCCCAAAATAGCAGTTCCCTAAATTTTAGGAGATGCTTCCGTTGGGCTCCCACTGGTCTTCTGACCATCTATCCTCATTGGGACCGCATCCAAAATTGCAATGTGGCCCAACTGTCGGATACTTTTTGTTGGTAGTCCCACCTTGACTTTACGCCTTAATTGAGTTCACTTCCTAGTATCCACCAACTTGCTAAGTGCGACGGGGGGACCTATATGATCTTGCTCTGAGCCTAGACATTCTCTTATCATACGAATTCCAGTGCCGACCACTTCCCGTCTGCGGGTGAATCTACCGTTCACACTGGCCATACAATGTCCGACCGTTTGCTACTTCAAAAAGAGGGTCTCAAAACAAATAAAATAAACCCCATTGGAAAGAAACCAACAACCAAGGTTAGCAGTTGCCACATCTCTGTGACATGGTTAATAACTGCCACGTCCTCGTGACATACCCCCCTCTTGAAATCGCAAACGTCCTCGATTGCATACCATAAATACACGCCACTGATGATCTTGTGCTATTAACACTCTTTTATCATCGTATGTATCCGCAAGAAAGGTCGTAACATACATAGATACAAATGACTTAATTAGACCTTCATACTTTTGCCATTTCCATCTATGGCACTGAATTCATATGTACATTTGATGTACTAGCTCTATCATTACCCCTCCTTTGCACACGTTGGGTTGGGGCATAAGTAGGCTGTAACCCAAAGGCTTCAAGGTAAAGCTGCAATACATTTGGTGACTCTGACAGTTCATGCTCTTCCATCCACTTTGCATCCATAGGCGGATAGTTCTTGAACTTCACCAAATAGCGTCTTGCAACTTGTCCTTTAACTTTTCTGTCCTTATGTGCCAAAACTTGCTCAGGTACCAGGATCTCATCAAGTTCCTCAACTTTTGGTTGATCTTCAATTGGCATATCTTCTGGCACATCACCCACGAAGGGTCTTAGAAGACTCACGTGAAACGCATTATGAATCTTCCATGCATCAGGCAATTTCAGCCTGTAAGCCACATCGCTGATCTTGTCAAGCACTTGAAAAGGCCCATAGTAACGCATGCTGAGCTTAGGAAACAGCCGTTCCTTGCCCTTCATCTTCTTCAACCTTGCCTTTTCGAACCTTAAAAGAACCCAATCACCAGGTGATAGTAGCAATTCACGACGGTGACGATCAGCAGCCTTTTTCTGTTTTGCCGGAGTCTTCTCTAAGGCAACTTTAATCTTCTTATACATCTCATCCATGTTCTCAACATATCGATCTGCCTCAAAGATCTTGTCCTTTGTGTGCAAAATGAGAGGAACCTTTTTGCCGCCTTCAACAATTTCAAAAGGTGCTTTGCCAGTAGACGAATGCACCGTATTATTGTACGCATACTCAAGCATAGGCAAATACTGTTCCCACTTGCCCTTATTATCTGACACATAGCATTTCAGCAGATCTAAGACAGTAGAATTAGCCTCTTCTGACTGTCCATCAGTTTATGGATGAAACGAAGACGAGAACTTGAGCGTAGTACCCATGTTCTCAAACAATCCTCTCCAGAACAAACTGGTCATGCGAGGATCACGATCACTGATAATCGATTGTGGCATACCATGGTACTTAAACACATTGTACATGAACAAGCGTGCCATCTGATCAGATTTTATCTTCTTCCTGACAGGGATAAAATGGGCCTGCTTGCTGAACCTGCAGATAATGGTCCATATACCATCATTCCCTGTTGGCGTTCTTGGAAGATTAAAGATAAAGTCCATAGCAATGCTTTCCCATGGCTTATCCGGAATCGGCAGTGGTTGTAACAACCCTGGTGCCTTTTGCCTGTCAAACTTGACCTTTTGGCAAACTATGCATGCTCGCACAAAGGCATCCACATCTCTCCTCAAGGTAGGCCAATAGAAGAATGTCTCTACCGCTTTAACTGTTGCATCAATGCCACGATGCCCTGCATACAGTGGGACATGACTCTCTTCCATGACCTTATGTCGCAATGGCCTAGTGACACAAAGTCTGCCATGCATCATCATAAAACCATCTCTGAGGAGGTAGTGCTCATGATGTTGCCCCTCTTGTAACTGTTCAAAGATCCTTGCAAAATCTTCATCAACAGTATACTGTTCCTTCATGTCATCTAACTCATGATGATAAGGAATTGACACAGCTGAAATTTGTGGCTTTCTTGATAACGCATCAGCCACAACATTCTTCTTGCCTTCCACATGTAACAAACTTGGACACTCCAAGTCAAGAATCAACCGCGACAGCACCAAATAACCACTTCAAAACAATTCACAGATCACAATAGATTTGCACTGGCCCGGCGGAGTTCCGTGCCTAGAGATATTGGCCCCAAAGACTGGCGCCCCTTTCGGTATTTCTTTTTGTATTAATCAATCATCAAAGTACAAGAGAGCGGTTAGGGTTTCACTCTCAGACTCTGCGTCCAGATGCTCTGAGAAGTGAGGCCCTCACCACTAATTTAAAAGTTACAAGGGATGCCCAAAAGCAGAGCCCCAAAAGCTTTTAAAATCAAAAGCATCAGTTCTCTCTCTCTCTTGAGAGTCTTTTCTCTTTTTTTTTTATAAAAAAAAAGCAAAAGCAAAATTCGCGTCGCTCATCATTTTCCAAAAAAAAAAAATATATATATATATATTTTTAATAATCCGCCTCCGCGATTTTCGGAATTTAGGGTTTTTGGCAAAAATTAGGGTTTGCAGGAATTTTAGGGTTTCTGGCAGAAATTAGGGTTTCTGCTGTCCGCCACGTCATCACTTTGTGACACCACATGCATAATCTGGAAGTGGAACATGGAAAGAATGTTCGCCCATCGCATATGCTTTTCGGATAACTTTGACTGTGTCAAGAAGTATCGCAAGGTCTGATGATCTGTTTGGACAACAAAATCAGCACCTAAGAGGTAGTGCTTCCAGCTAGAAAGCGCATGAATCACGGCCAAGAGCTCTTTCTCATAGACTTGCATAGTCCTCTCTGGCCCTTGCAAAATTCGGCTTTCATAGGCTACTACCCGTCCATCTTGCATTAGCACTGCTCCGATGCTACTGCCACACGCGTCACACTGGACCACAAATGACTTCCTGAGATCTGGCAGAACAATAACTGGATCTGAAGTCAACTTTTCCTTTAAGAGACTAAAAGCTGAAATCTCTTTTTGGGTCCATCTGAAAGTGACCTCTTTCTTTTGCAATGCGTGAAGAGGCGATTCTATCTCTGCAAAATTTCTGATAAACCTTCTAGAGTAGGAACACAATCCCAAGAAGCTTCTGACATCGTGCACAGTCTTCAAGTCTGGCCATGTCTTGATAGCTTCGACCTTTGCGGGATCCATTCTAACACCATCCTTTGAGACTATGTGGCCTAGAAAGTGGATCTCTTCAAGGAAGAATTCACTTTTCTTAGGATTGACAAGTAACCTGTGACTGCGCAGCTCTTCGAACACAATGGTCAAGTGACGCCTATGCTCCTCTTCATTCTTCGAATACACAATCATGTCATCGAAGAATGTTCCAACAAACTGTTGATGCGAGCGGAAAATCCGGTCCATCATTCTGTTGAACGTGGCAGGAGCATTTGTTAGCCCAAACGGCATCACTAGAAACTCATAAAGATCAAATGTCGTTCTAAACGCAGTCTTGTGCACATCCTCTGGGCTTATACGAATCTGATGGTACCCACTCTTCAGGTCTATCCTGCTGAAAATTGCAGCACCCTCTAAACGATCGAGAATATCATCAATGCGAGGAATAGGAAACCTATTCTTGATGGTATTCTTATTCAACGCACGGTAATCAATACACATGCGCCATGAGCCATCCTTCTTCTGCACTAGGAGCACTGGGGAGCAAAAGGGTGAAGAACTAGGCTGAATCAGCCCCTTCTCTAATAACTCCTCAACCTGGCCCATAATCTCTTTCTGTTGCGCCGCACTAACCCTGTAGGGAGGTCTATTTGGTGGGCTACACCCTGGCACCAAATCTATCCGATGGTCCTCAGGTCTCTCTGGCGGCAATTGCGACGGTAATGAATCAGAAAAACAGTCACTAAACTTTTGCAAAAATGCTGACCTTTCTTTATCTAACACAGATAAATTTGACTGATCACTATCTGAGACATCACGTGCAAAAATCAAGTACACAGAAAGATGATTCTTTATTACAGAAGTGATAGCAGAAGCAGATACAATAGGGACTGACTCTCCTTTAAGCTTTACATCCAAGATGTGAGTTTTGTCCCTATGCTGTACAGTGATCTTTTTGTTGTAGGCATCCAAGACTCCATGCACTCGGAACATCCACGGGATCCCCAACAAGGCGTCACAACCTTCCAGCGGCATGATGTAAAACTCTTCAGTGTCCACATACGACTGAATATGCAGACGCAGTTTTCCAATGATGGGAGTAACACACTCTGAGTGGCCAGGACATGCCAATCCTGCCTCTGCTGTGTACCCCATCTCTTCAGCTTTGATGCCGAGCTTCATAGCTAACTCTGGTGAGATAAAGTTGGCTTTGGCACCTGGATCAAAGAAGATGAGTGCCGTCTGATCTCTAACTTTACCCCATGCCCTGCATAACTCACTGGCATCTGTGCTGGGCCTGTCACCCACCATGTCTGGCACTAAACCTGCCGTGGGTTTTGGCTTCTTGCCTTTCTGGTCTTTTTTATCCTCTGAGTCAGCTGGCCTTTTCCTTTGTGGACAATTGATAGAAATATGACCAGGCTGCTCGCATATAAAGCATTTGTTCTCAGCCATTAGGACCTTCTTTTCCTCGAGCGACTTGCGCACAAAAGGCTTCCTTTTCAGTTTCTTTGCCTGCGCTCCAGAAGTCCCAGCTGAATCCTTGTCTTTGGTGGCCTGTTCTGACCCCTGTGACGCATCAGGAGCCGTTTTCACAAAGGGCTTCTTCGCTGAATTTTTCTTTTGCTGCCCTCCTTTATCACTGCTCGGAAATCCATTGTCCTCTCCTTTCAACAGGGCAAGACCAGTGTTCGCAACTTCCATAAGCTGAGTAAGGGTAGCCACTCTGTTCTTTGTACAGTAATCGCGAAGCCCTTTAGGCAGCCCACAACAATACTTCTCTATCTACTCTGTCAATGGCACAAATCTGTAGGAGGTCACTGAGAGTAATGCTTTACAAAACCTCCTATTGTACTCCAGCAAGCTCTTGCACGAAGCTGCCGTAAGCTGGTGCCAATCTGTCAGGACATCGGCTTCAAATTCATTTGATAGCCAAGCAGATGCAAACATTTGCTTGAAGTAAACCCAAGTGGCGGGTGCCTGTCCTTGCATTAACAATGTCGTCCACCATGTAAGCGCATTGTCCTTTAAGAAAGTGGCAGCTTTCCTGACCTTCGAGGCCTCTGTAAAATTCCCTCCCGCATAAGCTGTATCAAACTGCTGGAGGAAAGTGAGTGCCTTTGTCTTATCCTCGAAACCACTGAAGGTACTGAACTTTACCGCTGCACCACCTTCTTTGTAAGCCTTTGGCTTCTCTAGTGCCCCCAAGTTGTCATACGGAATGGTCTGCAACATGGGCACTGTACTAGGCATGATCGGCACGCCTTGGCCATTCACATTTTGCGTCAGAGGTGCGATATATGGCTGCTGTCCAGAAAAACCAGCCATGCCAAAATGACCTTGTGGCACCCCAAACTGGCCCTGGTTGCCGTGGAAACCTTGCTGCGTGCCGATAGTACCATACATGGGGTTTGGCATGATGCCTTGCATACCCCCGAACACTGTTCCTGGCATGTACGGCTGACTTCCAGACGCATAACCAGCCATACTTTGGAACACTGATCCACCCCCGAAATACCCAGGATGTACCGTGGGTGGTGGAAAAACTGAGTGCATAGCGTGGTATCCAGCTCCCTGTCCATTCAAGACAACATGCTGGCTCTGAAAGGTGGCGGGCTGAACTGGCATAACCTGTGGAATAGGCGTTCTAGCCACCTGTTCAAGCACGGGAGGAACCTGCTTTGGAGCCCCCGACTCCGCAACATGCGAGTGTTCCCTTTCCTCCTGCGCCTCATGAAGTACCTGGGCTTGAGCTTCAACAAGCTCTGTACGCGGCGTAGGTTGCCTATTTTGATGTTGCACTGGTGGCGCTTGCAAGAATTCCATAAACCTCGGATTCTGCACCAGCTGCGAAAAGACATTCACCGCGGCAACTAACTGAGTCTTAAACGCATCATCCTCAAGTTGCCCTGTCATAAAGCCCTGTACTACTGGAGGGACATTCACGTTGACAGGAGGTACAGACTGACGTGGCCGTGAGCTCTCGCCAATCTCAAAAACCATAGGAATCTCCTGCCTGTCCTTTGGAGAGGAACCCTCTTCCATAATTCCCTTCCCCTTGTCGGCCATAGTGTAATCCCCACGTTCTTGCACTGTGTGTCTTTACCCTGAACAATCCAGGCTCACTCTTTAAGGAAAAAGTGATTGATATCCCGGCAATGGAACCATGAAACCGGCCCGTAGGGCGGTAGGCGTTGGCTTTCACCCGAAATTCTTTACTTTAAGCACACACACAGAGCACTTTGCACAGAGAACCTG
This sequence comes from Adiantum capillus-veneris, assembly GCF_014529385.1. Classification (NCBI taxonomy): domain Eukaryota; kingdom Viridiplantae; phylum Streptophyta; class Polypodiopsida; order Polypodiales; family Pteridaceae; genus Adiantum; species Adiantum capillus-veneris. Next base: position 174,662,605 of record NC_140931.1, on the reverse strand, counting down.
CGACGGGAGTTAACACTTGAATACACACACGGCTCGGAAGCTAGAATGCTCCGAGTAGACGTCGACAACCTGTAGGCCCCAAAATTGGCGCCCCTTTCGGTATTTCTTTATTCTTTAGGAGGGTAAATTACAAGGTAAGGTCCTGGGAATCCTTCACGTGTATCCACCTAGATACCATTTGATTTGGCCAAATTTCGGCAGCATAACAGCCCCAAAACTTGCGCGAAACCAATTCCCCTGTTGGAACTCGCTTGCACTGTCGTATACCCTCTGATTCCTGTCCAAAAACAGTAAATTCAGCACGCTGTATTTACTGGTTTTTGCCCTGTTTTCAGCCCCAAACAGTCCCCTAACTGTCCTTTGCCAGTGGGGCACGATTCCCAATGATCCCGGCGTCCGTACGGCTGAAAAACAGTGAATTTACAGCGCATACACAGCGCTGATTTTGCACCTGTACGGTGAGGTTATGACCCTCACCAGTGCCTGCTTTGGAGCAGCAGTTAGCTACCCCTGTTCCTGCTCAAGGAGGCTCTTGCCTCAGCACAAAAGCATGAACCCACACAACTGTACATCAGTCAAATGAGTAGCCCTCTTGTGGGGCATCACATAACTGCACGTAGGGGAGAGAGAGAGCAGTGTGTAGTGTGCAGGGCATCACTCCTAGCACCACACTGTACATGAGAGGGAAAGGAAGCACTCCATAGCTCTTAACCTGTGACAGGTTGCAAATGAAGCCTCTCCCTTCTCTAAATTCAGCGCCAATTCTTCTGCAAGAGGAAAGTGCATGAAAAGTTGACACTTGGCGCATTTACAAGCATTTGTCCGTTTCGGGCTTGCCGCTTAAAAATATCCTGACCGGTTGCCCAGTTGACTTCGCGGCAGAGTTGTAAAATGTTCCCCTAGTCATACCGGAGGTAATGACACGAATACATTTCACGGCCCAAAATAGCAGTTCCCTAAATTTTAGGAGATGCTTCTGTTGGGCTCCCACTAGTCTTCTGACCATCTATCCTCATTGGGACCGCATCCAAAATTGCAATGTGGCCCAACTGTCGGATACTTTTTGTTGGTAGTCCCACCTTGACTTTACGCCTTAATTGAGTTCACTTCCTAGTATCCACCAACTTGCTAAGTGCGACGGGGGGACCTATATGATCTTGCTCTGAGCCTAGACATCCTCTTATCATACGAATTCCAGTGCCGACCACTTCCCGTCTGCGGGTGAATCTACCGTTCACACTGGCCATACAATGTCCGACCGTTTGCTACTTCAAAAAGAGGGTCTCAAAACAAATAAAATAAACCCCATTGGAAAGAAACCAACAACCAAGGTTAGCAGTTGCCACATCTCTGTGACATGGTTAATAACTGCCACGTCCTCGTGACAGATATAGCTTTCTCTGGAGGGCATTACTCAGAGCACTCCAAGATTCGGAGGGCTACCTCTTACTTCAAGGGAAATGCTCGAACATGGTGGTCCACTCTTCTATTGAACAAGAAGCGCCAGTTAAATGGCTGAAATTTAGAAGGCTTTTTATTTCTTATTGGTTGACTCGGGAGTACGAACGTGACATACGAACTGCTTGGAACCATCTTCGGATGACCAAGAAAGATACCTTAAACGCATATTGCGAGAGATTTTGGAGCTCTTTTCTACCCGCTTCTTCATTTAAGAAGATCTCGTTTAAAGAACAGATTGAGCGGTTTACCTTGGGACTTCCTACGGAGATCCGAGATCACTACTTAGAGCAAAAGTCAGATTCTATTCAAGAACTAATGAGTCATGCGAAACGGGGCTTTGCCATACGTGCAGGCAATTTGACTGACCCTACAGATGAGATCATGACGTAGAAAACCGAGTAGACTTCTAAAAAATAAAGGAAGAAAGAAAAAGAGCCTCCAAGATCAGAAAGATAAGGATGCACGACCCCGGCTCACTCCTCGGGAAAGAGCCAACTACATTAAAGAGGGGAAGTGTTTTGGATGTGGGGAACAAGGACACATCTCTGCGAAGTGCCCTAAAAAGGCACAGAAAGAACAAGATGAAGAAAGGCCAGAGAGTTCAAAAGCAGCTGAGGAACGTGGACGGAAAGGCAAGATGAAAGCAGGACTGGTTCGAGATTGCATGGGTACTGATCCAAGCACGATTATGAGAGTACAGAACTTTGCCGAGCTTGGGGCAAAGTGAAAGATCAAGAAGCCCCGATTTTCTTTGATGGAGGAACCAAGGCCAACTTCATTTCACTTGAATTGGCGGCAAGGCTTGAGATTACACCCGATCGGATGGGACCACTAGCAGAGCTAGTTCTAGCGGCACTCTGCAGAGACGTAGCCATTACACCTGTCATTTTGCAAACTTCAATTGCATTGTCAGGGGTATTTGGGGCACGAGGACTTCTACACAATGCCCTTGGGAGGTTGTGATGTCCTCCTGGGAATTCCCTCGTACCATAAGAACAACGCCGTGGTCGACTATTGGGCGAGAAAAGCGACTAAGCGACTTTGACTACATAAAAGGGCCGAACCATTGTACTTGATGTAAAACTTAAGGGCGAATCTATCCCTATTGTATCAGCTTCGGCCGTTTCAAAATTAATGAAATCCAGTCTGTTTGTTTACTCGATCTTTTTGAAAGAGTTGAATGATGATCATAGGACAAATATGTCTGATCTAGAAAAAGAACGTCAAGATTTTCTCCACACTTATGCCGATTGCTTTTCTGAGGACCTGCTAGGCAAGTTGCCACCAGCTCGTCCTGAGGATCATACCATTGATCTGATACCTGGAAGCACACCACCAAACCGGCCACCTTACCGAGTAAGTCGAGCCCAGAATGAAGAGATTATGAACCAAGTGAAAGACGGGTGTTGTTAGTTTTGAAGAAAGACGGATCTTGGAGAATGTGCATTGACTATAGAGCTCTCAACAAAATCACCATCAAGAACAGATTTTCGATTCCCAACATCGATGATAGTTTAAATCGATGATATTCTAGACCGACTACAGGGATCCTCTTGTTCCAGCAGGATCGATTTGAAGAGCGGATATCATCAGATCCGAATCGCGCCGGGAGATGTCTACAAGACAGCTTTTCGGACGACCTTCGGTTTATTCGAGTTTTTGGTGATGCCTTTTGGGCTTACCAATGCTCCAGCGACCTTTAACCGAATGATGGGCAAGATTTTTCGAGAGTAGAGATTATTTGTTTGCACTTTCTTTGACGGCATTATTGTCTTCTCCAAGGATGAGGCAGAACATAGAGAACATCTGCTACAGGTTGTTTAGGCATTACGAGATCACAAGTTGGTGATTAATGCAAAGAAAAGTGAATTTTTCCTACCCGAGATACCGTTTTTGGGACACATCGTCTCAGCAGAGCAGGGGTGCAGATGGACCCTGCCAAGATAGAGACTATCCGTGATTGGCCCAATTTGAAGAATGTCCATGAAATTAGAAGCTTCTTGGGCTTATGTTCTTACTACCGGCGGTTCATTTGAAAGTTTGCAAAGGTTGCTTCCCCTTTGCATATCTTGACACAGAAAGGAGTCCCTTTCTCGTGGGGACCCACACAGGTGATTGCCTTTCAGACATTGAAAGAGAAATTGACTACAAGAGCAGTTTTGACTTTGCCGAACTTGTAGAAGTTGTTCGAAGTATATTGTGATGCTTGTGGTCGTAGTCTAGGTGCGGTCTTGATGCAAGAAGGCCATGTCATTGCCTACGAGAGCAGATTGTTCTCACGGCCGGAATTGACAGCACAGATTTATGAGAGAGCTTTTGGCGGTTATCCATGCTCTTACTCAGTGGTGACATTACCTACTCGGAGCATTAGAGTTTCCCTACTTGTCACAAAAGCAGCTATCGGAAAAGCAGATGCGGTGGGCGAACATCTTGTCACAATTTCACTTCCAGATTGTCCATGTTCAAGGACAAAAGAACTTGGTGGCAGATGCTTTGTCTCGGAAGCCGATTTGCACGATACATCATAGGAGCTTCGAGGATATGGTTGATCAGTATGCCACAGATACAGATTTTGCAGATATTTTCACTCGGATACGGAATGGGGAGGTTGTAGCGGGATATTCCATTTGGGATGGCTACTTGATGAAGAAAACGATGTTGTGCATTACGTAGCCGTTGAGGGAAAAGGTTTTAACCGAATGCCACTGTCCACCATTTACGGGTCACCGCGGCATTGCTACCACCTTGAAAGGTGTGGAAAGATACTTCTTTTGGCCAAGACCCAAGAAGAATGTGGACGATTTTGTACGCAACTGCTTGGTATGCCATAAGGTCAAGTTTGACGGGCATAAAGCACAGGGATTGTTACAGCCTTTACCCATACCCACCCGCCCCTGGGAAAGTATTGCAATGGATTTCATTTTTGATCTCCGGAGAACACAGAGTGGGCACGATGGTATTTGAGTTGTTATTGATAGATTTAGCAAGCAAGCTCATTTCATTCCAATGAAGAAGACAATCAAGCCGGATCACTTAGCGAGATTGTTTGTGGCCCAGATCTTCAGATTACATGGCATGCCTGAGACAATTGTCTCCGACAGAGACCCCAAATTCACGAGTTTGTTTTGGAAGGCTATTTGGGAGAACATTGGCATGCGGTTGCAGTTCTCGTTATCTTTCCACCCGTAGACAGATGGGCAATCGGAAATTGCAAATTCAGTCGTACTGGATTTATTGAAGTCTTACATCTCGGATTAGAAGACTCAATGGGAAAAGTATTTGCCTTTGGTGGAATTTGACTACAATAACACGATTCACACTTTGACGGGGAAGGTGCCATTTGAGATTATTGAAGGTGCTACGAAGGTTCCACCCTTCCTAAGCACGAAAGATAAGATTTTTGAAGCCGACGAGTACACATGAGACTTAGACACTGCTTTTGCCAAGGTTCGGGAGGCTTTGCAGAAATCTCAAGAAAGACACAAAAAGGCAGTAGATCAACATCGTTGCGATTTGAAACTAAAGGAGAACGATTGGGTGCTCTTACGTTTTGAGAAGGCACGTGTGAGAAAGGAAAAGGGAAAGGAGCGGCTTTTTCCAAAGCTTAGCATGAGATACTATGGACCTTTCCAGATTTCCGAAAAGATAAATGATGTCTCCTTTCGATTGAAGCCGCCTGATACTTGGAGGATTCACAATGCTTTTCATGTGAGTCTCCTGAAGCCTTTTAAAGGCGATGTGCCCGATGATGGGGAGCATGATGAGTAACCCGAAGTGGAGGAAAACGAGGAGATACTCGTTCCAGAACAGATTTTGGCACATAAAGATAGAAAGGTAAAAGATACAATGATAAGGCGGTTCTTTGTTAAATTCAAGAACTATCCTGCATTGGATGCGAAGTGGATGGAGCAGGAGGACCTTGCAGATACTCCTCAGGTTGTGAAGCTTTACCTTGAAGCATTTGGTTTAGCATAGTCTTTTAGATTGAACCTCGAAGTCAGCTGGGCGGAAATTGGTGCAGTGGGTATGCACAAGAGGGGAGTCGCTCCACTCCTTTGTCAACAGATTGCCCCGATTTTGATACTAAAGTCATTGATGAGTTTCAGGGATATTGTGAGCTGACATGACAGTATTCTGCTGTATGACATTATGGACTGGAATTTCCCATAATATGATATTGATTTGTTCTTGACTTGTCTAAGTGCAGGAACTGATAGACGAAATGACTGCAGCATTTCAGTCTAAAACATCTCGATAGACGTGATTGCAATAAGGATTAGTTAATCGGGCATCTATGAGGTCCTGACTGGATCTAGATGCGATTGCTAAATAGTTGCCGATTATTCATGGTCTGAGAGCCGAATGAATTTTTGAATGTGATTTGTCATGTGATGTCAAGTGATGTCCTGTGATGTGACTGTCGATGAGTACATGTGCTAGATGTGTGTTCCTAGTGCGTCGGTACTAACAGTCAGTGTCTGCTAAGATAGTTTATGGCCTCTGTCTGTTTTGCAGGCGTAATCGAGGGCGATTACAATGCTTTCAAGAGGGGGGGGGGTATGTCACAAATTGGTGACGTGGCATGGTGACACAGCAGATACACACACTCTCTGGCAGGCAGGCGTGGAAAAAGGCGGAAGAAATGTTGATGTGGCAGTACGGCTCTAACAAACTGCTGACGTGTCAAAGCCTAAAGAATGGAGCCAACTTACAGATGCCGACTGAGGGGCCTAAACCCTAAGAAGAACAAGTAACAGAAGGAGTCCTACCAACTTATGGGGACCCTGTTCAATGGGGCCCCTAGTGACATAAAGGATTCAAATAAAGTAGGACCCGTACACACACACAAATTGATGACATGGCAGATTTTTCGAAAATTGCGCTGTCATGATGACGTGGCAAGCTGGACGGATTTCCGCGTTTTGCGTTGGTTGATGATGTGGCAGGCTGTACGGATATCGGTGATTTATGTTGGCAGCTCTTGGCATTGCTTTTGGACTAGAAACTTTTGAGTTTTAAAAGCTTTTCACTGTAACTGCTTTTCAGGCCAAGGGCCTTTAAATGTGAGGTTAGGACTCATTCTCTGGCATGCTTCCTGGAGAAGGCTTGTACTATGTTGATGCAATATATAGAAATACCGAAAGGGGCGCCAAGGTTTGGGGCCAATACTCTCTTGGGTGGAATTCCGTCACTCTGTGTCGCGTGTCGTCTCTCTCTCTCAGTTCAATTGTTATTGAAGTGCTCAAAGTTTGTTCAGTCTGTTCTTTTCTATTGGCACGTGGTGCCCGTCTTGTGACAGTCGTATCAGAGCATCAGGCGTGGGAAAGCATACCGGTCCTACAAAAGAGCAGACTGAGCTATTGGATTTTTATTTGAGGTATCTTCGGCCCGGGTCCTACAAAAGAGCAGACTGAGCTATTGGATTTTTCTTTGAGGTATCTTCGGCTTCTAACCCGGACTTATTAGCCACTCCCACCCTTACTTCATCGCGCATTGGGTGCGATCCCGTCTTCACTGCTCATGTCTTACAGGGCATAAGCCAATTAAGATCACTTGTAAGAGAAAAATCCGGATTTGTTTCAAGTCGCTATTTTTCTTAGAGGCACTGCCATGCAGATGTTGATAGCTACCAAGCAACATACTCCAAGTACTTGGCACAAGAAAATTTTTGCCCGAAATTATATGGTTTTTGACATCTTCCTTCGGAGTGCAACTTCTGGCAGAGTCGGGTATCCTGAAATGCTTGCCATGGAAACCCTAGCAGATTATAACTTGAAGTTTCTCGAAAGCCTATTCAACTTGCCATGTCATCAGCCCTTGCCATTTTGGGCATCCTGCTTTATTTTTATAAGTATTAGGCCCTTCAACCGGGGTACCATAAGTTGGTTCTATAATTTGGTGGCTCTTCTGTCCTTTAAGCCATGCCACGTCGTCACTTGTGACAAAAAGCCAAAGAGTTCCAAAGCGGCGGAGCAAGGAAAGAAAGCCAAGACAAAAGCAACATTGTTACCGGATTTTGTGGGGACCGACCTGAAACAAATGGATGAAAGTACGGATCTCTATAGAGCGTGGAGCAAAGTACAAGATCAAGAAGCCCTCATCTTCTTTGATCGGAGGAGTCAAGGCCAACTTCCTCTCGACTGAATTGACGGCTCGACTTGGAATTACGCTAGAAGAAGAAATGGGACCACTGGCCGAGGCAGTTCTAGCGATACTAGGGCGGGATGTTGCCATTACACTTGTCATAGGCAAACTTCGTTTGCATTGTCAAGGGTATCTAGGGCACGAGGACTTTTACATCATGGCTTTGGAAGGGTGTGATGTCCTTTTGGGAACCCCCTGGTTCCATAAGAACAAGGTAGTTAGGTACGTAGCGTTCGTTACTGTCATGTGACACATCCAACCCTATGTGTCCGTGGACAAGCTACAGCATGATCAGGGTTCAGTCAGTCCAGTCAGTCTAGATTTAGAAGTGATCTGGCACTTTTGTGAGTCTATTCGTAGACCGTGCATGCCCAGTCACTTAGTGTAGATGCATATCCTCTGATTTCACACAGCATGATCATCAATATTCCCATCAGAATCCATCAGATTCCATCAGGGGAATTTTCCAGTGCATTTAGCCTATTTTACCTATTTTTGGCTTTTTTCACTTATTAATTTAAGTGACTTTCTGAAACCGGCCTATTCAATCCAAAAAGGGCGGTAGACTTTACTTCAAACCTTGATTTAGCTTTCACCCATTATTAGTCGTCTATTATACCTGCGCTATAGTGACACAAGAGAGGGGAATGGGATACAGATGCTAGAATGCACCTGTATGAGAAGACCGACACGAGATTGGCCCCTAACTTAGGCGCCCCTTTCGGTATTTCTTTATTCTTTAAAAGAGGGAATAAATGCTGTGGAGCCCTACAAGCTGCCCCGCACAAACTTGGCTGAATTTCAACTGTTCCGGCCTGATTTCGGCAGCATAACTGTACTAGGACCCTTCACAGTCAGTATTCCCACGCATTGAATGACTTTCCCGACGCATACGGGCACTTTGCAAAACCTGGCGAGAATCTGCAGCACGCTGAATTCTCTGTTTTCAGCCCTGAAAATGCGCCAGATCACCTGTACAGCGGTCCCCTTGCGTCCCCGAACTTCCTGGGGGTATTAGGGTCCGTTTAGGGCCAGAACCCTAAACCTGCAAAAATACACAGCAGGCTGTAATTTACTGTTTCGGGCTCCGTTTCGCGTGCCGGTCGCATCCGTAGCAAGTCCACGAGCTCCCGCACCTGTAGGGCTACTTGCCCTTTGAATCGGACGAGATTTCTGGCGTGAAACCTCTCCGAATTCACCTGTACCTACGGGGGGATTAGCCGCTAGCTAATCCAGTACCTGTGCAAGAGGCTCTTGCCTCGGCAATCGCGCATGAACCCACACAACTGTACATTGGTCAAATAAAGAGCCCACTAGAGGGGCATAACATACTGCCAAAGGGGAGAGAGAGGGCAGTGCGTAGCGTGCAGGGCATCACTCCTGGCACCGCATTGTGCATAAGAGGGAAAGCAAGCACTCCATAGCTCTTAACCTGTGACAAATCTGAAAATGAGGCTCTCCCCCTCCTAAATTCAGCGCCACTTCTTGTTGCATGAGGCAAGTGCACCAGAAGGTGCCACTTGGCACATTTACAAGCATTTTCCCGTTTCGGGGTTGCCGCCTAAAAATCTCCCAACCGGCTGCCCAGTTGACTTCACGGCAGAGTAAGAAAATGTTCCCCTTGTCATTCCGGAGGTAATGACGCCAACACATTTTCAAGTCCCAAAATAGTAGTTCCCTAAATTTTAGGAGATGCTGCCATTGTATCTTTCTAGGTCATCCGACCCCCTTTGTACACTGCAACCACACCCAAAACTGAAATGTAGCCTCTGTAGCAAAGGATTCCACTTTGGCTAGTCAATGACCCCACTTTGGCTAACCATAGTCTTTGTCCAACCTTAGTGCTCTCTTGCCCTCAAGCCTGGACTCCCTCTGGACAGTTTCACACTAGCTATGCAATGCAGGGCAGTTAGATTTCCCGAGGGGTGTTTCCAAAAAGTGAAAGTAAATAGATAATAAGAAAGAAATCAACAAAAAGGATAGATAGTAGTCACACGCTGGTGACACTTTCCAACAAAAGTAGGTAGGGCAATTTTGCTAAGTTTGTATATAAGCAAACTAGAGCTAGCACTATTTGGCCGTTTTTGCATCCCTGGCGTTTTTGCATGACCCAGCGTTAGCAGTTTGCAACGTTTTCAGCCACAGCAGCCTAGCGTTTTCAGCCATGAAGAGTCAGCAAGATTCAGCCCTCGAAGAGTAGCAGATTCAGCCCCGGTAAGACCATCAGTTTTCAGCCTTGAAGATCATCAGTTTTCAGCCCTAAACCTGCAGATTTTCAGCATCAAAGAACCACCGAAAACAGCCCCCAAATCAGCGTTTTTGGACTAGTCACAGATTTCAGCCAATAGCGTTTTTGGACAGCAGTAGAAAGATTGCAGATTTCAGCCCTTAGGTCGACTTCGTCATCCCCGTCGTCGTCGTCAACATAGCCTAGACTTGCATGAGTCTCATGCATTCACATTGTACCAGATTATGCAATCATAAGTAGACCACTCTCGCCGACGAGAGTGGGGCCTTCAGAGGAGGGTTTTACAACGTCTCTTGTGTCGTATCTCTCTTCTCTCTCTATCTCTCAGTCTCATACACTTGCACGCACAGTGTCCATTCACTTTGTTTGTGACCATAGCATTCTCTCATTAAAACGGAAGGCTCTACCTTTCATAAGAACAAAAGGAACCTTGAGCACAGTTCGGAGCACTCATCTTGAGCAAAGCGCAAACATTCATTTCGTTGCAACTAACATTGGTATCAGAGCTTTGGCAGTGTTCTGTATCACTCAAGGAAAGAACCACAAGAATCACAAGATTTTTTTTTTTGCTTGTTGCGATCGCACGAACCCAAGTTCGCTTGGGCGTGTCGATTCCTAATTGTGTTTTTGAAGAGTGACAGGAATACCAGGAAAGAAGGGCTTGTCCAGCCTCCCCTTGTGTCTCTTTTCACTCATTGAGAGCGGACCGTGCACTTCGCGGCCAGCCAATCGACGTGAGGTGGGAAAAAGCAACCTTGGTGTGAGCGCAAGGCCGCCAAGGGGTGCGCCCACGGAAAGGAGTAGAACTCGGGTGAAGAGAAGATCCTTCTCAAACACGGTTTGCAAGCGAAAGAAAACCTCAAGAACCTCAAGAACCAAGACCCATGAGAACCCAAGTTCCTCGTGAACTTAAGAACCCAAGACCACAAGAACCCACAAGAACCCACGACTTGAGAATGGTCATCACTCGAAGCGGAATGGATACTTCGCTGGGAGGTGATGAGCATGAGAGAGGCGAAGAAGAATTTTCCCCACCAGGAGGTTTTTCCGACCCTCCTCCTTCCCCATCTACGTCAAGGATTGCACTAACTCTTATGGAGGAGTTGAAGCAGTTGTTTCTTGAAGGAAGTTAGAACGCGAAGCAAGCCATGAGAAGCACCCCCAAGACCACCCAGAACCTCATCATTTTCCCCCTTTTTGACAACAGATAGAAGAAGACCGAATTCAGTCCTAAAGTCATCATCGTCGTCATCGACATAGCCTCATTTGCATTAGTCCATGCATCATCATTGTACACCTTTGTGCAATCAAAGTAGACCACTCTCGCTGACGAGAGTGGGGCCTTCAGAGGAGGGTTTTACAACCTCTCGGGTATCGTATCTTCTTTCTCTCCTTCTCTCAATCTCATCCACTTGCATGCACAATATCCACTCACTTTGTTCGTGATCATAACACTCTCCATAAAGACGGAAGGCTCTCTCCTTCCCTAAGAACTAAAAGGAACCTTGAGCAATAAAGATCACTAATCTTGAGAAAGTACAACATTCATTCCGTTGCACCTTACATTGGTATCAGAGCTTTGGAAGTGTTCTGCATTACTCAAGGGAAGAACCACAAGATTTTTTTTTGCTTGTTGCGGTCGCAAGAACCCAAGTTTACTTGGGCGTGGCGATTCCTAATCGTGTTTTGTTGAAGAGTGACAGGAATCCCAAGAAAGAAGGGCTTGTCCAGCCTCCCCTTGTGTCTCTTTTCACTCATTGAGAGCGGACCGTGCACTTAACGGCCGACCATTCGACGTGAGGTGGGAAAAAGCAACCTTGGTGTGAGCGCAAGGCCGCTAAGGGGTGCCTGCAGAAAGGAGTAGAACTCGGGTGAAGAGAAGATCCTTCTCAAACACGGTTTGCAAGCGAAAGAAAACTTCAAGAACCTCAAGAACCCAAGACTCCCAAGAATCCAAGTTCCTCGTGAACTTAAGAACCAAGACCCCCAAGAACCCAAGTTCCTCGTGAACTTAAGAACCCAAGAACCCACAAGAACCCACGACTTCAGAATGGTCATCACTCGAAGCGGAATGGATACTTCGCTTGGAGGTGATCAGCATGAGAGAGGCGAAGAAGAATTTTTCCCACCAGGAGGTTTTTCCGACCCTCCCACGTCACCATCTACGACAAGGATTGCGCTAATTCCTATGGAGGAGTTGGACCAAGAAAGAGAAGCAGAAAGAAAAGCCTACGAAGAAGACATGGCAGCCATAGAGCGCCGGTACCAAGAAAGAATGGCAGCCACAGCGCGTGAGAGCGAGCAAGCACGTTTGGAAGCCAAAGCAAGACAAACAGAATTTGATCGTGAGAACAAAGCAATACAAGAACAAAGCGACCGACAAAACAAAGAGTTTTGGCGACTCTATTCTCAAGTTCAGGCACAGATGTAGGAGATTTGTGGAAAGGATACTCTCTCAGTCTCTTCTTCTCCAGAGCATGACACACAAGATTTGCATGATTGTGTGAAGCATGATGATGAATTGAATGACAATGATTTGCATGATGATTTGAATGATAAGCATGATGATTTGGATGACAACGATAAGCATGATGATTTGCATGATCAAGGTGTGATTTCTCACAAGCATGATGAGTTGCATGAAGATGATGTGATTGTTCACAAAGATGATGTGTTAGTGAATGCTTTTTCTAGCGAAGCTAACCTCGTTGTAGATTCGATCAATCATGAGGAACCGATCTTGGCTTTCGAGTCGAGGTCCGAAGAACCCCCACAGGACGATTCGATCATTCAGGAAGAAGCGATCTTGGCTCTCGAGCCTAGGTCCAAAGAACCCTGACAAGAAGTATTATGTGTTCGCATGATTAATACGCACGCATTGTTCGAATGTTTCATTCGTGGTCGTTTCCTGTATTTTAGTCAGCATCGCTATGTGATCCCTTTTCCTAGGCATGACATATTGTATGTTGAGCACGTTTCTCTCATGGATGAGCACGAATGTATGCGCATTTTTCATGAAAAGCTGAAAAGTATGTATGTAAGGAAGTCACATTCCATGTCTCTTCCTTGGCATGACACAATTTCCGAACGAGCACATGAAAGTATGAGCATTAAGCATGGGCATTTCCGTTGTGAATTGCCACAATTGATTGATTTAGATTCGATCTCATTGTTTGCATGTGTTTGATGAACGGTTTATCACTCCGTCTCTATGTTTATCTACATTGCATACACAGTCTTTAGCGTAGACACGATTTTTTTCCTTCACTTTACATGGAATGGGTATGTTCATGGTTTTGTGTTGGAGATGGTTTCAGGAATTTTCAGCCATGGAGATTCTTGAAGAAGAAGGAAGCACGACTCTAGACGCAGTTGAAGCATCGAAGGAGCTACAGAAGAATTTGTGTCGCTTTCGGCGCGGCCCAAAGAAGCAAGCGTTGCAGACCTTTATGAAGTTCAAGTACCGCACGACCCACACATCAGAGAGGGCCGACGAAGAGTCCCTTCCAGGATTCTAGATACTATTGGCGATCTCCCTCGATGCCATACAGTTCGGTACCAGTACCTCACTTTGAAAAGGAGGGGATGTCACGTGACACATCCCAACCCTATGTGTCCGTGGACAAGCTACACCACAGCAGGGTTAAGTCAGTCCAGTCAGTCTAGATTTAGCAGTGATCTGGCACTTTTGTGAGTCTATTCGTAGACCGTGCATGCCCAGTCACTTAGCATAGATGCATATCCTCCGGTTGCACACAGCATGATCATCAGTATTCCCTTCAAAATCCAACAGATTCAATCAGGGGAATTTTCCAGTGCATTTAGCCTATTTTTGGTTATTTTCACTTATTATTTTTAAGTGACTTTCCAACAAAAGTAGGTAGGGCAATTTTGCTAAGTTAATATATAAGCAAACCCAAGTTAGTACTTTCTGGCAGAAGAGGCAGCAAGAGCTTCCCGCTCAACAGGCAACTTCTCAGCAGTACCCCCCTCCTCAGCACCCCTAGCGTTTTTCAGCATTAGATCAAGCCTCCCATCCCTTGGCGTTTCCTTCAGGCAGCCCAAAGCCCAGCGTTTTTGGATCACAAAGACTCAGCAGAAATCAGCGTTTTTGTACTTCAAATCTCAGCTTTTTTACTTGATGCTTTCAGCCTTGTAAAACGCAGCCATACAGGGTCAAGTAGCAGGTCAAATCAGCCTTAAAACGCAGCTCTGCCCTGCAAATATCCAGCGTTTTCAGCCCTCGACCTCAGCCCCAAAAACGCAGGTTGATCAGTGCAATACCCCATCGTTTTTGTCAGTTATACGAGCCTCTTCAAATCAGCGAATTTTAGCCATAACCACAGCAGTAAAACAGAGATTTTCAGCCATGAGAAGCACCCCCAAGACCACCCAGAACCTCAGCATTTTCCCCCTTTTTGACAACAGATAGAAGAAGACCGAATTCAGCCCTAAAGTCATCATCGTCGTCATCGACATAGCCCCATTTGCATCAGTCCATGCATCATCATTGTACACCTTTGTGCAATCAAAGTAGACCACTCTCGCCGACGAGAGTGGGACCTTCAGAGGAGGGTTTTACAACCTCTCGGGTGTCGTATCTCCTTTCTCTCCTTCTCTCAGTCTCATCCACTTGCACACACAATATCCACTCACTTTCTTCGTGATCATAGCACTCTCCATAAAGATGGAAGGCTCTCTCCTTCCCTAAGAACTAAAAGAACTAATCTTGAGAAAATACAACATTCATTCCTCTGCACCTTACAATAATTTTGCTAAGTTTGTATATAAGCAAACTAGAGCTAGCACTATTTGGCAGAAGAGGCAACAGGAGCCAAGCTCAGCAGGCAACTTCTCCAACAAGACCTTGGTGGATTCCCGCCAAGCAAGACCCATCACTAGCATTTTCTCCATCAACAGATCCTCGCCGCAACCTTACCACAGCCTGGCGTTTTTGCATCAGGGCACCCTGCCAAGGAACCCCATCCTCTAGCGTTTTTGCAGAGAAGCCAGCAGCTAGCGTTTTTGCATCCCTGGCGTTTTTGCATGACCCAGCGTTAGCAGTTTGCAACGTTTTCAGCCACAGCAACCTAGCGTTTTCAGCCATGAAGAGTCAGCAAGATTCAGCCCTCGAAGAGTAGCAGATTCAGCCCCGGTAAGACCATCAGTTTTCAGCCTTGAAGATCATCAGTTTTCAGCCCTAAACCTGCAGATTTTCAGCGTCAAAGAACCACCGAAAACAAGCCCCAAATCAGCGTTTTTGGACTAGTCACAAATTTCACCCCATAGCGTCTTTGGACAGCAATAGAAAGATTGCATATTTCAGCCCTTAGGTCGACTTCGTCATCCCCGTCGTCGTCGTCAACATAGCCTAGACTTGCATCAGTCTCATGCATTCCCATTGTACCAGATTGTGCAATCATAAGTAGACCACTCTCGCTGACGAGAGTGGGGCCTTCGGAGGAGAGTTTTACAACGTCTCTAGTGTCGTATCTCTCTGCTCTCTCTATCTCTCAGTCTCATACACTTGCATGCAGAGTGTCCATTCACTTTGTTTGTGACCATAGCATTCTCTCATTAAGAACGGAAGGCTCTACCTTTCATAAGAACAAAAGGAACCTTGAGCACAGTTCGGAGCACTCATCTTGAGCAAAGTGCAAACATTCATTCCGTTGCACCTAACAGTTACAAATTCAAAAATTCGTACTTCTTTTCACAAAGCCTAAAACTGAGAGTACTTCATACATTTACTTATGCATTCACCAAGACTTCAAATAAAGATTAGCAAATCAACAATAGACCATTACAAATGCCAAAAACTAGAGTCCACAACTCTAACCGAACAATGAAAACACAAAGCTGACCAATGTCTACAACCAAACAGCGTCAAATGTCTGATGTAACGGTCTCATAAAACTTAGAGCATAAAAAAAAGCATAATGATAATCCAAGACTAAAGTCTAAAGTCTCGACTCTAATAAGTACTGCAAACCGCACACTGCATTCAAAGCTAATCATCATCATCAGAGGACGATGAAGATGATGATGAGGACATCTCTCCCTCTGTGAGAACATTGCCCTTATTATCATACTCTGGCCTCGTAAATCTTGGGTCCTCTGTCGGGCTCATGTGGATCATCCTACTCCAAAGTCTCGATGAGAGGAACAGTCGGGTTTGCCCGAACCCAAGGCTTCCGCACTGGAAGCTTCCCAATCTGAATGCTCTCTCGTCCCATCCTCTCAGGATTTGTAGCCTCCTGTTGGAGAGGGATGCTCAAGGTCGAAGGGCGTGACCTGCTGACTTGCCTATCCACACTCTCCAACTCTCTATGAAGCTCTTGAAGTATCTCCTCTTGCTCGTCTCTGATACGAGTATCTATCTCTTCTGATGTAGGGTCTGGAACCATCTTCACCTTCGTAGGCTCCCTGCACCAACATTGACCAAATTCCATTAAAATTAAAGACACTTCAAGTAACTTAACCTAGTCTATCTACGAGCGTTTAGTGGAGTGTAGCATGGAACAAACCTGCTTGGGATTTCCCAAAGCATGGAAAGAGCGCAATGGCCTCATGTTCGCTCGGCAATACACCAGCTTTTCTAGCTGGGTTGTGCTCAAGGGGTTCTTGATCTTCGTGTGCACCAAGGAGTATGCACTTCAATTGTGCTCACACGCACTAACTGAACAATCCTGATGACAATGTACATAGAGGTGCAAATTTTTAGAGGGCAAAATTGCATGAGGTCAACATTTAGGCACAATTTACAAACAAGCTACAACTTGAGTACCTGAGAGAGAATACGTAGAGCTAGCTTGCAGTGCTGTGGAAGAGCTTGTCTTCCATACTTTTGCCACCAACTGAGGGGAAGCTTGGTAGCCTCGGGTCTCACTACAACACTCCTCAAGAAAGTAGGGCCCAAGTTGTTCATGAAGCTGGACATCTCCCCATCTATGACCAGCTGCTCATCGTCGCTGAACATGAGATTGAATGAGATTGAGGTACTCTAAACGAAGGGTCAGCAAGGGCATGTCTCCAAAAAGCTCTGGCTTCTTGTAGAAGGGATGGAGTATGGCTGCCATCCCATGAATGGACGAGGCATACACTGAGATTGACAATAGCCAGAATGTCATTCCGTCTGTAAGTTCAAAAAAAACAATCATTCAATCTGAGATTGCCCATCATTCTAAAAAAAATCAGCAGCCTATTGATCCTTATGGCTCCAGAGATATTATCCTGTACGTCTCAATGTGTTCTCTCATCTGCATGAAGAAGTGAAATACGAGACCAAGGGTGGATCCCTCCATATCTCTCATGCGTAAGAGAACAAAGAGTGGTTGAAGAGCCACAGCGAAGCTATGCACCTCTGTCTAGAAGGCTTCATCTAGAATCTTCTCTGAATGGCCTTGGTAGGCTCCTCTTTGGCATGGCACATTAGATGCCACTTTGGATCCACAACCGTCTACAAAAGTGCGTCCGCCAACCTATACAGTCTCTGAAGAATAAGGTACATGTATGCAAACCTGGTCTTCGAGGGCTGCACGATATCCAATGTACTGTGACTCTTGAAGATGGCTAGAGCTTTGATGCTTCTTGCGGGAAAAAGCGGTCATCCTCTTTGGGTCAGACACAATAGGCTGAACCCAGAGCAATTTTCCTATATCCTCCATGAGCAAGTCTAGGCAATGTGCAACACATGGAGTCCACACAATGCGAGGTAACTCCCTCTCTACCATCTCACCCATGGCCTTGCAGTTGCTAGCATTATCTGTAACAACTTGCAAGTAGCCAAACAATGTAAAGTTACAAATTTTTTATTAATGTAGACTCGTAGAGACACAAGAGGTGGTTCTCTTGAAATAGTAGAGATTGAAATATGAACACAAGGAGAAGTGTTGGGGAGATTGACTTTACCTGGACCGCATTCTCCTTTCCCACCTCAAGAATGGCCCGAGAATGTGTTTGTAGATGAACTCTACTGTGATATTCTCAACTACCTTTCATGCATCTACGTCTCTTAAAAAATACGTACCAAGGCAAGATGACACCAAAATGTTGATATGTGGCACGTACATCTTTGCATCCATCAGAATTGATAGAACACCCAAAAGTTTGCCACCCAGCTTATACTAGGGTGATTGTTCTGTCAATGATTGCTTTTTGCTCATCTAGCATACTTGTACGCATCTTATTATAATCCAAGCCAATCCACGACTCTGTGGGGCCAACCTGTGCAATGGCTCTGACCATCCTCTTCCATTGATCTGTTCGAAGCACATTGAACGCAATATTGCACTCTACAAGAGTGCAAGCAATCTCCATCTTTGTTATCTTCTGTCTCTCTTTCACCCAAGATTGAGAGTTCACGCGTGAAGGCAACGTGGTCTGCCTCGGTGCATTGGTGGGAGTTGTAGACTGGTCTACTCTTCTCCTCATCATGCCTTGATACACGAGCTCTTTTCCTACTAGTGCCGGCACAGGAGGGCACAATAGTCTTGAGAGCCAGAAGCCATCCCTCCATCTCCAAGAATGTCACCAAGGTCCCCAAGTAATGCATCTTGCAAGGCATCCTGTGAAATTGAAAACCGCCTCGGAGGTGCACTGGATGCCGCCGAGAAGTGCTCTTGAATTATTTCTTCCCTGATTTGAGATCTTCTCCAGCCATGGCAATGATCTGTAGTACCTATCTCTGTAAGATGCTTGAGAACACGAGCAACATAACCGCGAAACGCATTTCAGCAGGCCCGAAACACGAAACGGGTGAAACGGCCGAAACGTTTCACTTACAGTGTGAAACGCCTAAAAGAAAATTCTTCTTAGAGAATTTGGCCTTAAAAAAGTTATTTATTTATCATGTATATGCTATTTCAAGGTTAACATAGCATGTGTCTCTATTCCCT
Source organism: Adiantum capillus-veneris (assembly GCF_014529385.1). Classification (NCBI taxonomy): domain Eukaryota; kingdom Viridiplantae; phylum Streptophyta; class Polypodiopsida; order Polypodiales; family Pteridaceae; genus Adiantum; species Adiantum capillus-veneris. Next base: position 174,643,855 of record NC_140931.1, on the reverse strand, counting down.
ACACTGTGAACACCTATTTTGTCTATACACAAAATTGGCGTTTCGGTCAGACGTTTCAGTGAGGCCTTAGCCTAGGGTGAAAGGTTTCGGGGTGAAACGCCCACGTTTCGGGCCTTATCATTTTGCGGTTACACGAGCAATAGTACTAGTCTTGCCGTCCCCACAATACTTGCACTGCCACTGACAAGTACCTGACCCTTGTTGACCCCGCGTAGTCACTACATTGACCACATGGGTGTGCGTGTCCCACACTGGGTCGGGTTTGCGAGGCATTCTCCTAGATGTCCAAGAAGTACATGCAAGAACAGTATCTTACTATCTGCAACCCCTTCAATCTACAATAGTGCACATTGCACCCCCTTCACACTGCAACCCACACAAATTTGCCTCTTTGAGTCTCCGCACAGGAGCTATCTGCAAGAACAGTGCACACAGTACCTGCAGGAACAATATCTGCAACATCTTCAATCTGCAATAGTGCACATTGCATCCCCTTCACATTGCAACCCACCCAAATTTGCCTCTCTAAGTCTTTGCACAGTACCTGCAGGAACAATATCTGCAACATCTTCAATGTGCAGTAGTGCACATTGCATCCCCTTCACACTGCAACCCACCCAAATTCGCCTCTTTAAGTCTCCGCACAGGAGCTTCATGCAAGGGTCAAAATCAATCGTCACTCAACCACTGCAAATGAATTTCGAAAAGAGGCCGTGCTTAAATAGGGCACGATTTAAAAAAGAAAAACCATCCGTACAGATCCGTACTGCATGGCTGCATTGTATGGCCATACTGTATGGATAGGACCCGTCCAACGTACGGATGCAACCTTACATAAGAATGGCGCTGTGGTCGACTACAGGGCAACAAAAGCGACGTTGAAAAATGAGAAGGGTAGAGAAATAATTCTTGATATAAAATTAAGGGCAAGTCCGTCCCACTTGTATCGGCCTCGATTGTTTCGAAATTAATGAAATCCAGTCTGTTTGTTACTCCATCTACTTGAATGAGTTAGATGACTATAAAACATCAAGTTTGTCTGACCTTGAGAAGGAACGACACGATTTTCTGTAAGCTCAAGCCGATTGTTTCTCTAAAGACTTATCGAGAAAGCCACCTCCTCAACGACTTGAAGCTCACACTATTAATTTGATTCCTGGCAGCTTAAGAAGGATGGATCTTCGAGAATGTGCATTGACTACAGAGCTCTCAACAAAATCACCATCAAGAACATGTTTCCAATACCCAGGATTGATGATATATTGGACAGGCTACAGAGTTCTACTTGTTTTAGCAGAATTGACCTGAAAAGTGGCTATCACTAGATCAAGATCGCTCTTGGAAATGTATACAAGACCGCGTTGAGAACGTTCTTTGAATTGTACAAGGATTTGGCCTTTCGGACTCATGAATGCTCTTGTAGCGTTCAATAGGATAATGGACAAGATTTTTGGAGAGTACCGGTCATTCGTAGGCACCTTTTTCGACGACGTCATCATATTCTCCAAGAGTGAGGCAAAGCACAGACACCATGTGCTACATGTTTTCCAGGCACCATGGCAAGATCGACTGGTGGTAAATGGGAAAAAGAGAGTTTTTCTTGCCAGAGATGCACTTTTTAGGACACATTGTTTTTGTAGAAGGTGTAAAGATGGATTGCCCAAGGTTGAAATTATTAGAGATTGACCAGATTTGAAGAAAGTACATAAAGAAAGGAAACTGTCAGAAATAACTTCGTCTGCAGAAATAAGTTGCTCATTTATATCCTTGACACCAACAAGGAAAGTGTCCATTTCATCTTTCTCGTGCATAATCTTCGACTCTAGCTCTTTACGCAGCAATGCAATTTTAGCCTCATTGCGACTTGCATAAAGACCAGCCAGAATATTCCAAGCCTGTTTTGCAAATTTTGTAGAACGAATGTGAGGAGTAATAGTGCGCTTCACACACAATGCTATCGATGCATGAGCTTGTGCATCTCTTACATCCCAACGAGCTTGCTCAGCCGTAGGCAAAACAATTCTAACAGCAGCAATCCTTGCAACAAAACGTGCAGCATCCTCAACATCGACCGTATCCACAGAACCAGGACGTACATCAATGCCCTGCACAATATTCCAGACGCCCTTTGGCATAAGGACATGTTGCATCATGTAAGCCCACTTAGGATAATTGTCCCCATCCAATCTGTCCTCAGCAACAAACATCTTGAACACATCTGTATTGTTGTTAGCCATGGCGAATGCCTGCACTTGATGTGAAAACTGCGCGAAAAGAGGAGAAACAAAGCGGGAACAACACGTGCTACTGTAAGGGACTTGTTATGCAGAAAACGGCACTGACAAAAATTCTGCACCAAAAAGGAAATCACTTGCGCAGTACTGCCTGTAGTGGAAACGGAGGCCGAAATGAGCTGAAATGAAAATTTTGAGCAGACCAAGCTCTATGAGCTTGCCCGAAGTATTTGCCAACCTGTTGACACTCGCCAAAGGTCACAGAAATCGGAGAAAGTAAGCGTGCGTGTGCTGGAGCTGCTTGCGACTTAGCCCGAGAGACGCAACTTGCTGTGATACCAATTGTTGGAAATAGGGCTGCAGGGAAACGCACACAACTTGGAGAAGATGAAGGAAGCTCAAGGCACACAACAGAGAGTGTATTACTTAGTGTGCAATGGAAAGATAGACAGCCCTAGAGTGATGGGCGTATATACAATGCACGGGGGAAAAAACCTCCTAGTGAGGAAAAAAAGGCCGCGACGGTCCTAAGTGCGTTCACACACCACTACCACATGTATATGGTAACAACCACCCTTTGTACTCCATCTTTGAAATCCTTATTTACCTCGCTGGGCTCCATGTCATCAAACATTGTTGGCCTCAAAATGTGGCTCCGTTTCCACCCAAAAGACTTACCAAAAGTCGGAGGAAATCCATCATCTTCCTCATCCTCCTCCTCGCCGCCGTCATCTTCATCATCCTCCGGATAATCATAGCGCCCTTTGCGTTTGTGAGGCACGGCTCTCGTCTTCCGCTGTCTTAGAATCTCTCCATCCTTTTCCGTGTCGCCCAAGTCGTTCTCACTGAAGTCGATTACATCTGTATGGGGTTTCCCAAAGGCACCCTTTCGAAACCCCGAGAACTGAATGCATCGGGACGAGCATCCCTGGCCGCCATGTTGGAAAAGCAAATTTTTTTCCTAAAATACGTGGAAAAGATTTCGACTCACGGCACGAGTGAATCGGAAGGTTGCCCAAACTGTCCAATTGTTGGTACACGTGGCATTGGATCTCTCTTTGTAAATCCTCTAGAATGATGGAAGAGTTTGACCCTTGTTTGTAGAGGACGTCGGCTTTGTCTTTGCTTTGACTTTCGTTGGCATCCTGGATTTAGGGTTCTATATATTTATTCTACCACTTCTTGTACACTCTAGTCATTGGCCGAGTCCGTATGTGCTTGGTGTAGAGAGGATTGTTGGCAAAAGCAAGAAGTCGATCCATATAAATCTGAACCTCTCATTGTCGTTGTCGGTTGGCACGAGCAGGATCTATCTCTGGGTCAGGTTCCAAATTGGGAACATGCCCTGCAGGTGCCTCGGGCCGAGCATCCTCTCGCTCAACCTCTTCATCCTAGGCCCATTCATAAAGGGGTCATGCCCAAAAGAAAAAGTAATGAAAATCAAGCCCAAAAGCTCCAGTATTTCAAAAAGTCAATGCTTGCAATAACTGTGCCAGAAAGCAGGTGCCATTTCAGCACCGTACAGCTGCTCGCTTTTCTCGTGGCTAATCCTGATTTGTTTTCGGCTGTGACTCGCAACGCGAATCCTGGCACTATACAGTGCTCTGTCCAGTTGGTTGGTCATGCCCCATCATCAGTTTGTGACACAGCAGATACTTGATGAGATTTTGATAATGTTGGAGCATCATGCTGTGCTGGGGATAGGAACTATTTTCAATAAAAGTGAGCCCTATGTACACACCTCTCAAAGATACTACACGGTAATACTCTCATGGACATATATGCCAAGTGTGGTGGTCTTTGCTGGACCTGAAGTGTCCTAGAAAAGCTTTAGTCATCTCCTTATGGATCGCTCTGATAGGAGGATATGCTCAGAGTGGGCAATCCAACAAGCTTTGGTCTGCTTTGGACAGATGCAGTGAGAGATCATCTGTCCAACTAAAGTGACCTATGTGTGCATCCTAAATGCCTGTGTTGATGAGTGTTTGCCGCAGGGGTTGTTGGAGCATCATCTTGTGCCGGGTAATGCTCTCATGAGTAGCTATGCCAGCTGTGGTGTTCTTTACCGGGTAGAAATGTTCTAGCAAGGCTGACAACGTTGACTCCTGGGATGCTCAAATAATACCACCAGGCAAGGCCAACGTGCTTTTGAAGAAATTTAAACAGATGCAGGAAGGGACGTTTTTGTAAGTGAAGTGACCTATGCCTGTGCTGTGATTGGATCCATCTACAAGGGAAAACAGATGCATGATGCGAATTCAAGGCAAGGGTTGCTGGAGCATCATGTTGTACTGGGTCATGCTCAAATTTGTATGCCTAATGTGTGGTGCTCTCCTTAGCCACAAAATGTTGTACAGGAGCTGCAGAATGTTTCGAACCAGATAGGGATATGATGGCAGATGCAGATGTGCCTCCTTTCTGAAAGGTCGCAACTAGCTTCGTGGCTTGGGTTCAGATTCATGTACATATTTGTGGGCAGATGCATGGTCACTCGTGTAGGGCGTTTTTGATGTATCAAGATGAGATTGTCCTTGACAAGCCTGGCTCATTGTTTTCTAGTAAGATGATATACTAAAACTAGGCAAGGCCTACAAGCTCTTGATTGTTTTGGACAGATTGAGCATGAGGGCCTATGCTTGTTTCCTCAAAGGTGGCACTACGATGGGAGCCTTTCTAGAGGTGAAGGAATACCACGATTTCGAGGCGAGGGTTGCTGGAGCATCACGTTGAGCTCTATAGTGTTCTTCTGCCAGGTGGTGCTCTTCCTCAGCAGCAAAATGTGCTAGACTTCCTATGAGTGTCTTCTTCTGGATTGCTTTGATTGAAGGATATGCTCAATATTGGCAAGGTCTGCAATTGGTAGAATGTATCAAAGAAATACACATGGAGGGCATCTTATTATGTATGTTTGCATCTTGAGAGCGGAAGCTGGGATTGGAGCCTTAGAAAGAGAAATCCATTAGGAGATTTGGAGGCTAGGGTTGCTGGAGCATGATGATATTTTGGGTAATGTTCTTGTGCACATGTATGCCCTATGTGCGTTTCCTAAAATACTCGTGGTATGATTGGATCCAAAGAGGAAAGAAAATCCATGATGAGATTTTTACAGAGGTGGTCGGACATCATGTTCTACCTTATGAATATATTTGTCAAGGGTGCTGCTCTTCACCAGCGCAAGTGGTCTAGAGGAGCTCCCTTTTCATGTCGTCGTCTTGTTGAACCTTTAACAGGACATGTGCAAACTGGGTGAGGCCAACAAACTCTGGATTGTTTTGAATAGATCAATCGTGAGCATTCTTGTAATAAGGTGCAAATGGAGTGACCTATTCTTGCATCCTCAATGCATGTTATGTGGTTGGAGCCATTGACAAGGGGCGAGATCTTCAGCCCTTTTCTTGGATCATGGCCACATCACATGGAATTATGAACCTCCTCATTGGTTTATTTTGAAATCCTCCTACAATGCCACCTTCATGTATCCATAGCACACATCTTGTACTTCCGTCATGTATGTCCTCTGGGTGATAGGATCCCTAGAGGTCTCTTTGTACATATTATACAACCACTTTTTCTGCCCAAAAAAAAAAAGAAAATGCATATCCATGATGAGATCTTGAGGTGGTCATTGCTGGAGAATCATATTATACTGGGTATGCTCTTGTGGATACACATGTCAAGTGCGGTGCTCTTTCTTAGCTGCAAAGTCTCCTAAAGCAGCTCCCTTCTTGCAATGTCGTCTCCTAGAAGCCTTATTGCAACGTCGTCTCCTAGAACGAGCCAACCATTGGATTTGCTCAAAGTTGTCGAAGATCAAGTGGCTCTAGAATGGCTTGAACAAATGCAAAGGGAGGGCATGCTTCCAAATGCCATTTCCAATGAGTATCATGCATGTCCTGTGATTAAAGCCCTAGATAGAGGAATGCAAATCCATGAATGATTTTTTAGGCAAGCGATGTTGGAACCTGATTCATTTTGGGACTTGGGTAATACCCTTGTGGACATGTATGCCATGTATTCTCATGAGCCTAGTTTCCAAGATACTTGTTTTCCAAACATTTTGAAACCTTGCATTTATCTCAAAGCATGTGTTTTGATGGAACCATGGACAAGGGAAAGCAAATCCATGATGAGATTTCTAGGTAGGGTTGCTAGATCATCATAATGGACTGGATAAGATATCTTGTCATGACACTTGGTATCAAAGCATTAGGTGACGTTTAAGCGATGGTGCAAACGAATGGATGCATGTCCAATGAAGCTCAAGCCTATGCCTTAGCAAATTTGAAATCATTGGTACGAAGGCAGCAAGGGGTCTCTGTAGAGAGTGATTTGTGATGAACAAGGCAACAAGGATATTGAGATAGAAGACCTTATGTGGGTGCACTTGGAAAACAGGCTAATATATGGGAAGGACGTTCACAGGAGGTAGGATGCAGAAAGGATCTCGAGAGAAATGAGAGAAGAGAACGCACTTCGATTTTAGAGACGATGCATGATCATGCCTAAATTACAAACGTAGGAGGAAATAGATTGTTAAGACCGCCTAAATTACAGGTGAATATGTGTCAAAGGGTAGAGTGGTTTATGTAGAGCTATGACATGGGCAAAAATTGATTTATAGGTTCGATTTGGCTCACTTGTCTTGATTTAGGTATATTTCCTTTACTATGAATGAGTAATCTTGACACACATACCACCACCACAAGGCGAAGAGTGGACTGATTGATATGTTCTACCCTTGAAGCTGCTTACAAAAGGCATACAATAGACCACTCAAGACACATAAGCCCTTACAATTGGATGGTGAGACGACAAGCAAGACATATGCATGCGTTGAGTGTGTTAAGTCATACTTGCTAGACATGATGTGCTGTATGGCATGTTACCATACTTGCTATGACATGTTGATACCACATTTAACCTAGACTCCTCATTTAAGACTAATGTTCTTTGCTTACTAAAGTGGAGGTTGTCGTCAAACAAGCAATTCTTCTTGGTTAATGGTTTGCTCCCCCGCCGGTGTGTTGCATGTTGCTGTAGCTTTTGGGTGAGACTTGTTCTACCACATGAACAACTTTTCTTTCTGGCCCTTCATGCCCAACTAGCCCCTTACTGCCCTCACTGTCGGCCCCATCTCCTCTTTACAAAGGAAAATTAAATGCGTATGGAGTTAGAGACAACCACAATCACAAATAGCACCTCTTTGTCTCACTCTGCCCTTAGCAGAGTGACAACCTATATTATTGTAGACATCTGGAACAAACCCATGTTTAATGCGGTGTATAGGAGAATCCAGGCAATCGAAAGAACTCCTGTTATTTATTATTAGGATTAGGAAATACACACTAGTACTAGTGCCCCTTATCAATCACTTCAAAAATTCATTTCTTGTAGAGACATGTATGTCTCACAAAGAATGCGTCTCACATCCTAGCAACCATCGCGGAGTCGGCATTTTGTCATCCCACAGCATGTTGTCCTACTAAGCCCCCAATTGTCCAAGTTCTTCTCACGTAATTGTAAGATAACTCCTTCTATATGAAGTGTTGAAGATGATCGAGTCATATTTTTATCATTGATGGGTATTTGCAAGAATGGGCCAACTTATTGAACCGCTAAGTTCTAATATCCTCAAAAGGAGTAGACTCTAGCTTTCAACACGTTATCGTATGAGTAGCAAAGTAAGATGATGCAAGGGTTGGCATTAAGATAGCCCTTAGAAAGATGAATGGACTTACCAAAATGAATGCACTTGGACCTCTAGTCTAAAGTAGGTGCAAGGGCACCTCCATGGCGCCCCTTTTGTGGTCCTTTGATCTTCCTTTGTACACTTGAGGGGAGGGCTTTGAGAAGTTGGTAGCCTTATCATTTCATCAACTTGAGGCTCGATGTTGACCAACTTTGTGTGTAGGTTTTTGAGTATATGAACCGAGTCTGAGGCTTCTTCTCCACTCTCCATGGTAAGAAGAATTGCATCTTCAAAGACACCTTGGAATACTCGGCCGTGGCTTCAAATAGCTCCTCCTAAATCTTGTATGCTTCAATGGTTTAACTTCATCGAGTACTGGATGATGTTTCCATTATACGACGTGAGGTTCATCTCCACTCTCCATGGTAAGAAGAATTGCATCTTCAAAGACACCTTGGAATACTTGGCCTTGGCTTCAAATAGCTCCTCCTAAATCTTGTATGCTTTAAGGGTTTAACTTCATCAAGTACTGGATGATGTTGCCATTATACGACGTGAGGTTTATCCTCAAAGCTTGTTTGCTTGTTGTTGGGTAGTTGCTCCTCTTGTGGCCATTGTATCTTGCACTCATGGTAGTGGATTGACAATTCTCCACAAATTTAACTCATCGGTAACCCTTTACCTTGGCTTGCCATGTATGGAAGCCAATCTTCTGAAAATGTTCTAAGTTACCCTTGCACGTTATGGGAATTATGAGTTGGTCTTACCAAGAAAACGGTAGTGTTCAACTCCTTTACAACTTGATAGGGACTCGGTAATAATTGTTGTACCTCCATAGAGGAATATGAGGATATATAACACAATATAGTAGAGTGATCGATAACTGGGAGTACCATGAGAGGATGAAGCTTTATGGTTTTTAAATAAGCTCAATGAATTGATGGGCTAAAGCTTTACATAAAAAAAAAAAAAGCTATTCCTAACGGCTTCAAAAAAATTCAAAGATATTCTTAATTTAAAGGTTCCCACTAGTCTATAGCATGCAGCAAAACGGGCAATGACGAAGCATGTAGGTTTGCAGCATTATTAGTTGGATGTGAGAATGACGGATACAACATTGTGAGAGAGAGAGAGAGAGAGAGAGAGTACAAGGACACTTTAAAGGGAAGAAAAGGCTAAAAGAAAAATAAAGGAGAAGAGAGACACAAATCTACAATGTGAAGTCTTTCTATCGACACAAAAGGTTTTTGACTTTCCACCTTCGTATGTCTTTTGACTTTTCACTTTCATCTGTCTTTTCATTTTCTAAACTCACCCTTCACTTATGCACTTAATATGTTTTGAAAGACTTTTAATTTTTTCGAGATTGGGGAGACCTAATGGCGAGTTTCATCAACAAATAGAAGCAAATTATTTATTCTATTGGGTTTTATGGGTTCTATTATGTGCAATAGCTAGAAAAGAAGTAAACCCATAAATGCCGTTAGAGATGATACAACTGAATGATTTTGAGAATTTGGTTGGGTCAAACATTAGTTTGACATACTCATTTAGCACGGTTTACTTTATGGTAAAGTAAAATAATATCCTTACAAAAATTGAAAATGAGAAAATTAAGATCAAATTGAAAGATTGAGTGATTACAAGCAAGAAAAATTGAACACAAAAATTGCAAATATACGAGCACATAAATAGAGAATATTGCAATATTTCAAAGTATTTGTGTTTCCTTTTGGAAGCCTTTTAAGTTTCTCTAATAAAAGGCACAAAATGAAGCAAAAAAAATCGCCAAACCATTAAACTATATATTTGTATTTCCATGTGATTCTCAGGGACGTGTTTAACATAGCCAAGTAAAGATGCACTACCTCTTTAGCCTACATATTCTTGACCACTTGTATTTATCATTTTTAGGAGACCTTCATTGTCCCTCACTTTCTCGGTCTTTGTCTGTCTATCCTCTTCTTCTCCCCCCCCCCCCCCCCCCCCCTCTCTCTCTCTCTCTCTCTCTCACACACACACACACACACACACACACGCGCGCGCGCGCACCCACCCACACCAACACTTATGAAAAGTTCCCTATGAGCCATTGAAACACTTAAGATACTCTCTTCAATCAAACTATCCCAATTTTTAGAGTTGTGATACAAAAGTATATCTATATTTGTTACATGCTTTCTACTTCAAAATCTTGACATTATCCTCAATGGGGAAAATACATCATGTGAATGTACATCATAAAGTATCTTCTTTTTAAATTTTTAAAAAACATTTATAGCTTTTGAAAGAATACTCTCCATCAAAATTAAAAATCAATAAGTATTCTTAACTTAATGGCTTCAAAAAAATTTAAAAGATAAAAACTCAAAAATTCCAAAAAAAACCTAGGTTTAGCGTTATCCCCCATCGACAAATGGTGGGATTACACTAAACCTACATAGCGGAGTCCTACCGATATGATTTCACCGACCTTACATAGCGTAAAGAATCTCTACCTGCATAGTGCAAGAAAATTCTAAAGAGAAGGAAATGCTAAAAGAAAGGTAATGGAGAAGAAATATACTCGACCACTTCTTTTATATGGAGATGAAATGTCTTTTGATTTTTCATTTTAATGGGCTTTTCATTTTCTTGGGACTTTTCGTTCCCTATTCTTACCCTTAACTTATGCATTTGAAATGTTTTGAAAGAATTTCTATATTTCTGAGATTGGGGGCCCTACTCCATCAATTCATAGAATTCTTAAAAATGAGTTTTATTTGAAATATGCTCTTTCTTAAGTACGCGTAACTACTATATAACTGTTTTTCTAAGAATTTGAGATTTTTGGAAAGCTCAATGTTTTCTTTGAATGTTTAAACTAATTTTTGTTCACAGTGAGTATATCTCTTTCTTTGGGAAACTTTGGTTTGTTACCAATTTGAACTAGGCCTTTTATTGGCTAGAAAAAGGCTTAATGCTTAACTTCTTTCTTTCTTTCTTTTTCTCTCTCTCTCTCTCTCTCTCTCTCTCTCTCTCTCTCTCTCTCTCTCTCTAAAAATCCATGTATGGTGCAATGTAAAAGAAAGCCAAAAGTTAGATGAACAGCCTAGTGTCTCTACAAACTTAGCAGCAATGGCGCAAGGAAACAAGAAATTCTTAGAAGCCACTAGATCTCAAGGGGTTGCCACTAGATCTCAAGGGGGTGAATCTTTGTCAAAAGTAAATTACACAAGGTTTAGTAAAGAGGCAACAATGCCAAGCTATATAGAGTACGTCGTTGAGGATCATTATTTTGAGCACCCCATTGAAGTGGGCCTTCCTTCAAAGTCTAGAATTACAGAATAAGTGCCTCTATTTTTTAAGAGGATACAAACTTCTACGAAAAGGAAAGAGAAGCCAAAGAATTTTTTTGATTTATGGGAGGCTATGAGTGATTTTAAAAAGAAAGAGAAGCCAAATAAAATTTTTGTGCTTCTGAAACTACACCACAATTGATTAAAAAAAACCATGTCAATTTACATAGTGTGGCATGTATTCAAATGGCAAGCATAGGTGGTTGCATCTAGAGAGTAGCCCTCATGTCAACACCTTGGCCTAACCCAAAGGTTACGACAGGTTATAAGGGAACATATGTTGGAAAATGTAGGCAAGCTGGCGATCTCTCTCTCTCTCTCTCTCTCTCTCTCTCTCTCTCTCTCTCTCTCTCTCAACAACTGACTACAGGCTCGTCTTGTTCGACAACACGATCCTTCCCGGATATTACATACGAATTGTTGGCCATCCTTAAATAGCTCCAAATCACCTCTCGCATTATCTACATTGGTCGCTTGATCATGCGCAAGCTATGTAATTGCTTGGCTTCCATTGAGCGTCCTACCCTCTTCAACAACTTGATTCTTGTGTTTGCTTCTCCTAGGTACTTAAAACAATGTAAATTACTTCAGGGGATTTGAGTAGGATGATATTGACCAGCTCTTTGAAGCTATGTAACCCAATTACAAAGCATGGCTATCATGATTTGCATGCCTTGCTGTAAGAGATGACATGGACTATTTTGCAGTGCAAAAGTTTAGTTGGGCATTGTTCAACATGAGGCTTGAAAGTGATTTTAGAGGTGGTTTACCTTGTCACATGCCCTTGCCATATTCTTCAAAGTACCAAGGAATTTGTAGTGCCTATGGTGGTCTCCGGCTACTTGCATCAAAACCGTGGGGCAAAGAGCATTGTTGAGAATTTACAAAGGGACATTTGCCGCAACTTAGCTCTTTGGATGTTGTCATTCTTGCTTTGAAGTGGCATTTGGAGGTGGTCATTTGATCGTGGTGTATCGACTTAATTCTCAATATCTCTCGTTGCGTCAAAGCCTGAGTTGCACACGTTTTTGGTTTTCAGAGTATTTCAATATGTTTTGGCTCTTTTCTGGCCCTTTTTTTGTCCTCTCATCACTTGATCAAGGGTCTTTTTTCATGTATGCCACATGGGATGTCTTATCACTGTTTTTTGGCTGTGAGTTGTTAGTTACCTTTACTTGCCAAAAAATGCCTGCAATCATGGTTACCTTTGGATTGTATGCATGTCATCTTGTCCTTGGGCCTATATATTTTTGCTAAGCTTACGATATTGGAAAGATGGGTTATGTGCGTTATTGGATCTTCTAGTAGGTTTAAGCATGAAGAAGAAGAAGAAGAAGAGAATTTTAACGCCGTATGAAACTATCCCAAGAGACCTTAAAGATCTATCTGACGAGGAGAGCTGAACTCAAGACCTGCTATTCAAGAGGGAAATGGCATAACCAATCTACCACACTTGGGTGATAAAAAGGTTGTACCATTTTCCTCTTCTTATTAGCACCCACACACACACAACACACCCAAGAAGAAGAGAATTCTAACGTCGTAGGAAACTATCCCAAGAGACCTTAAAGATCTATCCGATGAGGAGAGTTGAACTCAAGACCTGTTATTCAAGAGGGAAATGACAAGAGAGAGAGAGAGAGAGAGAGAGAGAGAGAGAGAGAGAGAGAGAGAGAATTGATGTTTTACGATTGTGCTAGACTGAATAGTAAAAGCTAGCATATAATTTGGGATAATGATTTATGTTGTGCTTTCAAAAGTATCAAACTTTGACATATATATAGCACTACAAAACAAAATAAAATTTGAACAGCTTTAGAGTATATGTATCAAGATGAATTGCTTTTATATTCAAGTTCTACATAACGCCATGCTTTCTCCTTGCAAGTATAGTTGATTTTTTTTGAGGGAAATGATTGCTTTATGCTTCTCATCTCAAGTCACAATTCCTTGAAATCTGAGCTTGACAATATGTAGTTCATTCCCTATTAACATTGATTGAAATTAGCATTGATTAAAATTATCATGCAATTCATGAAATTTCTTTTAATGCTTTTTATGTTCAATTTTTATTTTGGTATTTTTTTGGTTTAGTATGTTTAATATTTTTAATTTTAAATGGATATCAAAAAAAAATTTATACCTCTTTTAGTTTCGTTTATTTGTTAACTCCAATATTTCTTCATAGACAACATTGGTTGTGTCTTTCTTGGTATATTCTTTGTCAATTCCCAAGCCAATTCTTATGGATTTTGAAGAATTTTCTCTTGATAATGCAACATATAGTTGTTCATGGCTAAATAGTGGTGTTGATAAATATATTCCCAACTTCAATATACTTTGTCCTTGGGATTTATTGATCATCATTGCAAAAGCCACTTGTATAGGAAATTTCCTTCTTCTCATTTCAAATGATAAAGTCATTGAATTTGGAATGAACTTTAGTCTTGGTAAAAAAAATATGTCTCCAATGTGAGTTCCTGGAACGATTTCAGCTTCAATAACTTTTTTGAAGAAATTTTTATAGATCCTGCGCGTTCCATTGCATAAACCTCTTCGGGGATTTATATTTCTCAATAATATTATAGGTTCATTCTTTTTCAAATGCATTTTATGAGGTGGATATCCTCCTCCAAGATTTAAACTATTGAGATACTCAGTTGTGATAAGGTTTGTATTCTCATTTTGTTTTGATATTGAATCTGCATTAAGATATTCCATTATATCTCCTTCCATGAAATCCATAGACTATCAAATTTACTTTATGAACTTCATCATTTCTTGGCACAAGAATAGCTCTCTCCTTGAAGAACTCTTGAAAATTTTCTACATTATTTACACCTATTGAATAGAAAAAAATGATTGCTATGTAGTTGAATTATGAGTATTTTTTTAAATGATAATGTTTTAAACCATTTGAATATTATTTTTACCTTTATATAGCCAAGAAATTAGCTTTCTTTGATTATTCTTTTCAATCAACATTTTTTCATCAGTTTTGATTGTTGATTGATCAATGTTGTCTATTTTTGCATTACCAATAGGAAGAATCCATTCTACATATTGTTTATTTTGTAAATTGGTATCTTGCTTTAGCCTCATGTTTTCTCTTAGCTTTAGAATCTCTATATTATTCCATAATGGAGATCTGCATAGTGATGCATTGACAATATCTGTTCTACTTCCTTTTGGTACAACTAGCAATGTATGTCGAAAATCTCCACCTAAAAGAACAGTCTTTCCTCCGAAAGGTTTGTTACTTGACATTAGATCTTTAAAAGTCCTATCAAGTGCTTCAAATGCAAATCTATGAGTCATTGGAGCTTCATTCCAAATAACTAAACTCATCTTTCGAATCAAGTTGCTAGTGCACTATTTATTTTTATATTGCAAGTACTTGTTGGAGTCAAATCCAATGGAATTTTGAAACGCGAATGAGCCATTCTTCCTTTTGACAATAGTAATGCTGCAATTCTAGATGAAGCACAAGCCAATGCAAATTTTCCATGCCCTCGTAGTCGTTTCAAAATATAATTGTACAAATATGTTTTCCCAATCCCACCAGGGCCATCTAATTTTTTTTTCTTTGGTTCTTCTTGTGAAATGGATTCCATTATTTTTTTGTATGAATTTTGTTGACAAATATCACGTCTTCAACCTGTGGTTACCATCCCAATTTCTTACCCTTTAGGTCATTCCACTCTTTCCAAGAGATCTCTAAAACTCATCATTCTTTTGACACCATACATGTCCCCACTCTTCAAGGTTGCTTGTTGTCACTCGCATTATCTCTCCTCTAGCACCCTCCACGGAAATAAGAAAATGACCCATAGTTTCAAGATAAGCAGATGAGTCAAAAGAAGATATCAACCATTGTGCATCATCGATGGCAAATCTAACTGCTTCATGAGCCACCAATTTACATAGAGGAATAGGAGGAGGCGTAGTCCTTTTCTTCACATAAAACTGACTCAACACATCATTCATCAAGCCAAGAGAAACTTGTTTGCCCAATTGTCTTGAATGTTTCTTCTCTTTACCATCATCCTCTCTCCCATGATCACTGTCATTATTCACCTCTTCATTTTCATCAAGACCTTCTTCATCCAAATTAGCCTCTACAAAAGGAAACAAAAAAAACCTATATCGTAAAAATAACAAAAGTAAAAGTAGTCAATGCTATAAACCATGGAAATGGGTTATACATACCTTCTATATGATTAGAATCCTCGGCTTCATCATCAATGAAAACATATTTTTTGTCACGTATGTGTTTTTTCTTTTTAGGGGTAGTGTCTAAAGGACGTACACGTGATGATGCTTCTTGTTCTATCATTCTTTTAGAAATACATCTTGAACGCAACTTCATGTTCACATCACGGCTATTATGTTGAGAGACATGGATCTTTCTTTTTGTGTTCTTTCTCTTGGGCGCCATTAAATACACTATAAAAATCATAAAATATTCAAAAGTTAGATGTTTGGCAAAACCAAAAAAATATTTGAAGTATAAAAAACTAAAAAAATGGACAGAGTCTATTTTGCTTCTACACAAAATTTCTACAAAACAATGAAATTGAAAGCTTAGTGTAGAGTAAGTGTTTGAGCTCTCATATCATTCGCTTGCACGCAGATAATCAGAGAGCTCAAAAACTTTTCTGTTTTATCTAATTTTAATACAATAGTTTAAAATAGCCACACAAACTAATCTTTTTTTCAAGATAATAATAGTCTTGAAATCATTATTTCAAGGTACTATTTTACATAAGTACTTAGTGTATAGTAGATGTTTGAGCTCTCTAATTATCCGCTTGCAAGTGGATGATTGGAGAGCTTAACAAGTCCAATAATTGTGATACAAAAACTAAAATTTCAAGGCACTATTTTCTATAAGTACTTAAACATAGTAGGTGTTTGAGCTCTCTAATCATCCGCTTACAAGCGGATGATTGGAGAGCTTAACAAGTCCTATGTTTTATATAATTTTGACTCAATAACTACATTCAAAGTATTTATAACTACTTAAAGCTTTGCTTTGTGGGAGAAGGAAGCTGATAGGTTTAGAAAAGGATTTGCTCTCGATTTCTTGACTATGGAGTTCGGACAAGTTTCCTTCCAAATTTTATGACTAAAGACTTTTACCTCATGCATGCACATATAATATAATGTTGCCCGGAGTTTTCTTGCCCATTATCACACAGTTGTAACATCACCATGGATTGCACCATGACCAAATGAGAAGGCAATGAGCTCAAGTTCACCAGCCAACTACATAGGGCTAGAGAGGGCACTATGCACCATACATGATATGCATTGTATGACGAGGATAACATTTTAATGCCTAGTTGTATAGTGATGGCCTATGTGTCCATAAAAGCCCAACTGCCCAGAGGCACTACGACCTTGGACACACACCGCAATCCACTCTTCAATGAATGCTTTGGATGCCCGGTTAAGCTCCACGAGCACCTTTATAGGCTACATGACACCCATATTTTATGAATTGCCATGTTTGCAAATTTTGAATCCATTATGCGACAAAAGGTAAAAATAAACTCCTGATAATCAAAGTTTGGAGATCTTCTACGCTTGTAACCAAGGAGAAAATTTTGTTAAAAATAGCTTTCTATTGCTCATAGACTATACTATCCAAAAAATTCCCAAGGCCAAAATGCCATTCATATTTTTTAAAACTTTCATGAATTACAAGGGTATTTTTGGAAATTTTCACGAATTACAAGGTCTTTCTTATGACTAATCTCAAAATGAATAAAAAAATTCCTAGATTAAACAAAAACTTTTTTAAAACCCACAAGGTGACCCTACCGTCGTGAACTATTTTTTGTGTTTGTGTGTGTGTTTGCACGTAAGCACTCTTAAACAATTAAAAATGAATGAAAAAATTATATGCTCCATAAAGTTCTCAAATAAAAAAGAGAAAACAATTTAGTGAATCATTCTCTCTCTGTGGTGACGGCTACACAATTAATGTCCATTACATTTTATTCATGTCACACAATCACACTTATTGCATTATGTGAACTACATTCATTTTTGTTCCTCTCTTAGCTCCATAGCTCTGTGTTGCTCCATATCTCTTTGGTGCTCCATAGCTACAGTGTGTTACTCCATAGCTCTCATGAGTGCTCCAAGCTCTGTGTTGCTCACTTGGCACATTGCTGGTGACACTGTCACACTTGATATTCTATTGCACAATGGTAACATATTGCTAAGCCCTCACTATCTTCAAAGTTTGTTACCTCCTTCATTTGTTTTTCAGGGACTACATGCAATTATTCAAGAAGACGATAGTTCGTTTGAGCTTTCTATGACTCCACATTGTGACCACAAAGGCAATGAAAACTACCTGATTGATGGTTCTTTGTCAACCAAATATCTATTATTGCACACCACATAGTGTGTTTATGTATCGGACAGCGAGAGCTTGGAGATAAACTGCACAAAGGACACAACAACAAAGTTAGATGATATAAGACCTGCAGATGGAGAAGCGTGTGTGGAAGTATTGCAACTTGATGGTGAATAGGAAGAAATGGAAGGTAGGCCATCTATGTCAATTGTTCATTGGATACAAAATGGAGAAGGGGCACCTTGACTTAAGAAGCTGTTAAATATGTGCGGCAATCCTCTATAGGTAGCTAAACTTCCCACCACCTATAATGGTTGTTTGTGTTTTGAGTTTCCTGCAACTTTTGGGAAAATGAAGACAATGGAAGGGATGGAGCAAAAACACGATAGTCATCTCTGGACACGACCATCCCAAAAAAATATGACAATAGCTTGTATAGTGAGGGTAAGTTATTGCCTTGGGAATCTACAATGTCACCGCCTCTCTTGTCCATTTTACATGAATGAGAAGAAGTTCAATGACAACTGTTTTCATGGTCACTTGGATAGGCAGGTAAGCAAGGATATCTTGCCGGTTAGGGTAAATAAAAAATTTACTGTCAATATTGCCAAAAAACCGTGACATGCATTGATGTATGCAAGGCTATGATCTATTATGTTTTCCCTTTGGATGAGAGTATGACTCGAATGGTACTTCATATTGGCAATCATGAGCATAGTCTTCAACCAGGCACATCAAGAGACAATATAGCAAAAGTGCAGAACTTGGCTAGCACAGTTCTTAAAATAGAGAAAGGTGGACCACGAAAAATACAAATGCTAGTAGCTCGACAAATGTTGTTTGAATCTTTAACGAGAGAGGGTGAAGAAGTCACAACTGATCGAGATTTACTTGGTTTTCTAGAGGAGATGATGCCACTAGTGCAAAGCAACGGGTATGCATGGATTCATGTGTCTTATGTTTCTTTTTTTGGTATGTTATGTCATTCACATTAATATGGATACTGCATGTAGATTTAAAGGTCTAATAACCAAAGAAAAGGCGAAGCAATCTGTTCAGATGGGTGAAGGATATGACAATATTTTGCAACTACAACGACATTGTATGTTTCCCTTTTTCCATGGCAGTAGATTCCCAGGACAAGGCAATGGAAGAGAAAAATGTTACCTTTTCAAGATGTCTACAAAAGGTCCTGCATCAGGTGTGGATCTAGTAAACCGAATGAGATGAACTGGGCAAGGGGACTTGAGGAATGCTTGGGTTCACTTTGATCATACACATAGGATAGATGGATGGGCAACAATGTCATGTTCCGTGTATGATCCTTCAAAAGGTTTGTCCTAACATTTACATCATATTTATCCAGAATGCGAGTGTTGCAGGTTATTGCAATTTGTGAAGCAAAAGAGGAGGACGAGGAGTCTCAAGTATTGTTTTGGTAAAGTTTGAATGCTACCATGGATCAATGTGGGCAAGAACTACCTGATTTTGCAGGGTTCATGTCAGATGAGGCAAGGGCAAACTAGTTGGCAATAAGGACATTGTACAATGGAGGCCCGCGTAATATTATGGAAGGTAGAGAGCGCTCTTGCCTTTTCCATTGGGAGAAGAGCTTGCAAAAGTACACAATAAAATTTGTGCCTGCACCAAAGAAAAATGAGCACATTGGAATGTGTGAAGCATGGAAACTCTCAAAAACTGTAGAAGAGGCTAGAATTAACGCAAGGCATACCAAAGATTGGTGGTTGATTCATGTTCCAAAAGAGAACTTAGAGGTGCTTCAACGATGGTTTAAATGGTGGGAACAACAAATTGAGCATTGGGGAAACATCAACAAGAATGTGAGTTTATTTTTTAATTCTTTGTTATCCAAGAAAAACCATGTTGAATTACTCAACTACAATTTTGTGGATAGGATAATAAAAGTCCATGGGAGCAGGCACAAATTCCAAGTATACACTTGTCTGAGAGCATTCATGCTAGTTGGTTGGCTGCTGAAGGGGGAAGAAGAAAGATTTCATTATATGATGCGTGTGTTAGTGATGTCTTAAACTCGTATATACAATGTGCAAAGCGTTTGGGGTTCTTGACAGGTCGTTATATAGGCACGGGTCCCACACTTGGATCTATGCTCTCAAGAGTAGAGAGACAACAAACTCCAAGTCCAACTGTCATTGCAAGGGTGGTGCAAGGAGTTGTTGCATGCACCCCAATGTATGAAGAGCCCACACTGCATGGTGACAAGGAAACCGTGCAACGAAAGAAGAGAGAGACAAGAAAAGCTATTAGTTCTCATCGTCCATAATATGTAATGGAGTCAAAACAACGCAAAGTTCGTGGTCGTCCACGTCATATCAGATTTGAAACCATGGAGTCAAGCAATAGCAAAGAAGAAGAGACTAAAAAAGACTACATGCTTAAAAATGAACATTTGACATTCAACACAGAGCAGTCAATCTATGTAGAGGAACATGATGTTCCACGTGAACAATGGGCCTTGTGCAGAATGCCCATTCGTTGTAATAGGAAGTGTTTTGGTGTTGTGGGTAGGAAAAATTGTGGTAACACTCTTAATAGTCATGATACAGGTTTGGTCGCGCCATGCTTTTGGTCAGAAAGATGCTACAAAGACAAAACCATAGAGCAATGGCTATGGTTTTGCAATCATGATGTGGAGCACACAAAGTCAGTTAAAAATCAGGTGAAGGAGGTACCAATAGCCCCTATGATCTGGCCCATTGCAAGGGGGACAAAAGTCTCAAGAGAAGAGATGGCTACTCTTCCAATGGCAGGTTTTCAAGTGGCTGGTATTAGCACACCAAAGTACAAGGAAAATAGGGTTTCTTCATTATGTGGAGAAGGAGGTTCAAGTAGTAGGCGATGAAAATGGAGGCATGGTATTTCAAAAGAAGCACAAAAAAGGGTTGAAGCAGCTGCAATGATGGCTGGAACCTTCTTAGAGGAAGTCTCTATAATTCAAAAGAGACATGTTGTGTTTTGTATACTTATTGAAAGCTGTTATGATGTTCATATCAAAGGTGAGCCAAGCTGTACATGTCCAGATTTCCAGAAAAGGGTGATGCCTCAAAAGTCATTCATTGCTTGTAAGCACATGTATTATGTGTAAGCAGATTTCCAGAAAAGGGTGATACCTCAAAAGTCATTCATCGCTTGTAAGCACATGTATTATGTGTAAGAAGATTTCCAGAAAAGGGTGATACCTCAAAAGTCATTCATTGCTTGTAAGCACATATATTATGTGTATGTGCATGTCTTGGGTCTGCAACCTAAGGAGCACATGATAATACATCAACCCACACTGACTGCAATGGATGTTGCCTTCATACTCAGTCAACCCCATATTTCAATCCCCGTGCTATGAACCCTTTACTTTCTACATCAAAAATAGGCAACCCCATTTTGCCCCTCCCTCTATTTAGTGAAGTAGTACGCTCTCAAGTTTTTGATCACACACTATTGGCATGGTAATGTTTATTTTGTTTAATGATGCAAAAACTTATGTGTGACACTTATTGTGTTGATAATCCGTTGTTCTTTTGTGTATAAACTTACCGAGTGGTTTTGGACATTGTTTAGAACATGTATATTTGCTCTAGAAAACGACTCTAAAAAGCACAAAAAATTGTGCATTGTTTAAAAAGCACGAAAATAAAAGCTTGTTAAAAAAATGCACTCCTTGTAAATGTTGTATATTTGGCTTTCTTCATGAAGTTTATATTGAAGGATTCTCCAACATGCCTCTGACGTAGATACATATCTTGCATTCAAATATTTTTTTATTTCATTAATTTCATCATTTTGCATTTGTTGATGATTATTGGCTGCTTGAAAATACACTGTTGCTCTGTCATGACCTTTGTATACATATTTGTAGAGGTGTTTTACTGCTGATATGGTTGAACAAACCTCTACATTTATATGTGCATTAAATTTCATTGTAAAAAATGGATTATAAGGAACAATCCATCTATTATGCAAGTTTCCTTCTTTAGACTGTCTTGATTTTCCATTGTCGTGTCTAATATATATTGGATATCCATCACCATCCAATGTAATGGTTTCAAAAAACATTATTGGATAATGGCGAATGCATTTACCATTTTTCATGCAAGCTACATTTTTATTGAAATCTCCACATGGACCATGTATGTTGCATCGACAAACAATATTATAAAGCTCAAGAAAAATTTCTTTGTCTAAAATCTCAACACAAACCAATCTTTCATAGTGTTCAATATTGCTTGTTTTGCTTTTCTTTGCCAAGATTAGAAGAATATGAGAATGGAATAAACCTCTCTTTTGAAATTTGATAACAAAGACATGACCCTTGACTTTGCCAAAAATATATTGCTTTGTCAAATAAGTCATTAATTTGTTGTGCTTTTTGTGAAAAACTCTTGTAGTTAAGTCCGGTCGATCATTAGATTTCTGGTTTGGAAGCAAAGCATCTTGAATTTCCTTTCATTTGGGATTACATGTGAATGTTATAAACAAATATGGTTTACCATTGGATCTAACAATTGCCATTGCATCTTGATAAAGTTGATGCATAAAACGTGGTCCACTTTGGAAACTCGATGGTAAAATTATTCTTCTTCCTGTACTATTTCCATTAATTTTGATTGAAGCATCCATTGTCCTCACCATATCGAAAGTTCTTGATATACTTCACTTCTTAGATTCGATTTATTATTCCTTAGCCAAAATAGCCTGGATTACTATAAGCGTCGATTAAACATTGTTGAGAGAAGCCTACCTCCTCTTAACAGACATGCATTTGTGTCTACTTTGATTTGCAACCTGTAAGCATAATAATCTCTTTGAGTAATAAATTGTTTTTCTTTCTTCTTCTTGTGTTTGGAGGGATCTTGAATATGTTTTGGCATATTCAAATGCCAAATTTCTTCTTCTTTAGGGAAAAGTAAAACATAGGTTAATGGCATATAGGAGATGTTTAGATTTGTGATTCTCTTGATACTTCCATTAATATTCAAAAGTTGAATATCATGATGTCCAATATGCTTATCATCTCCATGACGTGACATTATAGCTGCAACTTCACATCCTAAAGGTACTGCATATTGCTTTGCTACTGGACTCATAAATTACTAACTTGACATTTTACTTTGAAACATTTTGCATACGGATTTCAAATATGCATCCTTTTTGCAAACTAAGAACAATTGCTACATCTATTTTGTTCATTCCCTTTACTCGATTTTCTAGCTCATATTCTGTGTCATAAACATGTAGTTAAGCATACTTTGGGTGTTGAATTCCATCTATTTCATTCAATAATAAATTGCCAATTTTGTGATATATGGATCCATGTTCTAAAATTTCAAACTTCTTTTTTTGTGAGACTATCGTCAATATTCGCTCCCATAGATGCAAAAGCCCAAATACTGTTATAAGCGCGAATATTCTTTCAAAAATATATGCTTTTTGAATCACATGACTCAAGTAGCTCTTTGAGTTCTTGAGGAGGTTCTAAGAGATTTTCCAAAGCTATTTTGCCATTATTGCAGCAATGTTTACCCTTTTTACGTTTTGAAAAATATTTTGTTTCATCTTTCCAAAGAATGGAATAGCAAAACTGACACTTGGAGTTTAATATCCTCAAAGTATGTTGAGCTACATTGTGTTGTTGAATAGGCAATAGAGAAGGATGATCAACATTGGTAACGCTTGCTATAATATGATCGATAGAGAGGTATATTTTTTCTCTTGATTTCCTATTATCTTTTTTTTTTCTTGTCTATCCTTGGGGAGTTTGAATTCATTTCTTTTATACCATTTTATAAAGACATATTTAATCCATATATTCTTTATTATTTAATTTATTTTTTTAAGTAGAATATGAATTGTTTCTTTTAATTTGTTATCAATATATTTTTCTCTCAAAGTAATTGTATTTAAAATAAAATACAACATATTATTATTCATATATATATATATATATCTAGTTTTATAAATTTTTTTAATAAAGTTGTTGAAATTTATATAGTTAAAATATTGTTAAGATATAAGAAATCTGTTTATAGTATTGGTTTTAAAACGGACTTTGAATTTTTTTGGGAATGATAATTATCTTCAAAGAATGGATTATAGAGTATAGATATTTTATTGATAATTATTTTTTTGAGATACTTTCACTTTATAACAATATATGATGAATAATCTCTCACATATAATGAGAAATTTCAATAATATTTCCCATAATTTTGGTTTGCAAATTTGTATCTCCATCAAATAATATGGTTTTTTATTTCTTCCCCAAATGAAATATTCTTTCAAGCATCAAATATT
Source organism: Adiantum capillus-veneris (assembly GCF_014529385.1). Lineage (NCBI taxonomy): Eukaryota > Viridiplantae > Streptophyta > Polypodiopsida > Polypodiales > Pteridaceae > Adiantum > Adiantum capillus-veneris. The sequence goes on along the minus strand of NC_140931.1, from coordinate 174,619,894 downwards.
CTTTTCAACCAATGATGGGAATAAACTATGTTTGATTTCTTCGCTTGCAATTTTTGTTGTGTTCAAAAATTTAGAACTCATTTTTTGAAACTCATTTTTCCCTTTAAATTACTTTAGTTGACATCTAAAAATTAAATAAAGAAAGGATTAATTAATATATACAACTCAATTTGGTTTTTTTGTTATAAAATACCTTGAAGATCTCTGCATATGCCTTTTACATAAATGGGAATCTACTTGACAATATATATGCTCTCCCTAAAACCATTAAATAAATATTGATGTAAAATGTTCTTTTATTACGTTAATATATAAATATATATACATATATAATTATAAATATATATATATATATGTGTGTGTGTGTGTGTGTGTGTGTGTGTGTGTGTGTGTGTGTGAGAGAGAGAGAGAGAGAGAGAGAGAGAGAGAGAGAGAGAGAGAGAGAGAGAGAGAGAGAGAGAGCAAACAATGAATGATCTTATGTTTAGTCTAAAACAGTTCAATTTGAAATTGATGATTTTCCTACCTAAATTCTCAATTTGTGCCTTCATCTTTTCAAGATTCTTGCTCATTATCTCACTGTTGAGATCTGCAATGATGCTATCATAAGGATTTTGGGATGTGCCCATATGATATTTTATACTTTTAACATTGTCTTTAATCTCCTTTGTCTCCCCTAGATTCTTCAAAGAATTACTTTCAACTTTAGCTCGCATTGGTACTACTCCATGGATTGGAGTGCCATTTAACTCACTCCATATATATGAAAAATATTTCATATACATTTTATGGTTTAGATCTATTGTACTAAATAGATCCATGATTTTTTAATGGAGAGATGATGAAGTTGAGCAGTCAATAATTGGTGATTTTTTTCTTCCCTTTAATTCAACCTCACTTTGATATTATTTTTTAATTCCTTTATTTTTTTGCCTGCTAATACGAATCGTTTTGGCATTTCTTCTTTGTTTTCTTTAAGTTCATGATTTTCTATAGTAAAAATGTTATCATACTCAATAAGTGCCTCTTATATGTTATAGAAAATTGATGAAATCTAATTGCATTTACATTTTTTAATTGAGTATAAATTTAAATCAATTTTTTTACCATGAACTATAGCATCATTGACATCCATTTTATTTCCGGGAACTTTGAAAACAATAATTCACTATATAATTAAACAATTTTGTGTGTGTGTGTGTGTGTGTGTGTGTGTGTGAGAGAGAGAGAGAGAGAGAGAGAGAGAGAGAGAGAGAGAGAGAGAGAGAGTATGTGCTTGCGTGTTTTTTCTTTGAATATATAGTTTGTGTCCATAGATATTAATCAATTACATGAAATAATTATCAAATTCTAAATGAAAAACATTACATTGTTGCAATGATAATTTATACACATGTATGTGATTATATATGTGTTTGCATGTCTTTTCCATAGATATTAATCAATTACATGAAATAATTATCAAATTCTAAATGAAAAACATTATATTGTTGCAATGATAATTTATACACATGTATGTGATTATATATGTGTTTTCATGTCTTTTTTAAATATATAGTTTGTGTCCATATATAGTAATTAATTACATGAAACAAATATCAAATTCTAACTGAAAAACATTACATTGTTGCAAAGAGCATTTATGCATGTGTATGTGTGTGTACGTGATTTATAGAGAGAGAGAGAGAGGGGGGGGGGATAGCAAGCTATTTGAAATCAATAGGCATAGTTATCAATGATGGAAAAAACATCTAAATGTCTCATTTTGGTTTGTTTCTTAATATATAAAGCTATTTTAAAAAAAACCATATATGAATTCACTGCTTGTTAATTTTTATCAATACATTTGATACTCATAGGTAATAGAAACTAATAATTACAATGATTTCAATAAAATGTTTTGTATAAAAAAACTATCAAATTTTTATGTAATCTATTTTTTTATATGCACATACATATGTGAAGATTTAGAAGCTATATATTACAAACAAATATATTCACATATTATCAACAGCAGAAAGAGAGTTCGTTAGAATACTACCTTCTTTTCTTTTTGATAAAACTTCAAATTGTTCTTTGTGCTTATATGTTTTTTCTCTTGTAAAACCTAAATATTATTCCAAACATGAGTTTTTTTAAAAATAATACAAATTTACATACATATATTTATAAATATAAATATATTTATGTATAATAAAAATATATATATCTATCTATCTATCTATCAAGGTTTCTTGCTTTAGATTTTATCTTCAAAATCTAAACATGTGATAGAATAGATATAAGTTATATGATTCAAAGAAGAATAGGATATGCATGAGCTATTTAATACAAAAGAATGTATCATCGTAACATCTAGTTCCAATAAGATTCAGGAATAAAATTTACATGATTTTAGTCTCTCAAAAATTCTATAAGAAACCTCCATTTTCATATGCATACCTTAAATCTACATATTTATTATGACCATTAAACAAATCATATACTAATACCGTGTAACTATCTATTATATCTAGCATTTTCTTGTATTTCATTAGCTTTATTTTCTCCTTAAAGTGATGATTGTTATGAGCTATAATTCTAAGTGTTCCCCCTATTTTACCAAATGACCACCAAGTTTTTGATGTTTCTATCATCCATGGATATTCCCAACCTGTAGGAATCAACTCTCTTTCAAACTCTAAAGATAGAGCAATTTGTGTCCCCAATGGTAATAATCTCAAGATAGCATTTGTCATTTTCCTAATGCAATGAAAAATATATATATTAGACTATTTGTATATTCATTCCTAATTTGACTGTTTGCTATTAAATATAAGCAGCTAAAATAAGAAGAAACATAAGTCATACCTTTGTGAAGGTTAATGAGAATTTTTTTTTGTAAACTATTCTTCCAACTCTGATTGACTGCAAGGAGAGAATATCTTTCTTATGTTGAAACTATTCTGCTACATGCATATGAAAGATGACACGTTAACAATGAATTATACACCATGAAAGTTCTTAGTGTAAAAATGTTTGTACATCATAAAATTAACTTACTATTAGACATTTTTAATATATTTATATATGAAATCAATATGAATCCAAATTGATACATGCGAAAAATCTCAATTTAAGGCAAGTAGGACCATTTATTATTGAAAAGATTAAGTAATGTGTATGAGTGAGAGAGAGAGAGAGAGAGAGAGAGAGAGAGAGAAGTTTATGTGAATAACATTGTGTACATAATATAATATTTTCATTCATTAATGTTTACTTAATTGTTTAAAATGCATTTTCAAGTAGAACAATCTTATGGCTTGTTACACTATATTTTGGAATTTTTTTCAATAGTGGACAAATTTGCCATGTCAAAGCAAAGTGTTAGTTTAATATTCTTGAAAGGCACAATAATAATGGTTAAGAATAACTTGCTAAAAAATCAATCACATTTTCAATGACCCATTAATAATAATAAAAATTCACAGAAACCTACCTAAGATTTTCCTACAAATATCTAAGTCCTTATCTACTTGCTCAAATCATCATATTGCGAACTTTTACATATTATGATGACATATACATTTTTTAAACTAACATATATTTTTGTGTCTACTCTTAGTTGATGTCATGGGAATTGCAAGATACTTGCTAATTACTTTTTAACTTTGAGTATATACCTCAAGGTAATGTAAAACACCTCTCTCTTAGCATATGGAGTCATAAACATATGAATATTTATTAGCAAATTGTTGTCCTAACTTTGGTGTGGGTGCGTTTGGGACCAGTTCCAACGATTGTTTAGGGTAATGGACCAATGGGTTGAATTCATTGGAGATTTTGAAGAATCATAAATCACCTCGAGGTGCATCTACCTAACTACATAGTACATACACAATGATACCCTACAATTCTTGAATTGTGATGGTCATGAACCGGATATCACAATCACCCCACGTACACTATAAAAAATTGCATTGAGATGCATCTACCTACCTAAATAGTACATATGTTACAATAGCTCTCGCACACACAACACATACACTATCAACATAGCTCTTTTTCTCACAATCATTGTTCGACCTTCTATGTTGTAGAGAACTTTCTTAAGTTAAACATCTTTTTCTACATGCATATGAAAGATGACATGCATGAACAAGTACGTTAGAACTTAAATATTTATACAAAGCTCTTACTTATTTTTCAACATTTTTTTTTTTTTTTTTTTAACAATGGGTTCATTGCAAATGTGAGTGAGTGTTCAACAACTTATTTCTCACAATCCTTACTGTGCTTGTGAACAATCTTTACTAACACTCTTCTTTGACATAGTGAATTTATATGGAAGATGACATGGCAACAATGAATAAGACACCATGTAAGTTCTTATTGTATATGTTTTTGTGATGCACAGAATTAACTTAAGTTTAGACATGTTTAGTATATTCATATATGAAATCAAAATTAATCGTAAATAATTCATATGTCAAATCTCTCTTTAATGCAAATATGATATATTTCTTATTGCAAAGATTAAGTGTATCATATATATAGAAGGGAAGAGAGAGAGAGAGAGAGAGAGAGAGAGAGAGAGAGAGAGAGAGAGAGAGAGAGAGAGAGAGAGAGAGTCACCTTGGGGTGTTTACTCAAGTGTAAAAAGTATTCATCAAGTAAATTGCAATTCCAATGAGATCAACTAAGAGTAGACACAAAAAGAGATGATAGTTTAAAAACTATATATGACACCATAGTATGCAAAAGATTGCAATATGATGCCATGAGAATATAAGTTGGGATTTAAATATTTGTAGAAAACTCTTATCTCAATTTTTTTTAACAATGGATTCATTGCAAATGTGAATGATTTTCGGCAAAGTTAGCCCTCACAATCATTATTGTGCTTGTCAACAATTTTTAATAACACTCTTCTTTGACATGGTAAATTTATCCACTCTTAAAAATAATCCTATATAGTAAAGCTATTCTATTAATATTTTTCTTTTAATTTATTTATTTATAGATAAAGAGAGATAGGTGGTTTACACTACCTTGAGGTATCTACTCAAAGTTAAAAAGTATTCGGCAAGTAACTTGCAGTTCCCATGACATCAACTAAGAGTAGACACAAAAATAGATGTTAGTTTAAAAATTGTAGATGCCACCATAATATGTAAAAGGTCGCAATATGATGAATTGAGCAAGTAAATTAAAACTCAAATATTCATAGGAAAATCTTAGGTAGGTATTTTGAAGGAAAAATGTTTTGCAATGGGGTCATTCAAAATGTGATTGATTTTTTAGCAAGTTATTCTTAACCACTCTTATTGTGCTTGTCAACAATATTAACCTAACACTTTTCTTTGACATGGCAAATTTATCCAATCGTCAAAAAAATTTGCACACACACCACATACACTATCAAACATAGCCCTTTTTCTCACAAGCATGGTTGGAACTTCTATGATTTAGATAACTTTCATAAGTTAAGCATCTTTTGTTACATGCATATGAAAGATGACATGCATGAGCAAGTACGTTAGGACTTAAATATTTATATAAAACTCTTAGTTATTTTTCAACATACAATTAGCAATGGGTTGATTTCAAATTTGAGTGAGTATTCAACAACTTTCTCACAATCCTTATTGTGCTTTTGAACAATCTTTAATAACACTCTTCTTTGACATAGCGAATTTATATGGAAGATGACATGGCAACAATGAATAAGACACCATGTAAGTCCTTATTGTATATGTTTTTGTATTACACAATATTAACTTAAGTTTAGACATGTTTAGTATATTCATATGTGAAATCAAACTTAATCATAAATAATACATATGTCAAATATCACTTTAATGCTAGTATGATTATTTCATATTGAAAAGATTAAGTGTATGATATATAGAGAGAGAGAGAGAGAGAGAGAGAGAGAGAGAGAGAGAGAGAGAGAGAGAGAGATACCTTAGTGTATTAACTCAAGGTAGAAAGTATTCATCAAGTAAATTTCAATTCTAATAAGATCAACTAAGAGTAGACACAAAAAAAGATGATAGGTTGTAAACTATATATGCCACCATACTACATTATTTTCAATGTCAACATTTTTTGTAGTGCCACAGGCCTTGAAGATGCAAGCCTAGGTGATTGCATTTGAAGAGACACCCTCATTTTGCATTCACTGAAAATGGACCAGGGCTTCCTGGTCCTTCCTCTACTGGTCATTTCTCACAATCAATGCACTTCAAGAGTCATATAATAGATCAGTGAATATATCGATTAAGGCATTGCCAAGGATGGCCTCTTTTGTCAATAGCCCATGACTAACAATATCACCATTGTGAATTCTTTTGCCTATATAAGAATCTTGTGAAACACAGATGATTACATCTGGAGAGACCACCTCACTTCGCATCGATGGAAACAGCCAGGTTCCTACTGCTAATGTTCCTATATACTGCAATTAGTGCATATGCTACTAAAAAATGTATAGAGTTTGTTGGCACTACCCCTATTGGGAAAATACCGCAATTGGTGTGCATTTCAAGAGAGGATATCTCGGACAAAAAGCGCTTCAAGCAATCATGTGGTGCCTTTTGCAGTACACCACATTTCAACATTTGTGTAGTACCATGTGCCTTGCAAGTTGATTGAGTATGGAGAGAGCCATCGCTTTGTATTCACTAAAAAAATCCCATTGCTTGCCGTCCGTTCTCATGTCAAAAAATCTTGCAATCAGTGCATTTCAAGAATGACTCCCTCGATACAAAGCTACATCACTCTCATCAAATCAAGGGACAACTCCAAATTTTGGTAGATCATGGTAATCTCAAAAGACCTATGGATCATCTGAGCATCTTGGGATTCAAATCTGGTTGTTGAAGATGTAGGAGAGAGCAAGGCAAGGCTGGATTTTGATTTGAATTGCGTGGTGGTGTTGCAAGACCGTGATGATGCTGTACTATCAAGTAAGCATCATGAGAATTGGGCCTCTATTTGTTTCTGATGTCTCAAACTCAAGTGCAACAGATAGACTACCTTATCACCCTCTTCATTTTGCTACATCCATCATGATGCCTGCATGTGCCATGACCAATTATGAGTTCTCTTACCCTCTAGGAGCTAGTGCTCCTTGGTCAAATTTGAATTTTTTTCCCCAGATTGATGTTTTGCCTATTATCACAATCTTTCAAGATGCAATTGTAGATGATTGCATTTGAAGAGTTTCCCTTTCTTTGCAAAACCCAGGGCTTGTTGGCCCTGCCCTTTTGGGCAAACCCCACAATGAGTTTGAATTCCAAAAGATGACCTCTTTATCAAGAGCCCCTGACTAACATGTTCCGAACAGGAAGCTCTTGAAGCACCTTTTGTGCTTTATGACATGCACCACATTTGGAATAAAAATGGGACCTTGGGTTCTTCTCTCACTGAAGTTCCATCTGTAGAATCAAAACAACTTGACTTCCTATGCTCCTCTTCTAGTAGTGTCAATTATGGCACCGAGGAGACCGTCTTAGAGTGATGCTCGCAAGATAGTTTGCTTGCTCTCTCTGGATTGCCATCTCTAGAACAAATTAACTCTCTTACTAGAACGTATGGACTGATCATCTACTTTCAACCTAAAGAACATTATTTTCCTAAATCAGTACATTGGTTTTTTGGTAAAGGGGCCTTGCTTTGTTCAAAAGGATAGAGTGCACAAACATTGATCGCAGGGGATGGATCAAACTTACCCGCAAGGCTTTGATGACGCTGACTATTGGATATGTCTTCCCAATGGTGGCACTGCATATGAGGCGAGGATTGGCAATCTACCTACTAAAAAGGTTTATGCTCATGCAAAATGGATGTTTGGAGCCTTCACAGATATTGGGTGCTGCAAGAGCCAAATTTGAGATTATACACTTGGACCTTGGCAAAATGGAGGAGCTTTGATATTGCTTGCTACACTCCGAAAATTCTATATGCAAAGGTGTTCTCATTTTCATTATTTTGTTGCCAATATTTGAATGCCTTTCCTCCCAAGCTACTGATCTCCGAGTAGAAGAAGAAAAAAAGAAGAAGAGATTTGGATAGATCTTAGAGGTCTCTTTGAGGTCGTTCCTACCAAGTAGGAAAAGTTCTGTGTGTGTGTGTGTGTGTGGACTGACAATTATGTGCCTGCAGTAGTGGTTCAACACAAACTAGAAATTAAGGCATAAACAATATGTCTACAAAAGAGATCAATTTGCACCATGTCAAGGAGGTAGAAGTAGAAGTGGAACGTGATGTAGAAATTGTTGATACTCCTCCTCATGGATCTTTTACAGAGATTTATAATGCTAAAATAGAGGTTGACATGGGATCATGGGATCAACACCTGATTTTGCAGATGATGAAGGGGAGCAGTTAGAATGGCATGACTCTGCAAGTCGAAGCTTGGATTTATCCATCGGAATGATGCCGCTGGTAAGGAGTTGGCGACCAGGATCAAAAGAACAGTCAAAGAGCAGAAGCAAAAGCTAATTCTTTTTTCCACACGAAGAGATTTGATGCTGGAGAAGCCAAAGAACATAGACTGTGGAGTAATGGCGTTTCTAGAGATAGGCATACCAATATATCAACACTTATTAGCCTCTAGCAGTTGTTCACTACTGGCCATTCAACAACTGGGTGGGATAGCAAAAACTTTACAGTCAATATGTCCAATATTGTGACCTGTAAAGAGCTTCTCTTGCTAAACCGCATGCAAGTACGAGAGCCAATGCGGGCGCAATTGAGATTAACAACAATTATTTTGGCCAATATTGTGACCTTTAAAGAGTTTCTCTTGCTAAACCACATGCAGACGGAAGCCATGCGGGAGTAGTTGAAATTAGCATACAAATGGGCGGACATGAAGCAACAAAATGGCTCCTCCGTGAAGGACACTATCAAAGACAAACTCCTCAAGTTGCTGACAGAAAAATTTGTAAGGCTAGCATTGAAGCCACATGATTTTGCTACCTATGTACATGGTAAAATAAAAATACCAACTTCACACCTTGCTATGTGTGCCTTGTGCTCGTTAAAGATCATGTCTCTCTACCCTTCTCTGAGTGTTCACGAAAAGAATTAGAGAGAGAGAGAGAGAGAGAGAGAGATTCTGCATTCAGGGATACATGTAGCATGGCATCTTTGATTGCATGCAAGCTCGCAAGAAACCTCATGTGGTCTAAGACTAATCGATATATTGCACTCATCGTAAGCTTTTGTCCTAATTATATCTATTAGTGGTGAGGTAGAGCATATCCACATGGCATGAGCAGGAACAATCCTGCATGTTAATATTTTTTTTGCCCGTGGACGGACTAATTTCACTATTTGCAGAGGAGGATGCTCATGACACTGCATTTTGTGCCCATGACATGTGCTCATTGACGGTGATAGATAGATTGGATTTGTTGAAAGAGAGACAAAGAGGGAGAGATCTAGTATTGTGTTACTGCGGCATCTAAAATCTATTGACACCTTAGCCTTACTCGATGCACACACACACACACACACACACACACACACACACACACACACACACACACACACACACACACACACACACACACACACACACACAGAGAGAGAGAGAGAGAGAGAGAGAGAGAGAGAGAGAGAGAGAGAGAGAGAGAGAGAGAGAGAGAGAGAGAGAGAGAGAGAGAGAGAGAGAGAGAGAGAGAGAGAGAGAGAGAGAGAGAGAGATTGATTGAATTATCGTCCACGGAGGTTATATATGACATGGGACCATGACATAGCATCATAGTAGTTTCTTTCAGGTGAAAGCAATCAATACATATCAGTTAAGGACTGAGAGTCCATCAAAAGGGTAGAAGAAACAAAAAATTGGTGGGGGGGGACTGTGAGGGGGGAGCTGGCTTTGAAGTTCGAAACTCTTGAATGATGGCTTTTCCGCCTCTCTTTTTGAGCTCGCTTGCTTTAACCTTGAGTTGATTTGCGGTTAGTTCCTCTACAATCCAAAAGATTTTTTCCCTTGAGAAGGCGGGATTGGTGTAGCAGCTTCATCCTTCTTTGTCCTTGAAAGTGAGGATATAGTGCCCATGTGGCACGCACCTATGTGTGTTGTTAATCTAGGAGACAGATTCGGGAACGATGTTAATTGGTTGAAGTATGGCATTAAGCTTGGAAATTGCTTCTTCTAGGGTGTCCTCGTCACACACACACACACACACACACACACACACACACACACACACACACACACACACAGAGAGAGAGAGAGAGAGAGAGAGAGAGAGAGAGAGAGAGAGAGAGAGAGAGAGAGAGAGAGAGAGAGAGAGAGAGAGAGAGAGAGAGAGAGAGAGAGAGAGAGAGATAGATCCGATGAGGCCGTCTCCTCGCTTCCTCAATCACGTCCTACAAATATTGCAAACAATGGCAATCTCATGTCGATTGTTCCCAGTAATAATCAATTTGTAAAATTTATAATAGCTATGAAAACTTTTAAGTGTACCATCAACTACAGTAGGCACCGCCCACACACAAAAACAATATCCCACCAATCAGAATCGAGACAAAAGCAATGGGAGGTAGAGAGCCTTGACACGACGGTGTTGTTGGTAGGCATATTTTCATGATGCATGACCAACCACAACTTTGCTAGTCAAAGCTTTTGGAGTGCCCTTCATGCAGAGTGTATGAGGCATCTCACATTCAATAGATTGAAGTTGTGATCGGTCCCTTAGCTTTTTTGCATAACCAATAGACCACACTATCGATGCAATGCCCCTACATTGCCCCATCCATGCTCCTCATAAGCATAGTGACTTGAAGCAGGCATTCAAGGTGAAAAGATATCAAACTACCCCAGCCATGCCAATGGTGCTCTTGCACGGCCACGACATGGGACACACTACTCTCTTTTCCTCTCAAGGTTCCACTGTAAGCAGCCGGCTTCTTCCTCTTTTCAAATGGCCACCTCTTTCTAGCCCTATCCTATGCTCATGTAAGCGGGCATCTTGCACATGTTGTGTCCACTTTGCAGCTTGGTGGCTCCCCTGTTTACTATTTAGGCTCTCTCTCTCTCTCTCTCTCTCTCTCTCTCTCTCTCTCTCTCTCTCATTGAGGGTGGTGATTTTCAATACAGGTGCCAGATCAAGTAGGCTAGCAAGTACTGTTTCAAGACACTGGGACTCTAAAACCCTCACTCTCTCTACACATTACATGTAACTATGAGCGTGTGACACGTCACTTGAAAAATCAAGCAAAGAGAGAGAGAGAGAGAGAGAGAGAGAGAGAGAGAGAGAGAGAGAGAGAGAGAGAGAGAGAGAGAGAGAGAGAGAGAGAGAGAGCTCCTTACTTGCTTGATGAGGCCTTCTCTATCTTGCAAATGCCTTCTCACGTCTACAACGGCAATTTGGTGACTTTAATATTTTTTTCAATTTAGAATATTAGCTAAAAAAATACACTTTATAATAGTAGCTAAAAAATTACAATTTTTGGATCATTCCTCCATCAACCACGTGGCACTTTGCACGAAACCTTCTCTCCATTATTATAGTTAGATATATATTTTTTATATCATGCACAAATGAATTACATTGAAAGTCGTGCTCCACCCGAGCGAGGGCATCCACCCAACATAGTTTGACAAGCTAGCTAACACGGGAGCCACCCGATCAAGCATATAAAAAAAGATTGGCTAACAAGGGGGACAAATACCAACATAAGCACTATCGTAACATAACTGATTGCAAATCTGCATACTGCATCCAACCATCACACTCAAGAACCAACTACAACCCTTCATATGGCATCTGATCAGCATCAACGAAACTCCACACTATAAGAGAAAAAGTTGAGAATTGTTGCTATTGCCACGAATTAACAAAGGAAAATAGAAAGAGAAATATTGTGTAGGCGGCAATAACAACATCAAAGGACACCATAGTGGTCCAACAACAATATACTTAGTAAGAAATGCGAATATACGTGTCTATTATCAGGCATATATATCTGTGTATATTGTTGCTACACTGCTTTCCAGAAATAAAGATGCTCATTTGGGCCATCCAAATTGGATGGCCAAATGAGCATCTTTATTTTTGATTTGCATAAAACATATTAAATATCAAATTCATTTTGAAAAGTGTTTTAAAAAAAATGATAAACTTTGAAATTGATAACATATTTTAAATTACATGTCACACCTTACCTGCATAATTTGAAGCACAAAAGAACAATACTAAAATTTGATAACAAATAAACCCATAATTTCAAATGATTTCATGTACAAATGAGAGTTTGTTGTGCCATATTTACACCAGTAAATGAGGACTACAAAATAAGTATCAATTTACGTCGTCCTCTACTCTTTCCTCATATAGAGGTAAATAAGTTTGATTGCTCTGACTCTACAACCATCAAAACTAGGTTAGATTAGTCATAACTCAGAATGATTATGACAATATTTATTAACTATACCTATCGCTCATAAAGTTCGAATTGCAAAGTCCAACTACTCACGAGAGATACGATTGTTTCCAATAACCATCGCCAAGTATTAAACTCCATGTGTCTCTCTAGATACTTGACTATCTCTCTAGTACGATGGGTCAGAGTGATATTTTCCTAAGTTAAAAATAACCAAAATGTTCCATAAGCTAAAATATCTCCTATATAGAAGTTGCATACTTCAAAATTACTTACGTATTTATATATCCAAGCTTCTTTGCCTCCCAAATCATAGTGCGTGGGAGTTTGTCTGGCCCAAACGTTGAGTTGTTGTCTGTGGAATGAGCATGTTGTTGCTCCATCGCTCTTTTTTTGCATGGCCCACTCTCACTACATCAGTCATGTTGCCACAAAAATTTTGCTTTGGATTTGCATCTTGATTGGATAAGGTGCACATACATTTGATTGCTTATTTTTAAAAAATCCCTTTCTATACCCCTCCAACTATTGCATGGAGAAACGCTCATTGGCAAGGTTCAAAAAGTGAGCATGGAATGCTTCCTTGACATATAGTGCATGGTCGGGATGTTGGTCTTTGAACTTAAGAAAGCAACTCTTATACATCGAGTGTATAAGAGTTTGCAAATGGTGCCAAAATGCCCTGCCCTACACAACGACATAGCCACCATATTTGACCCTATAATAACGTCTATGTGTATCTAGCATGGGTGCATCATTGTCCTCATCCTCTGCAGTTGGAGTGACACACTCCAAAATAGGTAACCCCACCCCCCGCCACTACCAAAACATGCATCCCAACAAGAGCTCCCACCGCTTCACCTGTCACAATGCTAGCTACCCTAAGGGGAACGCCTACGTGCACTATGGAAGATGTTCATCGACCAACCATGGACTATCGGCAAGGCTCAGACAAAGCATGAGTAGAATGGAATGGAGTGGGTCCCTACAATGGAAGGGGTGTTGGTTGGTAAGAAGGCACAATAGAAGGGGGACATTGTCGATGCGATGCTCTGGAAGTAAGGAGTTCCTCCTTGACTCCCCACGGTGTGGTCTGCCATGAAATACCAAAAGACACTAGCTGATGTGGAGTGTAGTGGCCAAACAAACCCTGCATCAAATGTAGGTACTCATCTCGCAAAGACAGTGCTCTTTGTAGCTCCAAATTTATGACTAGGTAAGAAATCTGAGTAGATGGACTAGCTCCAGCAAAACTGTAAGAGGTACATGCCCGAAGACAAGACAAAGATAGCTACACTCAAGCTCACCTTTAACTAACTACAAATAAACCTAAATTTATTGATTTAACTTATCGATTCAAGAGTTGGATCCACTAGAGGCGATGTCCACCTTGGTGGGGACCAACATGGTGTGAACCAACCAAAGGAAGAAGACGAGGTCTGCTCCCAATAGGTGGCTGGCATCTACAAGATATTATTTTGTAAGTATTTACCTATTCTCTCTCTAATCTCCCTATACCTAATCTCTACCCTACATCTAATCTCTACATCTCTCTACCCTATCTATCTAGCATAAAATCTACCCTACATCTAACCTCTACCCTCTATATACAGAGGTAGGTAGATAGAGAGGGTGTATAGAGAGATGTCTCTCTCTCTCTCCCCCTATCTATCTACACCTACTCTACATCATCTCTCTATCTACCTCTCTCTCTTCACTCTCTGCACCTAGTCTGCAACCTCTATATAGAGAAGGTAGGTAGATAGAGAGGATATATATATAGAGAGAGAGGCAGATATCTACACCCTACCTCTATCTAGTCTACATGCCTCTATAGATTATAGAGAGAGTAGATAGAGAGGGCGTAGAGAGGGAGATAAATTAGGTGTAGATTAGACGTAGAGAGATCTAGATCTCTATCTCTACACCTAATCTACACCTAATCCAAAGCTAGAGAGAAAGAGGTAGATAGAGAGTGCGTAGAGAGAGGATAAATAGAGGTAGATATAGATGGCATAGATAGAGAAAAATAGATAGATTTTTATCCATCTATCTATCTATCTCTCTCTCTAATCTCTACCAGATCTACACACCTCTATCTCTTTACTAAGGTAGATAGAGAGGTAGATCTCTATCCTCTACCACTACAAAAGGTACTTCACATTAGCGACGCTCGCAGTGCAATGCTCAAAAGTGAAAATCCACGGCATCACTATGGGTGTCAGTATGAGCGTCGCTATGCAACAAAGAAAATAGCAACACTCATAACGACGCCCATAGTGATGCCGACAGGGGTAAAAAATAAACCAAGAGCGCCAAAAACTCAGATCTCATATCTAAGTTTTGACGCTCTAGCGAAACAGGTAAACCCGCGCTCTCCCTCTTTCTTCTCTCTCTCTCTCCCCCCCCCCCCCCCCCCCCCCCCCCCCCCCCCCCCCCCCCCCCACACACACACACACACACACACACACGAGGAGAGGAAGGAGTTCCAGGTATGCTCCTTCCCTCTCCTCTCTCTCATGTTCCCTTCCCTCTTTCTCTCTCTCTCTCTCTCTCTCTCTCTCTCTCTCTCTCTCTCTCACACACACACACACACACACACACATTGTGTCTTTGAGAGAGAGAGAGAGAGAGAGAGAGAGAGAGAGAGTACACACATGCATAAACAAAACACACACACACACACACACACACACACACATGCATAAACAAAGAATGCATACACACACACATTGAGAGAGAGAGAGAGAGAGAGAGAGAGAGAGAGAGAGAGAGAGAGAGAGAGAGAAAGAAAACAAAGAGAGAGAGCGGGAGAGAAGACGAAAAGAGAGAGGTACGGGGAGAAAACAAAGAGAGAGAGATAGATTGAAAAGTAGAGAACATATAAAATGAAATGTTATATCAAAATTTAGGGGTAGGTTAGGTTTTAAATTAAATTTAAGATTATGTTAGATTAAGATCTAAGATTAAGCTAGATTACATTTAACTTATATTTAACAGTTATGTTAAATTTAAAATTGGGTTAGACTTAAGATTATGTTAAAATTTAAATTAGATTTAAGATTATGTTAGATTACATTTAGGTTTAAGTTAGATTTAAGTTTATGTTGAGTTTAAGATTATGGTAGATTTAGACTTTACGTTAGATTTAAAATTATGGCAAGATTTAAGATTAGCTAGGTTAGATTTAAGTTAGATTACATTTAGGTTTATGATTTAAGATTAGAATAGATTTAGGTTTATGTTGAGTTTAAGATTAGATTAGATTTAGATTTATGTTAGATTTAAGATTAAGACAAGATTTGAGATTAGATTAGATTTAGATTTAAGTTAGATTACATTTACGTTTAGGTTAGATTTAAGATTAGATTATATTTAGGTTTATGTTGAGTTTAATATTAGATTAGATATAGATTTATGTTAAATTTAAGATTAGATTTAGGTTAGATTTTAGGGCATGTCAATGAAGGCTTTGCCCCAAGAGCAAACACTAAGTACAGAACAATATGTATATTCCCATCAGAATCTGACACCTATCAACTCACCCACTAACCATGTTCAATTAGCTCAGAATCACCATATGTTCTATAGACTGGGTCTATACACAATGTATATGGTTGGTTTTGTAGAAACAATCAAGACAAGTTCTCGAAAAGCAAAAAATAGCTCGAAGGTTACAAAACGTCAAATTTGACATACAAAGTCAAACTGACTCCAAATGGGTCAAAATTGAATGAGTTGCTTCAGGACTATGTAGCGGACAAGCCCCAAGAGCAAACACTAAGTACAGAACAATATGTATATTCCCATCAGAATCTGACACCTATCAACTCACCCACTAACCATGTTCAATTAGCTCAGAATCACCATATGTTCTATAGACTGGGTCTATACACAATGTATATGGTTGGTTTTGTAGAAACAATCAAGACAAGTTCTCGAAAAGCAAAAAATAGCTCGAAGGTTACAAAACGTCAAATTTGACATACAAAGTCAAACTGACTCCAAATGGGTCAAAATTGAATGAGTTGCTTTAGGACTATGTAGCGGACAAGTCCATAGCCTCAAAAGTGACTAACCAACTCCTCAGACCATGTAGTCACAAAAATCGGTGATTTCAGAGTCGACAAAGCAAGAAGTGATGCCAACAGGACAAAACTCTACCAAACTCAATTTAGGACTTGTTTTAGGTGTATTGAATACGTTTAGGTCAAAATTTGTCAAGTTTAGAAAAACAAGTTGACTACGGTAAATAATCGCGATTATTTACTTTTGCAATATTTTGGCTTGAAAATGGTACCTTCACATCACCTATGACTTGTACACAACTATTACATGCCACATTTCAAGTATGAGCCAAAATGATCCATGATAACTTGGAAAATTATCAAAAAACGTGAAGAAGTCCTTCCAATGATAATTTTGAGTTATCTGTCACATTTTTTGATTCGAATCACACCATATCTCATACACAGGGTCTACATCATGCCTAGAACCAAGTTGCACCAGAAAATGTTCATTTTGATGAAAAAGTTAATAATCTCAATTATTTAATTTTTTGCCAAGATGGGGGGAAATTGCAACTTGACTTCATGGGACCAAAGCACATGATGTCCTAAGCCCACTGACCAAGTTTGAACAAATTTGGAGCTCAAAATCTCAAAATCCCTTTATATTTACTGTTTCAGAGATGAAAGCCTAAATCCGGCACCATTTTCACCCTCTACACTCAAATAAGCCCACACTTCATTCAGAGTATCTAAATGCGATATATTTCAAGCCTATCATGCCAAAAATGCAAAAAGTTAAAAAATTCCTCAACTGTAAATAATCGCGATTATTTACTTTTGTTGCAAATTTTTGTTGGGACTTTATGATTTTGATCTTTACATGTTTTTATGCATCTATGCATGTTCCAAAATTGATTTGAAGCAAATTGGACTCAGCTTGTCAACAATTTAGACTGAAGGGCATTTCAGAGCGGAAATTGCAAAAATTTTCTAACTTTGGCACTCTATTCACTTAACTGGAGCAATGCAAGCTGCGGAAAAGGCCAAGAAGAGGGTCTCTCAAAAAGAGAAGCTGCAAGAGTTGCCACCATACCAACTGGACCCCAGTTCAGTAAAGACAGCCAAAGCAACATATCTGTCCAAAGAACAGCTTGAAGAGAACAACACCACGATTTTCACATGCAGGTTTAAAGGTGAAGAAGGACATCAAGTAGAGCTGCAACTACTATCAAAAAAAATCTATGATGTCGCAGCAAAGCCCGACACAAAGGAGGCCAACAGAAGGCTCGGTCTCAGAGAATTCTACGGCTAAGAACCGTGTGGCATAGACTTCCAGAAAGCCTATGAGATTTTTTCTACAATTAAGGAAGATGGATCCGCCTAAATTACTGACCAACAAGGACAGAAAGTCAAAGCTGTGATCACAAAGAAAATTGTGGCCGAGGCATTGAAGTTGCTGACTGAAGGGATGACAATGACGGCCCATGACAGGAAGATAGCAGGCACCTTCACCAAGGAGACTGCTGCAACAACCTTTGCCAACCTCATCCAAAAACAAGTGGAAGAACCAGCACGGTTGTATCATCAGCACTTCCATTTCCTAGCAAAGATACTGCCAAGGTACACAACACCTAATCATGTAGTTGCGACTACATTTACCTAAGTGTTGAAGTCGACAACCAAGCAACCGATTGACCATGCTCAATATGTGCTATTAACACTAAAGGGCACCAAGAAAGAAGGTAAAATCACGTATTTGGGTGCACCTGAGGTACTGACAAGAATAGCATACCATGCTATTGGCATGGCAGACAATTTTCCGCCTGTCCCAGATCAGAACACATGGATTGTGTCTGCACAGCCATCTCCAAGAACCACCTGCTCGTCAAAGAGAGGTTACAAATCTGATGAAGAATCTCTTGAAAGCTCCCACGTTGACTTCATTTTTGAAGAGTGATTGGCAAAGTGGGATTCCATTGCAGATACAAGATATCGGCATTGCAAAAAATTGTAAAATTTGCCTATTGAGAGCCATTCATTTCATCAAGTTGCAGTCATCTCTAGCTCATAGATTTCTCTAAAATTGTAAAATTTCATGTGAGCTAGTTGTTAGCCAACTTGTTTGGAGCTTTTAAATTGTAAAATTAGGATTTCAAGAGCCACTTACTTTCATCAAAGTTGCATTGTTTCTAGCTCATGGCTTGCTTTAAATCTTCACTTTCATTTGAGTTAGAAATTAATCAAACTTTTGAATCATGCATGAGAGATTGTAAAATGTGCTTATTTGTTTTCCAACATTTCTTAAGTAATTCTTACCAAATTTTGATAAGCTTCAAGCTCAGTTGCTTCCATATCTGGAGAAGAATAGTTTTTCCATTTGTTTTCCCTATTTTGGCTTGCTTTAAGCCTCGCTTGGAAAGCTTCCAAGGCTGCATTGATTGGCTCAAAAATTTTGTCTAACAAAATTGATCCTCTAGATTTTATTGGGGTTTCCTTGATTTCACTCTCAGTTTCTTTCACTTTTTCTTGGAATAGCTTTTTGGATTTTTCCTCAATTTCTTTCTTTCGTTTCTATGTTCTCATCTCATATCTTTGACATCTTCTTTTCTTGGTCTTTTGCAAGGAATTTTTAGTATTCTCTGATTCATCAGAGGATTTATGTTCCTTTTTCTTAGTTTGGGCTCTAGTGATCACCTTGACTGGAACAATAGGTTCATTTTCCAAAGAGCTACTAGGTATCACTTGTACTACATTCACCATTGCTTTTCCTTTGTTTATCGGATTCTTTGGACAGTCTTCTGGGAAGTTTCCACCCTTCTTCCAACATTGTGTACAAAAAGATTCAATTGTCTTAATGTTCTTGTCAGGTTCTGGACATTCATTTTTCCAATGATCATCTGCATCACAATTATGGCAGTTTCTAGTCTTTGGCTTAATCATGGGTCTTACCATTGGAGGTATAACACCTTGATTAGCTACAAAGTACATTGGTGTAAGCTCTGGTGTAGCATAATATACATGCTCTTCCATTGAAGGTGGATGTGAATTATACCACTCTCCTTCTACCATTATTGTAGATGGGCTAGGCTCAACATAAGGTGTAACAAGCACTGGTGTTTGTTCATCTACAACTCCTTCTGAATGCATGTACTTTATAGGCAATGCATTATGTCAAGGAAATGGAGGTTGTTGACCCAACACTGGTTGTGGTCTTTCCATACCCATTGGTGGTCTTTGTGTTGGGGCCATATAAGGATGATATCTATACATGGGTTGTCCTTGTGGTCTCATAGGCACATATTGAACATTTTCATTGTACTCAGGTTAGTCATAGCACTCATTGGTCTCATGGTTTGTCCATTTACCCTCAATAGCACACCATTTCTATAGCCTAATTGGTTGTCCCTATTGAGGTATTCCTTGCCCAAGTCCTCTCATAGGAGCTTTTTACATATTATTCATCATTTTGTTCATCCTTTTGAGCATGTCTTCTATGGCTGTAAGTGGTGTTGCATCAGCTGTTCCCACTTGTGTTGGTTTTGTGGATGCTGTTTTCTCACTCTATCTGTAGGGACATCTTCTTCATTGAAAATATCACAATTGTCTCCCAAGTCAATAGCATCTAATACACAAAATTCTAGGGTCCTATGCTTCTTGCTATACAGTATAGCATGAAGTTATTTATCGAGAAATCCTTCTAGAAACAATGACACTAATCTTTCACTTGCTCGTATTTTTAATTTTGGGCATCTTGTAATGTATTGCTTCATCCTAGTTGCACAATCCCTAACAGACTCGCCTTGTTTCTGTTTGAAGCTATAGATTTGAGGTACCGTGTTATGTTTGATTCCATTTTTGGAACATGCAGCTACAAATCCCTGAGCTAATGTATTTAAATCCATGATTTTCCTTGGTGGAATGTTTTGGAACCATGTCAAAGCTTTTCCTTCTAAAGTCATTCCAAATCCCTCAAATTGAGTGTGGAAAGCAAATATGTGTTTTGCTCTTAGCACTTGCTTGAAGCTAGCTAAGTGGTCATATGGATCCCAAGATTCACTGTATTTTTTGACCCATTTTTGAGAATCAATTGGTATGATACGTATGTTTGGCTCAATTCCAACTCTTCTGGTAGTTGGTCATGTCTTGAGTCCTTCAAACCAAACTGTTGGAAATAGTGACTCATGTAGCCCTGTACTGGCTCTAATGTCACTTGGTTTCTTCTGTGATGAGGTAGGTTCTGATTTTTTAGCATTTCTCCCAAAAGATTTCTCACAGAGTTCCTCTCTTGGAATAGGATCAGGTCCTTGTCCCAATATCCAATCTCTTATAGAGTATCCTTGGTATTTGGTATGTTCTATCTCCTTAGAACAAAGTTATTGTTATAAAAATCCCTAAATAGGTAAGATGGTAGATCTGCTAGACCCTTGTCCTTGATCTTGAAGATATAGATGATCTTCATGGGTGTTAACTGCCTTGGCTTGACATGAGTAGTCCATAACGATCCTTGGCGCTCCTATCCTCCCAACAATACACTCCAATCCTAGGATTATCAGTGCTAAGCTGTTTCAAAGGTTTCATATCAAAACTATTGTATTCACTTCTAACCCCCATTTTTCTATCACACTAGGATTTTCAACTTTTACATATTGAGTCCCATTTTTATCCGTATACATTTTGCCTTGTTTGTTTGCCCTTATTTCCTCTTCAAACTCTATGTCATGGTCATCAATGCGATTGGTATACTCTTCATCGGGATCCACGTAAACCTGAGCTCCATGGATGTTAGTCTTATAAAGGTGAGTATGTGCTTATATCGTACTGTAGTTCCGGTTCCTAGCTGGGTCGAATAGGAAGACATTTCAGATGTTGAGTTGGAATGAGTGTCTTGGACTTATTCAAAGATAGTGCCCAATTGATCACCTTGATTCACACTCTCTTCGGTGGATACCCTACTACCAATCTCTCCAAGTATGCCTTGATTTGCTAGACCATATCTAAGGTTCATATAGACTTGTTAAGCCCTGGATAGAGTTACCCATTTTTTTACTTGACTTAATTCAACTCTTGTCAAGCTCCCAATTCTTTGCCTGCAACCTGGTTCTTGTGACAGCTTAACCAAGTTAGCTGTTTTCTCTCAAAGATTGTACAATTTTGCTAACTATTGTGATTGGTCTGTGTATATCACTTCAATTTGAGCTAAGCGAGTCAGCAAATGAGATGTCTAAATTGTACCCTTGCAAAGAGCTAAAGGACTAATCTGCAACATGGAAACTCAGTTATCATGTACTAATTTTTATTCGATAAAACCCAAACTTGACCAGTGACCTTGTATTATGTTGCTCTAACACTGTACAAGCTCAAAAGTCCAAAATCTTGTCTCTAGGGCTCAAAAGTAAATAATCACGATTATTTATTTTTCTTAGTTTTCTCACATTTTAGACTTTTTTTGCCATATAGACACCTTGTTATAGTCTCTAGACAAGTTTCACTGAGTTTGAACAAGATTTGTCCAAGTTACCAATTGTTTAGTGTTCGCAGACTCAGTTTTCAAGAATCTAACTTAGGTTTCACCTTTGTGATTCAAATTTCACCAAACTTGATATGAGTAGTATACTTGATGTGCTTAACCCTATGGTATACTCAATTGTGCAAGAAATCTCAATCTGGGGCAGACGTAAATAATCGCGATTATTTACTTTTGGGACTTTTTAGCATTTTTTGCCAAGCGATGATACAAACAGGTGAAGCAACTCAACTTAAGCTCCCTAGCAAAGTTTCACAAAAGATAAACCCTGCTCAATTTTCGCAGACTGTCTTTACAAAATTGGCAAGAATTTTCACTTCAAAGATCCAAACTTCACTAAATTTGATGTGAGTGTTCAATACAACATGACAAAACCTGTGGTATACTTAAGCTCCTTAGCAAAGTTTCACAAAATTTGGATAAACCCTGCTCAATTTTTGCAGACTATCTTTACAAAATTGGCCACAATTTTCACTTCAAAGATCCAAACTTCACCAAATTTGATGTGAGTGTTCAATACAACAGGATAAAACATGGTTGGTCAAAAAATACTTGAAAATCAGACAAAAGCAATTATTTACAATTGTCAAATTTTAGCATATTTTTTATCATCTGAGTATACACACATGTTAAACACTTTAAATTAAGCCACTGAGTCAAGTTTCACAAAATTTGAACAAGATTCATCAAGTCAAACTCAATTTCTCAACAATCAGTATTGATTTCAGTTTTTATCAAGTTTTTGGTTTGTTTTGTGGTCTAAACTCTATGGGCCTTCACAAAAAATGTTCACAAACATGCAAAGAGTCTCTGGTGTCAATCTTGATCAATTTGAGCCAAATGTAAATAATTTGTGTTTTTGCCAACTCTTGAAAACTTACCTCAAATGCATCCTTATGCTTACCCACTGGTTCATAAAACTTTTATGAGCATAATCTCCATCTAGATTCAGTGGTTGACAGTCTTTTGATGTTGTTTCAAGTTGTAGACCTAAAATTCTAGAATTCTTTTGGAGTGAGCAATGATTTGAGATCCCACCTTGGATTTTGCTTACCCTACTCCTAGGTTCTACTGCATTGGATTGTGGAAGGTGTCCACAAACACTTGTTTTCTTGGTGTTTTTTTTATGGTTTCCTAAGCATTGATCTTAAGACTTGTCTTGTCCATCAATCATTCTTAAAATCCCAACCTAATCCTACAATCCTACAAGGTACTTAGCAAGTACAATTTACTCCCAAGCTACCTCTACACAACAAAAGACGACATTATTAAGCTATCGGTTTTAAATGAAAAGTTTAACTCTAGGTGATCCTAGAGAAAGTTAAAGGACAACTAGACACTCTTGTTTTCCCTAGTTTAGGTCTACTCATGTCCTCGGAAATGGCACCAAATGTGGGTGGGTTGCCAAGCCTCACTCTTATCTTATTGCAAACATAACGCTTTGCACAACATTGAAGTCTACCATGACATTCGCCCCCTTTTCACTTTTAAAAAAAAGTGTAGGATAAAATGAATATCTTGTGCAAGATTATTGAGCACAACATGAAAGAGGTGCTAGAAGTAAATGAGATTCCAAAAGAATTACAATGGTGATGTTACATAGGGTATAGGAGCCAATTTAGGGGTGCCCAACTTGGGCGACCAATTCCCATCAATCTAGTGCTTCAATTCAAGATCTGAAGAGCGTGTTTAAAAGCCCTATGCAACATGTATCTCCAGTAGTGGTGCCATCGCATTTTTTTGCCAGACGATGGAGATAAACAACAAGCAAAAATTCCTTTATAACAAAACTAGGTGCGAGAGGGAAGACTATCGGGGGGGAGTTTAGAGTCATTTCACCAACGAGGCTTGAAGAAAGAATCTGACGGACCATAGTCGATTATGGCTATGCTGATCACACAACCTCTCACCCATTAATGTCCCATTATTGGTTTTTGGCATGCTTTAATATGTATACGAAGACATAATAACCTATTGCAGGGCTTATAGGACAGCTTATAAGGTAACTACTGGAATGACACCATTCAGAATGGTGTATGGTACTGAAGCTGAGGTTCCTATGGAGTTTGTAATCCCCATTCTGAGAATGGCTGTGAAGTATGGATTAGACTTCAACCATAATCTTAAGAAGAGGCTGGATGAACTGATGCAATTAGATGAACTCAGGCAAAGGGCTATATTGGAACAAGAAATTGTTTAACAACGAAGGAAGCACTGGCATGATCGCCGAATTAAAGTTCGAGAATTCCAGAAAGGAGACTTAGTGCTTCTATATCAGTCTAGACTGGGTCCAAAGAAGCCGAACTTGAAGATTGGCTGGGTAGGACCTTTTGAGGTGGATTGGGTCTTCTCCAATGGCATAGTCAGACTGAAAGATTTATCTGGACAAATGTTGCGAGGAGTATATAATGGAGCAAAGATCAAGCTTTATTATTTAGAGACCAGAGAAACTGAGCCAGAACAAGGTACTAAGGAACTAGAGGTTGCTGATCAAGAGATACCGGAATCAGACATTTTTGGACTTTTTCATGTGCAACCAGTTCCAGCTTCAGAACCAATACCAGAAGGACCAGATCAGGCTGACCTTAGAATGAGTTCCAATATGGTCAAGCCAGACTGGAAATCAGTCCAATACCAGTATGGATACACTTTCCAATTTTTAAGTGCCCAATGGTCAAATGGCACGCCAGTGCTAATCATTTCAAAGATGGGTCGCAGTCTTGTCCAATGCATGTCTGCCACGACAGTAACGACGCACAAAAGTCTAGGAACGGCGAGTGGTGGAGCTTTTATGGCGTGAACGTGTATAATAGTCAAGAGAGTTAGCATTTTTCCTCATAATCCCCCTGCGCGATGTTTCCCTCCTGTCAACCATTCGCCATCGCCAAGCTCCGAGGTTTCTTCACTGCAGCCGCAAACTTTGACCTCTGACGAGACAGTTGACTGTCAAATAGTCTTGCCAGCGACACCAGGAAACGGCTTCGCCACAACAAGTAAGTCATCTTCTCTTTCGCATGTTTCATCGTCATCGACCTCACAGTGCATGGGTAGAAAGAAATGCTCAGAGAAGATGCAAGAGTCTCTTGAGGAAACCTAGGCCATAGTTGCTGAGGCAAAGGCAAGCCTTCCTGTTATCCCGTACAGTAAAATTCAGCGTTATGTATTTATTGATCAAGTAATGACTCTGCTACAACTCTGGGATCTTCGAGTTGTGTTGCAAGCTACAAGGATTGCTTTTGATGCAGATATCATCAAGAAAGTTCTTGATTCCTTTGATGCTAAAAATGGCAGTGCCATGGTAAATAGTAGGAAGGTGTCAGTGACACCAGGAGCCATAGCATTTGCATTCCAGATGCCCAATGAGCCTTCTGTGGCAAATGCGCAGCAAATAAGTATCGCTCTGAAGGAAGATGAAATGGCTAAACGGAAGCGCAAGGCAAGTGCTCAAGGAGTTCCAGTAGCAGGACTGGAAGCCTCCACTGGTTACATGTTTGTAGCAGAAGTAGTAAGCCTTAAGAACAACCCAACGTATGTATCTGAAAAATTGTTTGCTATGTTGTTGGCCAAGATACTGGATCCACAGGTTCATATCAACCTTTGCCAAATTCTCTCGTACAATGTACTCCAACAAACTGCCAAGCTAAAATCTCAAACTGTTTTCAAAGCCTGGTATGTTTGGCAATTCCTGTATTGGGCTATTGCTGCTGCAGATGTTAATGAGCAGGTAAAGAAGGCTTGGAGTGAGAAGCCAATTCCTGAACCAACGAACATTGAATTGTCCTCAGACGACGAGGAAACAGACAGTCAAACCATTTCCACCGACTTGAAAAGGAAAGCAACTGCAGAAGAGGCTGACAGTTCAAAGAAGCAAAAAATTACACTGACAAAAAGCAGTGAATTTTTTAAGCAGATACAAAGCCAGGTCACGGCAGTAACCACTGAGAAAGCTGTAGTGACTCAGACTGAGCAGCAATCTGCTCAGAAGACTATGCTTGACCAGTCAGTTGTAAAGAATACAGTTGCTACTGGGCTGGGAAAGATCATGGCAAGCCAGTCACTGTTGAGAAGATAGTAGACCAGTCAGGGGACAAAGGCAAGAGTCAAGTGGACAAAGGGAAAGGTCCAGCATTCTCGACTTTGCCTGGTGGAGTTCCTACAGATACTGGAAACCCCTGCAAAACTGGTAAAACAAGATAAGTTGCAGCAAATGCAGACTCAGCAATTGAAAGGGCATCTTCTGCTCACTCTACCCTATGTGGCTCCAGTGGCAATATATGAGCCTACTGATTTTGATCCAACTACAGTCAAAGACAGATGTTCAGTCCTTATACAGTCTTCTTGGAATACCATTGTCAGTTGTATGGGACAACTGATGGAGGCTGCTGGATCAGAGGAGGAAGTCAAAAAGCTCAAAGCTGACTTGACAGACGCACAACATCAGATTGAAAAGCTCCAGAAAGCCCAGGAAGAGCAGAACATACAACACAGGGTACTGAAGCTCAATCAGAAAGGACTAATGAGTTGTTGAACAAAAAGCTAGCAAAGGCTGAATCTGAAATAATGATTATCAAGAATCAAAGGAATGAAGCACTGAGAGCTGCTGAGCGGGCTGAAACAATGCTCAGGATGAAGTGGGCGGAATTCAGAAAACTGCTACTGCACCATACAGCTCTGAAGACTTCTCTGACTGAAAGATACATCTACAATAGCTTGTCTGAAATTTTAAACCCATCAGGCAATGCTATTTTCAATTTAGAGAATTTAAAGTTCTTGATGGAAAGTATGCAGAGTGATTTGCAGGACAAGGTGAGTGAGTACAATAATGCTCTGATGAACCATGCTATAATGGATTATATTGAGCAACAGACTTCTCCGGAAGAGGAAGAAGAAGACGAAGAAGATGAAGCTGATCAGGAGAAGGATGATCAAGAAGCTGGGCATACAAAGGATGATGATGATGCCCCACCACCATCTCCACCTCCAAGACCTGGGACTGGTGGGACAAGGCCAAATAAAGGAGGCCAGTCACAGCCAGACCAGCCAGATCAGAATGAGGGCCAGCAGGAAGGACAAGACAAAGAGCACCAGTCGGGTAACCAACAGACCGAAGAGTAGCAGCCCAGTCACACTGGGAATCAGCCAACTGATTAGTCCCATCTCAGCAGAGATGCTAAAGGGAAAATGAAAGTACAGGATGAGGGACCAGTTTGCTGATCATCAGCATTCACTGCAGCTCATTACTCTGAATAGGAAATTGAGACATCAACAGGACTCCATCACCAGAAAGTATTTGGAGGATGATGATCTCTTGACTGAATTGGAAAGATTTCAAAGGCTATATGTGGGAGCCAAGGAAATGGTAGAACATTGAAAATCAGCAGTTTTCCATGATAAAGAAGCTTGTCGACTACTTGCGCATCCCATTACAGTCCAGCTGCTGGAACGAGTTCCTGAATGGATACTCAATGCTAATGAGAGAGTGGTAAACCCGTACTGGCAAAGGCAGTCTACTGCAGATTGTCGCTCCCTAGCCCTGGAACTGGAGCTTCTGCTAGGTAACAAACCAACTTACCGCTGTATGAAGGATGTTAGGGTACAACTCAAGGAAGTTTTGGTGCAAATGCAAACTGCCATAGGTGTTTTGGATCAAAGAGTCAAAGCCATTCTTGAGGACCAGACAACCACTAGTAGAGGACCTCAGACAAGAATGTCAGTCGGAGCACAAGCAACTCCTCTCCGAACATTGTTCCACCTAGTGAGAATCACCAGAAAGATGATGTAGCAGGAGAACCAGGCTGTTCTCAATTTCTTAGAATTTGTGTATGATTCTCCAGTTCTCTTGTATGCTATTCCAGCAAGAGAAACCGAGCTGCCAAGATTCTTTCCAGCGCTGTATCCTCAACATCAAGAACCAGTTGATCGTTTCACATACTTCAAAATTACTGATGAGCTGCAGGATTGGTATGAGCTGTCAACCGTGGAATGGAAGACTTGGCAGACGTTGTTCAATGATGCTCTCCAAATCAATGGCATTCAGGCACTAAAAGAGGAGATGCAAAGGATCCGGCTGTGTATGGGCCAGTGGAAGATTCAAGTCAGAGGACTGACCAGGATTACTAATCAGTTGCTACAACTTACGGTTGAATCTTCCAAATTGCCTGAAAAAGACATTGCAGCAAAGCCGGGTCTGGCACCACAGTACAGGGAGATGGCTGAGATTCTTTTTGAAGCTCGTGTCAAAACTAATCAGCCTCTTCCAGAAGGATGGATCCATACTGCTTCGCATTGTCATAAGCTGGCCAGAACCAGACTGAGTAAGGGCAGGCGTACACTCTATGATCCTGACACCAAAACCTATCATTCTCTCACACCTTATGAAGAAGAGATGACCACCGCCCGGCGGGATCAGCTTGAGCAGGAGGCCATTTCCGACTGATTCAGAAGGAGAATGTTGGTACTGGGACTTCTCAGGTGCCGTCCCGGTCCAAAGGTAAAGGCAAACGGAAGACGGTCCAATGGAAGGATACTAGGTAGTTCCATCTCAGAATTCAGTGGGCCGAATTTTCTTCTTAGCAGGCAGGGAGAGATGACAGCTCCACCTTGGCCTTTTCCGCTGCCTCTCGCAATCCCTGGTCCTTCTTGAACTCCTACTCGTAATCTTTGAATGGCCATTCTATCAGTGGTCAAGCCGGCATCCCAACATCAGAACCAGACGATGGATTTTTCAGTCTCACATCAGATTCAGACAGGGAAATTTTTTTTCAGAAATTTTGGAATCTTGCCAAAATTCAAGAAAGAAGGGAAGGATGTAGACGGCTGGAAAGTCACTATGTGGGAACGTCTTCTTAGAAGATGGGCAGCGAACTACTTAGTAATTACCATGGTAATTACTACAGTAAACCCGAAGTGTATAAATAGGGCCCATTACATTGTAATCGGGTTGGCAATTGTTATCACTTGGGTTAGTGCTTTGGCTATAATTGTACTTGAGAATCATTGGCATTATTGTCGGCTGTACTTTCTCTCTGTAATCATATTCGTTGTAATCTTGATCTGTAACCCCAATCATGGCATATATTTCAATTATACTTACTTCTCGTCCAGTCTTCTGAATTTGAATCTGAATCTGAACCTTAATTCCAGTACCTAAGTCTGATTCTTATTTCAGTATCCACATTCCAGTTTAGTCTGTGATTCCTGTTCAGTATGTTGTCTGAAATCTTCCCATACTAGTAGCTGAAATCTTTCAACACTGGAATTAGCTATCTCAAGAGATCAACTCCAATTCCAACCTCCACCTCCACCTCCACCTACACCCCATCTCCATCTCCATTTCCATCTCCATCTCTAGTTGCACCTGCACCTCCATCTCCATCTTCAGCCGCAATGGCTATGCGAGACATCACCAGCAAGCCTTTGAAGTTCAGATTACATGTCGATTTGGAGCAGGAGTATTTGACTTTGCGAAGAAACCAAAATAGTGGGTCTATTCAAATGGACATGCTACGATTGCAAGGGAGGAAAGCCATTGACCTTTGGATGGATGGTGCGATTTACCCCCTTGATCCTCAGACAGGTGCATCTCCACTATTCCACAACATCACGCAGCTCTTACACTTTTTGGGTGACAGCTACCACGGATTGTTAGGCTATTGCAAGGGGCTTTACAATTTGTACTTGCAAGAGCTCTCGACACGTAATCATATTCAAACAAAACTAGACATGATGCAAGTCACAAGCTTAGCTAAAAAGGAACAACTTCAAACATCACCCTTGATGGAAAAGGAGATTTCATGGTGTAAATACTGAAATTAAGGAAGCAACTTGCAGAGCAGAAGGTGAAGCTTGACAACGATAAAGAAAGCATTGATCGAGCTGTACAAATTACATGCGTCTTTGGCATTCCACTTGAAATCTTAGACGGCACGTCGACCACTCTACTCACCTTTGTATGGGATTCAAATTGAGACAACAAAAGCGCAGGGCTATGGAGATCCTTGTTAAACTTGGAGGTGCTCATAAGAGACGTGTGCACCAAACAAGGTAGTTGCAGGTTGTAAGAGTGTAATTTGTTAGTAGAATTTAGTAATTGATTCCTTTTTTTTTTTTTGCAAAGAATGTGCGAAAGCAATTTTAGGTTGCAACAATACGGAGGAGTCAGTCAAGGCATCCATCCTTTGACACATGGTTGATGAGAAAGACATTCTAAATATGATCTCTGATCCTGCACATGCTACATTGCAACAATCCCTTTAGAAATTGTTGTTGCTGATGGAATTTCAAAATATTCTTCCCCCTTGCGACATGCTTACAATGTGCAACTCAATTGGGATCAGTGATAAGGGGTACAAAGCATTGTATACATGCATAACAGGGCGTCTATGTAGCAAGGGAATTGCTCAATCAGTGTTACCAACCCCATACAATATGACTATGGCAAGAAAAACTACAAATGACAACATTTCAACCCTGCTAGTCATACAATATGGCTATGGCAAGAAAAACCGCAAATGACAACGTTTCAACCCTGCTAGGTAGGTACAAGTGGGTGGATGGCAGCATGCCAATGTCCTCAAAGAGTTTTGTTTACAATAGGTTCAACAACGTTTATGTTGAAGTAGAAGCTCTGCAACAAGCTATGATCCAATATTATGATATCACAATAGAGGAGACAGGTGGAAAAGCTATATTTGTGTTAAAATTAGATGAATGTTAGGTTGTCAAAGGCCAGAGGGTGGAGCGCACAAGCCTCACACTCATGAGCAGGTCAGTGCTAGAAAAGGGGTTACAATGTGAAGAGGCGGTTGAGTCGCTTGGCAAGAAGTGGCAAAGGCAAGATTTTTATGGGGTTCAATCAGAGAAGAACATATGGTGGCAAGCGGCATGGGATCTCCCACACGAGGGCCGTGACAGTTTGAGGTGGTCTTTCAACCATTCAGGTATTCAAGAGGCAATGGATCGACAATGCAATGGGGAACTCCTCAATGTCCCTGGCATTGGCAATTTTGAAATAGACTAGCACCTTAGTGGTGAAGTCGCGGAGTGGAGCTTAGATCGACTCACACACACACACCACACACACACACACACACACCACACACACACACACACACACACACACACACACACACACACACACACACACACACACACACACACACACAGATACACAGACAGAGAGCTTACACAATACGCAAAGAATTCGTTGAAGGGTTATCTCCCAAAACTTATTATTCACACAAGTATAAGTGAGTATATACAAAGAGTTAGTGATAAGCGAGTTAGGCGGGTGGCCGGCCATATCCGTATAAGAGGCCACTTGGGCTTTAATCCCAACAACCTCCCACTTAAAGTCCAATGTGGCACTTTAAGTAACTGTAAATCTATGAACATAAATGTACAAAGATTTACATGGCTGCCATCTATCCAACGCCCAATAACTCACGACAATGCACAAAGCCCTCTCCTGGAAGTCCCTTTGTGAGTAGATCAGCAAAATTGTCCTTGGTGTGGATCTTCATCAGTTGTATCTGCTTGTCTTCAAGTACTTCCCTAATGAAGTGATGTTTCACATCAATATGCTTAGTCTTCAAATGGAACACTGGATTCTTTGCCAATTGTATAGCACTTTGACTATCACAATATAACTATGGCATATCTACTTTGATTCTCAAGTCTGCTACCAATCTACCAAGCCAAATAGCTTCTTTGCATGCCTCATTTGCTGCAACATACTCAGATTCTGTAGTAGACTGCGTAATACAATCTTGTAATCAAGATCGCCATGATATGGCACCTCCAGCCAATGTAAAGACATAGCTTGATTTAGATCTCCTCTTATCCAAGTCTCCTACATAATCTGAGTCAGTGTATCCTCTGACACTCAAATCCTGACTACCATAGCATATGCGCATACTCTTTGTATGTTTTAAGTATCTCATGATACCTTTCACTACCTCCCAATGTTTCTTTTCGGGATTTGACATATATCTGCTAACCACTCCCACTGCAAATGCAATATCCGGATGTGTAGCAATCATTGCATACATCAAACTCCCCTATGCAAACACATACGGCAGCGAATCCATTTCAACCTTTTCCACCTCAGACTGTGGGCAATCTTGGTTGCTTAGTTTCACATATGACGGCAATGGTGTCATCAATGCCTTTCCCCTGTCCATATGGAACCGTTGCAACACCTTGTCAATATACTCTTTGTGAGATAAGTAAAGCATCTTCTTTGACCTATCTCGTTGGATACGCATACCCAGTATAAGACTTGCCTCAACCATGTCTTTCATGTCAAAAGCCTTTGTCATTTTTGACTTAAGAGCTGAAATTTCTGCCATTTGTCTACCAGCAAGTAACATGTCATCCACATACAAGATGAGGATTATCAAGCTACCATCCTTAGCTTGTCGAGTATACAGGCAATGATCTGTCTCACTTCTCTTGTATCCTTGAGAAAGCATAAATTGGTGAAACTTCTTGTACCATTCTCTTGGTGCCTGTTTCAAGCCATAGAGACCCTTTCTCAAACGACATACCAATTTCTCTTTGCCTTTCTCAGCATACCCTTATGGCTGCTGCATATAAACCTCCTCATGCAAATCTCCATGAAGAAATGCCGTTTTCACATCCATCTGATGTAAATGCAGATCATGTTTGGCAACCAAAGCAAGTACACTTCTCAATGTTTTCAACTTGAAAACTGGTGAAAAGACTTCATCAAAATCTATTCTGTGTTCTTGCTTAAAACCCTTAGCAACCAACCGTGCTTTATATTTTGGCTGTCCATCATGAGGAGTAAGCTTATACCTGTAAACCCACTTACAAGGTAGATCTTTCTTGCCCTCTGGCAATTGAACCAAATCCCACGTTTGATTCTTATGCAGAGCCATCTTCTCTGATTGCATGGCCAACTGCCATTTTCCCGAGTCAACCACTTGTAATGCCTCCTTGTAACAAGATGGGTCTCCGCAATCCGTGAGCATGACATAATTTAGAGGTGGCACATAACGATCAAGTGGTTTGGAGACACGCTCAGAACGTCTCACCACAACTGATTCTGCCTCTCTAGCCACTATAGGCTGTTCCTGAGCCTGACCATGTTGTCTTGATGTGCTAGCACTAGGTCCATCTTCCTTGAAGACAACTCTTCTGATCTCCTCTGTCTTCTCTGGCTTAGCATGAAACTTGGCTTCATTGAAATGCACATCATTGCTACGAATAACTTTTCTGGACTCAGGATCCCAAAGCCGGTAACCCATTTCGCCCGATTCTCCGTAGCCAAGAAATATACACTTCTTGCTCTTTGGTTCTAACTTATTCCTGAACTCCTTAGGAATATGGCTATAAGCTTCACAACCAAAGAATCTAAGATGCTTATATGAAGGTACCTTGCCTGTCCATAGCATCTCGGCCACTTCACTCTTATCCAGAACCCTACTAGGAGACCTGTTGATCAAATGGACTGCTGTAGCCACTGCTTCCGCCCAAAATCCATCAGGCAATTTAGCATTTGACAACATGCTTCTGACCTTCTCTTGTATTGTCTTAGTCATACGTTATGCAAACCCCATTCTATGAAGGATTGTATGGTGCAGTAAGTTCCCGCTTTATCCCTTTTGCTTCACAAAAGTCTTGGAAACGTACTCTCCACCATTGTCTGTCCTTAAGCATCTCAGCTTCTGACCACTCTGATTCTCCACAAGTTGCAAGAATGTCTTAAAGACCTTGAGCACCTCATCCTTGTGCTTCAAGAAGTAAACCCATACTCTGCGAGAATAGTCGTCTATAAAGGTACAAAAGTACGATGCTCCCCCTAGTGACAAACTAGGCATTGGTCCGCATAGATCATTGTGCACAAGAGCTAACCGTTCGTCCCTATGATTCCTCTTTGATTTGTGTGGTTCCTGTGTTTGCTTACCATAAACACAATGCTCACAAAACTCAAAATCTTGAAATGAAAATCCAGGAAAATAACCATAATGAGAAAGTATTTCCATTCCTCTCTTTGGCATATGTCCCAGCCTACGATGCCACAGTGACACACTTGGCTGCTCAATCACATTAATTACATGGTTTTTAACCTCTGAAACATGTAAAGTGTACAGAGTTCCTGACTTGCTGCCATGTGCTACAATCATCGAACCTTTGGAGATCTTCCAAGCACTGTTCCCAAAAACTGTCACATAACCCGCATCATCCAACTTCCCTGTACTGATCAAGCTCTTTCGGATTTCTAGAACATGTCTGACATTCTTGATCCATAAATAAGAGCCATTCTGAAACTTCAACTGCACATCTCCCACTCCAAGTATGTCACAAACCTGCTCATTGCCAAGTCTGACATAATCTTTAGTAGCCACATATGATGTAAACCACTCTTTGTGCGGAGAAACATGTAAAGATGCCCCTGAGTCGATAATCCAATCACTCATAGCATGTCCATCCTTTGCAGTCAAGAAAACAGAATCAAGATTGCTTGTGAGGAAGATGTCACCAGCTGCTATACCAGACTCACTGTCTGAACGAGATCCTGTGACATTCACCTCTTCAATCCTCACTGAACTCTTCTTTTCATCTTGCTCAGAAATCTTTGTTTTGCCTTTTCTTGTTTCCACTTCGTGCAGTCTCTCTTCATGTGACCCTTCTTGCCACAATGGTAGCATTCTATGTCATCCTTTGACTTCGAGTCACGAGGCTTACTTCGGTTTTTTGCCTTCTTAACCTTCTTCTCTTTAGACTGTTGTCTCCCTCGAACGACCAAAGCACTATTGCCTTTGCCTTTGTCAATGTTCTTCCTGTTCACTTCCTCTGTGAGCAGGCTGCCTTCTACATTGGCACTTGTAAGACCTTCTGGCACGATAGAATTACTTAACGCTGTGAGAAAAGTATCCCAACTGTCTGGCAAAGTGATTAAGAGAAACATAGCCTTCACTGAATCTGGAAAGACTATCTCCTGTGCTATTAACTGGCTGAAAATTGTGTGAAATTCATTGAGATGATTTGACATGGCTGTCCCTTCCTTCATCTTCAAATCCACCAATTTCTTGAGCCAATAAATCTGAGAAGCAGCACTTTGTTTCTCGTACATACCACATAGCTTTTGCCATACGCCATACGCTGCAGTCTCTTCTGCTACGTTGAAGTAAACATGTTCTGCCAGTGTCAGCATGATTGTGGAACAAGCTAACTCGTCAAGCTCTTCCCACTCATCTTCAACCATACCTTCTGGTCTCTCCCCTTTGAGCTTCAGTGGCTTCACTTGTTTTTTTTTGCACCAAAACCTGCCAAATCTGCTTCTTCCAGAATGGAAAGTTTGTGCCATCCAGCTTCTTTATGCTATAAAGAGTCTCACTTTGAAAAGATGCCATGTCTGCCAAACTGTTTACTCCTGGGAAAACTCCGGCAGAGTTTCCCCTGTAAACTGGCCTCTGTACACAATAAACAAGTTGTAAACAACAAGCTGAACACCTCTCCTCAAGAACTGTCAGTATTTTGAAAAATTTTGACAGAGTCTCCCCTGTAAGCTGAGCTCTGGAAACCAAAAGATAGCTCAAAAACAACCATAAATAGCTGACCAGTGACAAATCTAAAAATCTCTGTAATATGCTATCCTGTAAACATACACTGTCTCCTGTCTGGGCGATCACAGAACCTGTATCTGTCTCAAGACTGAACCCTGAACAATGCCTCAACGGCCTGACGCATAAGATGCAATCCAGTGTCTACACAAAGTCATACATCCTATGGGATAAAAGTCGTTGAAGAGGATGCGTTTAGAGGGGAACTCCAGCAACCTAATCCACCTCACACTGGGTAACCCAGCCCCCAGTGCTTGGCTTCAAAAAACCTCACACATGACCCTCTCAGATGGCTCAACAAACTGCCCAGAACTAGCATACATCCTACAATAGACCAATTACTGTCCTATGACCGCTACAGCGGTCTTCTACTAGCGTGACTCACAACTAGCAAACCCACAATCACAGTACATCAATCAGCAATACATGCCAGTGGTGTCAAGTCGTTGTATGACCACACCTCCCCTGGAACCTGGCAAGCACAAGAAGTAGCAATGCAGACTGCAATATATATATCTGATGATATATATGTGTACTTGGTCTATAGATGATGCTTTGAAGACTAATGAGTGATGTATGTTGGTGCCGATATTGATGCCGACGACCTCCTGCTTGCCAATCTACACAAGACGGGTTTCTTTGTGGCTGAAACCTATCTTTTGATGTAGTGCTCATAACAAAATTCTGAGGGCATAAACAGCTTCGAAAGGGGGGTAAATCTCCAGGTCGCCTACTGGAAATACTCACGGAACGCCGACTGTGAATTTCCAAGCTCCGGATCCAGAATCTTCCTGAAAAGTGCACGCACGATTACGCAAAAATGCACCGAACCTTGCTTTGATACCAATTGAAGTCGCGGAGCGGAGCTTAGATCGACTCACACACACACACACACACACAGACAGACACACACATATACACAGACAGAGAGCTTACATAGTACGCATAGAATTCATTGAAGGGTTATCTCCCAAAACTTATCATTCACACAAGTATAAGTGAGTATACACAAAGAGTTAGTGATAAGCGAGTTAGGTGGGCGGCCTGCCATATCCGTATAAGAGGCCACTTGGGCTTTAATCCCAACAAGTGGCGACTTGAAGACCCTAAAATGCATGTTGGACACTAAGGGTGGTGCAAATACTCTATTTCCATGCATTTTCTATTGCCATGCAAAGATGCCTAGGGGGATGCATTGGGGAAGGGCACACGGGTCAGAAGATCAAAAGTATGTAAGCAAGCAGGGGCTAGGAGCCCGAACGAGAATCAAAAGGCAAGTGGGGGGCATGTGTGGTTCAATGGCATCATGACTTGAGACCAAAGCAAGCCACCATCTTGTGCAGAGGAGGATCCAATTGGCATCCCATTCTTTCAATTCCCCTTAATCAAGTGCGTGTGTGTTCCTTGCATTTGAGACTTAGAATTTTGGACAAGTTGCTAATGTTCCACATAAATTATGCATGGAACATGGAGCCGGAGACGCGACGAGAGGAGTGCATTCGCGCGTTTGAAATGACTTTGTCATCGGTGGGGCTTCACTCCGAGTAACCCTCTCAAAGGACCACAAGAACCCATCAACCACACAAGATAACCCTAATAAGATATGTATGGGTAGGGCCAAGGCAAGAAACTTGCTTTCAAACTATGGTGAGGCTCAAAGCCATACTTCTTTTTAGATATGGAAGAAGGTGTGTGATATAACAATCTACCTTGGCAATGAGGCAGCTCTAGGGCTGAAGAGAGCATGTGTTTGGGAAGCATGCGATGATATGATGAGGCTTCTTGTGCGGCCACACCTTAGTGAAGATGAGATACAATCATTCAAGGTGTCTATTAATGAATTTACAGAGCTAATGGTCGATGCATGGGGTGAAACCCATATCACAAATTACATGCATATCTTGTTCACCCAGGGTCCATACTTTCTTGATGAGTATGGATCCCTTGTGCTTTGGAGCAATCAAGGGATGGAAAGGTCACACTATCAGGCAAAGACTACCTATTTTAAGAGCACTCAGCATGGTGGTGGCAAGATCCGCAGCAACGCGTTTTACGAGATGTTCAATTGGTTCTATTGTGCACTAACCGCAGTAGGAAGAAACAAAGGACAAGGGGCAACTTGTATCTTAGGCACCAAATTATGAAAGTGGTGAGTGTTCGAAGAACACAAGGATACCATGGGTTGAATGCACGTGAGAGAGCATCGGCGTGGTGGAAAATCAATGAAGAGTAGGGGCGCGTGGCTTCTCACGCAGTAACAAACTTCCAGTTTTTGGAGCATATTAATGATAAATTATAAGCTTTTAAAAAGTTGGGCCCTATAAATATCAAAGTGAGTTTTTAAAGTCTTTTATAAGTTTGTGATTTCTCTCTCTCTCTCTCTCTCTCTCTCTCTCGTCTCCTCCTCCCTACTCTCACCTCCTGCCATGGAAACCAACAACCAGGAAACAAACAACCAGGATACCACCAACTAGGAAACCAACAAGCAAGAAACCATCGGGGACGGTTAAGGAGCGAGCTCAGCTCAACGAGCTTTGGAGCGAGCTTTTTTTTTTTTCATCTCACCACCACTACCTCCCATTGCTGCCCCTTAGCAACCATCACCACCGACCACCCTAGCCCACCACTGGTGGTTAGTGGTGCTAACTTACTACCACCATGTGCCGCCTCTACTCCTACCACCACTGCCAATTGCCGCCCCTCTCTCCAGTGGAGTAGCCAAGGACCTCCTCTCTCTCTCTCTCTCCCTGCTGTCTTCCCTCTGTGCATGTGTCTCTCTCTTGCCCACCACCCCTCTCTCTTGTTGTCTCCCCCTCCCACCCCCTACCCCCCCCCCCCCCCTTCTCTCTCTCTCTCTCTCTCTCCCCCCCCCGTTCCCCTCTCTCCCTCTCTCCCCCCCCCCCCCCCCCCCCCTCTTCCCCTCTCTCCCCCTTGCCTTTCCTCCCTTCCTGGAGTGAGCTCCACCCCTGTGTGTGTGTGTGTGTGTGTGTGTGTGTATGTGTACTTTTCTATAAAGTTAAAATTCTCCTCTCTTTCTCTCTGTCTCTCTAAAAAAACCTAAAACATTAGCGATTTTGCTAGTGCCTTTGGTTTTATTTTTTTAAATCAGACCCTCTCACCGCTCCCCTTCTCGCCCTCTCATGATCCCTCCAACCCATTCCCCCCCCCCCCCCTCTCTCTCTCTCTCTCTCTCTCTCTCTCTCTCTCTCTCTCTCTCTCTCTCTCTCACCTGTTTCCTCTCTCTGGCCCCCACCTCTTGCTCTACATCCGCCCTCTTCCCTAGCTCCGATCCTTCCCCCCCCTTCTCTCTCTCTCTCTCTCTCTCTCTCTCTCTCTCTCTATATATATATATATAATATATATATATATACATATATATATATATATATATATACATATATATATATATATATATATATATATATATATATATATATATATATATATATATCTGTGTGTGTGTCCTCCTATCTTGCTCTCCCTATCCCTCTCTCTCTCTCTCTGCCCCTTCCACTTGCCACCTCTCTCCCCACCCCCTATTCTTTTTCTCTCTCTTTACTCCCACCACACCCCCCCCCCCCCCTTGAGTCCCTCCAACCCTAGAGAGAAATGAAACGAAATGGAATGAAATGCTGTATTAAGGATTTTCGTAAGGTAAAAATGACATATGAGACCAAATTGATACAGTCTTGGTGGATATAATACAATGCATGGGTACAAAGGAAAATGAGAGAGAAAGAGGGGGGGGAGGGGGAGAGAGAGAGAGAGAGAGAGAGAGAGAGAGAGAGAGAGAGAGAGAGAGAGAGAGAGAGAGGGAGGGAAGGGAGGGGCCAGCGGGGGAGGGAGAGGTAGATAGATAGATTTGTTTACCGTATGACACATGGGACCAAAGTTACATGGGACATATGGGATATGACATATGGGACCAAAGTTACATGTGATGTAGTATTTGGGTCGCTGATGAGTGATTCTTGATGGTCCAAAATTGTGGTGATGAGAGTCGCAATGGAGAGCCCACACTATGGCTGGGAGAGGAAAGTGTGTAGGTCTAGGTCATGGCTGAAAATGTGAAGGATGTAAGTTTACATGTGACCAAAAGCTGAGCACTCTAGAAGTGTGTTGTACTCAGACTCTCGAACTTGCAGTGAAAGGGAGAGAGAGAGAGAGAGAGAGAGAGAGAGAGAGAGAGAGAGAGAGAGAGAGAGAGAGAGAGAGAGAGAGGGGGGGGGGGGGGGGGGGGGGGGGGGGGGGGGGGGGAGGAGTGGAGTGTAGTTTTTTTTTTTAAAAAGGGAAAGAAAGGGAGAGAGAGGAGTGCTTAGGACCCCCAAAAAGAATTAAAAAAAACCATGCAAAGCAATCCCCCCCCCCCCCCCCCCCCCCCCCCCCCCCCCCCCCCTGTGCCCAAACCTTCCCTTCCCTTGCGGACCCCTCTCCCCCCTTCTCTCTCTCTCTCTCTCTCTCTCTCTCTCTCTCTCTCTCTCTCTCTCTCTCTCTCTCTCTCTCTCTCTCTCTCTCTCTCTCTCTCCTAATACTCTCTTGCGGCTCCATCACTGGCAATTACACGAACGGAGATTAATAAAATCATCCGTTAGGATCTTATACAATTGGATACTAAGAGGACATGGGTAGACCCTACACAAGAATTGGGCACGAAGATGGCCGACTACAAAGAAAACTTCCTACAGCTATCTGAAGATGGATTTGTGATTCGCCCGAGCTACATGGATACCCACCTGTCTCATGGTTTGAGATGTGCTATTGGTCAGATTCGTACATCCTCACATCAGCTGGAAATTGAGTTTGGCAGATTTAGGGGAATCCCACCTGAGAGCAGAATTTGCAAGTTATGTGGAATGGAGCCGGAGACAAAATTACACTACATATGCCATTGCACCGTATACTATGAGATACGTGGGCGTTTCCATTGCCTATTTAAAGAAGGCTTTGGAACTCTAGATAGAGTCATTCAATACCAAGATCAAAGATGCTTAGGCTTGTACCTACTGGAACTACATCGGCACAGAGATAATCTAATGAGAAGACAAAGAGCACTACAGCCTCAGAGGCAGATCACAGATTTCTTCGGATCGAGAGAAGCAGGAGTGGAAGGAGAAGCAAGAGGTCGGCAGCCAGCACAAAGGAGTACCCACATTCATACCAAAGACACCCTCATTGATAGGGCGATTGAGCTTAGGAAATCGAGACGACCACGACCAAGATGCAGAAGCACACTTCACCGGAGGAGACTACAACAAAGGATTAGAAGCATTCTAGCCAGACACCCAGAATGCTCCTAAGAAGTTTATTTAATACTTTGTATTTCGTTTTTCACATTTATTTTCACACTTTCACACTTTTCACACTTAGTACTTTGGTACTAAGGTACTCAAACATTGTAACAGATTCACCACTTTTGTATCAGTTCGGTCTCATAAGTCATTCTGGCCGTTTGAAGACGTTAATTTAACATTTCATTTCTCTCTCTCTCTCTCTCTCTCTCTCTCTCTCTCTCCCCCCCCCCCCCCCCCCCCCCCCCCCCCCCTTTCTTTCTTATTTTATTTTGTACCCAGACATTGTATTAGATCCACCAAGAATGTATCATTTTGGTCGCATGGGTCATTTTGGCCTTTTGATGACAGTTAACATAGCATTTCATTTCATTTGTCATTAGGATTGGAGGGACTCAAAAAGCAAAAATGTGACAGAAGGCAGAGAAAGAAAAAAGGAAGATGCAGTGGGAGAGAGATCGATCGATAAGGGGGGAGAGAGAGAGAGAGAGAGAGAGAGAGAGAGAGAGAGAGAGAGAGAGAGAGAGAGAGAGAGAGAGAGAGAGAGAGAGAGAGAGAGAGAAGGGGCGACAAAATTCTGAGGGAGAGAGGTGAAGTGTATTGTTTTTTTTTAAAAGAAAGACGGGCTCACCCTGTACAACCCCTCCCCCCCCCCGTGCTTGCTTTCTTTCTCCCTACCAGTCTCCTTCTCTCTCTCCACCTGCCACCGCTCTTCTCTTGATCTCTCTCTCCCTCCCAATGCCCCCCCTCTCTCTTCCCCTCCCGCTATCACTCTCTCTTTCTCTCCCCCTCTCCCCCTCTTTTACAAAAAAACGGAGGCACTAGAGATACTGCTAGTGCTTTGTTTTTTTTAAATAGCTCTCTGCACCCTCTCTCTCTCTACCCTTGCCACCCTTCCCTCTCGTCCTAGTGTGTGTATGTGTGTGTGTCTCACACACACACACACACACACACACACACACACACACACACACAGAGAGAGAGAGAGAGAGAGAGAGAGAGAGAGAGAGAGAGAGAGAGAGAGAGAGAGAGAGAGAGTCTACCCTTGCCACCCTTCCCTCTCGTCCTAGTGTGTGTGTGTGTGTGTGAGAGAGAGAGAGAGAGAGAAGACACGGGGGAGAGAGGGGTGAAGCTCACTCCAGGAAGGGAGGGAAGGCAAGGTTGAGAGAGAGAGAGAGAGAGAGAGAGAGAGAGAGAGAGAGAGAGAGAGAGAGAGAGAGAGAGAGAGAGAGAGAGAGAGAGGGGGGGGGGGGGGGGGGGGGGGGGGGGGGGGGGGGGGGGGGGGGTAGGGGGTAGGAGGGGGAGACAACGAGAGAGAGGGGTGGCGGGCGAGAGAGAGACACGCGCAGAGAGGGAAGACAGCACGAGAGAGGGGTGGAGAGAGAGAGAGAGAGAGAGAGAGAGAGAGAGAGAGAGAGAGAGAGAGAGAGAGAGAGAGAGAGGGATAAGGAGAGGGGTTATAGAGCGACTAAGAAAAGAGAGAGGAAGAAGGGAGTAGGAGATAGGAGGACTTTAGGGAAGGGATGGTGGTTTCTAGAGGAGGAGCTGGAGGAAGGGAAGGTGGTTAGAGGAGTAGATAGAGAGAGGAGGTGGAGGAGAGGAAATCTTTTGGAGGAGGAGGCTGAGGAGGAGGAGGAAGGGAAGAGGAGGAAGCACATGGGCGGCAAGAGGAGGAAGGGGAGGTAGAGAGGGCGGCACTCCAAAAAAAAAAAAAATCTCACTCCAAAGCTCACTCCGTTGAGCTCGCTCGAAGACCTAACTCGAAACCATCTCCCACA
Organism: Adiantum capillus-veneris; assembly: GCF_014529385.1. Lineage (NCBI taxonomy): Eukaryota > Viridiplantae > Streptophyta > Polypodiopsida > Polypodiales > Pteridaceae > Adiantum > Adiantum capillus-veneris. Next base: position 174,577,321 of record NC_140931.1, on the reverse strand, counting down.
TGCTTAGAGGTCAGTGATACCAAACACGGAGCGACTACAATAGTTGAACAAAGAGGTAGAGTGCTTGCGGGCCGAGAGCGAGCACAAGGAGCAGCAAAACTTTGATTGGGATCAATAAAATATTCATAGCAGGGCAAGAGAGCAAGAGTTTTATGAAGAGGAAGAGAAGTATCTGATCGCATAAGCAAAGAGGACTTACAAGGCGCTCCAAGAGCGACAATACCCAATCAAAAGAGTGTTGAGGTCTGAAGCACAGAGGTCAATACAAAGCACAAGAGACATTGGGACCAAAGTCCAAATACAGGTTCAGAACTACTCATGGATGAGCAGGTGGTCGATCTCATAGAGAAGGTTTGTAATAACATGATTCAAGAAGTCTATGACAAGTTCTTGAGCGACGCAAGGAGGACGGAGGAAGAATGACGAAGGGCAAGGATGGAAGAGGCAAGCCACCTTGCAAGGGAGAGAGAAGAAGCAAAAAAGGGAGCGGAGGAGGAAAGGGCCAAGAAGGCCACCCAAAGGAGCCCCCCAAGAAGCCACCCTAGAAGAGTCCAAAGAAGGCCAAACAACCCCTAGCTAAAACAGGAGGTGAAAGTAGTCATGCACCGAAAGGGAAGACGGTGAAGAAGAGAAAGAATCCTCCACAAACTGTAGAGGAGGCCAACCAGTGTGATGAGAGGTACAAGAAGTACTGCAACGATAATTCCCTTTGGGCTTGCACTGCCCAGCCTCCACCACCACCACCACCTCTCAAGAAGAAGCGTCGCTGGAGACCTGACACATGTGCATTGCATGGAATCCTCAAGTACCAGAAGAGTACATATCTTTTAATCCCGAAGGCCCCATTTTCTCAACTCATGAAAGAGATTATGGATGAGTACTCAGACTGTGTAACTAGGGTGCAAGCAACGACACTAGGTGCGTTGTAGCAAGGAGTGGAGTATATCATTGTATCCCTCTTTCAAGAAACCGTTTTGGCAATGGCCCATGCTAAGCGTGTGACTATTAAGTCCACAAATATATCCTTAGCACTTTGCCTTCATGGTGATGATTGCTTTCATAAATTCTAGATAGGATAGTCATTGTAACTTCTCAAGCGTCATCTTGCCAGCTTTATCATGTAACTATTTTGACAATGAAATTATTATATCTATGTTTGGCAATTGCAATGTATTGTTTGAAATTTTAAGCTTGTGTTGATTATGGATTTGAATGTGGTTACTTGGGTCAATTCCTCTAATCAAGACGCTCGCGGGGTCCATGTTAGCTAGCAAGTAGCAATAAGGGCTCATGTGGTGCCCTAGCTAAGCCCCACATGCCGTATGAACCCCGTTGCCATGCACATGGTGGCATAAGGAGCCATTCCGTGGTGCACGAGGCCGCGGAATGGCTTTTTACACCGCCATGTGCATGACGACGGGGTTCATACGGCCCGTTGTCAAACTGCCAAAAGTCGCTCCGTGGCATACAGGACCACAAAACGACTTTTTACGCCGCCATGTGCATGGCGACGGGGTTCATACAGCCCATGGGGCTCACCTATGGCAAGAGAAAATCATGTTAGTGTGCAAATGGCTCGTGATGCACATGGATCAAAACAAAACTTCATTCAAGATGATAACTTTATTAATTTCAAAGATACATCAAGACGTACAATCACAGGGCTAAGATAGCCTTTGAAGGAATCTTGACCTAGGCTCCTTAAAGATGGTTTTTCACCAATGTGTGATACAATATCTTCCTTGCTTGTTATTCCTTGCCCAAGGCAAAGGCCGCGATATCCTAAAAGGTTTTCGACCCCTTTCTCACCAAAACTATGGATTGCTGCCTCTCTGTTTACAAGAATACATTTGTGGGCATTTAGGGCTATAAGAAACTCGACCAAAACAGAGCTTAGCACTCTACAGTTGTACATCTCCGTTGATGCATAGTCCGTATACTCATTGTGTATGACCCGAATCATCTCTTCATTGAAGCTAATGCCATAGGGTGGCGCCCTTAGAGTCGCCCTCGTGTGAGATCCACCTTTCCGATGGGCAAACCGATCCATCTCCAAAGCGGACTATAAGGAAGCAACTTTGGATTATAATTCTAAGAAACGACAATGAGAATTGAGAAGAATGAAGTACTTACTAGTGTTGCATCATCTTGCTCACAAAGGTTCTTGTTGGTTATGTCAATTGTGCCAAGATCAGTGTGTTCCAAGCACATGAGACGTTTGTGGGGAGCGAAGCTACTCTCTGGCACACTCTTGTAGAAATATTTCTCCTCATCAATGGTTTGTAGAGTTTTCGCCACGAGGGAATCCATAGAACTATGTCCCTATGGCAAGGTGAGTGTGTTGATGAGGGGAGCAGAGGAGTAGTTCACTTGGAACTCGGTCTTCTAACTGGGGTTCTTTGTATTACAAACCCATCATATATTGCAAGAACATAGAGGGCTTCATGGAGGGAGTGGGTAATGTCATCAAGGAAGAGAAATTCTTGACCGTCTACTATAATTGGATGGAAGGTGCGCAAGAGAAGCTCTTGGATCTCATCTTCGACATCCTTCCCTTCTAGGTTTTGGTCAACATCTTCAAAAGGAGGCTCGCCTTGGTGACAAAGGAGGGCCACCGAAGTCTTTACTGGTTAGACATCTTCTCCTCTTTACAAGAGTCCTCGGAGACGTCTTCTTACGGTCACTTGCTTTACCTTTCCCCTTGTTTTTTTCAATTGCCTCCATCACCTTCACAGTGAGCACCATGTTCCACCTCAAAAATCCCGTGCCAATGTTCCCCATGCCCAGGTTTATGAGGTTGTCCTCCTCTTCCTCTTCGTAGTGTTCGTTGGTGATCCCTTTGGTCACCCTACCCAATCTGAAGCGAAAACTATAGTCTTCTCTAAAGGTGTTCTTGAGGAGATCAACTAGCACCCACAAACCTTCTTCATCTTTAAAATTGATGGAGTACTTTTCAATGTGTGTCTCCATGTAGGATGTAAGAGCTTCAAATGCATCAGCATGCAGTTTGATGGTAGCCTCCATGATGATGAATACTTGGAACACGGCACTAAGTATCTCCATCATGGGTCCTAGGTCATGCGCAAGGAGTTGGTCAATGAGGGCTTGATTAGCAGCAACCATTCTCACTGGCAGAGTGCAAGGGACAATGGCACGTGCTTGGGGATGGATAGAGCAAGGAAGCAGTGGAGAAGATGAGAGAAGCTTAAAAACAAGAAAGTGACTTCAAAATGGGCCTTGCAAGTCACTTATAAAGGAGACAATTAAAAATAGGACACTTTTATAAAACTTAAAAATTCAGGGGGATTAAAATTTAAACGTTCTCTCCAATAGAAAGCTCAGGGCTATATTGCACAATATTGTCATCCAAACCCCACAGTTTGAAACACCGTAACTTCACCACCCACCACAACTCTAAAGTCACTTAATGCTTCTAAAATTAAAAATTTAGAAATTCTTGGATCACAAAATTAGACAAAAATGTATCGTATTAATATGAGAGTATTATATTGCAATGACAATTGTTTGTTTGAGATGGATACATCTAGGGAAGGGGATTCTTTTACAAAGAAGACCCTCTCCTCTCTCTTACGCAGAGGGTTGCCACCGATTACAAACGAGTAGTCCATCTTAAGCTTAAACCTAAGCCCCAAGTACTCCCTTATATTTTTCATATTCTAATCAGCATTGACGGCCACATCCCACACTTCCTCCTGCTTGCACACATGCAGTTCAACTTGCTCCATAACAGTGATGTTCGAATTCAGTGCTTCCCATTCATCTCGTGTCTGCTTGCACCTTCGATAAGGGAATATAATGGAGATTTGCTGCTTTGCAATGTGGTATCGAATGATCATTTTCTCTGTCACAACCATGCACTTTATGGTATCACCATTTTGTTGAGCAATCTTTGAGTCCCAAGTAGATGGAAGGAAGGCATTCATTGTTGTTCCACCCTTAGCAATCCACATGGTACACATGCGATGAACATCATCTACCTTGAACAAAGAAACAAAAAGATGTAGAGGCATAAAAGATGTTAGTGTTGCTCGATGTGACCCGTACATGCACTTCATTGCATTGAAGATTTCATTTTCAATCCGCTGCTTGGTTAATACAAATAGAGGTAATGTCAAGAGTTGGCCAATCACCATCCATCAGAGTTGGTGGACTAAGTGTTTTCAAGGTCCCATAGCCGTTCCTTGTCGTTGGGACTACATACTTTGCATCAGAGAAGAAGATGGACCCTTCTGGAAGCTCCGACGTAGTGCATCCGGAATATAGCAACAAACAACACTAGAAAAACTTACAATTAGAAGGAAAGCGCTTGCAATCGACATCGTTGATCCATAATTGAGAAGCTTTGTAGACATGTTGTATCTTCACTTGCTTGCTTCCATCGGCCGTCTACTTCATCTTCAATATACGACCCTTCCAATGATGGGACTTCAGCTAATGAATCGACAAGAGACTTTGTGGACTCCCTTTATGCTTGGCCACATTGTCACCCACATCCCATTCTCGTCTTGCTCGTTGCTGCAATAGAACGACTGTACCCTTGAACAAGGTGTGCGACTCATGGTATCCAAGCTTCTTGCACTGTGCAAGCTGAAGCTTCCTTATCCCTAAAGCTTTGCAAGTTGAAGGTTCCTAAAGCCTAAAGCCTAAAGCCTTTTAAGTTGAAGCTCTCTAACCCTAAAGCTTTGCAAATCGAAGGTCCCTAAACCCTAAGCTTGGGTAGTTGAAGCTACTAAGCTCTACAAGATGTATGTGAGCCCCCAAGATGAGAGTGGAGAATGGGTGCAAGCACGAGAGGAAGGCCTCCAGGAAGGGGAAAATGGATTGTATTACAAGCTCTCCTTAGCCAGAAAGGAGCCAAAACTCAGAACTAAGCTTAGGAGAGAAGGGAAAGGTAGACTGAAGAGAGAGGAGACTAGAAAGGTACTCTTCCAATAGGGGAGAGAGTGAAAACCGAGATTTTTGGTTCTAGAGAGAGGAGGGGTCAGATTTGGTATGTAGAGAGAGAAGAAGAGAGTGGAGGCAGGGAAAAGTAGACTTGAATGTCAAATTAATGATGGGGGGGCATTTTTCCAAGGGACTGACAAATCCAACATTTCTATCTACATGGCTTCCTCCTATTGCTCCACTACTTAATCACTGTCACTACGCTTGGGGCAGATTAAAAGGCCCAAGAAGACCCCAAACAAGTCCTAGTGATTGTCTTAACTTTTGATTACGAAAGTAAAAAAACTTATTCTCTTTTCTTGTAACTTGGTTTTTTGCTTCTAAAACACTAGAATTGTTGTCATCTACGTCCTCACGCAGTGGCAAATCTTGATTGGAATCATGAAATTCTTCCTTAGGTGCTAAGATGTCTCTTATGGAGATCTCATCAATTGTTCACATACATTACACCTTATCTTTTCTACTCTCTACTTCTACACTGTTGGGAATTTGAAGGGTATTTTGGGAATTTCCACAAATTAGAGGTATTTTGTTAATTTTCCCTTTCATGAATCTCTTTAAGATAATATTCATTGGAAAAAATCCTCAATTTTCCTCATGTCGTTGCTTAAATGCACAATGAAGAAAACCTACAAATTTTATTCTAGCTTTTGAAAATATATCAAATCCTCAATTTTCCTCATGTCGTTGTTTAAATGCACAATGAAGAAAACCTACAAATTTTGTTCTAGCTTTTAAGAATATACCAAAAGATTAAGTGCTAAAACAAGACACTTTCATGTCTTACGATACTTGAATGTCCAATTATCTGAGCACTCTTAGAAGAAAAACTTCATATTTTTTAGCATATCCAAGGATTGTGCTTCCCAAAACAAACATATTGTCTTCTCCAAAGTCAATCTTACCTTTGTATAACCTAAACCAGTTCTTGCACTAAACCTCTTTAAAGATTCTGAGACATTTTTGACATGATTATGCAACTCAAGAGTCTAAACTATCATTTTTCATCCTCAACTTTTGCCTCAATCCTTATCAATCTAGTAAACTAGGTAAGGAAAGTAGGTAAACAGCGACTCACTCACTTCTTTGTCACCTAGAGCTCACTTGGTACATAGAACCTTAGCCAAGGGTAAACAAAGCCCTTCATACACTCCAACTTATATTTCTACTAGCTGGCGCGACCCGCCTACCGGCGGGTCTCGCTCGCTCTTAAAATGACACACACACGATCAACACTATCACCAATAACCTACGGATACTTTTTATCCATTGTTCAAATGCAAGTTTTTGTCTCTCTCTTTTGCGCGCGCGCACACACACACACACACACAGAGATTACATAAAAGGACATCACTAAAGAGACATATTTCAAACAAAAAAAGTTTTTGTTTATATTATTGCCAAAAAGGTTAAGGAATTTATCTGAATAACACTCTTAATCGCGCTATTTCAACAGGATCAAGATATTGAGCTGGAGCTCTACACACTTACTCTTAAATATATTTTTTGAACCCAACTTAAGTAAATCTCGCTCACTCTTACCATGACACACATGATGTTTATAAAACTTGGATTTGTCATCGCTTACAAAAAATGCCTTTAACCCATATCTCATTGGTGTATGACCTTGTACAAAGTGGGTACCATATGACCATATTCTAAGTACCAGATAGTTTGTCCCACTTCGCCATTGGGAGAGAGAGAGAGAGAGAGAGAGAGAGAGAGAGAGAGGAATGGAAAGTCGCAAGATCATCGGAGGCCCTCCAAACTGGCCATTATCTTATACATACATAAGTGTCTCAGGTCATTTTAGCCTTCAGAAGACATTAATATAACATTTTAGTTAATCTCTCTCTCTCTCTCTCTCTCTCTCCCTCTCTCCCTCTCTCTCTCTCCAGAGGACACCCAAATGATGTCACACATTTCTCCTCATACTCATACATCATTACACTTTTATGCTTTTTCTCTATTTTTTATGACATCTCTATCTATTTCTCTCTCTTATCCCTCTATTTTTCTCTCTTTATTCTCTCTTTTGATCTTTCTCCTTCTCCAATTTTACTCTTTGTTCTCTTTTTCATCTCTTTCTTTCTCCACCCTATCAAGTCTCTATCTTTTTATTTTCTACCGTTTGAGGATGAGTTGCAGCATATGTCATTTTAGCATTTAGAAGATGTTAATATAACATGTCATTCCAACTCTCAATAATCTCTCTCTCTCTCTCTCTCTCTCTCTCTCTCTCTCTCTGTGCAAACCTCGTATCAGATTCACCATGGTGTAACCATTTGGTCTTATACGTCATTTCAACATTTAGAAGATGCAATTAATACAACATTTCATTGCAACGCTCAATAATGTCTCTTTCCTTTTTTTTATTAACGTTCTTGGGAGCCCATTTCCTAAAAGAGAGCTAATACTGAGAGAGAGAGAGAGAGAGAGAGAGAGAGAGAGAGAGAGAGAGAGAGAGAGAATCTCCATGCCTACCACTTGGGAAGGTTGCATGTGTAGAGGCAATAACCATTTGAGTTGTCAGCAAAGCATGCCAATCAAAGAGGCCATGAAGGCCGCATCGTCACCTATGATGGAAGACTGAAGCTATGCCATTTTTTGGCTTTGGGGTCATATACCAATCCCTCTGTCCTTAGGAAATGAAATACCAAGGTGCAGAAAGAGCCCTACCTTTGCGCATATGGTTGAATAGCCTTGACGACCTGATAGCCTTCCATCGAGCGCACACCGCATTGGAACAAAAGATGCTTGAGATATGCAACCATGCGAGGATTTTCTTGAACATCTCATCGGGACGGGAAAGGAAGGAGTCCACCCCAACATATTGTGCATCATAAGAGACTACCTGTGGGGCCGCATTCCGCCACTAAAGGAATGATGTGAAGCAGTACCCATTTGACAACTGCACCTGCCACCCCAATCCCCCTCACTGATCCCTTTTGGCCAGAAGCTCTGACATGAATGGATCAATGAGAGTCTCCATCTCAAAAATCAAGGATATGGTGTAAGGAGGAGCGTGAGCTGGAACCCGAGGACGGAGCATTCTATTCCTATAGTAAATGGGAGGAGCACCATAGTTGTTAAAGAAACCTGAATCTGGGTAATAATGTAAGCAATATGGGAGCAATAACCTGCAGAGTCGTAGAAAATGAGAATTTGTGCGTGTGTGTACGTGACACGTCTTCTTGGTGGTTTGGAGGAGCCGCAAGCGTATAAAATTATGAGGTTTAGATTTTTGCCCCAAAATGTGGGAAGCTTTCGGCCTCTGGATGAAAGAATATGGCTTGTTATGGGGATGGAAGTTGAAGACATGCACGGATGCATAAATAGGAGGTTAGCTCATGATTTCTTTGCTCAGTTGGTCGGCATAAGGAGCAACATAATGCTTGGTCATTGACAGAGGGGGAGGTGTGTGGCGCTTTGGTGGCACTTTGGGCACGATTGGCTTGCAATTGGGCAAGATGGAAGCTACGCAGGGACCTACCTAACTGGCTGCGTGCACCATTTCTAAAGTACACAGATTCTGCTCTAGAGTGATCAGCCTCCTGCCCTTGCTTTGCGCCATCTACAATGTCTTTCCCAGGACACGAGCATGGAGGCTCGCAATCGTATTTTGCCACTGCAGCCTAGGGTATTGCAACTTCCATCAGTAACACACCCTCGCTTCACATCTGTTGCAAAAAGCCATATTTGGACATTTCCTGCAATCCATGTGCTCCTTGTGTAACCCAGCAACACGCTTGTGTAATGCCACATGCCTTCAAGGTGCACTTGTACGTGATTGCATTGGAGAGATGCCCTCTCTTTGCATCTGCTGAAAACAACTCTTTTCCTTTCTAACCCTGACCCTATTAGACATATCCTGGAATCAATGCACTCCATGAGACAACATGCATCTGAAGAGACACCCTCGCTTTGCATCAGCTGAAAACAGCCCGGATCGTATATGATTGCATTTGAAAAGATACCATCGCTTCGCACCTGTTGAAAAATGCCAAGAGCTCTTGGCCTTGCCCATTTCACAATCGGTGCATTTCAAGAGACGACATCTAGAGAGACATCCTCGCTTCGCATCAGTTGAAGACAGCCCAGATTGTATGTGATTGCATCTGCAGAGACACCATTGCTTCACATCCATTGAAAAACGCCCAGAGCTCCTTGGCCTTGCCCATTTTGCAATTAGTGCATTTCAAGAGACGACATCCAGACAAGAAGCTCCTCAAGCTTATGAAGTGCACCACATTCGGCATACATGTCGACCAAGGCAATGCCAAGCACGACATATCTTGCAATCAATGCACTCCATGAGACAACATGTTGCTGGAGAGACACAGATTCTGCTCTAGAGTGCTCAGCCTCCTGCCCTTGCTTTGCGCCATCTACTGAGCCTTTCCCGGGACACGACCATGGAATCTCGCAATCGTATTTTGCCACTGCAGCCTAGGGTGTTTCTGCTTCCATCAGTAACACACCCTCGCTTCGCATCTGTTGCAAAAAGACACATTTGGACATATCCTTCAATCCATGCGCTCCTTGTGTAACCCAGCGACATGCTTGTGTAATGCCACATGCCTTCAAGGTGCACGTGTACGTGATTGCATTGGAGAGATGCCCTCTCTTTGCATGTGCGCTGCTGAAAAAACTCTTTTCCTTCCTAACCCTGACCCTGTTGGACATATCCTCGAATCAATGCACTCCATGAGACAACATGCATCTGGAGAGACACCCTCGCTTTGCATCAGCTGAAAACAGCCCAAATCGTATGTGATTGCATCTGGAGAGACACCATCGCTTCGCATCAGCTCAAATGCCCAAAGCTCCTTGGCCTTGCCCATTTTGCAATCGGTGCATTTCAAGAGACGACATCTAGAGAGACATCCTCGCTTTGCATCAGCTGAAGACAACGCTGATCGTATGTGATTGCATATGGAGAGACACCATTGCTTCGCATCCGCTAAAAAATGCCCAGAGCTCCTTGGACTTGCCCATTTTGCGATCAATGCATTTCAAGAGACAACATCCAAGACAGGAAGCTCCTCAAGCTTATGAAGTACATAACATTTGGCATACATGTCGACCAAGGCAGTACCAAGCACGACATATCTTGCAATCAATGCACTCCATGAGACAACATGTTGCTGGAGAGACACCTTGGCAAAATGTGGGAAGCTTTCGACTTCTGGATGAAAGAATACGGCTTGTCATGGGGATGGAAGTTGAAAACATGCACGGATGCATAAATGGGAGGTTAGCTCATGATTTCTTTGCTCAATTGGTCGGCGTAAGGAGCAACATATTGCTTGGTCATTGACAGAGGGGAAGGTGTGTGCCGCTTTGGTGGCACTTTGGGCTCGATCAGCTTGCAATTGGGCAAGACGCAAGCTACGCAGAGACCTACCTGGATGGCTGCGTGCACCGTTTCTAAAGTACACAGATTTTGCTCTAGAGTGCTCAGCCTTCCTGCCCTTGCTGTGCGCCATCTACAGTGCCTTTCCTGGGACACGACCATGGAAGCTCACAACCGTATTTTACCACTGCAGCCTAGGGCGTTGCTGCTTCCATCAGTAACACACCCTCGCTTCGCTTCCGTTGCAAATAGCCACATTTGGACATATCCTTCAATCCATGCGCTCCTTGTGTAACCGAGTGACACACTTGCGTAATGCCACATGCGTTCAAGGTGCACGTGTACGTGATTGCATTGGAGAGATGCCCTCTCTTTGCATCTGCTCAAAAAAAATCTTTTCCTTCCTAACCTTGACCCTATTGTAAATATCCTGGAATCAATGCACTACATGAGACAACATGCATCAAGAGAGACACCCTTGCTTCGCATCAGCTGAAAACAGCCCAAATCGTATGTGATTACATTTGGAGAGACACCATCGGTTCGCATCCGCTGAAAATGCCCAGAGCTCCTTGGCCTTGCCCATTTTGCAATCGGTGCATTTCAAGAGACGACATCTACAGAGACACCCTCGCTTCGCATCAGCTGAAGACAGCCCAGATTGTATGTGATTGCATTTGGAGAGGCACATTGCTTCGCATCCGCTGAAAAACGCCCAGAGCTCCATGGCCTTGCCCATTTCGCAATCAGTGCATTTCAAGAGACGACATCCAAGGTAGGAAGCTCCTCAAGCTTATGAAGTGCACCACATTGGGCATACATGTTGACCAAGGCAGTGCCAACCACGACATATCTTGCAATCAATGCACTCCATGAGACAACACGTTGCTAGAGAGACACCTTGGCAAAATGTGGGAAGCTTTCGGCCTCTGGATGAAAGAATACGGCTTGTGAAGGGGATGGAAGTTGAAGACATGCACGGATGCATAAATGGGAGATTAGCTCATGATTTCTTTGCTCACTTGGTCTGCGTAAGGAGCAACATAATGCTTGGTCATTGACTGTGGGGGAGGTGTGTGGCTCTTTGGTGGCACTTTGGGCACAATCAACTTGCAATTGGGCAAGACGGAAGCTACGTAGAGACTTACCTGACTGTCTGCGTGCACCATTTCTAAAGTACATAGATTTTGCTCTAGACTGCTCAGCCTCCTCCCCTTGCTGTGCGCCATCTACAATGCCTTTCACGGGACATGACCATGGAAGCTCCCAACCGTATTTTTCCATTGCAGCCTAGGGTGTTGCTGCTTCCATCAGTAACATACCCTCACTTCGCATCCGTTGCAAAAAGCCACATTTGGACATATCCTGCAATCCATGCCCTCCTTGCGTAACCCAATGACATGCTTGTGTAATGCCACATGCCTTCAAGCTGCACGTGTACGTGATTGTATTGGAGAGATGCCCTCTCTTTGCATCTGCTGAAAACAACTCTTTTCCTTCCTAACCCTAATCCTATTGGACATATCCTGGAATCAATGCACTCCATGAGACAACATGCATCTGGAGAGACACCCTCGCTTCGCATCAGCTGTAAACAGCCCAGATCGTATGTGATTGCATCTGGAGAGACACCATCGCTTCCGCTGAAAAATGCCCAAAGCTCCTTGGCCTTGCCCAAGGTGCACGTGCACGTGATTGCATTGGAGAGATGCCCTCTCTTTGCATCTGCTGCAAACAACTCTTTTCCTTCCTAACCCTGAGCCTATTGGACATATCCTGGAATCAATGCACTTCATGAGACAATATGCATCTGGAGAGACACCCTCGCTTCGCATCAGCTGAAAACAGCCCAGATCGTATGTGATTGTATATGGAGAGACACCATCGCTTCGCATTCACTGAAAAATGCCCAGAGCTACTTGTCCTTTCCCATTTCGCAATCGGTGCATTTCAAGAGACGACATCTGGAGAGACACCGTCGCTTGGCATCAGCTGAAGACTGCCAAGAGGCGTGTGTGATTGCATCTGGAGAGACACCATTGCTTCGCATCCGCTGAAAAACTCCCAGAGCTCCTTGGCCTTACCCATTTCGCAATCCGTGCATTTCAAGACAGGAAGCTCCTCAAGCTTATGAAGTGGACCACATTTGGCATACATGTCGACCAAGGAAGTGCCAAGAACGACATATCTTGCAATCAATGCACTCCATGAGACAACATGTTGCTGGAGAGACACCTTGGCTTTGCATCAGCTGAAAACAACCGAGAGCGTATGTGATTGCATCTGGAGAGACATCCTCGCTTCGCATCCACTGCAAAAAACCACATTTGGACATATCCTGCAATCCATGCACTCCTTGTGTAACCCAACGACACGCTTGTGTAATGCCACATGCCTTCAAGGTGCAATGTACGTGATTGCATGAGGAGAGATGTGCTCTCTTTGCATCTTCTGAAAACAATCCTTTTTCTTCTTGATCCTTATCTTGTTGGACATATCTTGCAATCAATGCACTCCATGAGACAACATGCATCTGGAGAGACACCCTGGCTTTGCATCAGCTGAAAACAGCCTAAAGCGTATGTGATTGCATCTGAAGAGACACCCCCGCTTCGCATCCGCTGTAGAAAGCCACATTTGGACATATCCTGCAATTGATGCACTCCTGGTGTAACGTGAAGACCCGCTTGTGTAATGCCACATGCCTTCAAGGTGCAAGTGTACATGATTGCATTTGGAGAGATACCCTCTCTCTGGATCTGCTCAAAATAGCTCTTTTTCTTCTTGACCCCGACCATGTTGGACATATCTTGCAATCAATGCACTCCATGAGACAACATGCATCTAGAGAGACACCCTCGCTTTGCATCAACTGATAACAGCCTAGAGCGTATGTGATTGCATCTTGAGAGACACCCTCGCTTCGCACACTCTGAAAAATACCCATAGCTCTTCGGCCCTGCCCGAGTTGGGTATGCATATCCTGCAATTAAGTGCATTTCAAAAGACAACATCCAGAATTTCTCAAGGTGCAAGTTTATGTGATTTCATTTGGAGAGATGCCCTCTCTCACCATGCATCTGCTAAAAACAGCTCTCTCTTGTTGACCTTGATCCTATTGGACATATCCTGCAAATCAATGCACTCCATGAGACAACATTGCATATGGAGAGACACCTGGAGAGACACCCTCACTTCGCATTAGCTGAAAACACCCGAGATCATATGCGATTGCATTTGGAGAGGCACCCTCGCTTCGCATCCGCTGAAAACAGCCCAGAGCTCCTTGGACCTGCTCAAGTTGGGCATATCCCGCAATCAATGCATTTCAAGATACAACATCCTGGATAGGAAGCTCCTCAAGCACTTTTTATGCTTTATGAAGTGCATCACACTTGGCATACATACCCTGACCCTATTGGACATATCTTACAATCATTGCATCTATAGAGACACCTAGAAAGACACCCTCACTTTAGTTGAAAACTGCCCAAAGTGTATGTGATTGCATCTCGCAAGACACCCTTGCTTCGCATCTGTAAAGAATGAGGATGCAAGAGAGCTACACAAGACAAGCACAAAGCACACAGAGATGGAAAGCTTCTTCTTCTTCTTCTTCACAGAAAAGAGAGTACAAAAATGACTAAGTGCTAAAGCTGAAAAGTAGCACATATGTACATGCGGTCACTAAGTGTGAACTCGCTAGAAGCGTACTAGGCTGGCACTATAAGTGTAGTCCAGCTGTAGAATCACTGGCAGAGATCCTCCGTGTCGGTCACCTAACGTGCCAGTGAGTAAATGCCGTAAGCGGCCAAGACCCGTAGTGGATGCCAGCTCAAGGTGTAGAGCTCGACATCTCAACACTCCCCCTCGAGCTCTGCATGTCGCAGAGTCCAAGCATAGTCCGGAAACGTCGAAGCTTCTCAGCTCCGAGGGCCTTGGTAAAGATATCCGCTATCTGCTCCTCTGTGCTGACGTAGACCAAGTCGATGTCTCCCGCCAACACTCGCTCTCGAACGTAGTGGTAATGGACCTCTATGTGTTTGGTCCTAGCATGGAACACTGGGTTCCTAGCCAACTGCATGCTGCTGAGGTTGTCACAATGAATGACAATCTGCTGGTCCACCTGCACTCCCAAGTCCTCAAGTAATGTGCGTAGCCAAGCTACCTCGCACGCCGCAACTGCTGCACCTCTGTACTCGGCCTCTGTGCTCGATAAAGCAACCGTAGGCTGCTTTTTGCTGCTCCAAGTAACAGCAGCACTCCCAAAAGAGAACATGAAGCCACTCGTAGATCTCCTATCAACAATGCTACCTGCCCAATCTGCATCTGTATACCCATACAATGCTAATGGTGCATCTGCTGCATAGAACAATGCGTAGTCAAGAGTCCCTTGCACATACCTAAGTGTGCGTCGTACTCCATCCAAATGTGGCTTCCTCGGAAGCTGCATGAACTGACTCTCCAAGCCTACTGTGTAGCTCAAGTCTGGCCTTATGATAGTCAAGTAGATTAGACTACCCACAATCTTCCTGTACATGTTGACATCCTCAACAACATCACCCTTCTCTGCACTCAGCTTTGCATTCACATCCAAGGGAATAGAAATTGGCTTACAATCAGCCATACCATACTTTGACAACATGTCCAAAGCATACTGTCTCTGTGATAGCCATACACCCTCTGGAGTCCTGATCACCTCAATGCCAAGAAAGTAGCGCAACTCGCCTAAATCTTTCATTTCAAACTCCTGTTTGAGAAGACCCTTCACATGGTCAATCTCCATAGCATTGTCACCAACAATAATAAGGTCATCTACATATATGGTAATGACCACAATCCCCACATCACTCTCACGTACATAGAGTGAATGATCAGCATGAGCTCTCCTAAAACCAATACTGACAAGATACTTGGCAATCCTGTCATACCATGCTCTAGAGCCCTGCTTCAAACCATACAAAGCTTTGAGAAGTCTGCATACATAATCTGGGTAACCTGGATCGATGTAACCAGGTGGCTGATCCATATACACTTCCTCTTGCAACTCACCATTCAAGAAGGCATTCTTTACATCCATTTGATGCATAATCCATCCTCTAGATGCAGCCACTGCTATGACAGCTCTCACAGTCGTCATCTTTGCCACTGGAGCAAAGGTCTCCTCATAGTCTATGCCATACGTCTGTGCATAACCCTTTGCGACCAGCCTTGCCTTGTGACGCTCAATGTTACCATCAGCCTTATGCTTGGTTTTATACACCCATTTACAACCAATAGCTTTCTTGCCACTTGGCAATGGCACCAACTCCCATGTGTTGTTTGCTTCCAATGCAGCCATCTCTTCATTCATTGCATCATCCCAATGCACATTTCCAACTGCATCCTCAAAACATGTGGGCTCCACATCCTGTATCACCTTAGCCATGTAGGCTTGGTGATGCGCTAGATACCCATCATAAGTCAATTTCTGAACTGGATTTCTGACTCTATTAGATCTGCGCGGTCCTTGGTCACTCCTTTGCCCTCTAGCATCTTCTTGTACTTTCCTTACACCAGGTGTCCTGACAGCCGGAATTCCAAATTCCTCATCAAGACTTTGTTCAGAACCATATGAATCCATGTCTACATGTGAAAAACCTGATGATGCATCAACCATAAAGGGAGGTTCATCAACCTTTTCCTTTCCTTTTCGTGATACATTCCCTATACCTGTTGGTGGAGTAACCTGCGTACGTAGTCTACCATTCCATGGTTTCTCAACAGAGCCACGAGAAGAGGACTCTTGTGGTCCACTCAAAACCTGTGACTGTGGCCTCACATTTTGTACAACCACATCATCTTTTACATCAGCCCCAATAGTGCCATGTGCATTACTGTACCAGCTGCTCATCTCATCAAAGACTACATCTCTGCTCACTCGTAATTCTCGTGTAGTAGGATTGTAGCACCTGTACCCCTTTTGTTCAAGGGAATATCCCACAAGAATACATTTCTCTGCTTTAGGATCCAATTTCCTACGCAACTCATCTGGTACATGCACGTAAGCTATGCAGCCAAACACTTTCAAGTGTGCCAAATCAGGCTTTGTACCTGTAAACTTTTCCTCAGGTGTTACATCATGCACCGCAGCTGTAGGTGTCCTGTTCATAATGTACACTGCTGTATTTACGGCTTCAGCCCAGAAATGATGAGGCATGTTCTTCTCATTCATCAATGCACGTGCAACCTCTGCAATGTGCCTGTTTTTCCTTTCTGCGACCCCATTCTGCTGTGGAGTATATCTGCATGTAAACTGCCTGTGTATACCATGCATTCGCAGAAAATCTGAAAAATCATTGGAGAAGTACTCTCCCCCTCCATCTGACCTCAATGTCTTGATTTGCATATCTGTCTCCTTCTCAATCATGACTTTGAAGTCTTGAAAGTGACCAAACACTTCACTTTTGTTACGCATGAAGTAGACCCATACTTTCCTTGTATGGTCATCAATGAAAGAGACATAATACCTGCAACCATGTATACTTGCAGTATCGGTTGGACCCCAAACATCTGTGTGCACCACCTCAAGTGGCTTTTTACATACATTGCGCTCATGTGGAAATGAACCCTTTGACTGTTTTCCAAACTGGCATGCTGCACACACTTTATGCATACCATCCACCTTGAATTTGGGCAAACCTTTTACAATCTGTTTTGATTGCATGATGCGCAATCTCTGCTCATTGACATGGCCAATGCGTTTGTGCCAAATGTCAACATCAACCACAACACCTGTGCCCTGTGCAAATAATGCAGCTTTTACCTCAGGCATGTCTACATTCAGCGTAAACATTCTGCCCACACATTTGCCCTCTGTGATCAGCTTACAGCCATTCTGGAAATCTTCTACATAACAGCCATTTGGATTGAAGCAAACCTGCAAACCCTGCTCAACCATTTGTCCAACAGAAACAAGATTCTTTGTAATGTTTGGGACATGAAGTACATCTACTAAGTACTTTGATTTCCCACTCTTCGTATTTAGAGGTATGTCCCCTACATGAGCAATGGGGTGAGCTGTGTCATCTCCTGTCTGCACATAGCCTGACACATCTGGTTTGCGCATATCTCTAAACCACTCTCCACGAGACGTCATGTGATTAGAGGCACCTGAATCCACATACCAAACATCATCTTGGGTGGAATTCTCTGCAGTCATTGTATTCATTACATGCTGCATAACAAACATGCGCTCGTTTTTGCTGTCATCTGCATCTCTGCTAGTAGATGCATAGTTGCCCTGTTCTCTCTTTCTACTTGCTTTTCCCTTTGGACAGTCACGTGACATGTGACCTCTTTCACCACAAGTCCAACATTCTCTACTATCTGGAGTATGTTGCTGCCTGCTTGATCCTGCACCACGACCTCTTTGACTCCCCCTGCCTTGAGACTGGTTTCCCCTGCCACCTGTATTGTTTTGATTTGATTGACCTTCCAGAAATTGGCCCCTGCAACCCCTTGGGCCTCGACCACGACCTCTACCTCTACCTCTGTTGGAGTTAGAACAGAAGGCCTGTTCATAATTATTTCTGCCATGAGAAGAAGATGTGTCAAGGTTCTTCTCCTCAAGAATAAGCATAGAAATCAAATCTTGGAACACGGGGATGTCGTCTCTTGTATTCATGGAAGACCTAAAATGTACATACTCATCTCCTAGACCATCCAAGCATGCACGGACAATGTCATCGTCTTCCACTGAGACTTTAATAGATCCAAGAGCCTCAATGATACTCTTGATCTTCAAGGCATAATCATTGATTGAGAGGTTGTTCCTCTTAACCTGATTTAGCTCCGACTTTAGTTGAAGCTTCCTGGCTTTGGTGTTCACCTCGAACACTCTGCCTAAGTTTTTCCATGCAATGGCGGGGGTTTCAGCATCCTGTAGATAGCCCATCATGCCATCTGTGATGCTCATAGACAGCCAATACATCACTTTGCTCTGGCCTTGTTGCCAGTCCCTCAAAGCTTTCCTTTGTTCTGCTGTAGCATTTGCCTCGGGAATCTCTGGTTCCTTTTCATTGTCTCCTTCTACATAGTCCCAATAACCTTTTCCTTTTAGGAAATTTGTTATTCTGAACTTCCATGCAGGGTAGTTATTTTTCTCAAGCTTCTCAGTAACAATCTGACTGAAACCGTCAGACATCTTGAAGCACTAAGACAAAATAGCTGCAATCTGCAAAAACCTGCAAATCTGTTGAACCTGCTATCGTGGTTCCTGTAACGCTTTCTACACTCAACGAGTGTCCACAATCAAGCGTTTCACAACCACTGTACTTGTACAGTAAATCTCTGTATACTGCACTTTGGAGACCTGTTCAGAAACTTGTGCGAAAAACCCCTAAAATTTTTTTCGTTGCGCAAGGCGCCTTCGGCATCTGGTCGTGGATTGCGAACGAAGGGATTGTGATGCTCTTGCTCTCTTAGCCTCTCTTGCCTGCACCAGGCTCTGATACCATGTAAAGAATGAGGATGCAAGAGAGCTACACAAGACAAGCACAAAGCACACAGAGATGGAAAGCTTCTTCTTCTTCTTCACAGAAAAGAGAGTACAAAAATGACTAAGTGCTAAAGCTGAAAAGTAGCACATATGTACATGCGGTCACTAAGTGTGAACTCGCTAGAAGCGTACTAGGCTGGCACTATAAGTGTAGTCCAGCTGTAGAATCACTGGCAGAGATCCTCCGTGTCGGTCACCTAACGTGCCAGTGAGTAAATGCCGTAAGCGGCCAAGACCCGTAGTGGATGCCAGCTCAAGGTGTAGAGCTCGACATCTCAACAACATCTTCTAGAAGCAACCCAAAGATCCATGGCCCTGCCCAAGTTGGGCATATCCCACAATCAATGCATTTCAAGATACTATATCCCCTCCTCAACCACTTTTTGTGCTCAACGAAGTGCACCACAGTTGGCATGCATGTCAACCAAGGCACCCATAGAGCGACAAACAATCTCCCTCGTGCTGCCTGCGTAGCTACAGAAGATGGGAGATAGAGGACATTGCCGGCATGGTGTTGTGTGTGGCACAGAGCTAGGAGAGAGGGAACTTTGCAAACATGTGAACCCACCCCCCGTACATGGTGCACGCGAGAGCCTCTCTGCTGATCCAAAGCCCCTCAACTCCATCTCTCACCTACTCTCCCATTACAAAATCACCATTTCCATCCCCTATCCACACACACATGCCGCCCCTGGTGCATCACACGTGCTAGATAGAAATGGAGAGACCCTCAACTATCGTCGTGCTGAAGACGCTCACCTCATTCTAGTCGCCTTGGTGCTGGTTCTTCTGCATCATGCTTTTGCTCCTCATGGTCGGCTACGAAGCTACGGAGTCTTGCGGGGTCTCTCTCTCCCTCTCTCTCTCTCTCTCTATGTGTGTGTGTGTGTGTGTGTGTTGCCGAGCCCCAAACCACACTTGCTGGTTAAAGCTGGTTGCGACACGTGACCAAGGGAGGGGCCGGAATTCTTGCCCGCTTGTGTAATGCCCATATCAACATCTTGTGTAACGCCACATGCCTTCAAGGTGCAAGTCGTGATATCATGGAAATCAAGATATCCTCAATCAACCTAGGTTATGAAGCCTCTATCTAAGTACATATATGTCATATCTACTCAAAGCACTAAATATGTGTATATAGCAAGAGAAACGTGCACTTGAAAACCATATCATGACCACACATTTAGATGCAAACGACAATCGAATAAATTATTTTTCTTTCCTGTAGGACAATGGGGTGTAACATACGTCCTTTCCTTGTTGATGTAAACTAAAAATCCCAATGAAAAGACAAACACCTTCTTCCAAAGCCGTGCAAGCCAATCCTATGTGAACCAAAGCTGCCATGAAATCTAATATGGCATCAAAACTCGCATTAGAAATGAAGGTCTAAGAAACTTGCATACAAACAAAGCCAGTGATTGAGCAACTAGTCCTTGGATCTTCTCACCCCTTTTCATCCTTGAGATGATGCTGATGATAGCAGCATGGAGCTTCACACACACATCCAGCTTGTCAAAGTTGTTGAATGATCCTAAGGCAACATGGCGTTGAGGATGATCAATGGCAAGATGGTGACATCACTGTTGGCTTCAGTTGGCTTGAGTGACATTCTTGGTACAAATGCACCATCTAGAGTTGTGTTGAACTTGCCTTCATCCCTGAAGAACCTGGATATGAAGAGGATCTTGAATTACTCTGTTGATCATGGTGCCGTCTCAAACCCTACAGAGCCGACCACTCTTGTGCTGCATGCTGATAACCTCAAGTTCCTGTACTTGAAGGGCGTTTCAATCCGTAAGCGCGGGTCAGTAGAGGTGGAGCAAGTAAGAAGCTTACAACGTCTAATTCTAAGAGACTTTCAACATATTGAGTGGTTCCACTTTGCAGATACTTTACAGGGTCTTGTTCTCTGGAATGTTGATATCAAACATCTGGCAGTAGAGACTTTGACGTCTTTAACAAAATTGACGCTCTTCAACGACAACATTCATATACCCACAATGTGGCCTACATATAGAAAACTTCATCTTTGAGAGGAAAGTATCTGCATGAAGTTAACAGAGCTGTAGCTACAGCGTGGTTTTCCTGAATTTTTTGTTGAGCATCTGAATGCAATTGCAGATCGCTTTCTAGAGTTGTGCTCTTTATCACTCTTTATTCATGAGGACGGCAAGCTGTTTGAAAGTTCACTGCTTTTGCCGTGCTTAATAGTTATCTTCAGCTCCATGATACCTATCGCAGCATTGTTGAGCACATTGAAGCAATGGGACTGCCTGCACTTGAAATTGTATCCAGTCACCCTGTGCCTAATCTTTTGATTGGGCAGGGAGAGAGAGAGAGAGAGAGAGAGAGAGAGAGAGAGAGAGAGAGAATGGGAATGTCACAGGAGGACCAGCTCGTAGGAGTCTGCATCCCTCATCAACCTGCTATGCCATCATCGAGCCTGCCTCTCTCAGGGCTATGCATGCCTCCTTCCACCTCTCTCTCGCAAATGCTGGTGCAGATATGTGTGATGAGAGAGAGAGAGAGAGAGAGAGAGAGAGCGCCTTTCAAATCGGGGGTCGCAGAAGCGGACAGAGAGAGAGAGAGAGAGAGAGAGAGAGAGAACATTTCAAATTGGGTTAGCAGAAGCCGTTCTAGCTAATTTCAGATTGGGGTAGTAGAATCCAATTTCCAAAGCTCTGGCGCGTCTGGCGGACCCCTCAGGTCCACGGCCTCTCTTCTTTCTTTCTCTCCCACTCTTTAGGTATCAGCGTCTTCTCTCTCTTTCTCTCTCCCTCTTTTGGAACATCGCAGCTTGCGCCACGTGTAAAGGGTACTCCCCTCCGCCATAGTATGCTAGTAGATAATCCTAAATCCCTCTCTCTTACTCTTCCAAATACAAATTACACTACACAAGAATTTTATTTATACCACCCTCCCGAGTCCCCTCTTCTTTTTTAGCGGTGATACTTCACCTTGTTTTTTTTATTTGGGAAAATTACCAATATACCCCTCAAATTTTTGAAAATTTCCAAAATACCGGATTAAAATTCCCAACATGCCCTTGAAATTTACCAAAATTTCCAATCTACCCCTTAGAATAATATTTTTCCGAGATTGGGGAGACCTAAATAGGAGCATGGCAAAAAGGATACTATTTACAAGTTTCTATACAAAACACTCTATTCAACAAAATGAGCACGTTAGAATATGGGTTCTCGATGGCATCATGGATTCAAAAGATGAATATCTTGATATTAACACACTCAAATGCTACCATTTTTGGGTATATGGGTGAGTATCTTTGGCTAACAACTTTCTAAATATGTGTTTATGTTTTTTTTCCCACACACCAGAGGGCCCACAAGGGGAGGTGCTTAGCCCTTCCAAATAGTAGCCATGTTACATGGTCCGGCAAAGGCCATGTTACATGGTCAAGCAAGAGTCAAGCGTAGGCATCACCATGGCCACCTAATTGATGCACCACGTGTTGGGAACGATGGAGAGAACTCGTAGCAACCAGCTAGGAACCTCCTCCTTGGGTGACCCACCCCAGGAGGAGGATGCACTCAAGTGTCCAAGGGCAAGAGCCCTAGCAATGTGAACACTGGCACACGGCTAGAGTGTGACCCAACGGGGGATTTGAACTCACAAACCATAGGTTGAGAGGCCAAAGCTTTACCATTAGACCAACTCTTTGGGGACTCTGTGTTTATGCTTTTATATATTCTCTTTGGAAAAATTGGAGCAATTCCTTGTAAAAAATAGCACAATAGTGTTTTGAAATTTTGAAGCTAGATGGGTATTTTGAGAATTTCCACAAATTTTAGGGGTATTTTGGTAATTTTCCTTTTCTTTCTTAATGGCCATTTTGGTCTGGTTCGTTGGGCCTCATCCTGTGTGAAATGCTCCTGAGGTTTATTAGGGCCTTCCTGCTAGTGACCGTTTGCTAGCGATAGTTCCGTTCATATATATCCAGCTCTCCTACCTCCTCACAGAACATACAGACACCCCGCCTACTTCTCTTGCTCGGGATATTTGGCGAGTCTGACAAACTCGCCATAGCCTCGCGCAAATAAGAAGCTCTCACTACAAGCTCTGTTGATTGATCTGTTTTGCTCGTTCATAGCTCTGCATATAACTTGTGATTATTTGTGGTCCTGTGTAATCTTCGTAGGAGGTGATTTATTGAAATTCTGTGCTACATCTGTTAGGGTGCCGAGTGTGCATTCTAGTAGATTTCGTGCTACAAGGCTGTCTCTGATTTTTGTAGTATTGGCAGAATCTGTATTTTCTTGTTTGTGATATAATTGGGCTTTCCCGAAGGAAGTCCTGCATTTTTCGTGTTTTTGTGGTTTAGGAACTTGAATGGCAACACCTGGCCGGAGCCCCTGCGTGCGTAGAGCTCTTCGTGACCGTGCATCACCCGAAGTCAGCTCCAGGAAGGGTCAGCAAATGGTGCGTGCACTCCAAAGGATCATATGTTACCGAGGTTTTAGACCTTTCTCGTGTTTGAATTCATGGATCTTTAAAGTTGTGATTACCGAGCTTTTAGACCTTTCTCGTGTTTGAAATCCTTGAACCCCTTCAAGGCCTTCTTGTTCTTCTTTAGTTTACTGCCTGCGTCTGTCAATTTATACTTTGTGCATGGGTATCAGAAGAGGAGGGCTTGGGGCTTCGTTGACTCGATAGAGGTTGTGCTTCTGCTCTGTGGCACTTCTAGTTTTTGACAGGCTTGGGGCTTAGAGGTTGTGCTTATGCTCTTTGGCAGTTCTATTTTTGGACAGCCTTTAGGCTTTGAACTCCTTATGCTCTGTGGCAGTTCTATTTTTGGACAGCCTTTAGTCTTTGTTGTCTGCATGAATTTGATGAAATTTTGTGTTATGTATGCTTTGTAGGGATGCCGTTTCATTGCAAATCGGACATGTATGGACTTTGATGTAGCCAATTACATGCTTGCAAAGGAAAATCTGGACAATGAACAGCCTGTCCTGAATGTAAGTAGGCATTAGGGACATTGCTTTTATAGTTATGAGCTTTCTAGTCTAATTGTTGATTACTGCAGGAGGAGTATAGAAAGCAGTTGGCTGGCAATTTATTGAAGGACAGCAATATAATGCACAAGAACAGCAGAATATTGGCATTCAAAAGCAAGCCCCCTCCCCCTCCCGAGGGTTTTGAGAAGAATGTCAAGCTAATATTTGAGACTGTACAGTCCGGTCCAGCTAAACGAAGCAAAATATTTCGCCACATTCCTCAGGTAATTTGATGTTGTTTAATGCTCTGAACGGTGGATGGTGGAATAGAGGAGGTTCTCTTAATTTCATCTCTTGTCATGGATTCAACAGTCGGCTGAAAGGACTCTTGATGCCCCTGAATTGCTTGACGACTATTACCTGAATTTGCTGGATTGGAGCTCAAGGAATGTGGTGGCTGTGGCTCTTGGCAACACAGTTTATTTGTGGCATGCTTCCTCTGGCTGTATCGAGGAGTTGATGCAGGTGGGTGAAGATGATGGACCTGTGACTGGTGTGAGTTGGGGGTCAGATGGGAAGCACATAGCAGTTGGGCTGGATAATGGAGATGTGCAACTCTGGGACTCAACAGCTTTTAGCAAAGTCCGAACCATGAAAGGCCACACTGCTAGAGTTGGAAGTCTTGCTTGGAATGGGGGTCCTATTTTAAGTTCAGGCAGCCGTGACAACTCTATTTTTAGTCATGATGGTAAGCCCTTAAAGTTTGTTTCAAGCTTTGGTCACCATTTTGGATCTTACTCTAAGAGAGTGTTCGGCTATGTGGCTTCTTCTTCTTGCTTCCAGTAAGGATTAGAGATCATTTGACAACCAAGATGTGTGCACACGAGCAGGAGGTGTGTGGTTTGAAGTGGTCCTTGTCTGGACAGCAGCTTGCCAGTGGAGGGAATGATAACTTGTTACACGTGTGGGATGTCTCCATGATGTCCAGTGGTGCTCCCAGCACTTACTTACATCGCTTTGATGATCATCAAGCAGCTGTGAAGGCTCTTGCCTGGTGTCCATTTCAAAGCAATCTATTGGCTTCCGGAGGAGGAACAGCAGATCGCTGCATCAAGTTTTGGAATACTCAAACAGGGGTTTGCCTAAATAGTGTTGATACTAATTCTCAAGTGTGTGCCTTGCAATGGAGTAGACATGAAAAAGAGCTACTTAGCTCGCATGGATTCAGCCAGAACCAGCTTTGCTTGTGGAAGTATCCTTCCATGGTAAAAATGGCTGAATTGAGGGGTCACACGTCAAGAGTTCTACATCTGGCCCAGGTCAGAACCCCTTGACACCTTCTTATAATTATCGATATATCTACCCTTCGTCTGTTCTGACAGTCTTGTCTTTTTACAGAGCCCAGACGGTTACACTGTTGCTTCGGCTGCTGGTGATGAGACTTTAAGATTCTGGCAAGTATTTGGGACACCAGATAATAGCAAACAACTGCTAAGAACAAAAAGCACTGAGTCTAGTACTGGAATCAACACAAGCAGCTGCACCCTGATTCGATAGATTTGCAAACATCATTTGTGAGTTTTCTTGTGATATTTTCTCATGCTCTGGGATACGTGGCCATGACTGTGCACACATGAGCAAGAGAAGGCTCTAGTTCTTCCAGGTATGTACATTTGTGTCTTTTTGTCTTTTCTTTTGTTTGTGTATATTAATAGGTTGTAGATAGCCAACCTAAGGCCCTTTGGCCCCCGACGGTGTTTCTAAACACCAACAAATGAAATGGGATTAAGCAATGAAATGAAATGAAATGTGGCCATGACTGTGCACACATGAGCAAGAGAAGGCTCTAGTTCTTCCAGGTATGTACATTTGTGTCTTTTTTGTCTTTTCTTTTGTTTGTGTATATTAATAGGTTGTAGATAGCCAACCTAAGGCCCTTTGGCCCCCGACGGTGTTTCTAAACACCAACAAATGAAATGGGATTAAGCAATTCGCGCTGGAGTACAAGAAAGCCTTGTTGCTCCCTGCGCACTACAAAGCATGCTCCCTGCGCACTACAAAGCAATCCTCCTGCACATACTTTGTAAGACCATGGCGCAGCAGCCCCAGAGCATTTGTGCATGTCAGCAAGCAATTGGAATGATGAAGTTTCTCTTGCTGATATCCGTATTTGGTGCGATTGGCCCTAAGAGATGTTGTTGGAAGGTTCGGCAAGATGTGCGGTATGAGGGTGTGACTGCATCATTTTCGTAACCATTTCGCTCTTGTATACTGCTCATTGAGTATTTGGACAAAGCATATGGGGATGGGAGCTGCTGCTTGTTAATGGTTATATGACTGTATGTCTGCTGCATTTTGGTGATACCGGCTAGATTATCACTATCATATGTTACCTGCAGCCTGTCTTAGGTCAAAGGAATAAATTGTTCATAGCAAGCACAGATTATTGAGTCTCGCTGTTCAGGAATCAACTTATGAATCCGCAATGACAAAGGTAGTTGTGGCCTTTTAATGTTCTTCTTCTTCTTTTTCTTCTGGTGATAAGACTTCAGGACTGGGGCAAGTATATGGAACACACGAGATGAATGTGCAATGAGCAACAAACAAGGTTATACGTGGAAGATTGTAGATAGCTTATCATACCCTAGAAAATGTTAGATAATCCCCTTCTCTTGGTTGAACATATGGATTGTGATGTGTGATTAGATATGGGGTGTGATGCGGGATGTGCAGGCACCTCCCAATGTGAGAGAGAACATCTTCATTATTATTCTTTAGAACCTGAAAAATAGCCTTTCTATAGGCCTTTGAAAAGTGCTCACTGCTAAGCACATTAGCCACTTGCGCATGTTGAACTCCTAGGTGACCGCATTACTAATGAACGCAAGATGGATATCAATCACATGTGTTGATGCAACTAGCGAAAAGGTTGACTAGTAAAATAAAATTTCTAACTCACAAAAAGCATAAATGTGAGTGAGT
Source organism: Adiantum capillus-veneris (assembly GCF_014529385.1). Taxonomy (NCBI): domain Eukaryota; kingdom Viridiplantae; phylum Streptophyta; class Polypodiopsida; order Polypodiales; family Pteridaceae; genus Adiantum; species Adiantum capillus-veneris. The sequence goes on along the minus strand of NC_140931.1, from coordinate 174,550,518 downwards.
AGTGTGAAGTAAAGATGAAAAAGCAAGTGAAAAACACACAAGTCACCTTGTGACTGATAATCATCGATTCCGTACACCATTGTGTGGGCAAATGTTTCAATGAGAATGAGAGTCACTTGCTAGATGGAAGTGATATAATGTGCATCGCACTTGATGAATGGCAGCGCAAGCATGTACGTGTGGAGAAGATGGTTTTTTAGCCAGGGGTGCAATGTATGAGCGTGAACACCTGGATTTTTCCCAAAGGTGTTGTAAAAAAATGCCATTCACTTTGGACTCTATCGAGGTATCATGAAGCAAGTGCAATGCATCCCATCTTGTACGTGTGGAGAAGATGGTTTTTTAGCTAGGGGTGCAATGTATGAGCATGAACCCCCGGATTTTTCCCAAGGCATGATGTACATAGTATGTGTTGTAAAAAAATGCCATTCACTTTGGACTCTATCGAGGTATCATGAAGCAAGTGTAATGCATCCCATCTTCCATCATTTCTTGGTGTCTTGTGCCTTGCAATTCTTGGAATTAGTATGTGCTTCAGATTTCTAGAAGGGGAGAGAGAGAGAGAGAGAGAGAGAGAGAGAGAGAGAGTTTGTCACTCAATCTAGTAACCAATGGATCAACGATTTCTGCAATACCTCTTGCCCACCCTCTCATGGTTTAGGTCTCATTGTCTCACAATTGTTTACTTGCTACTGTTTGATCTGCGTACTACATTTGTGTCCACTCTTTATCCCATACACCATCTGTGTGGGCAAATGTTTCAATGAGAATGAGAGCCACTTGCTACATGGAAGTGATATAATGTGCATCGCACTTTTTGAATGGCATGGGTGCAAGCATGTACGTGTGGAGAAGATGGTTTTTTAGCTAGGGGTGCAATGTATGAGTGTGAACCCCTTGGAGAAGATGGGTTTAGGGGTGCAATGTATGAGTGTGAACCCCAGGGCTTTTCCCAAGCCATGATACATAGGTGTTGTAAAAAAGCCATTCACTTTGGACTCTATCCAGGTATCATGAAGCAAGTGTAATGCATCCCATCTTCCAAACCACTTCTTGGTGTCTTGTGCCATGCAATTCTTGGAATTAGTATGTGCTCCAGATTTCTAGAAGTCCACATAGAGAGAGAGAGAGAGAGAGAGAGAGAGAGAGAGAGAGAGAGAGAGATGTAAAGTGTGAGCTTTGTCTTAAGGTGTGAGTCAAGGAGAGGAGAGTGTATCTATCCCACGTACTGTGGAGCAAAGCTGTAGAGCTACTTAAAGCTCATTTCTTGAATGAATAAACAACAACTCCATTTTGCACATGTTTGTCTATGGTGAGCTTGTGCTAAGCTAAGTCAATACTCAAGATTGTGTTTATGAGTCCAAGCTAATTCTATCTTGGAACCTAATTCACTTGAGTGATAACCTTGCTTACACACACTCACACAGTTGCACCATGTTTCTCTTTCATCCACCATAGCTAGCACGATCCAATTCCTAACATTTGGTATCAGAGCCATGGTGTGCTAGCTAGGATTTTCATTATGCATTAGTGTGTGTTAATCATTAGCATCTCCATTAGCTTTGATTAGCACTTAATCATATTTTTTTGAGTCCTTAATCTATCATCACCTCTCTCCTTCCACCTCTAATAATCATCACTTAGTAATCACTAGACTAATTAGTTGTGAGCAAGCTCATGGGTTTGATTCCTATGGTCAATTAAGCGATCTTTAGATTCGACCTCTTCAATTTGTGTACATTAAGTGTCATTTCCCTCCAATTTGCACTTGCAATTAATTTCTTTAGCTTCACCATTAAGCTTCATCACCCTCATAATCTCGAAGCACTCCTCAAAACCTATCTATAGCGTCCCTAAGTGTCCCATTCTGACAAGGGAAGCCCGTTCAATTTTTTCCTAAAATAGGGGTGTGAGTTTGTGCCTGCCGACTTGAGCTTAAGATTCTGTTTTCCAGAGCCTTTCCACAACCAAGCGTGTGAGGCTTGTTGGCTAGCCCAAAATAGCTCGTGTCAATATTGGCTTGAGGGTCCAAAGTTCAAATTGGGCATTACCTAACTTGGGCAAGTCGGGCAGACGCCATTCGGCATTGCAAAACGGATTTTGGAACCTGGCGGGTCCGCTGGGGCAGATACCACGCGCACCTTGGCCTTGCCCTTTTCCCTTAAAGTTCTTGTTGGGCCCTAATTCCCGCGTTGCTCCAAGGCATTTCCGAGGGTTTTTTAAGCCCCTGCTCCCATGGTGCTGCTACTGGCCAAGGGTGCGTAAGCCCCCTTTCCCACAACCCGCTGCCTCAAGAGCCTCAAGGGCCTCAAGCTTCCAAGAGTTGCCACGGGCCTCAAGTTTCCTGCTCCCACGGAGTAGAAATCCCAAGAGATCCAAAGCTTCCAAGTCTCAAGGCATTGCTCCCACCAAAGCTGCAGCAAAGTTTTGCAAAGCTTCTACACCGGCATTCAAAGGCGGCTTCTTCGAGCATACAAAGCTTCTAAAAGGGGAGCTCCAAAGGTATCCAAAGCCAACTTCGAAGTTAGATTCCAATCACCAAAGAAGAATTGAAGGCTGTGAAGGGTGACTTCACCTCGAGTGAGAGGTACTTCACATTTTATTAACAAGACATTAAAACTGGAATCTTGTAGCCAATCACAACAATTTCTTGTAATGTATGTAATTGTATTTGTCTACATGGATGACATTATGTGCTTTTGTAATGGGATAGACATTGGCATTGGAGAGTCTCCAAATTGCTAAAATCTCTCCATGTGTGAAGAATTTGTGACAAATTGTATGAGAAATTCCGCATGCTTGGGCTCTCGGAGTATGACCAAGATGGAAGAGAGCATTAATTTTTGCATAAACCTTTTCATAGGATATTTTAGTATATTGTTGCATGTCATTATGACGCATGGAATAAAGCCTGATTGTACCACAAAAAAGGGGATAGAAGTACTCATTCGAGGGGAGGATACGAAGTCAGAACATGAAGCAGTTAAAAGCAACAGTAGAAGCAACGAAGGCAAGAGACCTGGCAGAGGATCAACTCACATAGTAGAAGACAAAAAGGACGAAGACGAAAGCAGCGTTGTTTTTTATGAAGACCCATTTTGAAGATGCAGACTCTCTACTTGTAGGGGAGGACTTTTTTCCTGTGTGGATACCAGCTTATCATCCTATGTGCACATCACCATCCTTTGTGGATTTTTCTTGTGTGGATTTTACCATCCTGTGTGGATATCACCATCCTTTGTGGACTTTATTTTCCTGTGTGGATACCACCATCCTATGTGGATTTTGTTAGCCTGTGTGGATCATGCATCTTCAGTATCTTGTCTTAGTCCAAACCTCAATGGGAGGATTGTAAAGTGTGAGCTTTGTCCTAAGGTGCGAGTCAAGGAGAGGAGGGTGGATTTATCCCATATACTGTGGAGCAAAGATGTAGAGCTACTTAAGGCTCATTTCTTGAATGAATAAACAACAACTCCATTTTGCACTATATGCTTGTCTATGATGAGCTTGTGCTAAGCTAAGTCAATACTCAAGATTGTGTTTATGAGTCCAAGCTAATTCTATCTTGGAACCTAATTTACTTGAGTGATAAGCTTGCTTACACACACTCACACACTTGCACCATGTTTCTCTTTCATCCACCATAGCTAGCACGATCCAATTCCTAACAAGAGAGAGAGAGAGAGAGAGAGAGAGAGAGAGAGAGAGAGAGAGAGAGAGAGAGAGAGAGAGAGAGTTTGTCACTCAATCTACTAACCAATGGATCAACGATTTCTGCCATACCTCTTGCCCACCTTGTTAGTCCCTATTGAGTCTCACGGTTTAGGTCTCGTTGTCTCACAATTGTTTTACTTGCTAATGTTTGATCTACGTACACTTGTGGGTGGTGTCTTTGGACAATATTCCAAGCATTCTTGAGAGGGAATGTTCTATAAACCTTAAAAAGAAGATGCCGAACTATTTTAATAGTTTCTTGATTTAGAAAGCGAAGTGAGACTGACTATATGTTTTCCTTTCACTAGTTTATTCTCTCTCTCTCTCTCTCTCTCTCTCTCTCTCTCTCTCTCTCTCTCTCTCTCTCCTGCATGCCTTGCGTTCTATTTACAACAAGAAATGCCTCAGGACTAAGTAACACCCATATTTAAGAGGGCACTGGGATCAAAGGCGGAAAAGCTCACGCGCGAACGCAGAGTAGATCGCAGCCGCAACAGTCAAATCAAATACTAAACCTGGACGGGCACTAAACTTGGACAACCTTGAAAATGTATGTTAACTTATAATATAATATAATGTTATAAAAACGGTTGTGGATACACAATGCATGCGCGGGTGAGATGGTTAGCCTATGTGACACTAAACCCGAATGATCAGGTCTTGGGTTCAAATTGCCCCGCGGCGCTTTGTTTTTCCCACTGGCCATATTTAATACGCCTCACCTTTTTGCCGGCACGCCTCGTTTTTCCCGCTGGCGGGGTTTAGTGCGACTCCAGATTTTGCCCCCCAGCCCCGACCGTTGATCCCATTACTCCACCCCGCATTTAATATGGGTGTCACTTAGTTTCAAGGTAAGAAATGTGGGGACATTGGTAGGACAAGTTACATTTAGGAGATTGTGCCCCGAATCTTGCCAGATGCGCATGCCGCCTCCTCCAGCTGGTTAACGTAGAGGCAACAAAACCGTATGTCACATTCGAACACAAGTCCATCACTTAGGCCACCTACGCTAACCAACTCACCTTGTGGATTTCCTGTTGAAACCTGCGCCCCTTTAGAGTTATAAAAAAATGGAAGGTGCAAGGGAATAGTTGGCAAAGCTAAGCAAGACGGGACAGACTACGTGGAAGGAAGGTGGTAGGCTCGTGCACGAGGCCTTGGAGCTGCGATGCTTCCATGCAGCTGTGTTGCTTGTCCCGATGACGACGGGTCCACTTTGCGTTCAACAGCTAGCTCCTTGCGTTTCCAAACCACTTTAGGGGATAGATATCCCGTAAGATTCTCCCTAATAAGTCATTTTCCAAGATCGGTACGACATACTGTAAAGGGTGCCTTGAATATTTGACAGTGTTGACTTTTTAGATCCATCGTGCAAAGATCAAAAAGTTGATTGGTCTATAAGAAGTTGAAAGTTGGCTTTCTTAGCATCCCAAATCACGTGTTTTGCACCTTCTTGCCATCACTTCATTACTCTTTTGTAGACCTCCTTATTCATATCTTTTGTCAATGACAAACATGATACATCGCTTTCTCTTTTCCTTATATGACTCTCTCGTTTTATTAGGGACCAATATTGTCGCATCCTATGTGTGGTTACGAGGGTACACCCTATGGTAGTAGGAGCCACCACATTATGTAGTGAATTTATTGTACATGTTATTGCAAGAACTATAATCTGTGCACTCTACGTGGAGGTTTCTGCTGGGGCACATCTAAGGCAGCAATTGTGTGCAAAATCTTCTCTTCTAAATAGCTAACACCCACATTCATGCACTCCCTTCCAAGGTAGAAAATGTGTGGAGAATGCTAGTGCACAATCTCCTCCACACAACTAATCTTAATTCATGAGCTGCCATCCAAGGTTACAATTGCGAAGTTACAATTGCGAGATTTATAGGGTTGCATTGGTGATTTTTTTTTAATTTTTAATTTTTATAGAGAGAGTAGGAACTTGAAATTACAACTCCCACACCCGACTCTGTTAGGTGGAGCATCCTAGTCGGTTAAGGGTGGCCAACCCATCATATGGACCATGGGAACAGCCCCTAAGGGCTTCATGTCACACGAGTTGTCCAGGAGGTTTGAACCCAAGACCTTAAACACAAGAGGCTCTTGCTCTATCAACTGAGCTAGCACTCGTTGACGCATTGGTGAAATTTTTGCAACGACCAATTTATGATTTAATAAGCCTGAGCTTGGAGCGTTTCATTGCAACTATGGAGGTGTCAATGACCTAATTGTCACACAACATCAACAAGGAGGTAAAAGACAAATTGTTTTTGCCAAATGTACTCGATGCTTTATGTAAGCTTTTCCGCCCAATTTTCTGAAGGGACACTCTCATCTTTGTCTGCCTAATAAGTTTGCTCATAAAGTGTTGAAATTATGCGTTTATGTTGCATGCAATAGTTGTTGAGGTACTATCTGTTTGTAATGCAAGAAATAAGTCGGTGCCCTTAGGCTACCATTTTGCCCTAAAAGGCATGTAGAAGGCACCAATGAATATTTAAGGTAGTAAACTACATAGGGTAGGTGGAGGGATCAGAAGTAAAAGGTAGCATAAGAACAAAAAAGTAGTTCAAGTATATACCAAAGGTGCATAGAGACAAAAAGGGCATAGGTTGCGTACTTTTATACTACCAATCTTCTAGCCAAAGGTATATTGAAGGAAGGTAAAAGCTTGAAGATTACTAGAGTAACCATATGGGTGGAAGCATGGTAAGGTGGAATACTATTATCTAAAGGAAAATAGCTAAGGCCCATAGCTTACTCCTCTGATATTGAGTCAAGTAGTGGGCAGCTATATAGCTCTTGAATAGTTAAAGAGAAACCCCCTTCCACAAACAATCATCATTACCCACTTAGTGACCATGTTAGTTCACTCATTTGAAATCGGATGCTTGTCCCGTGTGCATGCAGCAAAGCGCCACTTTCTTGAGAGTCAGTCATCTTCGTTGTGTGCACGTAGGTCCTTCCCATTCCCCCAACACACAAGTAGAGCAGACAAAGCTATCTTCTCCTTACCCCCATTTTTGAGAGAGAGAGAGAGAGAGAGAGAGAGAGAGAGAGAGAGAGGTGTGCTCTTAGTATTTGTGCTTGCTATCCTTGGCAAAATGCCATGCAATCAAGGCAACCTGCCTCCATCATTCCCCGCCCCCCCCCAAAAGGCATGCTCCACTCTGCCTTACTTGATGTCTTTGAATTTTTATGTGTTTTGTTTATTTGAGTGCGGTGCATGTGCTTCTTTTGTTTTTTGCATCATTCTTGTGAACTGCTTCATTGTGGCAGGCACAATTGGGGTGCCCTCTCTCCCAGCTGCTATATTCACTATTTTTTTGTGTGCATTGATAGCCAATAGGCTTAGGACATAGGAGTAGCAAAACAATATATACATTGTTTTTTTAAGGTGTAAATATTTGCTTAGGACATTGGAGTCGCAACACAATATTTTATATATATATATATATATATATATATATATATATATATAGAGAGAGAGAGAGAGAGAGAGAGAGAGAGAGAGAGAGAGAGAGAGAGAGAGAGAGAGAGAATGCTTAGCTACATTGTCTTTTTAGGTGCATCCTTGTTTTTTCAATTCTTGGATGAGGGAGATTTTGTGTTTTCACTACGTGCTTTGGATTGACAGGTAGCAGGTTGTAGCCTCAAGGGTATAAGGATGGGGAGAACACCATAAGAGTCTTCTCTAGGCAAGTCAGAAAATTTAACAAGTGTTATCAAAGGTATACCCCCACGAGCGCAGAAGAAGTTTTGTCTCACAGCACAGGAGTTTCACGATGAGCGCGGCCTCTCAATTATTGGAGTTAACCCTCCCAATCTACATGGGAATCATGATAGCAGCCATAAATACTGGAGCGACGTATTCACATGTTTGAAGTCAACTATCGAGAGCAACAAGAAGGTGAAAGCTTATCGCGTCAAATGAAAATTTGCTTAGCTGCTTGTCCATAGGCATTGGGACGTTTCTCCGGAAGGTATTATCTTCTCCGAGGTCACACAATCTTTTGCGAAAGGTTTTACATTAGAACATTGTTTTGCTGCATTAGCCCTTTTGTAGAGCGTGCAATGAAGAGCTGCAAAGAACACCATAACAAGCGCAAGAAGTGGGAGGATATGATGATAAGAGACAATGCATCAATTTGAGTAAAACCCAAAGCACCAAAGAGACATCGGGATGTTCTCTGCTCCAAACCACTATTAGACCCTTTGCATTTGATAAAGGTGGATAACAGGATAACCTCAAGCCAAAGAAGGGTAATCTTAGCCAAAAAGGCAGTTGAGGATGCAATGCTGTCTGTTGGAGATGCTACTCAATCTTCGCACAGGGATGAAGGTCACCGTGAAGACCCACTAATTTGTCATAATAATCAATATCTAATTCTCCTAAGTGATTTTCTCATGTTAAACTGATCATTTAATATGGGGAAGTGCCAGGGGAGAAAAAGCTAGAATATTGGTTAAGCTAGCAGACCGGCCACAATAGGGATCCAAAGGGGGGGCCATCTGCAAAAGAGCCATGTGCAACAATGGGCTAAAAAGACCCTATGGTTCAGCCCATTAAGACTTCCAAAATGCTAAGGTTCCAAAATTCAAAGGTTGTGTCCAAAGGTCAACCATAGGGGAATTGGATGCTTTGTGTGTGTCCAAAAAAGTCTTTACCAATCCCTACTTAGGAGGGGGCGAGCCTTGATTGTAGGGGATGAGAGAGAAAGCCACACACACACACACACACAAGATCCCTTTACACAAAGGGAATGAGGGACACATGTCAGCTCCCTAGCCCAGATGCCCACAAGGTGTACCCAATTCCTATTGGATGGCCTTGGAGGTGGACAAATGAGAATTAGACTAGAGTAAATCTAGTTTAATTAATTTAAAAACACTTAATAAAAGAACCAATGAGAATTAAGTCCTCTAGAAGACTATTGGCCATTCTCCCAAGGGGTCCAATGAGCATTCAACAGCCCAATGGCTTGCCTGATTCCTATTGGCCAGGAGGCAAAGGGGTCCAATGAGAGTTTAGTTGAATTATTAAATTACCTAAAGCTCTCACAAAAGGGGAAAGGGGGACACATGTCAGAAGGCTATCACTTATACTGCTAACTTACCATTGGCTAGGTGTGGGGAGGTCCAATGAGAGGAGAGCATGAGCAAATAGCAAGAGGGGTCGACCAAGAGAGAGAGGGGGCTGATTTTTGCAAGGCATTATCACACACACACTCACACAATCTCACGTGTGAAGTAAAGAAGACTCTCTCTCCTTCTCAAGCTTTAATGGAAAGCTTACCACCTACTCCAAGCTTGTGAGAAGGGAGGCCTACACCAACAACTCTTGGCTTTGTGATGCAAATCCAACCAAGAGCCAAGCTTCAATGCATGCTCATCTCCTCTACCATGCTAATTACTAAGCTAAGCTATGCTAATATGAGTGATTATGTGAGGAGATGTACATCTTTCTCGTAAGACTACTCCTTCCTCTCAATCTACTCTCATACCCTGCTAGCTCTCACCATCTTTGAAGGTGTGTGAGGTCTTGGGTCTGAGACCAAGGATAATCGATGTTGTGTTTGCTAAGTGTTTTGCTTAGTGTATGAAGCTTTCATCTTCATTGCACTAGCTAGTCTTGAAGGAACACAAAGAATTGTATTGTACAATGTCTCTCTTGATGGGAGAAACCATAATACAAAGCCTTTTGGAGGGGGGAACGGCTCCATGCAAATCCGGTCCTCAACTGTTGTCAATAGCTTAATTTCTCTCTCTTTTGAAAGTATTTTTCATGCTATCTAACTAGGTGATATGATTTTTGTTGCTCTCTCCACCCAAGCACTCTTGTAATTCTCATTAGGAATCTATTCTAATGTAATGCCCACTATGTTCATGCTAATTTCCGCTACACACAAGTTTTTAGGCCATTAAATGTTACAAATTGGTCGTCTTAAGAATGAGATCGAGATGCTGCTAAGGACCTCAACAATCTTGCAGAGGATGTCACAAGGGCGAAGGTATGTGCCAGTAGTGAATTTTCATTTGCAAGTTGCAATTTAGCTGTATATTAATCTTGGGGTTGAAGTCTAATAATCTAGGTGACCTTGCTGATAAGATCCATGCACAACTACTCTATATCGATGTCGATTTCTAGTATTGACTAATGACCATAGCAATGCTGCTATATAGTGATCTTTGTTTCTATGTATTGACTTTTGATCATAGCAATGCTACTAGATCCTTGTTGCTATGTACTGAATTTTGATCATAGCAACTATCTAGGTGACCTTGCTTGAAAAATGTGCAGGATAGCCTATAACTTATATTAGATAGCTGTTTTACCAACAATCGAACTAGATGTTCCTGTGTTGCACAAGATATATAGCTTGAGCTACATCTATATAGCTCCTTCACCAGGTATATAGCAACTATACCAAGAATGCAGGGTTTCATGCAACTATACTCAACAACTATATAGCTTTTGCAAGATACATAATAGAGGTGGTGTCCAATGTACTTTAACTATCTAGGTGACCTTGCTTGACAAGATACATGCAGGATAGCCTAGAGCTTATATTAGATACTTGAAGCTATTGCTATACTTTCATCATGCTTGCATTAAGTTAGATATTTTTTGTGTATGTCTAGCCATATAGATGTTTCACCAGCAATAGAACTAGATGTGAATTTGTTGCATAAGCTGTATAGCTAGCTACATCTATATATCTTCTTACCAGGTATATAGGAACTATGCCAAGAATGCATGTTTTCATTCAACTATATTCAATAGCTATATAGATTTTGTAAGATACATAACTGTTGTTTTAGCTATGTAGCACACTAGGTATAAAAATTATAGGTGTTGTGCCGGCTATGCAGTTGTTGTTCTAGCTATATAATTAGCTAGGCAAATATAACTAGTTGCTTTGCACTACTTAGTAGCCATACATTTGACCACATTATTGCATGCATGTCAGACATTAATGTTACTGTGAATTACTAAGGTTACTGTTAATAATCAAGTTGCAAAGCGCTAGCCTTACGACTAAATAATGCATTTGACACTAAATGGTCATCATGTATGCTTCATGGTACTTTTTTCTAGCTCTTTGGTTGTTATAGTGGGTGATATTACTCACACTAATATGAACTCTTAATGTGTAGAGTTCCTTAGCTTTGTGCCAGATTGAGCTTGAGAAGAATATGGGCACTCCCAATTTTGTGCCAGGTTAAGAAAGGAGGTTGACTTAATGGGGCACAATGTCTTTATGGCACTCCCTCCCAAAGCACCCAAGGGATCAATGTTTGCAATCTGTATTGGAGACTCTTGTGCATGCGTGGGATGTGGGGCTACTTTTGATGTAGTTGCACTAGATGTTATCTCTTTGCCTTGTCTTCATGTTTACCACATGTTGTCAAAGTTTGGGCAGGGAAATTTATTGAGGTTTCTACATAAGAAACCCTCAATTGCATTCTTATTGTACATCAGTTATTCATTGCCAAGGTTGATTGGTTTAGGGGACTCTCTCTCTCTCTCTCTCTCTCTCTCTCTCTTGCTTTCTCCCCTTGGTCTCTACACTTTCTCATCATTGACTTGACATGGTATCAGAGCTATGTGCTCAGTGACAGTGGGCAAGGACAAGCACCCGTTTGCGGAGATGAAGGAGGTGTCGCCGCCTACACAACATTTTGAAACACTAGTCGTCTTAAATACATTGCTCGGCCCAACAATCATGATATGCAGTCACTAGTAGCACTTGACGTGGGATCCATGACACTGTGTTTTGAAATGCCTTGGCAAGGACAATTTGGAGAGGAGGCTTGGTGCAACTTTTGGAAATGCCTATAGTGGAAGCTTTGGTGTATGCTATGCAAGTTACCGTGGAGAGTAGCATTTTTTGCTTGCATCTTGAGATGCCAACAACAAAGTTGGTACGCTCCACATTGGAAGTGGAGGGCAACACCATTGAAGGTTTTGGATTTCCCATCAAGCTCATGGAGCCAAGTGCATGCATGTGGACCTTTCTTCTTCTACAATGACCAATTTTGGACCAACACCAACTATTGGCTATGGACATCATATCAACCACCATCAAGTTAACAACCTATGCACTGTCACAGTTTTCAAGGAAGCCAGTGGCTCAAGATTGTGAAGCCATTAGAAAACTCCACGAGTTTGCTAGAGAATAGAGCCAAAGGCAAGCTTGACAAGGATAGCAGTACTAGTACTCCATTAGCTTCCTTGGTACCCACGAGGTTCGACAACCAATGTTATAAAATGTGACACGGTGCTTTGTTTGCCTTGAGAGTTTGAAGCCAAAGACAAAAGCATGAACTCACAGGAAGACAAAGGCAAAGTCAAGCTGGACAGAGATGACAATAATAAAGATTTGGCAAAGGAGATCAGCATGGCACACGTGGTGGTGACCACAATGGCCATGTCACCAAATTTCTAGTCAAAGGGCAGATGCCATCACTAGCTTCATTTAGAGAGAGGCTTGTGAGTGGCAGAGAGGAGCAAGAAGTGCTCCGTATAATTAATTTGGAACCTTGTGTTGGAGTTCAACTTATTGGTGTTTGAAACAGTGGGTCGGAGTTCAAGGCACATGCACTTGAAACCAATGAGACGTATCTAAAAAACTATGGATGAGTGCACCAATCCATTGTTGTTGGTCCCGATCATGGACAGGATGTGTTCCACAGATCATTATCTTGGAGTATTTTGGACGTGATGTGTTCACAATTCACGAATGGGGATTTTTGGACGTAATGTGGTCTACAGTTCAAATTTTCTAAAAGGAAACCGATGCTCAAGATGGTGTTTTCTTAGGTACAAAGTTGAGGGTAGTGTATCCAACATGACAGTTGTTGATGGGGTGTCCATGGTAGGTTCTTCATTGAATGTTTTATGTCCATTATGAGCTACAGAGAGGGTGTTAGAATTTTGGAAACTCACGTGAACTGCCAATGTGATCCCATTATTTAGTTTGGCCTTTAGGTATTTGTTTTATTTATTTGTCAAAGTTTGGGTAGGGAAATTTACCGAGGCTTCTATATAAGCAACCCTTAGCCCCCATTGTATTGTACATTAATTATTCATTGCCAGGGTTGATTGGTTCAAGGGAGACAATCTCTCTCTCTCTCTCTCTCTCTCTCTCTCTCTCTCTCTCTCTCTCTCTCTCTCTCTCTCTCTCTCTCTCTCTCTCTCTCTCTCTCTCTCTCTCTCTCGGTCAAGCAAAGTGGATGGTATGAACTCGACGGTTCAGAATGTCACATGAGTAAATTATAGCTTAAAAGAAGGAGTGCTCAAAGGTGACTCTCATGATATCGCACCCAAGACTCATACACATCGAACGAGGGATCAACATGCAGAGGGTTTGACTAAGCCAATACAATGTCAAAATGAAGAGGGCTTGGGGCACCATGCGAAGGTGTCTGTGACACATTCCGAGAGATTATGTGAGCATCCAGAGGGTTTGGATCGACATTTAAAGGGATTGGGTCATAATGCTGAGGTCTTGAGTCAACATGTAGAGGTGGTGGACAAGCATACATAGGATGTGTGTCAGCATGCTGACGAGGTGTTGGGAGGGTTTGGGTCAACATGCAGAGGTGGTGGACAAGCATGTAGAGGATTTGTGTTAAGGGTTTGGGCCAGCATGCAGAGGACCTATGTTTATAGGGTTTGGGTCAGCATGCAGAGGTGGTGGACAAGCATGCAGAGGATGGTTGGAATGATGTGTCAATGGGCAATGAGGAAGAAGCTCAGGTATCATGGGGTGATTTGGCAATTCCTTGTGATGGTCAACATGTTGTGTGCTTGCAATATGGGGAAGAAGGTCAGGAACATACAGATGCTCTTGCAATTGCTTGCAAAAATTTAGCGCAATTTCATTACAATGTGCCAAAGCCAATGGCAGTTATGACTATACCCCTTGCGGTGAAGAGCTGTTGTGTGGTTTTGGATATCAACGACCCGTTGTTGAGGAGGAATAGGCTCTTTAAGGGTGGTAGAGCTAAGTGGTATGTACCAAAAGCAGGTTTTGAAGATAGATACCTATTGATTGAGCCAAAAGGATTGAGTATGTGCCCATTTGTTCAATATGTTGTTAGGAAAGATGCACAAAATTTTCTCTTGACTTGTCTTGAACATTTCCATGTGGTCATTTGGAGCAGCATGATAAAGGATAACATGTGATTAGCTATGGAAGCATGTTTTCCATTAGTGTCAATAGGTGACTTCCTTGTGCAGTTATGAGCCAAAGCATTGCAAGAGTGCACAACTTACTCTTAGGAATCTGCCTAGTGCATCAGCTGGGGGGACACACAATTGAGTATTTTCCTTTAGTGTCTCGTTGTTATTTGGTCAAGGTTTCCCTTCTTCAATGAGGATAACACACCCTTGGTTGATGATACCCTTTACAAAAGCATGCTAAGCCCAAAGGATTATTAATAACTATATATCTTGTCTTTATACCATGGGTTTATAAAACACTTGTACAAGGTTTCTCAAGCCACACATCTGTCATAACATAAAGACATGAGAGATCTGTTGAGACTTGTGCATGCATTGATGATCCTAGAAGAAATATGTTTTCAAGACTAGTATAATTGGTAACATAACCAAACAAACTGAATTTCAAATTCCTACACATGAGGTCTCAAAAAGTACCTTAGTTTGCTACCAATTGAAAAGAGCAAGGATAAATAAGAATAGTCAAGGACACATCAGGGAAGGAAGAGATGGAGGAGAGATTTCAAGAAGCCTCATATGGCATGCAATTGTAAATCAACTCACTCCACATATGGGACATGTAGTATGTTTTTGTTGTCGCAGCATCTACTAAGGGTATCTCAAATTTGATTGCCTAGACAAGATGATAGTACATGTGGCTAACACTTGTATTGTCAAGCAGTTTGTAATGTTGGGGATTATCCTTTTCCTAATTGTAGTGATAACCTATAAGTACATATGTGCCTCTTGCGCATGTACTTTTCCAAGAATCCCTTAGCACTTTGTATGACTTCCCCTTTGGCTTTACACACTTAAGTACATAAAACTCTATACCTTCTGCGTTGTTAGCTTCAACATTTACAACACAATTGTCTCCCACATTAATTAGGACACCTAGCATACGCAAGGATCCCTCAAACATTAGGATTTCATGGGACTCTTCATCCACATCATTTGCCTACTCTACTTTTGATGAAGGATCATGTTTCAAATTTATATACAACCACTTCTGCACATATGATTTGTTTGAGCAGACCTCTAATGAACGGCAACACAAGCAGTGCAAAATCACGATAAAGATATGGTCTTCACCTTGGTTGGGTCATGTCTGCAATACCCCAGATGCTGTGAATTGATCGGGATCCTTGTATGTTTCACAAGCCCATGCATTTGACCTATCCACATCACCTATCTTGACCAACCAAAATTACCTGCTTACCTCCTAGATTCTCCTATTAGCATGTCCTAGAGCACTAGCAGGATGATAAGGCCTTATTTTAGCCAAAAATTTGGTTACATTTGAAGCACACCTCAAAGTAGCAATATTAGGCTTGAGCTGTTCATGTGCTAGTGCACTCTTTAGATTACCTCTAGTGCCATCATGTTTGCCCTTCCCATGACCAAAGCCAAAGAAGTTCCATGTCATTTCCAATTTTGTTAGCTGGTAATATTGCCAATGAAATAGAAAGGCCTTGCAGCCTTGCATTGTGAAGCTGCACCATCATACCAAACATAGTGCTTCTTAAATTTAAACCTTGACTCTCTAGCCATTGATTATGAAGTAGAAAGCAATGCTAGAAAAACAAAGTATTGTGTTGCTTATCATCCAAAATGTAGAAATGTATCTCCTTGAGTATGCCATTGTCTTTAAGTCTATATAGGCCTGTAAATGATGTGAATCAGGCTAGTGTATTGATCAGTATGCCAATGCATAGAGTGTATTTCAATTTTTTCCTCTAATGAATAGTTCTCAGCAAAATCTATAACCAAGACAATTGTATTTGCAGAAAAGGCCTTCAAAAATTTCTTGTACTAATCCGCTTGCATCTGTATGTAAAATTGTGCTTGATAAATTTCCTTGTGCACACTTAAATATTTTCACTAAATTGTTGATTGACAGTTGCTTAAGAGACAAAGTTTTTCATTGCTTATGCTCACCCCCCCTATTTTGCACTTGAATGTCCTAAAAAATTTGAGTAGGTACTGTCTTGGTTGTCTCCATCACTTCAGCTGAGAAAAACTCAAGCTTTTTAAATATGCACTTTTTTGCAGTCACCCATAAAACAATTGTACTAGTGAAAAGGAGGGTCCTCCTTCTTTGCACATACAACTTTGCCACAATTGTGTAATTACACATGTTAGCAGGTCATCGTGATCGGATGTTTGCAACATAACTGTTTTGCACTAACATAATGTTAATACTCAGGGAAGCGACTCAGATGGCATACTTTTTGAGGGTGTCAACCTCAAGAAGTGAATCTACAAAACAAAGTTATCTCTAGCACTAGTAAATCTATCACTCTCCACTCATACAATCTGGATGTCCTGTCTCATCGTTCTTAGTTGTCATGCCAACTCGACACTCAAACAAAGTCCAAATGCAATGAAACTTTGGGAGGAGGTCTAAGACACCTAGGGGCACTATCCTATCAAGGTTGGTTGATTTAGCAAGGTACGAAAATGACAATCCATCATGATCAAGGTCCTAATAATTGCAACAAAAAGGTCCAAAAAGGTCACCCTATAGTCTAGGAACACTCTCCTATGGTTGAAACATAAAAAAACTACCATTAATGCTCTCAAAACAATAGATTTAGCTCGCAAACAAGTCATCGCAAACCATCACAAAATTGAGAATGATTGTTGTGCGCTTTAAATTATCCAAAACCTTTGATAATGATAATAATGATCCCTGTTTAAACTTACAAAATTAGGCTTTATACCTAGGGCTTCTTTTGACCAGTTTACAAGGCTTACAAGGCTCAAACTTAGAATTAGACTTTACGACTCATATTTTACAAAGGCTCAAAGATCTCTTGGCTAAAATTCAGAGTTCCTCGTATTTACAAAGATTTCTCAAAAAAATAATAATGGGACTACAAAATTTGCGGCTTTATGAGGAGGTGGCCGACTAGGAGGGTGCCCGTATGGTCTAGCTACTAACATTCCCCCCTTCCTAGACGTTGCACATCCTCGTGCAAGATTTATCTTTGGTTTGATTAGCACTTGTCTTTAGGTTGAGTTGCACTTCGTCTTCAATAGTCAAAGGTGCACTTTTTGAGGGTCTTGATGATGGTTCTGAATTTCTCTACCATTGCCACTATATCCGCTTGGACTGCCAGATCTTTGAAAGGGTCGTTCGTGATTGCACTCTGATATGCAGTATGTCAAACTGGCAGATCCTTCGTTATGGGGTTAAAGATGGTTGAGTCCATCTAAAAAATTCCCATCATGAACGCCTCCTCAAATGTTTGTAGATAATGTGAGGATAGGAACATGACTCTTGCGTACATCCCCATGATGATATTATGGTTGGGGACCTCTACCTCCATATTCCATGCTATGTTCTTTGTTCCTTCGAGGAACATTTTCCATGGGTGCTCTGATGCTTCGATGTTCTCAAATGCGGTGATGCAACTGATTATCATCTTGGATATCTTCACTAGCATTTGGCATGTAAGTTTGAGGAAATTGCGCATCTCGGTGATCACCACCTGAAAGTATGTACCATATATGATTCTGTTGGTGGGAAATTGTTGATGGGCTTTGATAAGATTGGGTAGTTGAGCACGGATGGTAGTTTGCTCTGCTAGTTTTAGTATTCTGCCTAGGATCGCCTTCTTGGAATTGGATAGTAGGTGGGGTCAATCTTGAGGTGCTGAGGCGCATTTCTGTACATAGTCTCATCTTGTGGTTGCTTCTCAAATCACTTCTTATGCCATAGGGGTTGATTTTCCAAGATGGTTGGCACTTATCTACTACTGACACTGGTATGTCATTCTAATCCCCCTTCTTGTTTGGCTCTAATGCCAACATGAGCTTTTTTTTTTTTCACAAGAGTGACTCTTGCTTCATGAGAGGTAGAGGAATCATTTCGTGGCCAAAACTTCATCAAGCTTTATCATTAGAAAAACCATTGACTCCAATACCCTCAATTTGTAATGTGTATATTCTTTGTAAGAGGGATCCTAAACTTCTGCTATCCATCACTTGATCGCTTCTTTGTTACCATATGCATGTGGTAGTGATGTGTGTGAACACACTAGGACCGTCGCCTCTTTAGGAGATTTTTTCCCCCGAGCATTGTATATACGCCCATCACTCTAGGGCTATCTATCTTTCCATTGCACACTAAGTAACACACTCTCTATTGTGTGCTTTGAGCTTCCTTCGTCTTCTCCAAGGTGTGTGTGTTTCTCTACAACCCTAATTCCAACAATTGGTATTAGAGCAGGTTACGTCCTCCCGGGCTAAGTCACCAGCTGCTCCAGCACACGCCTGCTCAAATTTTTGATTCGGGCTCATTTCGGCCTCTGTTTCCACTACATGCAGGTCTACACATGCAATTTTGTCATTTTGTGCAAAATTTTTGTCAGTGCCGATTTCTGCATAACAGGTGCCTTACAGTCTTCTACGATTTGTGCTATATAGCACACGTTGTTCCCGCTCCGTTTCTGCTATTTTCGAGTAGTTTTCACAGCAGGTGCAACATTTACCATGGATGACAACAACACAGATGTCTTCAAGATGTTTGCTGCTGAGGATAGGTTGGATGAGGACAATTACGCTATGTGGGCTTATATGATGCAACACGTTCTTGTGTCAAAGGGCATCTGGAATATTGTGCAGGGCATTGATGTACGTCCTGGTTCTGGGGATGTTGCAGGCCTTGCTGCAAGGATTGCTGCTAGTAGAGTTGTTTTGCCTACGGCAGAACAATCTCGTTGGGATATAAAGGATGCATAGGCTCATGCATTGATTGCGTTGTCTGTGAAACGCACTATTGTTCCTCACATTCGTTCAGAAAAATCTGCAAAACAGGCTTGGGATATTTTGGGTGGTCTTTATGCAAGTCGTAATGAGGCTAAAATTGCTTTACTGCGTAAAGAGCTGGAGTCGAAGATTATGCATGAGGAAGATGATATGGAAACTTTTCTTGCTAGTGTCAAGGATATCAATGAGCAACTTATTTCTGCAGGTGAAGTTATTTCAGACAGTTCCCTTGTGCAGACTGTTCTTGATGCCTTACCAAATTCTTACCAGACTTTTGCTAGTACTTGGAGACTTATGACCCAAGGAAATCCAGAAGTTGTCAAGTTTGATGCATTATGCACATTGCTGTTGCAAGAGTCACTTTCCAGAAAAAACCGCTAGACAGCCTGCAGTTGAATAGGCTTTTATTACTTCTCAGGGAAAGGGTGGTAACAGCAATACAACCACTTCTTATGGTTCTGCTGTGAGTGGCAAAAATTATATTCCTAATGCTTCTGCAGGCAACAATTCCTCTGGAAATTTTGGTGATAAGGGAAAAAGAAAAATGCGTTGCCATTATTGTAAAGCTAATGATCATGTGATCAAGTCATTTCCTAAGTTGAAGGCCAAAGAGGCTAAGAAGAAAGAGGGTGGTTCCACTGCAAATGCTGGTTCCACTACAAATGCAGCCATTGTTGCGTCTTTTGTGAAAGGAAACCGTGTTGCTGATGTTGATGCAGAATGGGCTTTTAGCGCAGAGTGCACTTACAATCCTACTGTCCATGATGCATGCTTGTCAGTTTTGCTGCAGATTCACATGTGTGGTATTTCGACATTAGTGCTACAAAGCACATTACCTCACATCGTGAATTGCTCACCTCTCTCGAGTCTGTCCCTATTGGAATTAGGGTTGCAGAGAAACACACACAGCTTGGAGAAGACGAAGGAAGCTCAAGGCACACAATAGAGAGTGTATAACTTAGTGTGCAATGGAAAGATAGATAGCCCTAGAGTGATGGGCGTATATACAATGCTCGGGGGAAAGCCCCTCCTAAAGAGGGAAAAAATGCCCCGGCGGTCCTAGTGTGTTCACACACATCACTACCAGATGTATATGGTAACAAATCACCCCTGGAGTGATGCGGTGAACGAGAGGTGGCACATGAGTAAAGGGAAGAGCCATGCCCTAAGGACATGATCAATCCACAAAGGGGAGTAAGCCCAAAGCTTTGCGGAAAGCTTCAAGATTCTCACGAGACAATGCCTTTGTGAAAAGATCTTCAAGGTTGTCCTACGTTGGCACATAAACCAAGCTGATGTCTCCTGCTGAGAGCCTCTCCCTGACATAGTGGTAATGCACCTCAATGTGCTTTGTGCGAGAATGAAAAACTGGGTTCCTCGCAACTGCTAATGCGCTCTGACTGTCAGTGTAGATAGTGTTGGCAGTGTCCTATCCAACACCCAAATCATCCATAAGGCGTCTGAGTCATACACACTCAACCGTAGCTGTGAAGAATGCCCTGTACTCAGCCTCACAACTCGAAGTGGCCACAGTAGGTTGCTTCTTGCTCAACCATGATATACATGAACTGCCAAGCATGAAACAAAAACCACTTGTGGACACTCTCGTGTCAAAACAACCAGCCCCCGAAAAAGCATGTAAGTCTGGCGGCAATGATCCCCCCTTGGGATAAAACAAGCCACGATGTAAAGTGCCACTAAGGTAGCAGAAAATCCTCTTGACAGCCTGCCAATGCTTAGACCCTGGGCTATGCATAAATCTGCTGACCTGTGAGACTGCAAATTGAATATCCGGCCTCGTGTTGCATACATAAATGAGGCAGCCAACAGCAGTTTGATAAAGAGTGACATCAGAAGGATCGCCAGCATCATGTAGACTCAACTTCAAACCTGTTTCCATGGGAGTGTCTATAGGTTTGCAATCCCCAAGTCCAAATTTACATAGCAATGTCTCTATGTAACTTTTCTGACACAAGGCAATACCACCATCACACTGCTTAAACTTTATACCCAAGTAATGATGCAACATCCCCAAATCTTTCATCTTGAAAGTAGCATTCAAATCAGCCTTAAATTCAACAATATGTCTCTCATTTGGTCCAGTGATCAGCAAATCATCAACATAAAGAACCACAATGAGAAGTACATCACCCTCACACTTTACATACAATGTGCTTTCTGTTGGACTGTTACGAAAGCCTTGTTTGACCAAATGAGTGTCAGATTTCTCATACCAAGCACGAGGAGATTGCTTCAACCCATACAAAGCCTTGTTACATGTGCACACTTTGTCCTCTTGTCCTTTTATGACAAAACCGCAAGGTTGCGTTACATAAACTTCCTCAAATATGTCACCATTCAAGAAAGCGATAACAATGTATGATTCATGTACATCCCAACCAAAATGAGCTGCCAATGCACATAGAAAACGCACAGTAGTCATACGACAAGTGGGAGAAAAAGTCTCTTCATAATCTATGCCTTTTTGCTGTGCATAACCCTTTGCAACATGTCGAGCCTTATGGCGATCAATCTCACCAATGGCCTTTTTTCTAGGAGGCAAATCACATAAAGTCCATGTGTAATTTTCTATAAGTGCATCATATTCTGATTGCATGGCAACCATCCAATTTCTGAATTCTGTGCTTCATCAAAAGACAGAGGCTCCTCAACATCATGTAAACTAGACACAGCCAAAGCATAACAATCTGATGCATAAGATGCATGGCAAGAGCCTGAACGAGTACGACTAGACAAAGGTGCATCCAATTTACTGTCACGCAAAGTGTGCACTAGCCATTTTGGCATACCTCTAGCCTGCTCCTTTTCAGCCCTTTCCTCATCAAGTACATCATGTACATCTGCATCAGTAATAGGCTGATCTAAAACATATTCAGAAACCCCCATAGGGTGTACATTTGCCTCATTGGAACTTACATTTGTATTTCCACCACTGAAAAGAGGCAACAAAGTGTCATAAATGTCCTGTGAGCTTACATTACTGCCTCTAGTACATGACAACAAGGGCTCAATAGAATCTTCCACAAACACTACATCTCGAGAAACCAGAATACGTTTTGTTTGTGGATGATACAGCCTGTAACCTTTGCTTTCAGCACTATAACCAACAAAAATACATTTGACAGCCTTATCATCCAATTTTCTGCGGTGCACTTGTGGCACCAAAGCATATGCCAAATAACCAAAAACACGCATGTGCTCAATATAAGGCTTTCTTTCATGCCATGCTTCATATGGAGTAATAGACTGCAAAGCTTTCGTAGGACACCTGTTAAGTACATAAGTGGGACACATGATGGCCTCAAGCCAAAAAGAATGCGGCAAAGCTTGACTTTTGACCATTTATCGTGCCATTTCCGTCAGTGACCTGTTTTTCCTCTCAGCAACACCATTTTGTTGAGGTGTATAAGGCACTGTACATTGGTGTTTTATCCCACGACTAGCCAAAAATGCATTAAATTCATGAGACATATACTCCCCCCCTTGATCGGAACGGAGGGTGCCCATAGTACATTTCGAGAAATTTTCAGCCATAGCCAGAAATTGTTTGAAGCACATAAAAACTTCGGACTTCGCTTTAAGCGGAAATACCCATGTATGCCTGGAGTAATCATCAATGAAAGTCACGAAGTACAGGGAATTGCCCAAGGACGGAGTTTGCATGGGCCCACAAACATCACTATGCACAAGCTGCAACCTATATGTGGCCCGAACTGAACCATCCTTTGGAAATTTAGAACGCTGCATCTTACCCAAAATACAACCTTCACAAACATGTTTGACAGGGTGCTTCAAGAGGCGGCAAGGAAGCAGCCATATCAGATTTTTGCAAACGTAGCAAACTGGGAAAATTCAGATGACCAAACGTGCATGCCAAAGTTTTGCATCTGAAATAGTCCTTGAATCTGCAACAGCATTTGCAAAATTTTGTCCACACTTGTCATACAAAGTGAGCTTATACAGCCCACGACACAAAAGCCCAGATGCAACAATTTCATCACCAAAACTGAGATCATGAACTGTACATCTCTCATCCACAAATTTGACTACAAGTCCAAGTCTAGCAAGTGCGGATACAGACAAGAGATTCTTCTTGATCCCAGGTACATAAAGTGCATCAACAAGTGTGAAGGAACTTCCATTAGCAGCAGTGAGCACAATCTTTCCAACTTCCTGAACTGGATAAGTGTCATTGTTGGCACAAGTGACTGAATTCCCATGAGGGACAAACTCGAGAGAGGTAAACAATTCACGATGTGAGGTAATGTGCTTTGTAGCACCAGTGTCGAAATACCATACATGTGAATTTGCAGCAACAACTGACAAGCATGCATCATGGACAGCAGGATTGTAAGTGCACTCTGCGCTAAAAGCCCATTCTGCATCAACATCAGCAACACAGTCTCCTTTCACAGAAGACTCAACAATGGCTGCATTTGTAGTGGAGCCAGCATTTGCAGTGGAACCACCCTCTTTCTTCTTAGCCTCTTTGGCCTTCAACTTAGGACACGACTTGATCAAGTGATCATTGGCTTTACAATAATGGCAACGCATCTTCTTTTTGCCCTTATCACTAGAATTTCCATAAGAATTGCTGCCAGCAAAAGCATTAGGAACAGAATTTTTTCCACTCGCAGCAGAACCATAAGAAGTGGCTGCATTGCTGTTACCACCCTTTCTTTGAGAAGCAATAAAAGCCTGTTCAACTACAGGCTGTCTAGCGGTTTTTTCTGGAAAGTGACTCTTGCAACAGCAATGTGCATAATGCATCAAACTTGACAACTTCTGGATTTCCTTGGGTCATA
Source organism: Adiantum capillus-veneris (assembly GCF_014529385.1). Classification (NCBI taxonomy): domain Eukaryota; kingdom Viridiplantae; phylum Streptophyta; class Polypodiopsida; order Polypodiales; family Pteridaceae; genus Adiantum; species Adiantum capillus-veneris. The sequence continues at coordinate 174,526,968 of NC_140931.1, read as the reverse complement.
AGTCTCCAAGTACTAGCAAAAGTCTAGTAAGAATCTGGTAAGGCACCAAGAACAGTCTGCACAAGGGAACTGTGTGAAATGACTTCACCTGCAGAAATAAGTTGCTCATTGATATCCTTGACACTAGCAAGAAAAGTGTCCATATCATCTTCCTCATGCATAATCTTTGACTCCAGATCTTTACGCAGCAAAGCAATTTTAGCCTCATTGCGGCTTGCATAAAGACCAGCCAAAATATCCCAAGCCTGTTTTGCAGATTTTGTTGAATGGATGTGAGGAACAATGGTGCGCTTCACAGACAACGCAATCAATGCATGAGCCTGCGCATCCTTAGCATCCCAACGAGCTTGTTCTGCCGTAGGCAAAACAACTGTAACAGCAGCAATCCTCAAGCAAGACCTGCAACATCGTCAACATCCTCTACATCCTCAGAACCAGGACACACATCGATGCCCTACACAATGTTCCAGACACCCTTTGATACAAGAGCATGTTGCATCATATAAGCCCACATAGGGTAGTTGTCCCCATCCAACCTGTCCTCAGCAGCAAACATCTTGAAGACATCTGTGTTGTTGTTGTCAGCCATGGTAAATGCTGCACCTGATGTGAAAACTGCCCGAAAATAGGAGAAACGGAGCGGGAACAACCTGTGCTATATAGCACAAACCGTAGAAGACTATAAGGCACCTGTAATGCAGAAAACGGCACTGAGAGAAATTTTGCACAAAATGAAGAAATAGCCAGTGCAGTACTGCCTGTAGTGGAAACGGAGGCCGAAATGAGCCTAAATGAAAATTCTGAGCAGACCAGGCTCTTCGAGCTCTGCCAAAGTATTTGTCGACCTGCGAACGCTCGCCAAAGCTCACTGAAATCGGAGAAAGTGAGCAGGCGTGTACTGGAGCAGCTGGCGACTAAGCCCGGGAGGACGCGACCTTCTCTGATACCAATTGTTGGAATTAGGGTTGCGGAGAAACACACACAGCTTGGAGAAGACGACGGAAGCTCAAGGCACACAATAGAGAGTGTATAACTTAGTGTGCAATGGAAAGATAGATAGCCCTAGAGTGATGGGCGTATATACAATGCTCGGGGGAAAAAAACTCCTAAAGAGGGAAAAAATGCCCCGGCGGTCCTAGTGTGTTCACACACATCACTGCCACATGTATATGGTAACAGCCCCTCATGGGAATTCAGTCACCCTTGCCAACAATGCCTCTTATCCGGTTCAGGGAGTTGGAAAGATTGTGCTTACTGCTGCAAATGACAGTTCCTTCACACTTGTTGATGCACTTTATGTACCTGGGATCAAGAAGAATCTCTTGTCTGTATCCGCACTTGCTAGACTTGGACTTGTAGTCAAATTTGTGGATGACAGATGTACAGTTCATGATCTCAGTTTTGGTGAGGAAATTGTTGCATCTGGCCTTTTGTGCCGTGGGCTGTATAAGCTCACTTTGTATGACAAATGTGGACAAAATTTTGCAAATTCTGTTGCGGATTCAAGGGCTATTTCAGATGCAAAACATTGGCATGCACGTTTTGGTCATCTGAATTTTGCCAGTTTGCTGCATTTGCAAAAATCTGATATGGTTGCTTCTTTGCCGCCTCTTGAAGTACCTGTCAAACATGTTTGTGAAGTTTGTATTTTGGGTAAGATACATCGTTCTAAGTTTCCAAAGGATGGTTCAGTTCGGGCTACATGCAGGTTGCAGCTTGTGCACAATGATGTTTGTGGGCCCATGCAAACTCCGTCCTTGGGAAATTACCTTTACTTCGTGACTTTTGTTGATGATTACTCCAAGCATGCATGGGTATTTCTGCTTAAAGCGAAGTCTGAAGTTTTGATGTGCTTCAAACAATTTTTGGCTATGGTTAAAAATGTCTCGAAATGTACTATGGGCACCCTCCGTTCCGATCGATGGGGGGAGTATATGTCTCATGAATTCAATGCTTTCCTCGCTAGTCGTGCGATAAAACACCAATGTATAGTGCCTTATACACCTCAACAAAATGGTGTTGCTGAGAGGAAAAACAGGTCACTTACAGAAATGGCACGATGTATGGTCAAAAGTCAAGCTTTCCGCATTCTTTTTGGCTTGAGGCCATCATGTGTGCCACTTATGTACTAAACATGTGTCCTACGAAAGCTTTGGAGTCTATTACTCCATATGAAGCATGGCATGATAGAAAGCCTTCTATTGAGCACATGCGTGTTTTTGGTGGTTTGGCATATGCTTTGGTGCCACAAACACAGCGCAAAAAATTGGATGATAAGGTTGTCAAATGTATTTTTGTTGGTTATAGTGCTGAAAGGAAAAGGTTACCGGTTGTATCATCCGCAAGCAAAATGTATTCTGGTTTCAGGGGATGTAGTGTTTGTGGAAGATTCTATTCAGCCCTTGCTATCATGTACTAGAGACAGTAATGTAAGCTCACAAGACATTTATGACACTTTGTTGCCTCTTTTCAGTGGTGGAAATACGAATGTAAGCTCCAATGAGGCAAATTTATAGCCTATGGGGGTTTCTGAAAATGTTATAGATCAGCCTATTAATGATGTAGATGTACATGATGTACTTGATGAGGAAAGGGCTGAAAATGGGCAGGCTAGAGGTATGCCAAAATGGCTGGTGCACACTTTGCGTGACAATAAATTGGATGCACATTTGTCTAGTCGTACTTGTTCAGTCTCTCGCCATGCATCTCATGCATCCGATTGTTATGCTTTGGCTGTGTCTAGCTTACATGATGTTGAGGAGCCTTTGTCTTTTGATGAAGCACAAAATTTAGAAAATTGGATGGCTGCTATGCAATCAGAATATGATTCACTTATAGAAAATGACACATGGACTTTATGTAGTTTGCCTCCTGGCAAAAAGGCCGTTGGTACGAAGTGGGTTTACAAGTTGAAACGCAAGCCGGATGGTGAGATCGATCGCCATAAGGCTCGAATTGTTGCAAAGGGTTATGCACAACAAAAAGACATAGATTATGAAGAGACTTTTGGTCCCACTTGTCGTATGACTAGTGTGCGTTTTCTATGTGCATTGGCATCTCATTTTGGTTGGGATGTACATGAATCATACATTGTTACTGCTTTCTTGAATGGTGACATATTTGAGGAAGTTTATGTAATGCAGCCTCGCGGTTTTGTCATAAAAGGACAAGAGGACAAAGTGTGCAGATGTAAGAAGGCTTTGTATGGGTTGAAGCAATCTTCTCGTGCTTGGTATGAGCAAGCTGACACTCATTTGGTCAAACAAGGCTTTCGTAACAGTCCAACAGAAAGAACATTGTATGTAAAGCGTGAGGGTGATGTACTTCTCATTGTGGTTCTTTATGTCGATGATTTACTGATCACTGGACCAAATGAGAGACATATTGCTTAATGATTTGAATGCTACTTTCAAGATGAAAGATTTGGGGCTGTTGCATCATTACTTGGGTATACAATTTAAGCAGTGTGATGGTGGTATTGCCTTGTGTCAGAAAAGTTACATAGCTATGTAAATTTGGACTTGAGGATTGCAAACCTATTGCCACTCCCATGGAAACAGGTTTGAAGTTGAGTCTACATGATGCTGGCGATCCTGCTGATGTCACTCTTTATCAAACTGCTGTTGGCTGCCTCATTTATGTATGCAACACGAGGCCGGATATTCAGTTTGTAGTCTCACAGGTCAGCAGATTTATGCATAGCCCAAAAGTCTAAGCATTGGCGTGCTATCAAGAGGATTTTCTGCTACCTTAGTGGCAGTTTCCATCTTGGCTTAATTTATCCCAAGGGGGGATCATTGCTTCCAAACTTACATTCTTTTTCGGACTCAGATTGGGCTGGTCGTTTTGACACGCGAGTGTCCACAAGCGGTTTTTGTTTCATGCTTGGCAGTTCACGTATATTATGGTTGAGCAAGAAGCAACCTACTATGGCCACTTTGAGTTGTGAGGCTGAGTACATGGCAGTCTTCACAACTACGGTTGAGTGTGTATGGCTCAGACGCCTTATGGATGATTTGGGTGTTGGATAGGACACTGCCAACACTATCTACACTGATAGTTAGAGCGCATTGGTAGTTGTGAGGAACCCAGTTTTTCATGCTCGCACAAAGCACAATGAGGTGCATTACCACTATGTCAAGGAGAGGCTCTCAGTAGGAGAGATCAGCTTGGTTTATGTGCCAACGCAGGACAACCTTGAAGATCTTTTCACAAAGGCATTGTCTCGTGAGAAGCTTGAAGCTTTCCGCAAAGCTTTGGGCTTACTCCCCTTTGTGGACTGATCATGTCTTGAGGGCATGGAACTTTCCCTTACTCATATGCCAACTCTCGTTCACCGCATCACTCCACGGGGTTTTGTTAGCATATACATGTGGTAGTGATGTGTGTGAACACACTAGGACTTCCGGGGCATTTTTTCCCTCTTTATGAGGTTTTTTCCCCCGAGCATTGTATATACGCCCGTCACCCTAGGGCTATCTATCTTTCCATTGCACACTAAGTAACACACTCTCTATTGTGTGCTTTGAGCTTCCTTCATGTTCTCAAAGCTGTGTGCATTTCTCTGCAACCCTAATTCCAACATTCTCGGGCATCCGAAAGATGATCTTTGTCATCAAAATCATGTAGCCCACCCTTAGTAGATGTACTTGGTACATCTATTGTAGGTAAGTCTACTTGTGTGATCTCTATCTCTGCTGCTAGTTTGTGTTGGGCTGGAACAATTTCCTTTGCTTGTAGAGCACTGATTGCCAAATCTTTACTCTATAGATCCTGAGCATTCCTCTCGGCTTGGGCACCTAGTTCAATCTGTGCTTTAGGTAGTTGTCCTTTCAAGTGCTGGATCTCTTGATCCTTCTGAACTTGAATAGCCATATGACCAACAATCATAATTTTTCTGTCATACTTTTCTTAAGCTAGTTTAGCTTTCATTGCATTCATCTCCTTGAGGACATCAACTGGATCTAGTAAGGGAGAAGCCAGAGCCGCGGTATCTTGGATTGACAGGATCTTGGAGAGAGTGTGCTTCATGCCATGGTAAGAGTCACTTAGCTTTGCATTTTGTTGTTGCTCCTTCTCTAGCTCCTCTTCCAATCTTTGTTGTTCCAGTTGTATTTCTCTGTTGGTAGCTATATGCTCTGCAAGTGCCTTGAAGTAGTTAGTAGCTTCTCTCTTTTCTTCTTTCAACTCTTCTTTTAGCTTGCTTTGACTTTCATTTAAACTCTCAATCTGCTTCTGAAGCCTTCTGTTTTCTTCTTTTGCTGCTTGGGCCTCTACTTGAGCATCTCGGGCATCGCACTCCCATAGACTGGATATTTCTCTTTGACAGTGAAACTACAACTTTATGGCATCTAGATGCCGCTCCAATCAAATTCTCTAATGAGAAGGTTACCATCCTCAATTACTGCTCTAGTGTGCGGTGATATTGGGCCTCATTCTTGAGTGCTTCATTGTTGCAAAGTCCCAACCTTTGGCTCTTTCTTTTCTTTTTGCTCTTTGGCTTTGCCTTCATCTCATTCTCTTGGTTGAGATTGTTCAATCTTTCTAGATTCCTCTTTTTCTTGGTCAACTTGGTTTTCCTCAAGTTCTTTCCATTTTGGAGGAGTGTGTTCTTGGTATGCATCCTTTTGAGACTCCTGGTGGTCTTTTTCTTCAGACAGTCATCAATCTTTTTCTTTTTCTTCAGACAGTCATCAATCTTTTCAGTTGCCTTGTCCGCTTGCTTCTCATCATCTCTCACAAGATCTGTTTGCTCAAGAGTAGCCTGCTCTTGGTCTATGTCCTTCTTTTCAAAATCTTCTTTATTCTCTCGAGCAGCAGGTGGTGGTGTGATCATTCTAAGGGAGAATTGCTGCGTGGTCTCCGTGTGGATTTCTTGAGGATCTCCAACCGTCTCCTCTCTTGGCAGTTCTTTCGTTGCTTTGTCTTTAACGTCTAATTCAGGTCATGTTCTGACATGGATTGCTTACCAAGCTCTAGGGATAAGAATAAGAAGAAATAAGAAGAAACATTCCAAAGGAGAAAGAATTAGTTCCTCACATATCATCAACTCTTCTTGCTAGCATACATAATAGCATAGTAATGAAGATGGAGAAGATGGAAAGTGTAGGGAATAAGAAGAAACATTCCAAAGGAGAAAGAATTAGTTCCTCACTTATCATCAACTCTTCTCGCTAGCATACATAATAGCATAGTAATGAAGATGGAGAAGATGGCAAGCTTAACATTGAAGCATGGATCTTGGTTGGATTTCCATTTCATAGCAAAGAGTGTTGGTGTAGGCTCTCAACTTCTCTACTAGCTTGGAGAAGGAGAAGGAGCTCTTGAACTTTGCACTTCACATAATGAGAGTGTGTGCGGGAGAGTACAACCCCTAAGCATCCCCCTTCTTGGTTTGTTCAACCCCCCCTTGTAGCTCATTGGACCCCTTCAGGCCTAGCCAATCACATAAAGAATGCATATCAAAAAGCAACAAGGATAGCCTTGGAACAAGTGTCCCCCTTTCCCCTTTGAGAGAGAGAGAGAGAGAGAGAGAGAGAGAGAGAGAGAGAGAGAGAGAGGACTTGATAAATGCAAAAACAATTAATGAAATTAACTAATTTATCATTGGACCCCTTAGGAGGCCAACCAATAGGCTTTAGGCACACCATGACGGCAACATGGGTAGGGGCTTGACATGTTTCCTTACTACCTCTTGAGGATTGGGCTTTCCTTGTGTGTGTATGTTCTCTCTCTCATCCCCCTAGCTTTAGGGCTTGCCTTGTATGTGTGTGTTCTCTCTCTCATCCCCCTAGCTTTAGGGCTTGCCTCCTCTTGAGTAGGGATTGGATTTGACGTTTTGAACACCTTACCCTCAAGCACCTTAGTAAGCAAGCATGACAAAGCACCTCAAGCTTGGGTAGTGTTCCCACAAGCACCTCAAGCTCACTAGTCAGCAAGCACGCCAAGCACCTCAAGCATCTTAGTCACCAAGCATGACAAAGCACCTTACCCTCAAGCACCTTAGTAAGCAAGCATGACAAAGCACCTCAAGCTTGGGTAGTGTTCCCACAAGCACTTCAAGCTCACTAGTCAGCAAGCACGCCAAGCACCTCAAGCATCTTAGTCACCAAGCACGAAAAGTAGTTCAAGCATCTTAGTCAGCAAGCATGACAAGCACCTCAAGCTTGGGTAGGGTTCCCACCTCAAGCACAACCCTAGCTTACCTAAGGTCAAAGGACTTTTAACACTAACTATTGGAGGTTTTTAATGAAGCTAACCCTAAGGTCTTTATGCTTCATTAGCTAGCCTTGGTATTGATAGACCATCTCTCATTTGGACCCCTTTACCATTGGCCCCGTGTTGAGATACATCCGTAAGCACATATCTATATTCTAACCCTTGTTCCTGTTTACTCTCCCACATTAAATGATCATTTTAATATGAGAAAATCACTTGGGTTGGTTAGATATTAGATTTTATGACACTTTCAACCTCCAATCTCTCTCTCTCTCTCTCTCTCTCACTATCTCTCTTGATTTCTCTTCCCTCCCTCTCCTTTCTTATTTTCTCTTTCCTCATCTCCTTTCTCTCTCTCTCTCTCTCTCTCTCTCACACACACACACACACACACACACACACACACACACACACACACACACACACACACACACACACACACACACTATCTCATGATCCCTCCTCTATCTCTTTGATTTTATCTCTCTCTATCTCTTGCTCTCCCTTCCTCCATCTTTGTATGTATTTATCTCATGATCCCTCCTCTATCTCTTTGATTTTATCTCTCTCTATCTCTTGGTCTCCCTTCCTCCATCTTTGTATGTATTTATCTTAGCAGTGTCTTTATCTATCCATCTCCATCTCTCTCTTTAATTTTCTTGGGTAACATCCTTAATCTCTCTCTCTCTCTCTCTCTCTCTCTCTCTCTCTCTTATGCTATCTTTCTCATCTTTGTTAGTTATATATTATTTAGAACCATCACAATAGTCACCTACCTCAATGAGTTTGTGCTACTGCATTTACAAATCTATTCCAATGGTCCCATTGACATGTGTCTCTATGTGAGAAAATATTACATGTAAAAGTTTGAGTCAAAGGCATAAAATCTTACAATAAAACACAAGCAACACAAGCCTTGACAAATGCAGTTTTCAAAATAAATTAAATGTTGAGATCACCTTCTCAACCTTGGTAGAAATCTTACAATAACTCAAGAAAAATATTAATCATTCCTTTGTCTTACAATAAAATGTCGAGCTCGTGATCACATTATATTGTTGAATGCACATAATGAGAAGTTTATGCCCATTTTAAATACTAGCATGTAAACATAGGTGATGAGGTGAAGGGTTAGAGGGAAAAGAGAAATGGAGGCTCGATAGAGAGGAGAGAGGTAGAGGTTAGAGAGATAGAGCATATATGGAGGAGAGACGTAGAGGGGTAGTGGTATAGTAGAGGGTAGGGATGAAAGAGGTCAAGAAAGTAGGATTGGGTTGATTGGAGGGGGAGAGAGCTGGGGGGAGTGAGAGAAATGGAAAGAGAAGTATAAAGGAGCAAGGAAAAATACCCCCTTTCACTAGCAAGGTTACTGCAAGGAGAAGTATAAAGGAGCAAGGAAAAATACCCCCTTTCACTAGCAAGGTTACTGGCACTCGCAAAAATAAAAACAAAGGTAAAGTTACAGTAGCAAGCTTATTGGTGCGGTTTTTAGTTCTCTTCCAGTTGCACCATACATCACATATCCTCTTCACACCATCCCTTCAGATGATATCTTTTAAAAGGCTATCCAAACCCCCACATGCTTCTCACTTTAGGCGGTTACGAGGGATCAAATACCAACAATGTCCTCCTCAAAAACTTACTCCCATATCTAAAAGAGCTACATGCATTTCTAGGTTTAGCATCAAATTTTGTCCAACAAAATCCTTACATTAAAATTATCAAATCAATGAAAGTGTTTGGCTTTGACTGGTTGCTTGAAGTTCTACAACAAAACCATGTCATGCATTTGCACAATATTGATCACGCTTCTTGACATTAGAAAGCTTGCTTCATGCATATAGTATTGAAATTATTATTCAAGGGCCAATGATAAAAAAAATAATGTTGGTTTGTGTACAAGTTGAGATAAGGGCATTGAAAAAATAGAGAGCACCCTTTGTCTCTAATGCTCCATAGACAAAAAATAGAGAGCACCCTTTGTCTCTAATGTGGCAACCATGTATAGCTTTTTCCATCAATGGTCTTTGATGTTTGTACAATTAGCTTTGTATGTGAGATTCTTTTTGGCCATTGAAAATGGAAGCTTTCATGAACCATTAAAATTTCTTTATTATTTACTATTCACTATGTTGATAGCATGATTGGTCTCTCTCTCTCTCTCTCTCTCACTCTCTCACACACACACACACACACACACACACACAAAGCTAACAGTTCTTCTACTTTAGATATTATTGAGCTCGTTATTTCATCCTTATTTATAAATGAAAATCTCGTTCATTCCAAGCATCTTACTTTATTTTATTCATTCAAAATTGTATAAACAGTAATTAGAGCCACAAGCTTCTACATATTGAAAGTGTTTATTGCTTAGATTTGATCTCCAGTCCCACATTACCCCAAGTTTAAATTGAAACTATTATTTCTAAACCTAGCTAAGGTATTGAATCCAACATTTGAAAAAATGACCTAAATTTTGGATAATACAAAGTGAGAGTATGACTACTATGGGAGGATTTTCTTTTTGTAGGCTTTCCTTTTTGTGATTTTTTAATGGAATCTTGCAAAATGGTGAGCGACTATTTCTCAGCGACAAAAAAAATGAGCTCGTCCCTCAATAAAGTTATTTGTGAATTAAAGGGATCATGAGTCAAGGAAGCCGGTCCCCGTCTTTGGAAATTACAACTAGTTGTTGGATTACATCATTAAATGTCTTTGTTTCAATATTTAATTTTTAGGTGGTGTTGCAGACTTGTTTCGGTTGTTGTCTAGCTTCTCCAACCTGCCCAGGTTTTTTTCTTCATACAAATGTGATTCAGTTTAGCCAAGAAGCCAATTTAATTAAAAAAAAACAAAAAACTCCCACAATAGCGGAGGACGGCCTTGGGCGGACTTATAAGAGGCATCTCAACACCACTAGGATCTGTCATCTTCGAATGCGGCACCGCCTTGTTTTAGAACCGGTTCGTGCTTGTGCGGATTTGTTTGGACTAGTTTCACCAAGGCCGTATGTGTCTAGCTTAATATAGCCTGTTGGAGCCAATTTTATAAAACAAAAACAAAAAAACTGCTTTGTATAGAGTATTGATGAGCTAATTAATTACTCAACCTGTGCATTAGAAAAACGTCTCTCTTATATAATATCTTTAACGTCTCTTAAAAGTGTTCATACATCATTAAAATTCACCTTTTCTCCCTCTTTCTCTCTCTCTCAAGTTTGTTGACCTAGTGTTAGAAAATAACCATGGTATAGTGTATCTTAACCAAGCCAAGAAATTTGCACAAGTTTCAATGTAATTATCGACAAAACCTTCAAATTTTGACCTAAAAATTGTGAGAATTTCAAGTTTTCCCTTATTTTCACGGGCTAGGGATAATGTATTTTTCTAGCCCTGCGTCAACCATAGTTTCTAGCCCTACATCAATGTGCACTGCACGAAGCCTCATGCCTATACCCACGTCCGCTTGTGTGTACACACAGACACACATGAGGATGATCTCTATCGAGTCAACACATGCACAAACCAGAAAGCTTCTCTCTGTCTCTCTCTGTCTCTCTCTCTCTCTCATAGGCTCAACAATTGTGGGACTCTCAAAAGCCAGGTAGAGAGTGAAGTGGATGAAGTGCAGCTTGATTTGTTTTTCCTACAAGGCAATGGTAACACAGTCCACAAAAATTTGGCACAACGTGCCCAATTTTGGTGATCCAACTAATTTTATCTGCTGGCTGTGGGAATTCAGGGATTTTGGCTTTACACCTTCGAGAAAATGACGTTGGCCACCCTAGCTCCATGGACGAAGCTCTCCTTTCCAATGTTGTACAATGCTGCTGGCGCCTAGTGCTACCCCTTGCAGGGATCACGAGGTCATGAAAGAGAGAGAGAGAGAGAGAGAGAGAGAGAGAGAGAGAGAGAGAGAGAGAGAGAGAGAGAGAGAGAGAGAGAGAGAGAGAGAGAGAGAGAGAACCTATACACACGATATGCCATTAACATTCTACTTAGTGGGTGTAGCCCATGATTAGGATGGGAGGATGCGTGCTGGAACCAATCCACACCGATGCAGACTAGTTTTGGCATGTTTCATAATGGCGAGGACACGAGAAGGGGGGTGGCCACAGCCCATGCTACACATCAAAGGATAACTTGGAAGCACTAATATAACGTGTCTCTCATTACTTCACAGTCAAGTGGCATTTGATCTCCCATTCAAGTATTGATCTCACTAATATTGTTACTCCATTTCGACTCCATCTAGCTACTCACTCTCTTTGACCATCTGCTTCGAAAGGCGTGTGGTATATGCTCCTTTCATGTCCAAAATTTTGGCTTGGCATGATGATGACGCTGGTCATCCTAGCTCCATGGAAGCAGCTCTCTTTCACAATGCATCATTCCTATCATGCATAGCCAATGCATCGTGCTTCCACCCCCCATCACTGCATTGCCTTCTTTGCCCAATGATCACCTGCATGAGCAGTGGTTTTCTAGTAGACACATAGCTATCGTGTCAATATTTGGGTAATGATTGATATCTGCATTGGAGTGTTCACTGTGCTCATCTCTGTCGCTATGTTAGCTCCACTCCAGAAGCAAATCTAGGAAATTAGAGAAAAACCTATCTGTCTTGATTCCCCTTGTAGGATGACCAGCCTTCCTCAAAGCAGTCTCAGTCATCCATTTGCGGTGCACCTATTCATATTGACAATTTTGACCAAACAAAGAGTATTGGTTCAGGCTAGACAGAATATGGAAAAGGATGTGGAAGATTGGATTCTGGAGTAAATCATGCAATTAGTTGGGCTTCAAAGTCTCCTTTCTTTGGTAGCTTGTTAGTAGAAAGGTAACAGGACTGCTAGGATGACTTATCTATGCCATCATAGAAAAATCCAAGGAGAAATTATGAGAGCTCATACATGCCTACATGTCACAACAAAAAAGAACATGCCCCTAAAGACTTTGCACTTCTATAAGGTTCTAACATGCAACGCTTTTTATTGGTTGGTATGCAATGCTGTTTCCTACTTAATGAAAGGAAATAATTTTTAGAGTAGCCAAGCTTTGGTTGATGAGGAAAGGAATTTCAAATGAGAGGGCGGGGGACCTTATCTACCTATGGTAACACTATTCCCTTGGGCCAAAGACTAGAGACTATTTTTGGACACATCTAAATATGCGAGGTCCTCTCACTTTGTCAAGAGAGCATGTAAAGCTTTGGCAGAAAGAAAATAATATGGGAGAGAATGTTTATGCTATTTATCATGAATTTTCTTAGTTCTACAAGGTTGTTCTATCTACTTCTCCAATATAGAGCAATGTTTGTTCCAAGATCTCACCAGTATTTATCAAAGAGGATCTCCGAGACAACATCCATCACTGGATAAGTCTAGTTGATATCATTAGATGCCTATAATTACATTCCAACATTACCATCATGCTTAGTCAAGCTCAAGAAGTAAAGCATGTTTGTGAGCTTCCATTACAGTATGATGTATATATTGTTTTTGAGATGCCACCACAATGTGACAACTCAAGCATGTATGGTATGGAACAACAATTTGATGGGAACTCTTGGACAAAATATGTGACTTGCAATAGTGACTTATTTAAAGGTGTGGTACGCTTTAATAGGTGTTGGGTAATTCCCTTTTGCATTGAGGTGTTGGGTGGTGGAATCCAACAAGCCATGATTATTTTCTTCAATATAGATTGCGCTTGCATAAATTTGTCAAGGGTGTTTCTCATATTTTCTCAAAAATTAGCTTCGCTCAATTTTCTTTGCTAGTTGATTGGAAACCCTCTTTTGATGTAGTAGTGTTTTTCAAGCCTTTTCCCTCTATGTCAATGTAATTTCTATGGTTCCCCCAATGTCATGGTTTAGGGTCTAAGACATGCCAACACTTTTATCACAATGTGAAAAATGCATTTTTGACACTTGCTCTTAGTGTTGTTGCAACTCACAATATGTAAAATGCAATGGAAACTTTATTTCCTTTGTGTGGGACATGAATTTTGTGAGCTCTTTGTTTTATATGCATATATTTTTGAGCTTCCCAAAAACAAATTCCTATGTTATGGTGTGGCATGCAAGGTCACATATGTAACATATCATATTACTTTGGAGAAAAATAGAGGTGATAGCGGAACCATCAATAATATAATCAAATTAAATAGAGGGAATCTTTTCACACCTCAAATGAGGAAAAAAAGCATTATGGAATATTGTTGCGAGACAACATTCAAAACAACACAAGAAAATACATTGCTTTCACTATTCAATACTTGTCATTTTATATACATACATTATGAGCTTTTATAGAATTTTATTTCATTTATACATGGTATATAGATTAAAATATAAACATTTTTATAACATCCAACTTTATATATATATATATATATATATATATTTCTATTATTTATTTATTTATTTATATTTAAAATTCATACCCGCTTTTTTGGTCCCCTTGTGGTACCCATCAGCTTCACCAATTTGTCATCATCATCAAGAGATAAGGTCACACAACGCTGCCTCATTAAGATTAGTCAAGACTAGCCTCTCCTTTCCATGTGACCGTGTGTCCCACTTTGTCCCCTCCTATGTGAGTCTAGGTGAGTCCATGTGCTTTCATGTGCCGTCCATGTGCATTTTTTTGACTTTATAATTATTTTATTTATTTCTTTAATGATAAATTACTTTACATTCTTAAGTTAAACTTTACAATCTTAGAATAAACTTTACAGTAGTAAGATAAAATTATACAATCAATAAATAAGTGTTGCAATAAATTAGTTTGTATTTTGTATAGCTAAACATGCCAAAATTTTGTAGCGTAAATTTGAAATTCTAGGTTTTCTCAGTCTACGGTTCATAATTTGAACTCAAATATCTTAAATAATGAGCGATGTTGAAAATTTCAAATGCATAATAGAACTTGTGTGGAATTCGGAAGTAGAGACCTTACACATTCAAAGTTTCAAAGTTTGTGACCTAGCTTAGAAATGCTTTCAAAGTTGTTGAATTTGCTTGGCTAGATCTCCAACCTCAAATGGAGTAAAAAAGTATTGAAAATTGTTAGACAATTGGGCAAAAAGGTGATTCTCAAACATAAATCACCAAAAGTCAAGGAAACATCAGTTGATAATCAAGGGCATTGATTAAACGGGGGTCCAAAAAACAGATAAGGTCAAAGTCAAAAAAACATGTCCATAAACTAGAAAATGGAGTAAACTTAGGAAAAACATGTCCAAACTTGAAAAAATTTCACCAGTGTGCTAGGATGGACTATATGAACATGTATGCCAAATGGCATTCCAAAACCTTGTCAAACATGGATCAAGATCCATGTACCTTTTTCACCCATCCAAGAAGGAATATCATTGTCTTCTCTTGGACACCATACAAAGTCTAGCCATACTTATCAAGACTTTTGGATATCAAAATCTCAACCAAAGAGCTTAAATTCTCTAAGTCTCACAAATTTTCCAAAATTGACCTAAAATCTTAACCAATGATCTAAACCCCAAAGTTTTTGAACCAAAGCATCTCCATGATGTGCCCTACTAGGTGGTATCATCAAATCATTAAAACGTGCTCCAACATGGATCGTGATCCTTGTACCTCATAGCCAAATTTAGTATGTGATCTCTTGCCCCAGTGACTATAGTTGTCCTAGATGCACTGGTGAAGTTTGGTCAAATTTAGATTAGTTTTGACAAAGTTATGCTCATTTCTCATTTATAGTCAAAGTTTGCATTCTTTCCTTTTCTCGACAACCTTTTGATCATCTCCTAACACTAAAAGCATCTTGAAATTGGTCACAAGATGCCCTGTAGGAAAGCCTCAAAGGAGTGAGGGGTGGCACCTTATGAGATCATCGACATAAATGAGAAGGCTCACATCATTGATCAAGAGCTAGAAACAATACCAACAAATATCTTCATTGGAAGGCTCCAAGCGACCGATGGAATAAAATTCAAGACCACGATATTTCCCAAGGAATTGTGGACACTACACCCAAAATTTGAAGTACTAAAGGGGCCAAATGATTACATCTGGATAGCTTCTTCTGATTACCACCATGGGGAAATTTTTTTAAAAGATTCCATGAGCTGATCAGTTCCATCCAATACAATGGGAAAGCAACACTAACAGACAAAGATGGGGCAACAAGTGAAAGTGAAAATCACCCCAAAAATCATCAATGAAGCTCTTCATTTGTAGGAAGGGACCCACAACCTTTTGTGAAAATCCAAAGCACTAGATAATGACAAAGCCTTCCTCAAGCAGAGGGACCACAAGTTGACCTACCAAGATCTAATCTACTGCAAGACAGAGTTTCCTTTGCGGTTGATATCCCAACACCTCAAAGTGCAAAAGCCAACCCGATACACTAAATCGATGTTGCATATGATAGTCATGATGACCATGGGGCTGGCAGAAAGGAGGGTGGTCTGCTGTGACTTTGGAACCTACATCTTGGAAAATTAGTGGAAGCAAACATAAAGGGGAGTGATAAAAGAAAAAAATACATGAACATTGGACCAATGCTAACCAAAATTGCCTATCAAGCACTATGAATGATTGATGAAATACCACCTATAGAAATGTAATTGGAGTTAATTCATAATCCAAAAGAGCGACAAAGCTGATGGCAGGACCCTCTACAGTACAGTCCACAAAGAGGAAACAAAATGGACAAAGCTCAAGGAAGCATAAATTTGACAGTGAAGAGACATGATCAAAGGTGCCACCCGATGATGAAATTAAATCAAAGGATAGAGATACTTCCTCGGAGTATCAATCTTCAGATGAGGAAGAGGGGGAGGACTATACACTCAAACAAACACGCCCAAAGGTAAGGTCAAACAGGCCTACAAATACAATACCCATTACACAAACACAAAGATCTATGGAAGAAGCTCAAGCCCAAAGAGAAAAGCTTCATCAACAGAGGGATAAGGAACAAAGAAACCTTGGAATTGAAGCAAACGATGAAAGAGAGGATAATGAGAACAGGCCAATGGAACATTGGAAGGCTGAAGCTCTTGAAAAGGTCAAACAACACAAATGAAGGGTAGCCATAGAAAATTTGAATATTTCAAGCGACATACAACAACAAATTCATAATGAGCTCAAGTGCAAATCTAAACAAACAGAAAGAGAAGAGTACAAACGGCAATGCGTCAATGATCTGGAATCATTTGATGAATCTATTAAAGAAGAGGAAGTAGACAAAACTCATATGGCCAGAGGAATATGAGGGCCATGCCAAGGACCACCGGCTATACCATCTCCCAATGTATACACCGTGATCTCTGACATCCCTCCCTTGAGACCAACACCAAGACAAGACTCCTCCTACTCTTCGATGTGCCAACTCAAGGGAGTGATAACATTCACTTTCTCTTGTATGGATCCCTTAGCCCCGAAGCACCTTTGCTTACTGGTTCAACTTTCCAATCAAAGTCATAAGACTAAATTCGAACTCAACCTTCGAGGGTCAACTGGTGGGAGTTCTCTAATTCACCCTTGATTCAAGATCACTGATGCTTTTTTTCCGTTATAATCAAGCACAGTCGTCAGTGCATTTCCCTAAGATGAGTGTAGTTACTAACTATACAAATTTCATGTTCCCAAGTTTGATTCCTGCTCCATAGATTGGAATCCCTTTCCCCATTTTTCACTTAACTTAATGGACAACATAAAATTGGGTTCAACATTTTGGCCAACAAATTAACCCTCCGCAATCCACCCTCCCACCAACCCATTTGATAAATGCATCTTTCCAAGGTAGTACTAGGATACTAGAAAGCAATATTCCAAACATGTCAAACAAAGAATACATTTCAATCATTTGAAAGCAGCATGCAAACTATTGCATACCCTTACAAGTGTGCATTTATCAGGTTGTTCCCACCTTTTTTCATTTTAGAATGTTTTACTTTCTTTTTTCTTTAGTATTATTAAAGTTATCTAGTTATCTTTCAAGCAATCACATATACTTCTCCAAGCATATCTCTATCTTCGTCCCAAGATTTGGGTATCTTGTCTCCTCCACCACGTGTCGAGGTGGCATCTTTACACAGGTTCCAATTTTAATTTTTTTTTCATTGTTTGAGAAAGATTTATATCTAATCTACATTAAGTTATTTTTAAATAAATATTCCAAGAAGCATAGCAAAGGTCCAACTGATGAGGACAATTACGGGATAGTCCATTTAGGTGTCTAGCCTTTCCAAGGTTCTTTTTTACCAAACAATTTGAAGAGTTCATTAATTAAATCACATATTCCTCCCTTATTTTATCCCTTCATGGATCTATTTTCCTTCCTTATTTTCCTGTTGGCATTAGGCCTACCGAGACTAGGCCAATTTCCAGACGCATCCGCGGGTCTCACCACCCGGCTCGGATACATTGCCATCCAATCCCATTTCTAGGGTATTGAATGAACCCGAGCTCAAAACATAGACCAACGATTATCAATCCTAGTCTTAAAGAACCATCCCCCCATTGCATCCCACAGGTAAACACCTGTGCTTGCCTTTTTCCAAACATGTAAGACAAAGTCATACTTAAATCTTCTATGTTATGCTAGGGCTATCCACATCAAATCTTCGCAATAAATTTTTAATCCTAGTTTCAATTTAGATTAATTTTCTTGAATTATAATCCCATAGTTCTAATTTCATTTCAATCTTTACTCAAACAAGACCTTAAGAAAACAATGAGTCTCTTGAGAGTTAAGATTTTGTCTCAACGTAAATTCCAACTTAACACCGTCTTGGACGATTTCCAATTGTTTCATTTGCATCACTTGCCATCCATGGGGAATCTCCATGGAAGTCATGGGAGTTTTATGTTCAAGCAACACGGTCACAACATCCATGAAGCTATCCTCTTACTCTCCCCTATATCACAAATGCAAGACAAATTTGAAAGATTACAAACTTAAAAAGAGAAATGCATATGCTCTTTATGATGATCTTTGCTTTAGTGTGGGGCATGGATTGCAAACATATAACTTTAGAGTGCACCAACTTACAATAGTAAACTTCTTTTGATTGATTATGCAAGAGTCGATACTTGATTGTGTACAAGAGGAACCTTTCAATGAATGATAGTATAAAAGTAAAATGCAAAGTTCCTAAGAGTTGATATGTTTGTATAGTGAGAAATGCTCATGCAAGGGAGTATGAATGCTTAATAAAATCTTCTTAAGATGGGATTTAGGTTTACCTCTTCTAACGTCGTGGAGAGGATTACTCACATAGCTATGAGAGGCTTAGAGATTTGGATTTTCCAATTGTCAAGAGGGAAGGGAGGGAATGATCTTATGGGGAAGCCTCTTTCTCAAATAACTTCCTTTGATTATGCTAATTTAACATTAAAAACCTCAACTTTCTCTTGAGAAAATTAAATATTACCCTAATTTGCATTACTAAACAAAACCTTGCACATATACAACCAACATAATATGTCTTCCTCCTACGAAAAAAGGATTTCTTATGAAAATGTGAGAGCTTATGCATGAATTTAAGTAAGCATGAAAGTAAATCTCTTTTTAGAATGATAAATAGCAAGATAACCTTATCTTAGTGTGTATATTGTAGGGTCTTCTCCTTGCTTTGGAAGAGTAATGACGAAGTGTGTTGACGTAGTCGGCTCTTTCCTGCTTCACTTCGCTTAAAGACCACCAATATGGCTATTGGAATAATGAAAGGTTAAGAAGATTTAAGCTATGAAAAGCTTGAAGGTTAGGAGAGAGAGGATAGAGAGGATAATAATAAATTTGATTATGGTTATGGACATGGCTTCTCTTGAAGAGATAGGTGTGTGTAGGAGGTGTCTATGAAAGAGGATTATCTTTGGCTTTCACAAGCTCACTCTTAAGCATGCACTTTCAAAAATGAGAAGGAAAGTGTTGCACGAGTAGAGAAGGCCTTCTTTTAAGCTTAATTTGAAAAGGCCCTTAACTTATCTTGATACGTTACTTTTGCATATCTTGATAGCCTTTCTTCTTCCTTTTCAAATCTTTTTTTGAAAAGCTACTTTTTCAACAAGTGGCTAATTCAACAAGCTACTTTTTGATAAGGCCCTTAACTTATCTTGACAAGTTACTTTCGCATATCTTGATAGACTTTCTTCCTTTTCAAAGCTTTTTTCAACAAAACTATTTTTTTCAACAAGCTACTTTTTCAACAAGTGGCTAATTCAACAAGCTACTTTTTTAACAAGTGCTTTATTCAACAAACTACTTTTTTCACAAGTGCTTTATTCAACAAACTACTTTTTCACCTTATCCTTATCCTTATCTTTCTTTGTTTTCTTAAGATTTTTTTTTCTTGAGATCAAACTAATTTTCCATGCATTGGCTATATCCACGTTCCCATGGTGTAAACCAAAAGTGTCTCATGAGTAACTAGGGTGCTTGACTATAGCCCAAATTTACTCGATCATTTTTTAAAAGTCGATGGCTTAGATATTCGGTCAAGAATAAGAGCTAGGAGGAGGACCGTACAAACTCCCCAACAAAAAGAAAGGGTTGTCCTCAGCTTGAAATAAATAATAAAGGTGGTAAATATTCATCCACAAGTTACACTTTCAACTTCTAGGTAATGCTAATTTAGCCTTCGCTAGCTGGCACGTCTATATATATTTTCATTTATTACTGTATTCTTGCCTTTGTCTTTCACTTTTCTTTTCATCTCCTTGTCAAAATTTCTTAGGTTTGTCTCTTTGCTCATAACCTTACTTTATGGATCGGTGGCAAGAGCTAGTTTTATATGTGGCCATTCCTCATCTGCAACAAACAAGTGAATCTGTAAGGAGAGATTTTGTGGAGCGTTATGGGTGCCTGCTTTTCCTTCACTTGGGAAATTCAATCGCACACACCAAATGGTGGATGTTTTGTGGCATAACAAGGGTGGCACTTTTGGGTTGGGAGCACTTTCGTCACAATGTTCGCTTGGCAATGGTTATTGAAGCTATGGGTTTGGGTCCTCGATATTACTGCGTGATGAGGTCAATGCATCAGGGGTTTTCTGAACGAGTTTTTTTTGCTTACACAATTTCTTCCTCATCGAAAGATATGTCTTTATCCTCACTTTGGTTTACCTCTTAGAGGGCCCTTTAACTTCCCACTTCATACTAGAAAGGTGAGTGCAACAATTTCACAACAAATTCTTCCTATGGATGAAATGCCTAATATGTGTCCCGCTTGTGATAGTTGCTTTTGTGATCATGTGATGGATAGACTTATTGACTTGTAAAAAATCCATCTTTGTTGTATCTCTTAACAAGTTAGTTCGTTGTTTATTAAGATCTTGGTTCTTGTCGTAAATCCTTCTTTCTTTGATTTCTCTTGATGAATACAGTTAAATTCATTCTTGGTTTCCTAAATCTGGTATCTTGTCTTGAGAGAATTTTGGACATAAATAGGTCTTTATATATTTATTTTTCATTTCCATACAATGATCTGAGTTACAAAATTTAAAGGATAACACTAATCTTGTTAGTAGGTAGCAAAAACATTCGTATTACAAAAGGTGACATTACTTGAGTGGCTCAAAAGGTAACAAGATGGAGCTTGTACTCATCAATTACATTGTCTAGAGAAGATTAATAGGATCACAAAAGGAGAAAGTTCATTACAAAAGGATTAGAAAAATGAGAATAAGACGTTCCTAGGCCTCCGAGGAAGTACCTTTAGTGGGATAGTCCTCGTACTGGACTATAACCTCCTAAACCATTTTGTGTAGTAGCTTCAACTCCTTCATGTCTAAAATTTTCTCTAGCTCCATCCTCATACTCTTCCTTAGTCGCAAGAATGGGAAATTGTTGATTCTTGTCACTAACATTCAAGGCAGCATGGACATTGGCTTGTTCATCTATCTCATCCTTTATTGAAACAAAGTTTCATGTTGATGATCTAGGTGGGTTGATAGTTAGCCCTTGAGTAGTGGTAAGGGGAGTTCCTGCTTGGGTTGGGTTTCTTCCTCTGGGTCTAAAATTTTTAGATTGTCCTCCTTGATTGAGCGGGTTTTGAAAGTTAACAAGAGAAGCCACATTACTGGGGTCATTTGCTTTAGGGCATTGGGCCTTCTTATGACCGAATTTTGGGTACTTATAGCATTGAATTTTCTTTCCACTGTGAGTGATTGGAAGAGCATTCATATGAACAAAATGCGGTGGTGATTGGGGCAACTAGATTTGGTATAGATGGTACTTTGGTGGCTTGATAGGGTTGAATCAGATAGGAAGGAAGTTCTTACTTCCTATTGGTCGTAATGCCTCCCTTAAAAAGGCTCTTATGCTTTGACTTGGCCCAGATTAGTGCGTTAGCGAGTGAGGCAGGTCAAAGGGACTCCACTTCAAGAGCCAAATCTTCTCCAAGCCTAAGGACAAAGAGACTTAGATTTTGCTCCTTTGTCATGATGGGAGCATATCTCAAAAGTTGGACAAAATCCTCATGGTAAGCTTTGAGACTTGTTTCCCTAGCATGCATGAAAGAAAATCATTCATCTTAGTGGTGGAGTAGTCTAGGCGAAGATAGTGTTCCTTCAGATGATGCTTTAACTCATCCCAACTCTGAGTCACCTCTGCTACTTAGCAAGATTGGCAGTTGAGCTTCCACCATGTTTTTGTTTGTCCTTCTAGCTTATCTCTCCCCATTATCACTTGAGCAACTGCATTGTAGCTGGCAAGAGCAAATTAGTCATCCATCTCAATTACCCATTTTTATAATTGAGAAGGCACATCATCACCTGTGCCTAGAAAAGGATGTGGTTGCACAGATTTGAGAAGGGCCTTGAGATCCTTGTCACGCCCACTCAGGGAGGTCACCTAAGAAAAATGTAACCTATCATGTAAGTTCAACAGAAGGGTATTTAAAGTTCTTGAAACTTACAAAAATACATATACAAAAGGATACTATTTTTTTTGAATTGGAAAAAAACTTATAGATTTCAAGATAAAAGGGTACATTATATTCCTAAAAAAGAAAACAGAAAAGGGGTTCTACAAACATGTCTTGAACATACGTGATATAGTAGTTTTACGCATAGCGAATCCCCCAAGCACGTCCAAAATCCTCTTTGAGGACTGTAGCAAGCGGCATCTAATTTGATATAGGGACAACTTGATGCGTTGGTGGCACTTGTGTATCACGAAGCACAAGATTTGAAGCATTAGCTTCGGACGAGTCCTGAGCAGTTCTATCTCATGGTCTACGTGGCATACTTTATGGTTGAGCAAAAAAAAACTACTTCCTCTTAGCGATAAATTCACAAATACGCAAGAATAGATTTTAAATTTTGCAAAAGTCACACATCTTAAAAGACAGATTCTCTTTAGGATGGCAAAAAAATAAAATAGAAAAATTGGGCAAAAGGTTAACGATCAAGGATATCACTTCTCTAACATTTTGTAAAATGCTAAGTTCTTCCATTTTTGAAGAGAAATTATCCTTAAATCCCTAGGGTTCATTGTAATGCAAATTGTAATATTATAGACTAGGATAAAAAAATGACTTGCGACTCCAATTACAATGCCAATTTGTTCAACAAGGGTCCAACAATAGTACTCGAGACCTATTGCCAATTTTGTTTTCTATCACCATTTCTAGACAAAGATTATCCAACTCATAGTCATGGGGCCCAAGGCAATATTCAAGTTATATTGTAATGGGTCTCCTATCTCTGCAGCCTCTTTGTTTTCTTCTTCCTTTTCTAAAGCTACTATCTCTATTTATTCGACAAGAGAACTTCCTCTTCTTAATATTCCCATGTCATTTTTGTCAATATCTCACTCTCTTCCTCCAAAAGTTCACACTGAAAATCTTTATTTGGCCAAGGGAATAAACTACACTCTGATACCACTTGTGAGGGCCATGCCAAGGACCACCAACTATACCATCTCCCAATGGATACATTGTGACATTAGGAAAATTTTGGACTCAAAAAAGGACTTTTTGGCATTAGAGAGAGAATGCTGTTCGACCAATAGAGTTTGAGTCACCACAACGGTAGCTCCAATTTATTTGATTTTTATCTCAAATTTTTGCGTTTTCAAAAAAGAGTTTTTTCTGGTAAAAAGATCTGAATAAGAAGATACGACACGATTTGTGCAAATTATTCCCCTGGCACCACGGGCGACGAACGCCGAATGTGCCATAACTCACATTCAATGAGGCACACCTTTTGATGAACACTTTTCAAGCTACTATTTCTTGTGTAAACTAGTGAGCCTCTTTTCTTTTATCGTTTTTGCGTAGTGTCACTTCGCAGCTAATAGAAGCAGAGATGGAAGGAAGACGACCACGACGACCATCCGCCTCTGTTAAATCTGTGGAACTAGTCAACAGCTTTGACTTAGACCATGGTCGCTGGATGTCTACCACAGTCACCATTGGTAGTTGGGTTCTGCTTCAAACAAGAAGAAGAAAACGGATGTCAAATGAATTCATCAACAGCTACAAAGGATGTGTGAAAGATTTTCACTTGTCTCAAACGGGAAAGACAATGAAAGAGGTGCTCATTGAGCATGCATATATGCACTCCGAACTACGACTACAACAGTCACCTTTGGGGTTTCCTGCTCATAGACCAAATTGTGTGACTACTATATTGCTAAAAAGTCTTTAAAGATCCTTCAAGTTATTTTGTTGACTATTTCTTGTGACCATTCTCTTATCTTCTGTTTTTGCAGATATTTATCCTTCTAACAAAGAAGACTGGCAACCAGTTGAGTGCATAATTGGTATTTTTGATGCTTTTCATGCTTCAGTGGGAGAACTTGTGTACAGAACTAGTGCGAGAAGAGCTCTCGCAGAGAGGGGAGTTTTCTTTTACGACTACTTTTACAATGCCCCTCGCTCTGTCCATGGATTTGGCACTTTGAAACCTTTCCCTCTTCCCCAACAAGATTCCCCAAAGTGGCCAGTTCCAACTTTAGAAACCTCTGAGTGTTTTAAACTCAAGCTTCATCAGGAAATTTTGAAGTGTTTGCGACCAAACATTGCAAGCAGGCAAGTACGAGTCAGTCTATTTATGACATTACATGTCTTCATAGATTTCTTCCATGATGAGGAGGTTAGAAAAACAGAAACCATGTTCATCTGCAAATCCCAAACTTGCCTTGATTTTTTGGATGATAATTGGGATGTCAGTGATTCGGAAGGCATTTTGTGCAAAGTTGACAAGCGCTCGGTTGTGTGCAAGTGCGTGATAGCATCACAGAATTTTATAGTTTCTTTCTACTACATGAGGTGGCATCGAGTGAATGGTCAGTTGGTAGCTATGGATCAAAATTTAAGTGACAATGCTTTTAATCCCTTGATGTCCATTGAGATATGGTTTTCAAATTATTTTCTTACAGTTGTTGTGGTCAGATCAAATGTCACTTTAAGACAGGTTCGAGAGGATCTGTTAAATGAGTCCGATCTCAATTTTCCTTCAAAACTTGTTTTCAAGTGTAACATGCGAAAGGTACTAAGCTACATGTATTACTTTTATACGTTGATGTTTCTATCGTGCTCATGTATCCCAATGTCTTATCACGTACCTTGCATTGTAGGTACCTCACAGACAAGAAAATACGACTCTTTGTGTATAGATTACCAGCGATGACAAACTTGAAATAATGAACTAACTGTACACAATGATTCAAATACTATTCTCAAAGATGACTCGACAAAGGCCGCTCTCTACATTACCAAACACCATTGGATCCTCACTCTCCCATTTTTTTGGAAAGCTGTACACAACATTTTGTAAACTTTGAACCATAATCAAAACAAAAGTCAAATTTTGATCCACTGCTTGTAATCAATTTGTCAAAAGTACATTTCATAATCTCTTTCTAATCTTGTGCATGCGATGATGTGGGGGCTGTTGGTTGAGGTTGAGGAGAGGTGGTGGCTTGGGGGTTTGGGGGCTCCGGAGCTGCTTCATGAGTAGGAGAGGTGCTGGGTGGGGGGTTTGGGGGCTCTAGAGCTGCTTCATGAGAAGGAGAGGTGCTGGGTGGGGGTTTGAGGGTTATGGAGCTATTTCTTTAGGACAAGTGGGAGCTTGGGTTGGGGAGGCATCTGGGGAGATATTGATATGTGCTTGTGTTGGTGTGGCAGACACAGGGTATCTTGTCAGCGGAGGCCTAGGCGTGGGCCTTGGTGCTGGCGGGATAAAAGCATCATGTGCTCCGTCTAGACGCATGGTCGCGCAATTGATCAAGTTTTCAATCATTCTATTTCTAAACGAAGAAACATCAGCCTTTGAATAATCTTCCAAATTTCTTACCTGCGTTAAGAACATCATGTTTATTAACATAGCTACTAACTTATTAAGATACAAATTTGTAAATGAGTGTCAAATGCTTACACTTCTACGACTTCCATTAAGCATGACCCCTAACAAAATTTTTGCTTTGATTAAGACCCTCCATCCACAAGAGTAGGCATCGTCTTGCTTAGGGACTTTGCAACTAATAATCGTAAGATTCTCATATATCTGCTCTTGCGTTAAAGTAGACACAAGCTTCCGAACAGATCTGCGTAAAATATAATTAAATTTCATAAGCGACTTTTAACAAAATTCTATGTGATGTCGAACAAAATACAAAACCTCTTACCTACGTACTTCACCATGAAATCCATGGGATGAATTAGCAAGGTAGCACCGGTTTCGTTCAAGGTGTAAGAGAACAAGACTCTGATGAGATCTGTTACAAATAAACATAAGAAAAACATATGTCATCACAACAAATTAGAGTTCGAGATAAAATAATTTCATTATTGAAAACATTGCGTACCCTTCATGATAAGCCAGAACAAAATTTTTTGCCGTCTCCATGTTCACTGACTGGAACCAGTCAACTACTTCCACTAAAGATGTATCCTCGGCCGTCAAAACGACCGAGAGGTTCGAGTCAAGGACGGCGACATCATCTTGCATATTCCAAGGCAAATTTGAAACTACAAAACTGTAAAGAAATTCGTGTCATAAAAAATTGAATATATTAAAAGAATTTATTGTGAAAAAAGAATAGCACGCACCAAAGCAAGCAATTGATGATTGAGGCTGTGAGTACCCTCGTCCAGTTCTCTAAAATTGCAATCTCGTGGGGGTGATAGGGAAAATACAGAATGCGTCCCCACATAGAAGGCCAACATGGAAATAGGGAAACAACAATGACAAATCATCAGCATTGGCGTCGTTGATGGCATCTGCCATTTGTTCCTCCATCATCTCAAGGCGTAAATGCTCCAATTTTTCACTATTGTCTTCTGTTGTGTCCCACTCGGTGTTGAGACGGGTGCTGTATCGATGCATTTGTGTAGACACTTCATGAACTTTGACCTTGTCAATAGGTGGTATTCTAAGAATATTGTCCATCTTTCTGTCTGAAATACCGGCATGCGGTATTGTTTTGTCATACCTGAACCTGAGAAGGCGAAGTGTGTTGATGTCTCGCGGCATCAATGTTGTCCTATGGGCGTGGACCGAGAGAATGTAGCTATCCTGGAAAAGCTCTACAAAAAAATCCTCGGCGGCCTTGTGCAAGCACCCCATTGCACCTGGAGACCACCAAAAATTCAGGTTGTGTTGCTCGCAAATCTCATGAACAACTCTCTGGAATGGCAATTTAGGTATTGCCAATGAAATGTGCTTTTGGAGCTTACGAAGTTCGAGTAGAACGCTCCTTTTTTGCTCGTATCTTCTTCTTTGCATTGTTGCTTGTAAGTGCGGCATGGTCTTGCTCGGAATCACCTGCGATGTTGACGGTTGAACTGTAGACAAGCTAGCCTGGCCCTGCGGACCAGACTGGCTAGGATAAACCTTCCTTGCTATTTTCTTTGTGCGGGTCATGACCTGAATGAAGAGAATGCGAGGAAATATGGAAATCTGGATGTGGGTAAAAACGCAGAGTGACTAGAGACACTTCAGAAAAAACGATGAGAAAAAAGGGGGGGGGGGGGGGGGGGGGGGTCTTTATATTAGCGGAAT
Source organism: Adiantum capillus-veneris (assembly GCF_014529385.1). Classification (NCBI taxonomy): domain Eukaryota; kingdom Viridiplantae; phylum Streptophyta; class Polypodiopsida; order Polypodiales; family Pteridaceae; genus Adiantum; species Adiantum capillus-veneris. Next base: position 174,499,750 of record NC_140931.1, on the reverse strand, counting down.
AAGTATAATGAGAAGAGGCGACTGCATTAATCATGACATTGCGAGGTATGACGGCAAGCGTGTGAGCATAATGATTACGTGCCATGTGGCACATCAGTACTCAAGCGATATTGGTGGTGCCGAAATTAGTGGCACTGCCTATTCGCGGTGTGGCACGACGAGGAAAGAAGCGTCCCAACGAGTTGCCCTAGCAACAAAGGTATGTCGCAGCACAACGCGAGGAGGCGGACTAGAGTACTCTGGACTGGTCGTATCGCATTATGACGCGACAACAAGCTGTCGCCCCAAAATGCAATAGCGGTGCTTTTGTGGATCGGTGGTACCAGTTTCGCGTTGTGGCGCGACCATTCCACGTCGGCTGACATGGGCGTAATCATCACGGTGACTGCATGATGCACGAGTGGCGCGACAAAAAGGCATTGCGGCACAATGCGAGGAGGCGGGCTTGTGTACTCTGGACTGACCGTATGCGTTATGACGCGACAACAAGTTGTCACGCCAAAACGCGATAGCGGTGCTTTTCTGGTGTGGCAGCACCAGTTCCGCGTTGTGGTGCGACCGTTCCATGGTGGCTGACACGTGGCGTAATCATCACGGCGACTGCATGATGCACGCCGGCCCCATGATGCACGTCAATCGATGTCATCATTGTCCTCGGGAGTCCTATAAATATGACTTGCTCCCCCATTTTCCCTTTGTTTGGATGTTGTGCTCTCTCGTCTATCTTCGCTTTTGAATTTCCGTTATGGACCCCTTCAAAGTTGAAGCAGAGGAGGGAGTGCCTTGCTCTGAGGATGCCCCCCAAGACAAACTATCTCATTGTCTATACCGCATTGGGCTTCAGTAGCGCGAGACAGAGATCAGGCCGATGTTCAATCCAGATTTTTATTTGCATGAGTGGATTGTCTCCGCGCAACATTACCTATCAGGTTTTGAACAAACCTACCAGCAGCAAACGTCTGGTGGCACTGTCGAGATACAAGGAGTTCGTTTTGTTCACATGAAGGATATCAATTCAGACTCCTCCAAGAAACACATATTTTCTAGGAGTTGCCTTAAGCTGCTAGTGCACTTGCGGATAACAGACTACAAGTGTACACTTCATAACTGCAAGTGTCGAGTGGCTGAATATTATGCAGGTTTTATTTTATATTTGCATTTAATTTTGGATGAGCATGTTGATGCTGCAGAGGCCTCGCTAGAGGATCAGACTTGGGAGGGTCAAGAGCCCAAGTCTCGGGGAAGCCTTGCCTTGCAGGTTTCACAGGGAGTCCAGCTTCAGGAGGGTGCTTTGCCTACTAGTGTTCTACCTACCATACCCATTGGTGATTTGCAGTATGTTATGCTTAACGACATTATGGAGCTTTTTGACCTTCGAGAGGACTATTGCCTTGCCATTGTGGCACAGAATCTCAAAGAGGATGATGTTGTCATTGACCCTGAGCACGACAAGTATTCTGTTATAGATGCCCATGTAAATGGGCATGAGTTTGTTGACCCCGCAAGTGCACTTGTGATGATTTACAATGATGTTGCTAGGTATGAGCGCACGCTTCCAACAGAAAAGGAGTTCATGGAAGTGCAAAAAAAGCTAGGGATTGAAGAAATGGGTAAGGCAAGCACTTCTTCATCATCTTTGGCCTCAACCTCCAATGCGCCCACTGGAGGTCAGGGCGGCATCAACCTATGGAATGAGGACTTACTTGAGGAAGATGAAAACCAGAAGATAATCTTTTTTTATTTGCCTTACCTTTTTGGTTTCTACTTATCTCATTTCATATTTATTGCAGTTGGTGGTCTATGATGATACCTTCATTCCTCGCCCTCATGGACGAGGCATGGGAGATTTAGGGAAGAATTCCTCTCTCGACCAATACTTAAAGAATCTTAAGTATCCGAGTTTTTTGGTCTTCCATTCGTCCTTCTCCAATGACAACGTGGAGCTACCCTTGATGACGTTGAAGACACTTTCAAGATATTTAGGAGGGGCCGTCATTAGGTGGAGCCCAGATAAAATAATGCTTTTAGAAAAAAAGGCCGCATTGTATATGTTTGGCCAAGGGCCAGGAATGTATGGTTTGCGTAGTCGCTATTTTTTGACCCAAGCAGCATATGGTTTGGCATGCGGAATCACTGACCCTGTGCAATTACTAGAGTATGACAAGCATGCTATGTTTCACAATAAACAACCAATTGCGCATCTGCCTACTGAAAAAATGTCTCTTGTGGCTGTGGAGGTGGAGACAAATGTACTATCGACAAACGAACCTACAGGACTAGGTTGCAAAAGACCAAGGCAAGAAGAAGACGATAACACACAGCAGGCAAAAAGGCCAGAATATTTTGTAACTTTTCCTGACGAAGATGAAGAATAGAGAAGCTCCAATGTATATTGTCGATGCCAAAAAATAGTACATTTTCTATCAAAACAATGAGTACATTATGTTTCTCACTTTTGTGACTGATTGTCTTCTCTTGGCACAAAAAAATATATTGTGTTACAATGCGCTATCTTTAGGAAGTCTCAAAAAACTTGGGTCGGAGTTGTCCAAGTTTTTCCAATGCGTTCTTTTTGAAGTCGCCACTCTGCATGTCACGATGCCGCAGAAGATGGCTCCCATATTTCCTTCTTCCGTCGTTTGCTTGCTAATCTCATTGCTTGGCCAATCTGACTGTCTTTGACACATTCCTTTCGGTGTGTTCTATGCATAAGTTTTTGATAAGTCCATTGATGTAGCTCCTCCAGACTGTTGGCTTTGTTTGCACCACCTCCGTGACGAGTGTGGCTGAAATAGCCAGTACGGGCTTGGTAGTGAGTTTTCTCCATACCTTGTGTAGACCATATAGCCAAGCTACCATATTGCCTAGCAAACCAAGGCATGTGGTTGCATATGATATGCTGCAAAAAAAAAACCAGCCTATTGTTTATATGTAAAAATATAATCACAATTTTATCAAATAAAGTAATATACCATGTAATGAGTTATGTGTTGATTTGTCCATGAAGCTATGAAAGACCCGTGGAAGGTCTCCAGAGCGTCTTGAAACAATGTATAGTCAGTATCTCTCCAAGTTGAGCTCACAAAACTTGAATATGGAATCCAAACTTTTCCACATGTTCGCTTTGTGAGTCCTTGCTGCACCATTGTCTGCGTGGTCAACCACTGCGTTGTGCAGGTTTCTCCACTGGTTGTATCTCAATGTCAACCTTTCCTGAGCACTTTGGATTTTGCGTTGTCTGCCACTTGTGGGCATCGACAAGAAGAGATGGGCTTTCACACCGCCAATAGACAACTTCTTTGGCACATCTCGGCCATTCTTAGACCTCTTCTCGTCCTGCTCTATTTTCACATGTCCTCCATGCAAGCCCATATTTGAGAAAACTGTTTCCAATGATAATATAGCCCTTTGTTTCGCTGATGCTGGCCGAGTGGTCCAAGCAAAACAAATGTACAGAAACATAAGTTTCTCAATGATTCTGCAGAGTGCATGCATCGTGAAAATATGTACTCTGGATAGTGGAATATCCAATACTGGGCGGAAGTTAAGGTCCTGCAAGTGCCTGTCCGGTGCTCTCCTCCAATTTCTTTTGTCAAGACCAATGCCTCCTCCCATGCAATACAAACAAGGGATTTTACTTATTGCTCCTTTTGAGATGTTGTACATAAACTTTAGGGTTTTGAGATCTCTAGCCATATGCCACTCTACTGTGTATGAACCCATGCCTAATACATCAAGTGTCTTTCCATTTCTCTGTTTGCTTATGACTTCAGGAATACTTGTTTGATGGAAAACCCAGTTAAGAATATCAAAATTCTCTGCAGGCACCTGAAATGGGAAAACCAAACCAATCAAATGAAACATGTCTAACCATTTTTTAAAGCAAAAAACGTGTTGATATCAAACCTTGAATGTGGCTAGTAAGAAAGTATTGTTTTCGGATTGCACGCTAAAGTTTCTAGGGTCGTCTGAAGAAATTCTTTCATCTAATGCTCTAGTATTCATAAGTGTTATTGTGACACACTCAACCTTTGTCTCTTTCACTAGATCGCACTCATCCATTTTAAGCACAAACTTCAAGACTCCATTGCATAAACCTCAAACAATTGAACAATATATGTCTGCAAAGCTACTAAATCATAAAATATATTATTGCATTTGTCATAGACCACTTCCTCTACCAATGGCGATCTGTACATTGCTTCAATGTGAAAAGGAGTTCCCAATGTCCGAAGCACTTCCTGGTTGACCTCCAGTCTTGTCTTTCGAATGGAGAAAGGATTTGGCAGCAACGTGTGCTTGAGATTGAACTTCTTACTTTGTTGCTGCATAGTTTTGTAAACAGAAAATTCAGTAAATGGACTATTTCCAAGTTTTCAAATGCCACACATATCCAATATACCTAAAAATTGCAGACATTTGATTTGACAGGTGAAGACAATTGATTCAAACACCAGACATACCTAAAAATTGTAGAATAACCTTTGTTGGATATTCCAGCTTCATCCAGAATTGAATGAACACCACATGTTTGGAGTTGATTCTGTTTCAAAAGAGTGTCAAGTTGCTTAGCAACAATCTTGCAGTAACACTTTTCGTCCAAAAGTCCGGTGACATCTTTGCGTTTTAGTATGAGACCATAAGGAATTGAAGAAGTTGGTGTGTTACTGTCAATATTTGACTGAGGATGTAGCAACGATCTAAGCATAAATATGAAAAGTAAGATATAAAACTACAAATGTAAAGATGAATTAACCTGCTTGAATGATAATCTTACTTGATTGCTTTAACCCTCTTCTTCAAACCCCCAGAACCAACCTTGAGTTGTTCAATGTCTCGTAAGCGTCGTTCTCTTAACCGAGGACCCAAGATAGTATTTTTTTCTCTGAGATCCTTTGTGAGATGCGTGATGCTTTCGTCCTTGCCTTTCAGTTGCTAAGCGCACTCTGTCACAGTTTGCTTCAAGCAAAAGTTTTCTTTGTGTGCAAGGTCTCTCTCAAGCTTAAGAATATCACTTATGGCCTGCCAAATGCTTGGTGTAGCCATATAAACCAGAATAACCGTCTCCTACATAGTTCAGCAATGACATTATGTTTCTGAACGGTGGAGTTGAGTTGGTGATAGGATGCTCAGGATATATCCTGCCATCTACCCAAAGATCGATGCTTTTTTTAACCTTGAAATCTGAAGTTCTCTTTTGAAGCTTCAGAAAGGATGCCTCGCTTATTCTTCTTGTGGAGGGGCTCGTATTCTCTGGACAGTTCGATATGCATATGATACACATCATTTTGACTCCTCGTCTGAGTTCTTTGTGAAGATGATAATGACATTGAGACGACTTGGTGAATGAGAAAGCTCAAAACAGAGGAGAGCGCAAGAGTGAAGCAAATGGAAGAGAGCTCAAGGGAAGAGACTGCACACAGGCGGAAAGCAAGAGAGATGCGAAACTGAGGAGAAGAATAACATTCAATGCACCTCATTGAGCGCCAAATATTAGTTTTGAAAAATCCAAAAGATTGAGATAATCGGCGTTCAATTCGGAGTCGTCGTATGTTATCATTGTCTAAACACTTTTTGAGAGTTTTAATAAACGTACCCCCCAAATCTGATATCCGAGTTTTTTTGAAAGTAAATATCAAAAATGAAATTAGGGACTTTTTATTATCTCTCTCTAAGCTGACCTGGCATTTCTTACAAGGCCCATTTTTGAGTCCAAACTTTTCCTAATGTCTCCCACATCCCTCCCGCTTGGGACCAACACCAAGGCAGGACTCCTCCTGCTCTTTGATGTCAACTCAAGTGGGGATAACATTCACTTTCTCTTGTATGGATCTCTTAGCCTCGAAGCACCTTTGCTTATTGGTCTAGCTTTCCAATCAAAGTCATCATAACAAATTTGAAATTAACCTCCAAGGTTAACTAGTGGGATTTCTCTAGTTCACCCTTGGTTCAAGGTCACTGTCACTTTTTCCCCAGTTATGACCAAGCACAGCCATCAATGAATTCTCCTAACATGAGTGTATTTACAAACTACACAAATTCCTAATTTCCAAGTTTGATTACTACTCCGTAGATTGGAATCTCTTTTCTTGTTTTCGACTTAAATTAATGGACAACATAAAATTGGGTTCAACTTTTCGGCCAACGTATTAACCCTCCGGAATCCACCCTCCCATTGAACCGTTTTGTAAATGAATCTTTCCAAGGTAGTACTATGATACTAGAAAACAATATTCCAAACATGTCAAACCAAGAATACATTTCAAGCATTTGAAAACAGCAGGCAAATTGTTGCATACCCTTGCAAGTGTACATTTATCAGGTCGTTCCCACCTTTTTCCATTTTAAACTGTTTTAGTTTCTTTTCCCTTTAGTATTATTAAAGTTATCTAGTTATCTTTCAAGCACTCACATATAATTCTCCATGCATATGGACCCAGAACTTGGGTATCATGTCTCCTTTTCCATATGTGGAGGCGGCCTCTTTACACAGCTTCCAATATTAATTTTTCTTTTCATTGTTTGGGAGAAACTTTCAATTAATCTACCTTAAGTTCCTTTTAAATCAATATTCCAAGAAGCACAACAAAGGTCCGACTGAGGAGGATAACTGCGGGATAGTCCATTTAGATTTCTAGCCTTTTCAAGGTTCTTTTTTACCAAACAATTTGAAGAGTTCCTTAATTAAATCACATCTTCCTCCCTTATTTGATCCCTTTTACTTCCTCCTTTTCTTGTTGGGATTAGGCCTATCTAGACTAGGCCGATTTCTAGACGCATCCGCGGGTCTCACTACCGAGCCATGACACACTCCCACCCAATCCCAATTCTAGGGCATTTAATGAACCTGAGCTCAAAACATAGATCAATGGTTATCATTCCTAGCCAAAAAGGACCATCCCCTGTTGTATCCCACAGGTAAACACCTGAGTCTACCTTTTTCCAAACATGTAAGACAAAGTTCACACTCAAGTCTTCTATGTTATGCTAGGACTATCGACGTCAAATCTTCTCGATAAATTTTTAATCCTAGTTGAAATTTAGATAAATTTCTTTGAGTTATAATCCCTTAGTTCATATTTCATTTTAATCTTTTTCAAACAAGACCTTAAGAAAACAACGAGTCTATTAGCGGGTCGTTGCGACAAACGTCTGCAGCATAGCTTTTTGATACTAACATAATGTCAATACTCAGGGAAGTGACTCAGATGGGGCACGGAGACTCTTTGAGATCGTCAATCTCAAGAAGTGAACCTTAACAAGAAAACACGACAACTCTACAAGGGAAGTGACTCAGATGGGGCACGGAGACTCTTTGAGATCGTCAATCTCAAGAAGTGAACCTTAACAAGAAAACACGACAACTCTACAAGCAAACCAACACTCAATGATCAGAGAAATTTGCCTATGTCCTTTCTCACAACTCTAGGTCATCACGCCATTTCGGCACTCGAACGTACTCGAAATGCAACAAAACTTGAGGAGGAGGTCTAAGACACCTAGGGGCACTATCCTACCAAGTGTGGTCCCAATCCGACAAGGTACCATAATCACGTTCCATCATGAAAAAGGTCCTAAAAACTGCAACAAAACATACCAAAATTGTCGCCCTATGGTCTAAGAACACTCTCCTATGGTCAAAACGACTATAAACAGGGATTTAAGCAGTCAAATCTACAATTACAGCTCACAAACGTGTAGTCGCAAACCACAGCAAAACTGACAATGCTTACACTTGAATTAAAGAGCAAAGAGAGAGGAACACAATGCAAGTTTCAAAACTAAAATCTGATTACCCATTCATTGGAAAAGTTGATTACAAGGTGGAGTAGCTGTGTAGTTTAAGAGTACGTTTTCAGAGCTCCCTTCTTCTCTAAAGATAAGCCTCCCTTCACACAAAGGTTATTGACCTTTATACCTAGGGATTTCTATATGGCTAGTGTCTGACTCACATGTACCTTTACAATTGTCATGACAGAATTACAACTCAAGGAATTGACTGCTACTCTGGAATTAGGATCTACACAGAGTATCACTACAATAGCTCAACAAAATAATTGACTATAAATGTGGTGTTCAACTATGTGTCCAGCCAGATGGATGCTCGTTTGATCTGTCTCTTAATATTCCTCCCTTCCTAATTTGTGTCGTCCCTTGACACAACCTTGTGCAGTCTTGTCATAGGGTTGTCTTCAACTTTGTCTTCAAGGTTGGGCTTCAGTTTGGGAAGTGATTTGTTGTTGATGACGCTCCCCCTTCCTTGAGTGATTCATATCTTCTGTGAAGAGTTCTTTTGATGTTTCTGTTATGTCGTTGACTTGCAATACTTCACTAGCTTCAACACTATGGAACTCCTTATGTTTTGTTGTTGCGAGATTTTTTGTTAAAGTTATCATTGTTTGTCCGTTGTCTTTGTATGACATTCTTCGTCTTTCCATTGATTGTTGAATCTTTTTCTTCAAGGTTGGTCTTTAGCTTCAAAAGAGCTTTGGTGTTGATGACACTCCCCCCTTTCTTGAGTGATTCATATCCGCCATGTTGTTGATACGTGACTTGATCTTTGATTATCGAGGCAACTTTTCTTCTTGTTGTGCATTCACCTCTTTGTTGCCAATCTTAGCCGCTGTAAAGATGTATGTTGATGTTTTTGAGTTTATAGAACCAATCTTCTTTGTGGCGTGGACTTTATGATGGGAAATCCACCAATCACTGAGCTAGAGGAGGTCGTGTACACAATTCAAAAATGCCAATTCCTAGCTTTGACATGGCAGAAGCCGTACTCAAGGTGAGTACTAGGGAGTACAAGGGAGACAATGTTAGTGGGTCGCCACGAGGGACGTTTGCAGCATAGCTTTTTGGTACTAACATAATGTCAATACTTAGGGAAGTGACTCGCATGGGGCACGGAGACCTTTGAGATCGTCAATCTTAAGAAGTGAACCTTAACAAGAAAACACAACAACGCTACAAGCAAACCAACACTCAATGATCAGGGAAATCTACCTATATCCTTTCTCACAGCTCTAGGTCATCACGCCATTTTGACACTCGAACAGACTCAAAATGCAACGAAACTTTAGGAGGAGGTTTAGGACACCTAGGGGCACAATCCTACCAACTCTATTTGTAATCCAACAAGGTACCAAAATCACGATCCATCATGAAAAAAGTCCTATAATTGACTATAAATGTGGTGTTCAACTACGTGTGCAGCCAAGTGGATGCCCGTTTCATCTATCTCTTAACATTCCCCCTTCCTAATGCGTGTCATCCCTTGACACAACCTTGTGCAGTCTTTTCATAGGGTTGTCTTCAGCTTTGTCTTCAAGGTTGGACTTCAGTTTGGGAATTGCTTTGTCATTGATGACGCTCCCCCTTCCTTGAGTAATTTATATCTTCCGTTAAGAGTTCTTTCAATGTTTCTGTTATGTCATTGACTTGGAATACTTCACTTCCTTTAGCACTATGGAACTCCTTATGTTTTGTTGTTGCGAGATTTTTTGCTAAATTTATCATTGTTTGTCCGTTGTCTTTGTATGACATTCTTCATCTTTCCATTGATTATTGAATATTTGTCTTCAAGGTTGGTCTTTAGCTTCAGATCTTCAGCCCTTCCTTGAGTGATTCATATCTGCCATGTCGTTGATACGTTGTTAGGCGCATTTCTGACACCCCTTTTTTTGTAAATTTGTACATACGGACATGACACCCGATGTCAAAAGGGTGTATGGGCTTTCTTTTTGCGAGGTTTCTAGCTTGCTTTAGCAAGCACATGTACATGCATTGCAAGTCGCTAGTCTAGTGACAGCTGCCGGGCTATTGTAAGTGCCCGTGAGTGAGTTTTTTGAAGGGAGATTTGAATATAACTTAAACTCATGTAAAAACTTAAAAAAGTTAAGACAAATTTCAAAAAATTACAGTTTTGAGCTCGTTGTGTCTCCTTGATGGTTTTTGTTGCAGTTTTTGCCCTCGCCTTACCTACACTACGGGTAGTCGTACCGGGACAACTCCCTGTTCACATCAATTTTTCATGTAGTGGCATGTAGATTCAAATTTGGTCATCTTCAGATTTCTTGCCAGTCATTTTTAAAGATTTCTCTCAAGCTTTAAAGTGCCCCAATTGGAGTTGTGCTCTTCAGGTTACGACTAGTTCTCTACAGGGTTATGGCTATGGTAGCTTAGTGGCAAATTGTGTGCAGGTAGATCGGGAGGGCATGTATGTATGCATTTTGGAATTGATGTTGAAGTTGTGGGTTTGTGATGCTCAATGGTGAAAGGGGAGGCCCTTGTATTCATATGCATTGGTCGGCGTGTGCTGTAAATCCATGCTTTGGCAGGGTTTTGCTCCTATGTGACATAGTCTCTTGGGTGGGCGACGGCCAGTAAATTCCCAAGGGGACTACTCTTGTTGGAATTGTGGTGTTTCAAAGGGATTTCACAAAGCTTTTGGTGTTGTTATAGTGCTCTTTCAACGCTCTTGGGTGACATCACTATAGAGGTGCTCCAGTTTGCTTGTTTCCCAACAACATGACTTTATCTTTGGTTATCGAGGCAACTTTTCTTGTTGTTGTGCATTCGCCTCTTTGTTGCCAATCTTAGCCAGTGTAAAGATGGATGTTGATGTTTTTGAGTTTATAGAACCAATCTTCTTTGTGGCATGGACTTTATGATGGATTTTATTTCAAGGTCCACTACAATTTGACTTTTCCACAATAGGTAGCCAATGTTGAAGCACTATGTGAGCTACGTATGGTTGTTGTGGATAGCTTGCTTAATGAATTTTTCATTGCTTGTTGTTGTAAGCCATTCTTTAACTTGATTTTTTTATGGAGCTTTGTTGTCGGCCTTGAAGATAAAAGATGCTCTTGATAAGCATATGGATACCTGCTGTGTTTGCTCCAAGTCGTTGTCGAGTGATTTGGGTAGCCCTTTCTTTATTGCTGATGTAGAATGAATATATACAAGAGGATGATGTGATTCTAGATTAGGGTCTAAAACCTGTATGATCAAAGGAAAAAACCCGGTGGGAAAAAAGTGCCTTTGGCATATGCTCTTATTGGAGTTGAGCATTTGGACTTGAAGTAGCTGTCATGCAAGGTGAGTGCTTGGGAGAAACAAAGGAAGAGTGCCTAATGCACGTACCAATTATGGGACACTCTATATGCATACGAGAAATTTGTCAAACAAAAGCATGTATTGTAAGAGATGGAGTTGATGGGTGTTTCAAGAAACAAATGTAGCACATGTGACATCAAAGGATGTCTCAATATCTTCCATATTTCCAAGAAGGGTTTTTTATGTAGAAGCTTCTCCACTCATACCTCACTGTGCTGAGTGTGTGAGTGTCTTTTGGACATCCTCCTTCACTTACAACTATACTACAATGAATTCGACTCATATGCTCACCTATACCAGCATGAGCGACACAACGTAATTATGCTCAACTCTTCCAGCTTGAGCAATACATAGAATAGCTAAGACGCTTAGACACAGAGAATATTACATGAAGCTTTGGAACTAACGCCGTGCTCATTTAGTGGCTTAGATGCCCAACTCTGACTTTTATGCCATGTGTTTTTAATGGTGACTTGGACTTACATGTTCAAGGCCAGAAACCCGATTCCATAAGTTCTAGAAGTTTAGACCTTTCCCATTGTGCTGGTCTTTGGATGCCACCATTTTCTTGAGTAGGTTGTCATATTTTGACTCCTCTTGAATTGCTTGTTGAGTGACTGATGTAGTATTTTTTTAATCTTGCATGAGATGCAATTGTTGATGTGTGTGGGTTCTTTGTGATTGAGTTTCTACCAACAGTTTAGGAACCCACCTTGTCATTGGTCCTTGTATGACCGTCTTTTACATTTGATTCTTTTTCTCGACTCATTTGAAACAGCACTCAAGAAAATCTCAGGACCAGAACACACGAACTTTGGCTTGTATCTTGATCTCCAGAAGGTATTTTTAGCTCAAACTTGATATTTGGGATGTGCTCAAGTATGTTTATAGGCTCATCAAGTCAAATACCCCCACTATGATGAGACACATGGATCGTGATCCATGTTCCTCTGTCAAATTTTTTTTCTCCAAATTTTCCATTGACTGTGTGTAGACAAGGTCATATGCTAATTATATACCAATTTTCTTGAAATTTTGAGGTTGAGGTACATGGATCGCGATCCATGTTCAACACATCTGGACTTCATCTCTTGGTAGGTTGTTGCACTCTATGTCCACAAGCTAAATCTCAAATATTTTTGGATTTGGACTTGGTTTGATAGGTCAAATAACCAACAATAGGTCTGCATTGCGGTTTTCAGTCTATTACATGTTTTGCTCCCTTTTGACCCAAATTTGCTCATTTTTTTCCAAAATTGGACTTGGGGATATGTTTCCTTATGTATGCCTTTGGATTGAAAGTTAGGCCAGTTCTGGCACTTTGTCAGAATGCTTGACAGTTGTGGGCTTTTGGACAGGTTTTTGATATCCAAATTCACTTTTGAAAAAGACCACTAGACTCCTTGTGATGTCCTCTAGCTATGGTGCAAATATGGTATCAGTCTGTGACAAAGGAACATGGATCGCGTTCCATGTATCTATGTGTCAGAAGGTACTGAAACTTGGCACACAGCTTGTCCTTGGTCTCCTGATGCTAGCTATATGGTTTTTGTGTGATTTGGACTTGTTTAGGCCAGGCAAAAGTCAATCCTTAGGTTTGTTTTAGGGTCTTCCTCTTTGAATAGTTTTTTGAACTTTCCACCCACTTTTTGAACTTTTTTGACAAAAATTCTTTGGGGACTTTTGTTCACAATGGTCTTTTCTACAGGCTGGAAATGTTTTTGTCCAAAAGTTTCTCAGGGGTACATGGATCGCGATCCATGTTCCACCACTTTTGGATCTGAATTTTGGTGTGCTGCTAGCTTATGATCTTTGTAGCCTGATCATCCACAAATTTTGAATTTGGATCAGTTTTGCCCTACCAAAACTGACTTCTACAATCTGTTGTGGCAGTTTTGATACTGAACTGTTTTTGACTCTTTTGACCACTTTTTGCAACCTTTTTGCATATAGTTCTTTTGGGAAAGTTGTTCCAGATGGTACCAGCTATCTACTGCTCAAATCTTAGCCAAATTTTTTTGATGACGTGCATGGATCACGATCCATGTTTGGGAGCCAAATTGACTTCTCTTGGTACCATTAGAATCAACATGTTTACTAGATGCTATGGTATCAAAAGTTTTGGATTTAGACAACTTTTTTCTAGTCAAAAGTGAGTTATTCTGTCTGCTTTGCGGTTTTTGACTAGTTTATGTATTTGGCTATGTTGACCAGCTTTTTTCAATTTTTTGACATGGCCCCTTTTGGCAAAGTTGTTCAACTAGTTATCAGGGATGTACTTGTCAAATATTGGCCCCATATGTCGAAAGGTACATGGATCGCGATCCATGTTTGCCAGCATTTTTTCATGAATGTTGTTATGCAGGTTCTCTATGCCCTGTAGAAGCCAAATCTCACCCCTTTTTGGATTTGGATCCCCAAATCTCAAGATTTGCCCAATTTTGTGTCTGAATTATTGTTTTTGCCCTAAAAGTCAATTCTAATGTGGTTTTTAAGTTTTTCTTTCAAGAAAACTTGATCAGAGCACTATCCCACTGATGTACATTGTGGCCACTTTCTTACAAAATTAGTCTCTGAGGTACATGGATCGCGATCCATGTTCCTCCACAGACTTGCGAAACTTTCCAGATTGCTTCTAGAGAGTCTGTTGATGTGCTTAATCCACAAATTTTGGAATTTGATTCACTTTTGAGGTCTCTACCATAAAATTTTTAGAATTTCAGAGTTATGGTCATTTCGGCCAAAAAATGGTTTTCACCCTTTTTTCCCTCAATCTTTTAGCCCAAATTTGATGGTGGTAGTTTCTACTTACCCTACTCCTAACTACTGAAATGAAATATGAAACATAATTAAACAAAATGAAATGAAATAAAGTCAAAACAAAAAATGATACAACACTCTCAAAGCATAGAGAAAATCAAAGAATGAAATGCTTTTTGCTATCTCACTCACAACCCTCTTTACTTATCAAGAATAGATCTAGCAAGTCCTTGACTTCTAGACTCTATCAAGCACTAAACCACGTCTCTAGCTGCTTCATTGCTAAAGTGTAAATGGAATGGAGAGAAAAATCTTCAAAAAAGAACGCTCTAAATATGCACTCGGTCACTCACCATCTAAGGATCATATCCCCGACAACGGCACCAAGTTAGCAGGTCGCTGCGCTGGATGTATACAACATAGCTTTTTGGTACTAACATAATGTCAATACTCAGGGAAGTGACTCGGATGGGGCACGAAGACTCTTTGAGATCATCAATATCAAGAAGTGAACCTTAACACTAGGTTGGTAACCTAACAGGACATAAAAGTGTCCTTTCAAGGTTTTGAAAAAACCTCCAAAACCATAGTAGATCCACTCATTTTGTAAAATCCTTTCATGAGGTTATAGTTCAAGGCCTACTACACATGGAAAAAATAAGAAACTTGTAAATTTTCTCATCTTTTGGTCACACCAAACCTCCAAAGTTGATGGACCATTACATTTTCATCAAAACAGTCATTTCTTACTTTTTGTTGCATAAAAATAAGATTAGGGATTTTTGTAGGACTTGAGATAAATTCCCTAGTTAACTTCAATGGGTTGGTGATCAGAACATATGATTGCTTCTCACTCACTATTTTTTGTTTTGCCAAAAGAAATAGGTACAAAAAAGTTGAATTTTTACCATTCTGCAAACCTATCATCAAAGTTTCTATAGCCACGCTCAATACAAATAACATATGCATGTTTTCTTAGTTCCCTATTGTCCTTTAGGTTCATAAGGAGCCATGGAGCATGTCAAAAGAATAATACATCTCTTACCAAGGGGAATCTTGGGGACAAAGATGAAGTGCTAAATACAACAAACATGAAAAAACTGGGTTCAACATTTTGAGTTGTAGAATCCCATAGAAACTATTCAATATCTAGCCAGATTTGATCCTTATGACTAGATATGGCTACTACCTACAAAATGCATGTATTTTGTCACAAGAAACTAACAATATTGAAAAAGCTATACTTGATATACTAGAATGTTTCGTTTTCTTCTATAATTGAAAAAAGAAACCATCGTTGTCTACTATGAAAAATAAGGTATTAGGTGCCCCAAAACTCAAGGAATATTAGCTTTATGTTACAATATGCAACATAGAAAATCAAAACTGCATTTGGATATCATGAAAGCCACCAAAAAAATCATAGAAGAGCTAAAATTGGCTAAAAAACAAGATTTGACAATTTTTGTAATTTGGTCATAACTTACAACTTTAACATTTATTTCTCCCTAGAAGCATCAGGACATGTTGAGGACTAGTAAAGATAGTTCTCTAGCATTATAGACCTCACAAACATGAATTCTAGAGTGGTATAGTTGCAAAAAGTTGAAAAAAGCCAAAAATAGGACCCGTTTTTTCACACAGTTTAGGTTGTGAAATGTTGTGCAAGGACAAGGTTAAAGATGGAATTGATATTCCAAAAAAATGTTGAGTTTTTTTCAGCTCATGAGACAACTTTCTAGACAGATAGCACCTCAAAATCCATTTTGAAACTCTTGACATAATTCAAGGAAAATGGTCACTTAACAGAACATAAAAGTGTCCCAGGACATAAAACTGTCCCATTACCAACCTAGTGTTAACAAGCAAACACAACAACTCTACAAGAAAACCAACACTCAATGATCGGGGAAATTTTCCTATGTCCTTTCTCACATCTCTAGGTCATCATGCCATGTCGGCACTCCAACGGACTAAAAATGCAATGAAATTTTAGGAGGAGGTCTAAGACACCTAGGAGAACTATCCTAAAAACTACAACAAAACATACCAGAATTGTCTCCCTATGGTCTAAGAACACTCTCCTATGGTCAAAACGACTATAAAAAGTGATTTAAACTCTCAAATTTGTAATTATAGCTCATAGACGCATAGTCGCAAACCACAACAATATTGACAATGCTTACACTTGAATTAAAGAGAAAAGAGAGAGGAACAGAATGCAAGTTTCAGAACTGAAATCTAATTACCCATTCATTAGAAAAGTTGATTACAAGGGGGAGCAGCTTCGTAGTTTGAGCGTACATTTTAAGAGCTCCCTTCTTCTCTAAAGATAAGCCTCCCTTCACATTAAGGTTATTGACCTTTATACCTAGGGATTTCTAAATGGCCAGTGGCCAACTTACATGTACCTTTACAATTGTCATGATAGAATTACAACTCAGGGAATTGACTGCTACTCTGAAATTAGGATTTACACAGAGTATCACTACAGTAGCTCGACAAAATAATTGACTATAAATGTGGTGTTCGGCTATGTGTCTGGCTAGGTGGTCACTCGTTTGGTCTGTCTCTTAACAGAGTCTCTTGAGAGTTAAGGTTTTGTCTCGATGTAAGTTCCAAGTTAATCCCCTCTTGGACAATTCCCAATTGTTTCATTTGCAGCACTTGCCATCCACGCAGAAGGCATGGATTGCAAACATAGAGCTTTAGAGTGCACCAACTTACAATAGTAAATTTCTTTTGAGTGATTATGCAAGAGTCGATGCTTGATTATGTACAAGTAGAACCTTTCAACGAATGATAGTATAAAAGTAAAATGCAAAGTTCATAAGAGTTGATATGTTTGTATAGTGAGAAATGCTGGTGCAAGGGAGTATGAATGCTTAATAAATTCTTCTTAAGATGGGATTTAGGCTTACTTCTTCTACCGTAGAGAGGATTATTCACATAGATATGAGAGGCTTAGAGATTTGGATTTTTCAATTGTTAAGAGAAAAGGGAGGGAATGACCTTATGGGGAATCCTCTTTCTCAAATAACCTCTTTTGATGATGCTAATTTAACCCTCAAAACCTTAACTTTCTCTTGAGAAAATTAAGTATTAACCTAGTTTGCATTACTAAACAAACCTTGCACATATACAACCAACATAGAAGTTATGTCTTCTTCCTAAGCAAAAAGAATTGCTTATGAAAATGTGAGAGCTTAAACATGAATTTAAATAAGCATGAAAGTAAATCTCTTTCTAGTATTATAAATAGCAAGATAACCTTACCTTAATGTGTATATTGTAGGGTCTTATCTTTGCTTTGGAAGAGTAATGACAAAGTGTGTTGACTTAGCCGGCTCTTTCCTACTTCACTTTGCTTGAAGACTACCAATTTGGCTATTGGAAGAATGAGAGGTTAAGAAGATTTAAGATATGGAAATCTTGAAGGTTAGGAGAGAGAAGGTGGAGGGGTAATAATAAATTTGATTATGGTTATGGACATGGCTTCTCTTGGAGAGAGAGATGTGTGTGAAAGAGGATTAGCTTTGGCTTTCACAAGCTCACTCTTGAGCTTGCACTTTCAAAAATGAGAAGGGAAGTGTTGAATGAGTAGAGAAGGCCTCCTTTTTAGCTTAATTTGATAAGGCCCTTAACTTATCTTGATAAGTTACTTTTTCATATCTTGATAGCCTTTCCTCCTTTTCAAAGATTTTTTTTTTCTTTGTTTCCTTAAGTAAATTTTTTTCTCTTGAGTTAAACTAATTTTCTATGCATTGGTTATATCCACGTTTCCATGGTGTAAACCGAAAGTGTCTTGTGGGTAGCTAGGGAGCTTGACTATAGCTTAAATTTACTCGATCATTTTCTAAAAGCCAATGGCTTAGATATGTCGCTCAAGAATAAGGGCTAGGAGGTGGACCTTACAAGGAAATACAGAAGAGGAAGTTGGTGTAGAGAATTTTGAACTTCACACCAAAAAATATGCCATCAATAGTAAATAAAACCGCACATCCTTCTACTCAAGAATCATCTGACCAGTTAATTGAGAAATAACGTGAAGAGAAAACAATAGATATGCACAAGCAAACAATAGAAAAAGTGCTGCCAACAATACATACAACCCAAAATACAAAGAAAGTTGAAGGTCAAGAGATTAAACAAACTCCAATTGCACCCAAATAAAAACATGATTAGGGTAAAATAGTGGAAGAAATAAACACGAAAGAATTTGGTACCTTTGGCCAATCTCAAGGGACACAAAAGAATCCCAAGTCTCCCCACTCACATGCGCTAGTAGATGAAGGGGCACAATTGATAGTGTCTTTTGACATTGACGCACATTTAGAATAAATCAAGATACAATTTCAATGTCAAAGAGCAATCTACAACCTACGCAACTTGGAGCTCGAGGATACCAAAAGAGAGGCCGCTAAAGCAACTAAGGACAATCTAGAACTACAACAAAAGGTCAAAGGATTACAAACAGTGCAAACATAACTCCAGTCGGAACTGTAGATAGAGCAAGAAAATGCTCCATATTACTACAAGGAAGTTTAATCTTTCAATGAGGTAAATACAAATTTTTAAGTAGAGAAATAGAACCCAGAGGAAGAGCTAGCCAAAGAAAAGAAAAAGAATGCCAAACTCAAAGAATCATATGCAGTTGTAAGCAAAACACTTGCACAGATCCTAGCCATGCAAGAATCACCAACACTGGCAAGCAGTTCAACAAATAGCCACCTTTATTGACACAAGAGCTAAAGGATCTAAAAGTTGCCCTAGGTCAAGAGCAATATGACAAAAAAATCATGATAGAAATACAAAAAGCAAAGGATGAGGAGATTGCACAACTCCAAGGACAACTAGAAAAAGAAAAGGAGGATTTGGACGCTCAAAGTGCACCACATCAGGAGACATTACAACAGAAAGATCTAGCTATTAACACCATGCAAGCCCATCAAACTCGTGTAAAAGTCTCTCAGACAACAAGAAAAGGATAGACATCATTGGATATTCCCCCTACCAAGATGCCTAGCACTAGCATAGAAAGAACATTGCATGACTTTGAAGATCCAGCGGGTACACAAGTTCCCAAAATTGCCAAAGAAGAAATTCAACAATGGATCTTAGAAGTGCGTGATCCTTCAAACAAAGAATATCTTCAATACATACTCAAGGTGTTAGAATTAGCTGCTCTTCTCATGAATACACATATGAAGTTCTAAAGAATCTTTGGAATGAAATGATTGCTCTTTCACTAATGAGGCAGGAAGTTCTCTTATGGAAAATAAAAATGTTGCCTACCCTAGAGCCCAATCACAAAGGGGATTACAGGAATGTTCCTATAACTTCTACACAAGTTCAAACCATAATTGATAACGAACCCCCACTATAAGAGGAGTTGTCTATAACTGCTAGCATTGCCGCGGAAAAACAAAGGAAAAAGGAGAGAGAAAAAATTCCGGGATCGGCAATAACCGTGGCTATGGACGCGGTAGTGGTTTCTCAACAATAAGTGCGGTAATAGTCGCAACAATATACCCGCTGCTATTACCGCGATAGTTGCCGCTCCTATTACTGCGCTTATTGCTGCTACACGTCCATTCAAAAAAAAGGTGCTCATTTGGGCCACCCAAAATTGGGTGGCCCAAATAAGCACCTTTATTTTTGACCTGCATAAAAGAATGAAATATCAATTGTTTTTTGGAAGAGCATAAAAAAAACCAAAGAATTTAAATTGAATTTACTTTACCTTGACATTCAATATGCAAAAGATCAACTATTTAAAAAAGTTACAATAAAAAGTAAATATTTGTATATACATTGTGTCACATTGGGGCTTTATGAAAGTTTGGACAAAATATTATTCTATCAAATACTCCTCTATCTTGTCATCGTCCAATAGGCACGTACGTTTGATCACCTTGACTCTGCATAAACTCAAACCAAATTAAACAATTAGCAACAGTTCAAAACAATTGATACAGAATTACTTGTTTAACCTTACTGCTTGTAGTGATCCAACCGCTGCATCGAACTGCTCGCGAGAGATGTGGTTATTTTTGAACAATCATCACCAAGTAACAAATTCTGTATGTCGCTCCCGATACTTGACCATCTCTCTAGTTGGTCGAGAAAGAGTGATATTTTCCTAAGTCAGTAATAACAATAACAAATCATCAACTACAATCTTAATAATCACCGATCGATGTAATAATTTAATCAATCTTACATATTTGTCCTTCCAAGATCCCTTGCCTCCTGAGCCATAGTGCATGGGAGTTTGTCTGGCACGAGCCTCGCGTTGTTGTCTTTATGATAAGCCCGTTGCAGCTTGATCGCTCTTTTCTTGAATTTCCCACTCCCACTCCGCATCTGCCATGTTGCCACCACGGTAGCTCCTATCTAGATCTCTAACCTGGTTGGCTGCTGCGCGTCGCACACTAAACTGCTTGTTTTTCAGAAATGTCTATGTAGCCCTCCAACCATAGTTGTAAAAAACGTTGATCTGAGGCATTTGAAAATCTAGCTAACAGCACATCCTCAATGTACCGTGCATGATCGGGAAATTGGTCTCTAAACTTTATAAAACAGTTCTTATACATTGAATGTATAAGAATTTGTAGATGGCGTCGAAAGACGAGCATTGACGCACGCTGCTAGAGGAAGTTCATCGACGGTGTTCTGATGAAGCATGAGTGGAATGGAGTGGCGTAGGACCCTCTGATGTAATGGGAGTGGGACCCTACAATGGAAGGGGAGTAGGATGATAAGAAGGGCTTGTAGACTGAGGTGCCGTCAGTGTGAGGCTGTGTAGGTAAGGAGTCCCTCCTTGACTCCCCCCTGGTGTAGTCTGCGGAGAAAGACCGTAGGTCGCAATCTGCTGTGAAGTGTAGTGACCACAGAAATTTTCTGTCAAATGGAGGTAGTAGTCTTGTAAAGAGAGAGTCCACTATAGGTCTCGATCTACGATCGGTGGAGGAACCTGAGAAGGGTACCTATAGGATGGCCATGCTTGCAAATAACAAAAATAAACCTATGACACTCATGGTTTAGGGTTAACTAGCTAGAAACATTCTTTATTTCTTTGCTTGTTCTCATTGACTCGAGACTCGGGTCCACTACAGGCAATGTCCACCCCGGGTGGGAGCCCACCTGGATATGAACCAACCAAAAGAAGAGCCAGCTGGCTGCTCCCCACCAAGTGGTGTCTTGTCTGACATCTACATTACAAAGAGCAATATAAGATTAAGCTTTTTCCCCTCCTCACTCATCTATATATACGTACACAAGTATTTTAACACACAAACACGTAGATACATATACATACTAGTAGACCTAAGTAGGGGCTAGTAGTGTCAAAGGTCAAGTGGCACCTCTTTAGATATCATCACTGTCTCAACCGTGGTAAAACCAAAGGTAAGTTGCAGTAATCCATGCAAGAGTCGACCAATGATCGCAACGCCATGATTAAAAAGGGACTATACCCAAGAGGAAGAGTCTAACCTTTAGGTGCTATGCTCCCATACTTAGTGCATACATACATGCATAAATAAATAAATATGTACACACAAATATATATACATATATGTACTATAGCCATCGTTTTGAGTAGAGATAAAGAGTTATGGTTGTCAATGTAGCCATCATTTTGTGTTATGTGCAGTGCGAGAGTGCTTGCTGCTTCTGTAGAGTGCTATAAAGAAGAGATTCTTTATTGTGCTTCTTGTGCAGCATCTTCTCACAACAACTCATTGTTTGAGGGATTACTTTGCCTCCATTCTGCACGCATGTGTGCCTCCATTTTGATGTACAATATCGTTAAAAGCTGCTCAACCGAATGCCTATTTGGTGGGGAGAAAGAGATAGGAAGAGAGGTAGAGATAAGTATAGAGAAGTTAAGGAGAAGAGAGTAGAAAGTAGTTTTTGAAGGTCCATCGACGTCATGTAAAGAAGTTCTTTTTCATAGCATTCTAGAGAAGCAAGAGCATACCCGCACTACGCACACCACAAAATGGTTGCTCTGCCTACAACCATTTCTCTTTATCTCCCTATTTCTTTATCTTCCTCTCTCTACCTATCTCTTTCTGCCGACGGATATCTCTAATTCTCTCTCTCCCTCTTATCCTCTTTCCCTATATCCCTATCTCTTTATTTCTCTCCCTCTCTCTTTCTCTATCTATATCCCTCTCTCTTTCTCTCTCTTTTTCTCTATCTCTCGTTCTCTCTATCTCTCTCTTTCTCTCTACCTCTATCTCTCTTTACCTCTCTCCTCTTTCCTCTTACCTCTCTCTCTCTCTCTCTCTCTCTCTCTCTCTCTCTCTCTGTCTCTCTCTCTCTCTCCCTCTTTCCCTCTGTCTTTGTCTATCTCTTTCTTTCTCTCTTTCTCTATCTCTCTCTTTCTCTCTACCTCTCTCCCTCTTTCCTCTTTCCTCTTTCCTCTCTCTCTCTCTCTCTCTCTCTCTCTCTCTCTCTCTCTCTCTCTCTCTCTCTCTCTCTCTCTCTCTACAACGGTGCATGGTACTCGGTGCTTCGAGCATCATTGGAAGTCCTCAACTTGCAAGCAAAATTTGGTTGGAGTAATGAAAGTGTCGATGCACTACTTCTGTAAGTATAGAATGTGGATTTTATATACTCTCCACTCGCTTTATGGTGCCGTCTTCTAAAAATTACACTAATACAATTGTTTGTTGTAGTTTGATGGGAAAAATGTTGCCAGAAGATCACCACATGCCTCTAGATTGTCAACGAGCTAGATCGTATGTCACTGCACTTGGAATGGAGTATGAGTACATCCATGCGTACGTCAATGATTGCATGCTATACCGCAATGAGCACGTACATGCTATCTCATGTCCCGTGTGCGGGGAGGCATGATACAAGACCGGAGTGAGCGGGGCGCACCTACCCCTCAAGGTATTGAGACATTTTCCATTAACTCCTCGCATCCAACACATGTTTAAAAGCAGGTCTATTGTGGAGCTTCTTGTGTGGCACCCAAACAACCCCCAAATGATGGAGTGATGTGTGTCCCTACCGATTCACCTGCATGGAGGCACATCAAAACTCAATGGCTAGAGTTTGGGTTGGAGCCTCGAAACTTGAGGCTTGGGTTAGCAAGTGATGGCGTCAACCCCTTCGGCAATAAGTCTACTTTATGGAGCACTTGGCCTGTGGTGATTGTCAACTACAATATTCCACCATGGGAGACAACCAAGAAGGGAAATCTACTTCTTTCCTTGCTTGTGCCAATAAAGTACAAAGCGTCATATATTGATGTCTACCTTGAGCCCCTCATCGAGGAGTTGCAGGAGTTATGGAGAGGCATTCCTGTTGTCGATGTCTCACTTGCAAAGTGGGGGAGAGAGGACATTGTGAGGGGAATCCTTATGTGGACTATACATGACTATCCTAGGCTTGAAGGGATTTCTAGTAACCCCCTTTACTCTCTCTCTCTCTCTCTCTCTCTCTCTCTCTCTCTCTCTCTCTCTCTCTCTCTCTCTCTCTGTTTGCGGGTCGTCACGACGGACGTCCATAGCATAACTCTCAAGCATCAACATAAAATTATCGATACAGGGGAAGAGACTCGGATGAGGCATGGAAACTCATTAGGTTGTCAATCCTAATGCAGTGAACTCAAAGAGATGCAACTACTAACTCTACAAGCAAATCAATCGCACTAAAGCCAAGCAATCTGCCTATGTCCTTCTACACAGCTCTACATTCATCACGCCCGTTCACCATGCAAATCATACAGGAATCGCACGAAACTTGAAGGGAAGCTACAGGGGACTATCAGGAGCATATCCTATCACTGTCACAGCATTCTGGAGAGGTACAACGATCGCGATCGTTCGTCCTAAAGTACGAAAAAACAGTAAACGAATGATCCTAAAGGGTCGTTTTTAGGTCCCTAAAGCCTCTCCTAGGGTCAAAACAACATAAAATACGCATATAAACACTCAAAAGAACGATTTAAGGCCTAAACGGATGTGTCTAAAACCTTCACCGAATCTTGAATTCTTACACTTGAATGGAAGAGCAGAGTAAGAGGAACACAATGCAAGCAACAAAACTGAATTTGGATTACCGTAGCCGCAATGGCGAAGATTACAAGTTTGAACCAGAAGGAGCTCTCTTTCATACGCTGTCTTCTCAGTTTTTCCTCCCAAAAAGATTATCCCAAACTTACAGAAAATGACCTTTATAGATTAGGTCTTTGCAAAAATGGCTTGTTCGGCCATAAGCTCCTAATCTTAAAACTGCTCTCTAATATACAATTGCTCCCAAAAGAATAATCATACATGCTTGACACTTTCCCGGCTTAGAGATGCTTCTTTACAAGAAGAATTTTACAATGGCCATGGTCACCTGTTGCTTCTTCCGCCAAACACTCTCCCCTTCCTTATCCTTGCACGCCCTCGTGCATGTTCAGTGCTTTGGCCGTTGATGTGGCTCTAATGAAGCGAGTGTCGCTCAAAAGCTTCTTGTTCGGAGTATGGCTTCGAGGGCTTCTTGGTGTTGTCTGAATGGATTTTCTGATAATGTGTGTTGGTATGCCACGTACCTTGCCTTGAGGTCCTTCGCCATGGGATGGAAAATCCTTGAATCCATTTCGAAGAATCCTGTGACGAAGGCCTCTTCAAATGTTTGCAAGTAATGTGATGGCAGGTACATTAGCCTGGAGTACATGGCCATCAAGATATGTCGTGGCGGTGAATCCTGTAGATTCCAGCAGATACCTCTGTGTTCTTCCAAGAACAGATTCCACGGATGATCATCGCCTTCAGTGTCTTTAAATACCTGGATGCAGGTGACGATCATTTGGGCTATCTTTACTAACATATGGCAAGCCAAATCGGGGACATCCCGTAGCAAAGTCACTGTTGAGTTCAGTGTGCTGACCATGTACGCCACTATAGGGGGATGCTGCGCTGTCAGAACCGGGTAATTTAGCTTGTGCTGCCTTGAACCCTTCCATGTTGTGAAATCTTTCCACGTGCGTCTTCGAGGGACAGGGCAGAATGTAGGATCTATCTGTATATGTTGAGGCACATTGTGGTAATTTGTTAGATCCTATGGTCTGTTGTCCAACCACTTGTGCCTCCACTTGGGGTGGTCATCGACAAGCACCTGAGCTTCTTCCACTGTGAGTGCAATGCCCTCGTAACCCCCTTCTTTGTTTCGTGGCAAGGCTGGCCGCATCTTTTCTTTCCATAAATTTGCTTCATGGCACATCAAAGGAAACGGAAGGTATTCGTGGCCAAACCCTTCCACTTGCTCTTCTGGTTGTAAATACGCCAGGGCTACTGACTCCAATATCTTCTTTTCATAGAGCATATATTCCTTGGCTGGCCCCTTTGGCATGTCCTGAATGCTTTCACTGAGTTCATCTCGTATGTCCAGATCGGGTCCTTCAAATTGCTGCTCCTGTTGCCCTTGTTGTGAGGTTCCAGGCAAATCTGTCACATGGTGTCCCGGCAGTAGTTGCGGTTGAGTCTGTGCCTTGTCTTCTTTGATCTGCTGTTGGACAAGCAGATCTTCTTTTTCCTTTATCAATGTGTCACCGATCTGTCTCTGAATCTGGAGTTCAGTGCTTGCTTGAGCGAGTTGCTGCTCCACTTATTTTAATTTTAACTTGTTTGCCGCTGTCTGGGCCACCATTCCTGATACGAGTAGCTGTCTTTGAATCCTTTCTTGCTCTAGCTCTACTTTTAGCGCTGCTATAGTGTTCGCTGCTGTGGCATTGTCAGATGTGGAGACCAATGCTCCAGCAGGTTCCTAATTAGCCATCAAAGCCGTCAGAGTGCCCTTGACAGTGCTGTAGGAGTTGCTAAGCCTTTGAAATCTTGCACTTTCGTAGGCAATCTGCTCCGTCGCTTTCTGGACTCTGGCCATTAGTTCTTGACATTCTTTCTCTTTGGCAGTCAGGTCTGTCCTGACGTCCACCAAATCTTTGATCAGAGACTGAGCCTGCTGCCGCTCAAGGTCTCTTTCCTCCGTTGTGCGTTCTGTCGCGTTCTTAGGCTGTTTAACTCTTCTTGCCCTGATTCTTGCTTTTGTCGGGCTTCCTGTACCTACCTTTCTTGTTCAGCCAGCACCACATATTGACACTGGAATTGACGTTCTAACTCTCGCAGTGTTTGCTTATAATCAAATCCAGCCACTGCTTGACATGCTTCTTGGTATCCAATTTGTAGCGTTTAATGGCCTAAAATCTTATGTGTAGCGGAAATTAGCATGAACATAGTGAGCATTTCATTAGAGTTGATTCCTAATGAGAATTACAAGAGTGCTTGGGTGGAGAGAGCAACAAAAAGCATAACACCTAGTTAGATAGCATCGACAATACTTTCAAAAGAGAGAGCAATTAGGCTATTGACAACAGTTGAGGACCGGATTTGCATGGAGCCGGTCCCCCCTCCAAAAGGCTTTGTATTATGGTTTCTCCCATCAAGAGAGACATTGTACAATACAATTCTTTGTGTTCCTTCAAGACGAGCTAGTGCAATGAAGATGGAAGCTTCATACACCAAGCAAAACACTTAATCAATCACAACTTGAATTATCCCCGTTCTCAGACCCAAGACCTCACACACCTTCGAAGATGGTGAGAGCTAGCAGGGTATGAGAGTAGATTGAGAGGAAAAAGAAGTATCTTACGAGAAAGAAGTACATCTCCTCACATAATCACTCATATTAGCATAGCTTAGCTTAGTAATTAGCTTGGTAGAGAAGATGAGCATGCATTGAAGCTTGGCTCTTGGTTGGATTTGCATCCACATGCCAAGAGAGTGTTGATGTAGGCTTCTATCTCACAAGCTTGGAGTAGGTGATGAGCTCTCCATTAAAGCTTGGGAGGAGATAGAGTATTTTCCCTTCACACATGGTCAAGTGTGAGAGTGTTGTGTGTCAATGCCAAGCAAAAATCAGCCCCCTCTCTCTCTTGGGCGAGCCCTAGCTGCTAAATTAGTCTGGCTTTTGCCTCATTGGACCTCCCCAGGTCAAGCCAATAGGGATTAAGCAGCATAAGTGATAGCCTTCTGACATGTGTCCCCCTTTCCCCTTTTGTGAGAGCTTTAGATAATTAAATAATTAAACTAAACTCTCATTGGACCCCTTTGCCTCCTGGCCAATAGGAATCAGGCAAGCCATGGGGCTCCTGAATGCTCATTGGACCCCTTGGGAGACTGCCCAATAGTCTTCTAGGACACTTAATTCTTATTGGTTTCTTTTATTAAATGTTTTTAAATTAATTAAACTAGATTTACTCTAGCCTAATTCTCATTGGTCCACTTCAAGGGTCTTCCAATAGGAATTGGGCATACCTTGTGGGCATCTGGCCTAGGGAGCTGACATGTGTCCCTCATTCCCTTTGTGTAAAGGGAGCCTGTGTGTGTGTGTGTGGCTTTCTCTCTCATCCCCTAGCTTTGGGGTTCGCCCCCTCCCATGTAGGGATGTAGAAAGACTTTTTGGGCACACACTAAGCATCCAATTTTCCCTAAGGTTGACCTTTGGACACAACCTTTGAATTTTGGAACCTTAGCATTTTGGAAGTCTTAATGGGCTGAACCTTAGGGTCTTTTTAGCCCGTTGTTTCACATGGCTCTTTTGCAGATGGCCCCCCCTTTGGATCCCTATTTTCCCTCCTTTGGATCCCTACTGTGGCCGGTCTGCTAACTTAACCAATATTCTAGCTTTTTCTCCCTTGGCACTTCCCCACATTAAATGATCAGTTTAATATGAGAAAATCATTTAGGAGAATTAGATATTGATTATTATGACATTACCTCTCTCTTGAAATCATAGTCGTCCTCGACTATGGTGTAGAGAAGATAAAGCATATGCATGAGTCTTTTTCTTAGCGGGTAGAGGATCCCTATGTTACCCTACGACATCATTCCATAATGGATGACTAGTCCATTTGGGGCTTGAGAGCCTGAGGCTGCCGCAAGCATGTCTGCACATTAGTCCTATCAGTCTTCCATAGTAGAGTGACAAGCTCTACTTGGTGTTCGGGAGACGTCGTCTCCGCAAACTTGATCTAAGCATGCATACTACTTCATTTTTGTGCACAAATAAAGAAAAAGAGAGTCTTATAAGACAAAATTTTTTGTTCATTTTTAACATTTTGTACATTTGCTTACTCTTGGGAAGCATTGTAAGCATTGACAAGGTTTAGGTTATCCTTTAATTGTATGCCTTGCATCCATCTAGCATCTTCAAAAGGATAATTCTTAAACTTAATAAGATATCGTCGGATAGTCTTACCGCCTCTTAATACCTTGTCTTCATGTCGGAGAATGGACTCGGGCTGCAGCACCTCCTCGTGGTCCTCGATCTCCGGTGGGTCTTCAATAGTTGGTTCTTGAGGTGGCTCTCCTTTGTAAGGCTTTAAGAGGCTCACATGAAAAGCATTGTGTATGAGCCAATGATTGGGCAACTTAAGTTGATAGGCCATCTCATTGATTGGCCTAAGAATCTGGAAGGGACCATAGTACCTTTTTGCTAGTTTAGCATAGTACTTTTGGTGGCCCGTAGGATTCTTGCCCGTCGTGTGCCTTAATCGAGCCTTGGGAAACTTTAACAAGACCCAATCGTTTTCTTTAAAGGCTTGGGCTCTTCTGTGCTTGTTAGCAGCAGCCTTTTGCCTTTGCTGTGAGATAGAGATAGCATCCTTAATCTTTTGGAAAGATTCTTGTAGGTCTCGGCTATACTCATCTGCAGCGAAGATCTTCCCATGTACCTTAAGTAGCAAGGGACTTTTTGATCTTCCCTCAATTATCTCGAAAGGTGCTTTTCCTGTAGAAGTATGTACAGTGTTATTGTAAGCATACTCTACTAAGGGTAAGTACTTCTCCCATTGGGATCTTTGATCTACTTCCGTTACATAGGCTTTTAGTAGATCGAGAATAGTTAGGTTAGCTATTTCACTTTGGCCATCAGTTTGTGGATGATAGGCCGAAGAGAAGTTTAGCCTTGTTCCTAAATTCTCAAAGAGACCCTTCCAGAAATTACTGGTCATTCTAGGATCTCTATCCGACACTATGGACATTGGCAAGCCATGGTACTTGAAAATTTGTGAAATGAAGAGGGTTGCCATTTGATGGGCTTTGATAGTCTTTTTGACAGGTATAAAATGAGCTTGTTTACTGAACCTGTCTACTATCGTCCATATTCCCGTATTCCCATGGATAGACTTAGGCAATCCAAAGATAAAATCCATGGATATGCTCTCCCATGGTGAATTAGGGATTGGCAAGGGTTGAAGCAATCCAAGTTGCTTCCCTCTATCAAATTTTGTCTTTTGACATACCACACATTTGGAAACATACTCATGTATGTTCACTTTCATGGTAGGCCAATAGAAATATGTTTCAATTCCCTTTAGGGTAGACTGAATCCCTCTATGCCCCGCATATGGGGGAGCATGAGATTCATACATTACTTTCTCACGTAGTGAGTTAGTAGCGCATAGTCTATTGCCATAGAGAAGATAACCATCTTGTAAAGTAAATGGTTCTTCTTTCTTCCCTAAGGCAAGGGCTGAAATCACATCTCTAAAATCGGGATCAATAGCATACTCATCTATCATTAAAGATAGATCATTGTGAGTTGCTATGGAAACCGCATTCACTCTCGGTCGTCTTGAGAGTGCATCGGCTACTTGATTATGCTTGCCAGCAATGTGAGCAATATGAAAATGAAATTGTGAAAGGAAATTTGCCCACCTCATTTGTTTGTCGGAGAGCTTGGTCTGCGTCATGAAGTACTTAAGACTTTGGTGATCCGTTCGCAGAATGAAAGGAGTCCCCAATAAATAGTGCTTCCATGAGTCTAAGGCATGTAGAACTGCAAGGAGTTCTTTTTCGTATATGCCTAGAGCTTGCTCAACAGGGTCGAGCCTTCGACTCTCATAGCCTATGGCGTGCCCTTCTTGGAGCAAAACAGCCCCAAGGCAATCACCACAAGCATCACATTGGACCTCAAATGGTTTTGAGAGATCCGGTAGTGTAAGCACAGGTTGAGAGATAAGCTTTTCTTTAAGCTTTTCGAAAGCATTGTTCTCCTTAGCAGACCACGTATACCTAACATTTTTCTTTGTTAGGTCATGTAATGGTCCCGCAATTTGTGAGAACTTTTCTATGAAGCGTCTATAGTATGCACACATACCTATAAAGCTTCTTAGTTCATGAAGATTCCTGGTTTAGGCCATCCTTTTATTACCTCTAACTTGGATGGATCCATTTGGATTCCATCTTGAGAGATAATGTGACCTAAATATTGAATCTCTTGCAAGAAAAATTCACTTTTCTTTCGATTAACATAAAGTTTATTCTCTCTTAAAACTTGAAATATTACCTGGAGGTGTTGCTTATGTTCCTCTAATGAATTAGAGTAGATGATAATATCATCAAAGAACACTCCAGTGAAGGTTCGATGAGGTCTGAACAGCTTCTTCATCAAGCGGTTAAATGTGGCTGGTGCATTAGTCAAGCCAAAAGGCATGACAATGTATTCGTAAAGACCAAATGTAGTACGAAATGCGGTCTTTACAATGTCTTGATCAACTATCCTTATTTGATGATAGCCACTTTTTAGGTCAATCCTACTGAAGTAGGTCGATCCTTGTAGCTTATCAAATAGGTCTTCTACCCGTGGAACGGGAAACCTATTCTTGATAGTGATCCTATTTAGTGCTCTATAGTCGACACACATACGATATGTGCCGTCTTTCTTTTGCACTAATAGCACAGGTGAGCAAAATGGAGATGAGCTAGGCCTAACCATGCCCTTCTCAATTAACTCATGCACTTGCCGCATAATCTCCTCTTGTTGAGCTTGAGAAACTCTATAAGGAGGTTTGTTAGGCGGTGAACTTCCTGGAAGAAGTTCAATTGCATGGTCGTCATTACCTCGTTTAGGAGGTAGCTCAGAAGGGATGTCGTCAATAAAGACATCTTGAAACCCCTTGAGAAAATTGGATAACTCTAATTCCTTTTGGTTGCTTTTATTTTCTTTTGCTAAAGCATTAGGTTCATTTTGAGAATCTTTAACAAAAATCATGTACACGGAAATAGAGCTCTTTATTGACTTGTTGAAAGCTGGTGTATGTACAATGGGGATGGTGTTACCCATCTCCCTAGCATCTATATACATGTCCTTTTCCCTGAACTTAAAGGAGATTCTCCTTTCAGGAAATTTAACATGGGCAGCCAGACGGTCAAACCATGGTGCCCCTAGGATTACATCCTCATGCTTGAGAGGAGAGATAAAGAAATCCTCTTTGTCCACATAGCCTTGGACATGAAGCCTCAATTTCCCGATTAAGGGAGTGACTGAAGCTTCTTGCCCCTTGAAGGCACTGTCTGCGGGTAGGATATCTCCCATCTCGTAGGATTGTATGCCTAGCTTGGTGGCTAACTCCATAGATATGCAATTGTGAGTAGAACCAGGGTCAAAGAGAATAAAAGCATCATGTTCTCTTACCTTTCCCCAAGCATGGCATAGAGGAGATCCTTTGTGGTGAGTTTGGTGAATCTCCTCCTCTTGGATTTCAACCAAAGAAGCTCTAGGAGGATCTTGGCGGTTGTTCTTTTGGGGACAAGCGCGGTACGCATGCCCTTGTTCGCCGCACTTGAAACACAGGTTATCTTTACGATAACGCTCAAGCTCTTCAGGAGAGAGTTTATTCTTTCCTTTGTAAACTCCCTTCTCTTTAGCTTTGTTGGAATTGCCCTTAGGAGACTTTTGGACATTGTCCTTCCCCTTAGGCTCATTGGAACCTTTGTTTTCCGGGGGCTTATTATTTCTTTTACCCCCCGTTTGGAAATTGATTCGCGAGGCCACCATAGTATGGTGTATTACCGCCGATATGGTACGTGGCCTTTGGGAGTTGACATACTCCGCCATTTCTTCGGTTAAGCCCGCACAAAATTGTTGCTTTTGCTCTCCAAAATCCAACTTTTTGAAGACAGTGGCTTTGAGTTGTAGGTCCCAAAACTTGTCTACATATTTGTGGATGGATTCATTGGGAGAGAGCTTTAAGCTTCGCCATTCGGTGAGTACTTTGTCTTTGGCATCGGTGGCCAAAAACTGCTTCATAATGGAAGCTCTTAAAGCCTTCCATGTTCGTGGAGCTTCACCGTTGGCTCGTAGGCTAGACCACCATTGTCTGGCGGACTTTTGAAAGTGCATAGCTACATGGCGTAGCTTAGAGGACTCCGTGAAGCCCTCATCTCCAAACGCCGCATCGAATTGCTGGATAAAGGCCAAAACTTTGTCTGTAGCACCGAAGGTGCCATCATAGGTAAGGAAAGAGATGCTCTTCCCTCCCTCTTTGAATTTCTTCAGCTTGGACGACCTCTTCCATGCGGCATAGGATTTCCTATGGCCTCTTCTTTTTGATGGTTCAAAAGTTGCACCATCACTTTCTTCAGAAGATGAAGAATTTGAAGAAGGTGGAGAAGAGGGTGACCTCTTTCTCGCCTTTTTCTTGTCTTGATCTTTGTCGTCTTTACCATAGCTTTCATAAGAGGAAGAGGATAAAGAAGATGGAGAAGAGGGTGTCCTCTTTCTCGCCTTTTTCTTCTCTTGCTTTTTATCATCCCTCTTTGAATTATGGCGTGGAGAAGAGTGTGATGGTCTTCTCCGCTTTGGTGGTGATGGAGAGCGTTTAGCCCGCCGTCTTCGTGGAGCCATCTCCGCCGAGGTGGCGGGAGACTCGCTTCTTTCTCGTTCCTTCGGTGGAGGCTCTTGAGTTCTCCTTTGGGAAGGAGATGCATCATCAAGAAGTAAGTTCTTGAGCCCTTCATATGGATTCTCTTCTTCTTCCCGAATCGGAGAGAGACCTCTTTTGGTAGTCTCACAAAGAGGCTTCCTAGGTGTTCTCTCGTCATGGTGATGAGCTTGGAGAATCCCGTGAGCACGGAGCTGCCGTTGCACTTCACTTTGGAGAGATGGATTGCCCATGGCTTGTTGAAGCCTAGAAACAAGATAATTAACAAGCATTGAAGCATCATTAGTAGCTTGCTCATGAGCAAAATCAAAGTTATCAACATTAATTTCACTCTCTTTAATATTGTCAGCCATTCTAACAACTTTTAGGTGTAAACTTTTTAGGTGTACTTTGGCACTTCAAGCCCTAGTTGCTACTCCTCTTTACCCCTTTAGAAAAAGCACTCAAGCTACTGTACCCGCGGCTCGAATACCATTAATTGCAAGGAATAGAAGAGAGGGTCTTTCGACACCAAAACAGCACCGGCTCCTGTCAAGCTTCTAATAGCTCAATAGTGGTTAAGCCGTAGGCAAGCCCCGTAGGACTCCACTATTAAGACCATAGCTCTTGACGGTGATGCCCCGTTAACTGCACAAAGGCAGGCGCACTGCAAGGCTGAAAAATCCCTATTCTACTTACTCACAGGCAATTAATAATACCAACCATTTGTAGCTAGCTTGAGGACCTCCCTTCTTGAGCAAGAAAAGAGAAACCTTGAGCTCTGATACCAATGTAGCGTTTAATGGCCTAAAATCTTATGTGTAGCGGAAATTAGCATGAACATAGTGAGCATTTCATTAGAGTTGATTCCTAATGAGAATTACAAGAGTGCTTGGGTGGAGAGAGCAACAAAAAGCATAACACCTAGTTAGATAGCATCGACAATACTTTCAAAAGAGAGAGCAATTAGGCTATTGACAACAGTTGAGGACCGGATTTGCATGGAGCCGGTCCCCCCTCCAAAAGGCTTTGTATTATGGTTTCTCCCATCAAGAGAGACATTGTACAATACAATTCTTTGTGTTCCTTCAAGACGAGCTAGTGCAATGAAGATGGAAGCTTCATACACCAAGCAAAACACTTAATCAATCACAACTTGAATTATCCCCGTTCTCAGACCCAAGACCTCACACACCTTCGAAGATGGTGAGAGCTAGCAGGGTATGAGAGTAGATTGAGAGGAAAAAGAAGTATCTTACGAGAAAGAAGTACATCTCCTCACATAATCACTCATATTAGCATAGCTTAGCTTAGTAATTAGCTTGGTAGAGAAGATGAGCATGCATTGAAGCTTGGCTCTTGGTTGGATTTGCATCCACATGCCAAGAGAGTGTTGATGTAGGCTTCTATCTCACAAGCTTGGAGTAGGTGATGAGCTCTCCATTAAAGCTTGGGAGGAGATAGAGTATTTTCCCTTCACACATGGTCAAGTGTGAGAGTGTTGTGTGTCAATGCCAAGCAAAAATCAGCCCCCTCTCTCTCTTGGGCGAGCCCTAGCTGCTAAATTAGTCTGGCTTTTGCCTCATTGGACCTCCCCAGGTCAAGCCAATAGGGATTAAGCAGCATAAGTGATAGCCTTCTGACATGTGTCCCCCTTTCCCCTTTTGTGAGAGCTTTAGATAATTAAATAATTAAACTAAACTCTCATTGGACCCCTTTGCCTCCTGGCCAATAGGAATCAGGCAAGCCATGGGGCTCCTGAATGCTCATTGGACCCCTTGGGAGACTGCCCAATAGTCTTCTAGGACACTTAATTCTTATTGGTTTCTTTTATTAAATGTTTTTAAATTAATTAAACTAGATTTACTCTAGCCTAATTCTCATTGGTCCACTTCAAGGGTCTTCCAATAGGAATTGGGCATACCTTGTGGGCATCTGGCCTAGGGAGCTGACATGTGTCCCTCATTCCCTTTGTGTAAAGGGAGCCTGTGTGTGTGTGTGTGGCTTTCTCTCTCATCCCCTAGCTTTGGGGCTCGCCCCCTCCCATGTAGGGATGTAGAAAGACTTTTTGGGCACACACTAAGCATCCAATTTTCCCTAAGGTTGACCTTTGGACACAACCTTTGAATTTTGGAACCTTAGCATTTTGGAAGTCTTAATGGGCTGAACCTTAGGGTCTTTTTAGCCCGTTGTTTCACATGGCTCTTTTGCAGATGGCCCCCCCTTTGGATCCCTATTTTCCCTCCTTTGGATCCCTACTGTGGCCGGTCTGCTAACTTAACCAATATTCTAGCTTTTTCTCCCTTGGCACTTCCCCACATTAAATGATCAGTTTAATATGAGAAAATCATTTAGGAGAATTAGATATTGATTATTATGACACAATTGATTCTGTAGGTGGTAAAGCTTCCTTTTGCGAGGTTGAAGGGGGAGGAATTGGTTGTTTTCTGTCCGATGGAGAAGGGGGAGGAGGTGGAGATTTGGGTGATGGAGGAGGCGGACTCGATTTTTCTTGCACATGCCTCCTTTTGGAAGTTTCCTCACCTTGTTGCGACGCAAATGCTTCTGCTTTTCTTTTCTTTAGGATCCTGATTATTCTTTGGCGGGTGAGATCCGCCGCGCATCGCGCATCCAGATTTCTGTCTCTCTGGATCTGCTTACGCTGCTCAGCCTGATTCTGCTCTTCAGCCGCGTCTTTTTCCTTCGTTTGTTCCGTGGACTGTGAGGATATGTCCACTTCAGCAGCCTTTTGTTCCGCTTCCAGTCTTTGCTTCTCAGCTCGTAGGCGAGTTGCATTTTCTATCCTTTCTTGTCTTTCCCTTTCTAATCTTCGTTTTTGTGCCTGTTGGGTTTCCACTGCTCGAGCTTGTCTGTCAGCCCGCAATTTGGTGCGTCTTTCTTCGACCCTTTTCTGGGCTTCCACATACGCTTTTTGCAAGTCCGACTGCGGTATTGTACTTCTCTCTCCTCTTTTTCTCTCAAGCGGCTTTGTAGAATCTTCCTCGCTTTCCTCAAACTCTGAAGGCACTTTATCTTTAGACTCGTGAGACTTCCCTTCGTCACCTGTCTCCGTTTTCTCTTCATCACTAGAACTTTTATTGGTGGCCTTCGCTGAGCGCGATGATGTAGCGCCAAGTGTTGTCCTTATAGAGTGTGCAACCAGCTTAGCTTTCTAGATCAAGGCCGTTTGTGAGCTGGCAGCTGGAAAATCCTCGATCATTCCTAAAGCCTGGTATGCTATTCTGGTTAGCATCGGCCCTGCACTCATGTAGGTTTTGTTTTTTGCCGAGCTTTTCAAATTTGCTTCAATCAGATTATCCAGAATATAAGATCCGTAGTCGCAGCGAATGGATCTACCATCTGCTGTCACTAGAGCCATGACTACGGCAATGTGCAGGATTGGCTCTGTGTAGCGAGGAGGCTTTTGAACTCTGAAATGTTAAGATATCAATCTCATCGGCAACTCCAGCTCTTCGTAGATCATGTAAGTGTATTTGTATTTGTTCCCCTTCGCTTTAACGAATGCCTTCTCATTGTCTAGTGACTTTGTCTTTGCTAACAAATCGTGTTGCCCTGGGAGGAAATGCAAGGGTTCATTGATGATCTCCTTTGTGATCTTTACTTTAACCTTTGACCCATCTTTGTCTGTGAGCATTGCCTGCCCATCATATTGTATTGAGCTCATGAGTTCGTGGGTCCTCATGTAATCCGTTCCCCATGGCTGTAATCTGAAGAATTGTTCCAAGTGTATCGCCCGCACAGCCTCTATTACTTCCGGCCTTTGGTGGAGAGTCCATATATCCCGTGGCATGATAGTTGTCTTTACCAAGTCGCCATCAGCATCCTTAAACTTTGAGATGAAGATGTGGGCAGGGATTTGAGCCAGTATTTCATCCGAGATGTGAGCCTTCTCATTTGTGGCAAGCTCCTCCACTTCATATGCCGCTGCTGTCCACTGCCTGTCTTTCTTTGGGCAAGGCATTCTGTTTGAGGAGAATCACAAGCTGTCAGGAATTTCACTTCGCAATCAATTGCATTTAGACTTTTAGTAAAAAACAGTTCAAAAGTTAAAACTGATCATAATTTGAACAAATTTCATCCATTCTTGTCCATATTTCACCAGTGGGACTAGGAATGCTAGAGCTATGACTGATAAAAAATTGAGCCAGTTCTGGATCTGAGGTACACCGATTGCGATTGTAGTACAGAGGCCAAATTTGGATTTGATCATATGAGTGGTTTGCTGATAGTTAGAGGGTCATTTTGGTCCATCCTGTGTGTTTTTTGGACCACTTTTGAGTTTACAGGTCCCATTTCTGGGTTACAAGGGAGTTTTGGACTAGACTCTGATTTTTTATGAGTTTTTGATGTCCAATTGTCTTGAAACTTGCATGGTGACTTGAACAAGATGTGTACAAGGGATCTGATAGGTTTTGGTCAAATTCTGGGTTTGAGGTACACTGATCGCGATCGTAGTACAGAGGCCAAATTTGGGGGAAACTGGATGGTCATGAACTCCTATGCTTGCCTAGCCCACTGATGATTTATTTTCAAGTTTGGACTTAAAATGAACAATTTAGAGCAATTTTTCACTATTTGACCATATTTTACTAAGTCTAACCATATTTGGTTTCCCCGATGAATTTTGGTTGGATCCTGGAGTTAGTTGAAGTTAGTTATGGAGCTGCCACTGCTCCTATGATGTTCTGCTACTATCAGCCTACTCCATTGTCTGATTTTGACCTTATCAGGCACTTTAGACCCTGTCTTAGGAGGTTTCCCAGATCTGTGAATTTTTCAGGCATTTCTTGGATATCCATGCGATGTTTGAGCATCCTTAAGGTGGTTTTGGCATTGCCTCGGCTCCAAGTCTAGCTTTGTGTGATCATTCGAAACTGAAATTACCATATCTGTACTTGTAGGAGATTCTGAGATCCATTTGAGGTTTCCTGTAACTGTCCTGACCCTTAGTCGGACAAGTATTCCTTCCAAACCATCCATTATCATTTTTAACCAGATTTGGGTAGTATTAGGTCAAATTTTCCCTTTTTGGTTGTGTTTGACAAATTGGGCCCATTCTATGAGCAAAATTTGTGCATTTTCCTTGAAAATTCAAGAGGGTGTACTTTTATCTGAGTTCAAAGCATGGGCCAACTCAAAAGTTGCAAAACCTGCAACTGGGGGCATCGATCGCGATCGTACCATGGAGGCCAAATTTGGTTTTGACACCAGCAGGTTGTAGGTGAGGTTGAGGGGAGGTGTTTTGCAAAATCTATCCCGGTTTTTGTCAGGGAGGTACACCGATCGCGATCGGTGTACCACCACCAAATATGGTTTTGACCACATAGCTTTGTTCCTGACCTTGTGGGGATCACACTGATGTGTTCTGTGGCTGAAAGAAGTTTTGCATGGATGCCTCTAAGGGCCCTCGGCTTCTTTGACCCAATCCGACTTTGATTCGATCCTTTCGCCCGTTTGTGCAAAGATTCGCACTTGCATGCATAATAGACTTGATCTTTACTTAATAGGGAACATACCTGTGAAATCTGGTGTGAAATGCTGGCTCCAACCGTCCGTACAGGGCAGAAACGTGGCAGCTCGCTCTATGTCAAAAAAGCTCTCTCCTTCTCTCTCAAAAGGTGAAAATGAACAATGAGCTAGACTTTGGCCTACCTGACCTATATCTTCCCGAGATTTTCATAACACCGGGTTGATTTTTCTCACCATTGATCCTGATTTAATCTGCATACCACTTGTGGGTCGAACCGTTCATCATTCCTGCGTCGTATGACCGTTTGATGCGATTTTGGCGAACTGTAGTCATGATCATTGAGGCCGAAATTTGACATCTTCAGATTAGCTTCATATCTTCCATGCTTGATAATTTTATCATGATACTTCGGCGTTTGCTTCCAGAACTTGATTCCGACACTTGTGAGCGAGATTTTTTTGAATTTTAGATGTTTTATTAATGAAAATCAAACACAATAAAATGAAAATACTTATTAACTGGCGAAAATTTAGCCAAACTTATTATACTCACCCCTAAGCATATATTTTCTCTAGAAGCATCCCAATGCTCCGGATTTGTCATTACAGTTCATTATTATGCTAGTCGGATGATACAAAAAAGGAAACTGCTAAAAATGCCAGGTTTTGATCGAATTTTTTCAAAATTGAACTCTAAATAATGAAAAAAAACACACACATTATGTAAATATATACACATTGGACCTCTTAATGGCCGTGACTGTTACTCTCCCCTTCCTTGTCCGAGTCGTCCCGGACGAAGGGTGGTGCATGTGCATGGGTTTTGAACTCTGTGTCTATGCATGGCCGTGTCATGTGGCCCTATTGTGATGTTTGAGACAATGCGTTGGGTAACAATATGCTGTGCATGATGTGGGAACTGAATATAGTTTTCAGTGGCCTTTGATGGTGAGGGTAGCTGTTTATGGAACATGAGAGCCTGTAGTTGAATTGCTCTTTCCTTGATTGTGGGTGTTGTGCCGACAACTATTTTTGGAACCCATTTATATGTGGTTTGTTTCATCTGCACGGATTCTGCTTTAGTTTTCATCGGTTTCCAATGCCATTTGGAAGATTCAGGCTTCGTGGTTTGAGTTTTGGTGTTCCTTTTGAGCTCTGGTATTTTAGCGTTATCCTTTTTTTGTTGCCATTTCCACTTGGAAGTAGGTTCGAAGGTTTTGGAGATGATTTTGCTTCCGTCAGGAGTTTGCCCTTAGGTAGCCATATCTTGCTCGGTTTGTTGGTCAGCAATGATTTCCTGATCCAGACCTTCTGAATAACCTTGGGGGTTGTTTTTGGTTGAATAGCCGATTGCTTATTGTCGATGGGGATACTTGGCCACGAGTGATCTGTTTTTGCGAATGGAGTCATGTACACATTAGAGTCGTGTGTGTACCTTAACGCATGTTCCGACCATTCAGTGATTGCATTGTACGTTCTCATCCATGGAACTCCTAAACATATTGATTCTCTGATTTCTCCGTTTTTCATTACGAAAAATTGATGAGGGCAACTGTTTCCATCAAGATTGATTAGCAAGTTTACTATCCCCATCGTTGGCATTGTTGCACCGTTTGCCGCGCGTAGATCAATTGTGGATTGCACGAATGATTCATCTGTTAGCATCTTGTAAGTGGAGAAGTTGACCGCATTCACTCTTGCACCTGTGTCAATTAATGCTCGCTGATACCTGCCATGCGGGAGTTTGACATTGATTCGAACATCAATTTCTGTTTCCCATCGCTCATCATTTTGAATGATAGATAAAGGAATTTGAGTAGTGTCCGGTGGTGTAGGAATTAGTTGTTGTTGTAATGCTTGTTTTCTTTTTGAAATCCTGACTTTGGCCTCCTCCTGCGCTTGAGCTTTTGTTTCTTTTGCTTTGTTCTTGCGCTCCTTCGTAGCGTGTATTTTGGCAAGCATTTCTGTGATTAGTGGCAAGTTGTATTTCTTTAGTCTGCAACCACTAATCCAGTTAGGCATTTCCTCGCCCTCTAATGTCGCAAGTTTGATGGCACCGCTAGATGATATGTCATGAATCACGTAGGGTCCATTCCCTCGCTTTTTGAGTTTTCGGGAATGTTGTTTTAGGGTATACATTAAAACATAATCCCCAGTAGCAAATTCCTTGCTGATTACGTGTTGATCAAAGAATGATTTCATGTTTTGTTTTTGCGCGTAGATCGACGCAACTGCTCTCAATCTAGTTTCATCCAGTTTTTCTAGGACATCTACTTGATTGGATAATTCATGGCCCGTCCATTCTAATTGTTTAGCGACTCGAAGTGTGGGAATAAGTAATTCAAGTGGCAAAATCGCTTGCATTCCATAAACCATGTTGAATGGAGTCGTTCCGATGGATGTTTTGTAAGCTACTCGATACGCCTATAAAGCTGAATGCGGCTTTTGATCCCAGTCAGCTCTCGATTCACCGACAATTTTGGTAAGAATTGTCACCAATATTTTATTCGTACTTTCTGGTTGGCCGTTCGCTTGTGGGTGATAGGGGGTGGACTTCCTGTGAATTACCATGAATTTGTCCAATAGGAATTCGATCACTTCATTGATGAAGTGAGTGCCTCTATCGCTCACGAGCTCAATTGGTAAGCCATATCTGGTGAAAATGTTATCGTACAAAAACTGTGCTATTGTTTTTGCATCATTTTTGGCTGTTGCTTTAGCTTTCACCCATTTTGTTAGATAATCTGTTGCCACTATAATGTATTGAGCGTGCGTTTTATACCCCGGAGGCGTTATCGGTCCTACAAAATCTATTCCCCATTTCGCAAACGCTCTTGCCTCCATCATTGGCCTTAAGGGCATATCATCTCGCGCTCTCGGAATTTTTGTTTTCTGGCACTCATCACATTGTTTCACAAACTCTTCAGCATCCATGAATAGTGTAGGCCACCATATGCCCACAATAAGAATTGCTTTGGCAGTTTTGTCAGCTGAGAAATGTCCACCAGCTTGTCCGCTGTGTGCTTGCTCTAAGATAGGAATGTATTCCTGTTCAGTCGCGCACATTCTCAATTGATGGTCCTTTCCCCTCTTGTAAAGAGCGTCCTCAATTAGTACATAATTTTCTGCCTCTTTCATGATTGTTTTGATTCGTGATCTACTCATCCCCTCAGGCAGGATCCTGGTGGTGAGGTAATCAACGATGTAGTTACTCCATCGGGGTGCTACAGACAATTTGAATAGATTTGCATGTTCTATTGGCTTTTGAAGCGTGCATTTGACACAAGATTTGACATGCATATGAACACTATGTTGCATTTTTGGCCAATACACACCCGCTCTCATCAATCTCTGGTACATCTGTGCATGCCCATTGTGAATTCCCATTGTTTGTATATGAGCCTGGTTTAGGTACAATTCTCGTTTGTCAGATTCAGTACAAAGCCTAAGGATTTGATCCGTTCCCTGTTTATATAACCGGCCCGCTAACATTACCAATGATTTGGATGCTGCAATGGTAGATGGTTGTCTTGTCATATTCAAAGACCCGATAGTTAGCAAAGGAATTAAGTCCTCGATCCATCTTGGAACCATTTCTATGTTGAAAAGATACGCATCTGGCAGATCATCGTCAACTCCTACAGGGTTTTCTCCATGCATCATTCTAGATAAATGGTCCGCTCTTTGGTGTGTAGTACCTTTCTTGACCACTACTGTGAAATCAAACTCAAGCAGTATGATGAACCATCGAACAATCCTTCCCGTACTGCAAGGTTTGTTTACTAAGTACAACAGTGCTTGGTGATCAACAAAGAATACAAATTTATTGGAAAGTAAGTAGTGTCTAAACTTTTTCACCGCATAGACCATACCTAATCCCTCCCTCTCAGTTGTCGTGTAATTCCTCTCTGCGTTGTTCAATTGTCTACTGGAGTAACTTATTGGAAAATCCATGTTGTTCTCTCCAGGTTGTGCAAGTATGCATCCTATTGCATACGCTGATGCATCCACGTGAATGTGAAAGATCTTTTCCCAATCCGGAGCTTTCAATATTGGAGCGGAAACTAATCTCTGCTTCAACGTTTGAAAAGCTTCTTCGCACTCTTCTGTCCACTCAAATTTAGTTATCAGTGCGTAAAGTGGTTTTGCAATTATAGCATATGAGTAGATAAATCTGCGATAATACCCACAATGACCCATAAATGCCTGTAACTCTTTCACCCTTGTTGTTCGTGGTAGATCAACAATGACGCTGATCTTCTCCATGTCTGTTGAAATCCCGTTTTTGGACACTATATGTCCCAGTATTTTGCCCTGTCTTACCATGAAGACGCATTTTTATGGATTCAGGCAAATCCGATACAGCCTGCATTTTTCGAACACCTTGGTCAAGTGCTCTATGTGCTCCAGTCTTACAAGGGAGTGAACGCACAAGTCATCCATGTAAATTTCTAAGAATTGTCTTAGATATTCTTTAAAAGCATGACCCATTAGCCTTTGAAATGTAGCTGGTGCATTTGTTAGGCCAAAAGACATTACCCAGAATGCAAAAATATCTCATTCAGTTGTGAAAGTTGTTTTGTGCTGATCCTCTGGCTTTATTGCGAGTTGGTTGTAACCCGAAAAGCCATCTAAGAAGCTATAAGCCTCTTTGCATGCTACTCTTTCTATTACATGATCAAAAATGGGTAGGGGATAGTTGTCTCGAATTGTAGCAGCGTTTACTTTCTTGAGATTGACACACACTCTCAACTTTCCGTTTTTCTTCGGAACCACCACAATTGGTGAAACCCAATCGGTGTGCTCAATTTCGTAAATAAACTCTGCCTCCTTAAGTTTATCTATCTCCTCCTTGATTTTTTTAGCAAATGTTTCATTGTAAGCATAAGGACGTTGTCTGCTGGGTTTCGCGTCATTCTTAAGGGGTATCGTGTGTTGACAGATACTAGGATCCACCCCCTTAAGATCTTTGTATGACCACGCAAACACATCTCTATATTGTTTAAGAGTAGCTACCAAAAGATTTTCCTCCTCATCAGTAAGATCCGTGGCAATATATGCAAGTTTTGGATCTTCTCCTGGCTCCGCTAGATCTATTCGTTTGGCTTTTTCAGGACCGTCATACGATGTTCCCGGTTCTTTTAATTCCCTTATAGGTTGTTGCACTATGATTTTCCTATCTTGTATGGTATATTTCTTATAATGGGACGGTGCATCTATCTTGTCAGAACCCGTATCATCATTTGTTTCAAAGTTGGTCATCCATATGTCTCTAAGGGTTCGCTTGAGCTTGTTGTACTCTGCTTTCCTCTCTGTTTTGGTCATTTCGGACCCCGTTTTTCTCTCCTTTTGCGACTTAGTCATCCGCTTCTCGTGTCTGTTCTTCTTGTTGTTTTCCCATGGTTTAGTTTTGGTAAACCGGCCAGTGACCATGTCTTTGACACAATCCTCAGCTTTGACAAGTTTTAGATATCCCGTTCTGTCATTGACAAGAGGCATAAGATTATGCTTATTCGCCCTTGATTTTCTGGATCTCTTGGATTTATACCGCTCCTGTCGACTAGGTTTTTGGTTATGAAACTCGTAAAACCTGTCCTGTCTCATTCTGTATTTTCCGTTCGTCTCTGATGCGCTTGATCTTTCATCATCAGCCTCTATCAGTTGGTTTTCGTCGTCCAATGATGGAAAGTCACAGCATAGTGAATCCGTGAATTCCTCTTTTGTTTTATTCCTATCGTTCACTACAGATACCTCATCAATTATTCGTTTACAACCAGTCTCACGTGGAGGTTTTTCCTGTTCCTCGTTCTCTGATCCCGACTCAAGGACAACGCTAGCCATTTGCAACGTTACTAGGTCGTATCCTTCTTCGTCACAAAATTTTGTAGGTGTGCATTCGTTAACACATACGTCCAAGGTTGACAATATTTGAGTCCATCCGAATGGCTCAAATAGATGTTCCGGGAAAGGTTCTAGGAAATAAGCCTCGTCTTCGGCGGATCTTTCCAGAACGCATTCCTCTCGGATTATCTCACCACATTCGGATGCTCCACACATCCAGACATGCGCTTTTGTTTGCATCCACACAGGTATTTCTTTTTTATTTATAGTGGTAGAATTAAATTCTTGCGTTGGTGTTTTCGCAACGTCTCTATAGCTGTGATCCTTCATGTTGATTTTCATTATTAGTTCTTCGTGCCTTAGGTAGATTTGATCGTAACCCCAATCCTGTATCATTTTGAGTTGACACATGAATGGTCGTCCCAAAATAATGTCAAAGTTGCTCGTTTTTTCCAAAATCCACCACGGCAAAGGTGTGCTCATAGTCAATTCCACACAAAGTTACAATTATTTGGTCCAGGATCCCCAACGGCCTCTCTACATACCCATCTACAAGTTGCAGTTTCATTCTAGTTTTCCTCAGAGCTGGACGGCCCCGGTTCTCCCATATTTGCTTTGTAGCAATCGCCACTCCAGCTCCACTGTCTAGTATAATGATTGTTGTTATATCCTGATACTCAACAGGTAATGTTGTGTTACCCTCCTCTCCTTCTCAATAATCTCCGACCTTGTTTATGGACACTGGTTAGGCTCTTGGTTGACTTCCCCGTTTGTTTTCTTCTCCCGGAGGGTTTGTCGGAAGAGGAATCTTTACTCCCTTGTGCTCCATATGTTTTTCCATGTCTTCCCACAAATGTGGTTTGACTCTCAAGAGTTCAGA
Organism: Adiantum capillus-veneris; assembly: GCF_014529385.1. Lineage (NCBI taxonomy): Eukaryota > Viridiplantae > Streptophyta > Polypodiopsida > Polypodiales > Pteridaceae > Adiantum > Adiantum capillus-veneris. The sequence continues at coordinate 174,454,955 of NC_140931.1, read as the reverse complement.
CAACGTGATGGTGCATGTTATAGGTGTCAACAGCATCTCTTGAAGACTCTTTGAGTCAACCATATTTGGGATAGTTCTTATATGGGATGGAACTAACCTTATCTCCGATTGTGCCTCATGTTCACATTTAAATGAAGACAGGGTTTTCAAGGATTGGGTTTTGCTTTGCACCGAAATTTCCGTTCCCGCATCCCCATACAATGATTGTATATCGGCTGGAAAAAAATCCGTTATCCATGTTAATTTCAGGAATTGGAGCAGATTGTAACGTCGCGCTTTCATTTTTTCTCTTTCTAATGGTTTTCCATAAGTGTTGTGGCCATTGTTCTTCAACCTTTGGAATTTGCATCATCGTCATTGATTTAGCGTCATAGTCGTGTTTGGCACAACTCGATGATCCAGTGGCAATACTGTTTCAGGCTTGGGTTCGTTTAATCGTTTTGGTTCATTGATTTTTAGTTTTTCTCGCTCTTTGTGAATCAATACTTCTTGTTCTGGGGTTCTAGTTATTTCAGGTTCCATCAACGCTTGGGCTGTCTCAATGAGGTGTTTACACATTTCTAAACGCTTCGTTTCCACTTCTGGTTGAGGATAAGTCAACCATCTTTGCTCTAAGGTTTGGTTTGTTTTTAGCCTTGCTTCGTATGCTTGTAATAGAGCATCTAATGGCTCTAGCACTTTGTCAACCAAGACTGATTCTCCTGAGGACGATTTCCTCGGTTTTTTGATGGCCTCAGTTGTCTTACTCTCTCTCTCTCTCTCTCTCTCTCTCTCTCTCTCTCTCTCTTGTTTGAGTTGTTCCCTTGTTTCATGCAACTCGTTTTGCATGGCAATTTGCATTTTCAACCTTCTCGTTTTCATCCTGTCTCGTTTCGCCTTCCAGGATTTTCGTCGAGTTCTGACGGATAAACTCTCATTTTCTGTTGGTATGGGCAACTCGACCTTTTTCTCCAAAGTTTCGTTTTTTCCTAAGTCCTTCGTTTGGGCTCTGGTTATCGCGTTGATTCGGATCATGGGATCGGTATCTGATCTGTTGCTAGCGCTTGGTATCACCACCACAATATTCATAGTCGCTTTTTCCTTGTTGTCCGGATTCTTCGAGCAATCTGGTAATATGTGATTCACGCCACATCCGTCGCAAAACCCAAAAATATTCACTCTTTCGTCCTTGAAGGGACAGTTACGCTCCCAATGATCCGTACTTCCACAGCTATAGCACTGTCCAATTGTTGGTTGATTTTGAGGAGGTGGTCCCATAGGTTGTCCTGTTCTATTGGGATATCCTCTTGGTTTGTAATTTTGGTTTGCAATGAACATTAACATTCTCTCGTCTACCAAATATTGATCTCTCGAAGGTTGTGCTATATACGTTGGTGGTGCCATACCCTCACTATTTCCCCACGGTTGATATGATTCGTCTGCGTATATTTGTGATTCGGGTTCAGTTGCGTAAGTCTCGTTTGGTTCCTCGTAATAAGACACTTTAAGTGTACTATTTGTTCCTGGTGATGCTTCACAAGGTTGAGCGTATCTAATCATGGCCCTATTTTCCTGTGGTAATGGAGGTTGTTGACCCAACACAGGTTGAGGTCTATCTGCTCCAGCTACCAAATTCATCTTTGGTCCAACTTGATACCTTGGAGGAGGTGGTTGAGATGGTCCTGTTGGAGGTCCATACGGTCTTTCCCTCACAAAATTTTTGTTATAAAAACACTCTTCAATGCTATGATTCGTCCATTTCTGCTCTATGGCACACGATTTCAGTACTCGTCCACTCGCAACTAGAGCTTTAGGCTGTTGTGTGCACCATGGCGTCGGATGATCGCCCCCGCATGCGACACACTTCCTCGCCTGAGACTGTCTCATCACCGGATTTGATCTCACATGTTGTTGCATTCTCTTTGTTACCTCCTCTATCAATTGATCAGCTGTTGGCATCAAGGACGCCTGAGCATCTTTCTTGGTAGAGGGTTCGCTCTTAATCGATGAAGAGCCACTGGCTATTGAATCAGTATCCTCAAACACTTTCCCACATGCTTTGCAGTTGTCGACAAGATATAATGCTTCCCTCGTAACCTGCTGAAATCAAGTGAAGGTCCTTTTTCAAGGTTTCATTCCTAAGTCCTTCAACGAAGAGCACATACAATCCCTCGTCCTGCGGTAATTCTCTTCTCGGGCATCTCTCAATGTATTGCTTGAATCTCAATGTCACTTCCTTCACTTTTTCATTCTTCCTTTGTTTAAAAGCATATATCTGCGATACAGTATTATGCTTTATACCCCATTTTGAGAATTCTTCTGCGAACTCGCGCAATACATGTTCAATATTCGGAAAAATTTCAGGGTTTAAAGGTTGCAACCATGTTAAGGCCGTCCCTTCCAAGGTCAACCCGAATCCCTCGTATCAAGTATGGAAATCAGTGATCTGTTCCGCTCTTAAGACTTGCTTGAAAAGCGATACATGGGCATATGGATCCCCCGAGCCGCTATACTTCTTTGGCATGCACTTCGCTACTTGGGACGGTCTGATCCATCTATGGTCTGCGGTCACTCTCATTGCTCCCATGTACCGGCTTAATCGTTCTCGTACATCAGGGAGGTCGTAGGTTGCTCTCGTTGGCTCACCCGCCCCAAATCTACTACTAGGAGGCAAATGTGATGGAATGGCTGCGACTGTCGGACCTACAGCCGTATGTGTAGAGATAGGAACCGTACTACCTTGATTCGTAGCCATCGATTCTCTGGAATGTAACGTTCCCATGGGGCTTGGCATCGAATAATGAGGTCGACTGAAAGAATCAGCTACATGAGTCCTCCCTCCGCCTGTGGTTAACGGTTCTGGCCCAACAGTTGTAGGTGCTATTCTAAGAGGGTTTGGAGTGACATAGTAATGGTGAAGTGGTCCCCCAAAATACGTATAACCCTCCAATTATTTTTGTCGATTGCTGCATATCCTCTTCCATACTTGTCATATGCGGCAATTTTCATTTCTGCTCCCTCGGTGTAGGTGAAGACATAAAGTTTTTTCCGCTCATTCATCTCCCCAACGTAGGGTTCCTCACATCTATAATAGAGATCTTGCTCTCCATTATTATACTTGTATAGCCCCAAGTAGACATTATCTGTGTTGATTCGCATCGTTTCATTTTCTCGCCTTAATTTCACATTCGGTAAGTTCATTGTTGGAGCCCTTTCCGCATGTTCCTCGTCTATTTTGGCTTTTGTGCCCATTAATCCCCACTTGTCTACAATGTTAGGATTTAGGACTACCAAATACATGATACCCTCGTCATCTAGGTACCTGTCTCCGCTATAGCTTACAGGCACCAAGTCCCTGAACTCGCTTGGTCTATCTTCTATTTTCACACAGTAGTGGTCCATACCGTCTTTGTATATCTTGGCACCTTGCTTGTTGTCATATTGATACTTGATGAACAATAGCTTTAGCGTAGCCGAGGGGTCTGATGGTACTGCTGTCATGTTTTCTCTCTCCTTTAGTTTTATTTGCCCCAAGTGTTCTGCGAAGCTCTCTGAAGATCTCTCTGAAGAAGTATTGGAAATGACTTCTTCAAGGATCGGTTCCAATTGGCGTACTATCCCTTGGTTTACACTCTCCTCCGTTGACGCGACACCCGTTTGATCCGCTAAATTTAGGTGTCTGGTGTTGATTTTTTTTCCCGATCTCAAAAACATGAAGAAAGTGGGATTTACTGAACGAATCCAAACCTCTTACCTGGAGATGGAAAAATCTTTCAATTCCGGCGACTGCATGGTCTGTTACTTGACCGGTCTCTACAAATGAATACACTGGATAGCTATGAGATCACTGTATCATTCCAACTGTTAGCAGATTCAACACTTCAAAATGATCTTAACACAATTTTGCTTGCGCATTATTGACAATAAGTCCAATTTAAGTTTTGAAAACTCCTGGTATCTTTTGTAACCTAGGTTTATGATCAGGTCAAAAATGAGCTAGATCTGGGCCAGAGGTACACCGATCGCGATCGTACTTCTGGGTCCAAATCAGATGAAACTTTACCAGCTTGTTCACTAGGCTATTTTAACACTAGGTTGGTAATGGGACACTTTTATGTCCTGTTAAGTGACCATTTTCCTTGAATTATGTCAAGAGTTTCAAAATGGATTTTGAGGTGCTATCTGTCTAGAAATTTGTCTCATGAGCTGAAAAAAACTTGACATTTTTTTGGATTATCAATTCCATCTTTAACCTTGTCCTTGCACAACATTTCACAACCTAAACTGTGTGAAAAAACGGGTCCTGTTTTTGTCTTTTTTCAACTTTTTGCAACTATACCACTCTAGAATTCATGTTTGTGAGGTCTATAATGCTAGAGAACTATCTTTAGTAGTCCCCAACATGTCCTGATGCTTCCAGGGAGGAATAAATTTTAAAGTTGTAAGTTATGACCAAATTACAAAAATTATCAAATCCTGTTTTTTAGCCAATTTTAGCTCTTCTATGATTTTTTTGGTGGCTTTCATGATATCCAAATGCAGTTTTGATTTCCTATGTCACATATTGTAACATAAAGCTAATATTCCTTGAGTTTTGGGGCACCTAATACCCTATTTTGCATAGTAGACAACGATGGCTGATTTTTTCAATTATAGAAGAAAACAAAACATTCTAGTATATCAAGTATAGCTTTTTCAATATTGTTAGTTTCTTGTGACAACTACATGCATTTTGTAGGTAGTAACCATATCTAGTCATAAGGATCAAATTTGGCTAGATATTGAATAGTTTCTATGGGATTCTACAACTCATAATGTTGAACCCAGTTTTTTCATGTTTGCTGTATTTAGCACTTCATCTTTGTCCCCAAGATTCCCCTTGGTAAGAGATGTATTATTCTTTTGACATGCTCCATGGCTCCTTATGAACCTAAAGGACAATAGGGACGTATGAAAACATGAATATATTATTTGTATTGAGCGTGGCTATAGAAACTTTGATGATAGGTTTGCAGAATGGTAAAAATTAAACTTTTTTGTACCTATTTCTTTTGGCAAAACAAAAAATAGTGAGTGAGAAGAAATCATATGTTCTGATCACCAACCCATTGAAGTTAACTAGGGAATTTATCTCAAGTCTGACAAAAATCCCTAATCTTATTTTTATGCAACAAAACGTAAGAAATGTCTGTTTTGATGAAAATGTACTGGTCCATCAACTTTGGAGGCTTGGTGTGACCAAAAGATGAGAAATTTTACAAGTTTCTTATTTTTTCCATTTGTAGTAGGCCTTGAACTGTAACCTCATGAAAGGATTTTACAAAATGAGTGGATCTACTATGGTTTTGGAGGTTTTTTTCAAAACCCTGAAAGGACACTTTTATGTCCTGTTAGGTTACCAACCTAGTGTTAAGACTACCTGCCAGACACTTTTGTATTTGGACTCAAAAAAGTCAAGTTTTTATCATTTCTTGGTTGGAAGTGCCTGTTTTTTCCAATTTTATCAATTTGACTTGATTTTGGTGTTTGTTTTGGGAAATGAAAGCTATTTGGGATTGTCTTGTGTACAGGCTATCCCTCTATATGCTTTCTTCTCAATTTTGATGTGTTTTAGTCTACTGAAAGTCAATTTCTATGCCAGTTTAGCAGTTTTTGACTTGGATCTGTATTCAGTGGTTTTGACCAATTTTTTGTGGTTTTTGACCCTAGGTCCTTTAGACTTTTATGTTTGTATACACTTGAGGATCCCACATATGAAATCTGGTCAAAATCTGGCACTTAGGTACACCGATCGCGATCGTAGTTCCGAGCCCAAATTAGAACAAATTTGGCATGCTTGTAGACACTAATGTTTTAAGGCTATCCCCCAAGTCTTTTTGCATTTGGATCACCAAAAGTCAAGATTTTACAGTTTTTGGGTCTGTCAGGCTAGTTTTACCCAAGTGGCCTGATTTCCTTGATTTTTGATATTTTTGGGTGTGGTTGCTTTAGACAAACTTGTTTAGAATCTTATCAGGAAGGCACATGTCAAATCTGGTCAAATTCTAGCACTGAGGTACACCGATCGCGATCGTAGTACAGAGGCCAAATCTGATGAAATTTTGTCTGCTCCCTCTGACAAGTGTTTCCCAGTTTTTGGTCCCACTTTGTGATTTGAATCAATTTCAGCTCTGTTTGGTCAGATTTTCAAAATTTCAGAGTCTTATGGCCTTTTTGCCAAAGTTATGGTTTTCTGGTTTCTCGACTATAACTTTTACCCCAAATCTGACTGGAATGTGATTTACTTATCCTACTCCTAAGTACAAAAATGAAAGAACATAAGAAAATGAATCAAACAAAACAAACAAGATAAAAAATGGATGATGGATCAGTACTCAATCGATACAAAGAAATTTGAAGAGAAAAATTGCTTGAAGCAACCTCACTCACAACTCCCTATATCTCTCAAGAGTAGATCTAGCCAGTCCACCGACCCTAGACTCCACTAAGCTCTAAACCCCTGTCTAGATGCTTCACTGAAATGTAAATGGAATGGAAATTATCTTTTGGAAAAATAAGAAAACCCTGAATACGCACTCGGTCACTCATCACCTAAGATTCATTCCCTGGCAGAGGCGCCAATGTTTGCGGGTCGCGGCGACGGACGTCCATAGCATAGCTCTCAAGCATCAACATAAAATTATTGATACAGGGGAAGCGACTCGGATGAGGCATGGAAACTCATTAGGTTGTCAATCCTAATGCAGTGAACTCGAAGAGATGCAACTACTATCTCTACAAGCAAATCAATCGCACTAAAGCCAAGCAATCTGCCTATGTCCTTCTACACAGCTCTACAGTCATCATGCCCGTTCACCATGCAAATCATATCGGAATCGCACGAAACTTGAAGGGAAGCTACAAGGGACTATCAGGAGCATATCTTATCACTGTCACAACATTCTGGAGAGGTACAACGATCGCGATTGTTCATCCTAAAGTACGCAAAAACAGTAAACGAATGATCCTAAAGGGTCGTTTTTAGGTCCCTAAAGCCTCTCCTAGGGTCAAAACAACATAAAACACGCATATAAACACTGAAAACAGCGATTTAAGGCCTAGACGGATGTGTCTGAAACCTTCACCGAATCTTGAATGCTTACACTTGAATGGAAGAGCAGAGTAAGAGGAACACAATGCAAGCAACAAAACTGAATTTGGATTACCGTAGCCGCAATGGCGAAGATTACAAGTTTGAACCAGAAGGAGCTCTCTTTCGTACGCTGTCTTCTCAGTTTTTCCTCCCAAAAAGATTATCCCAAACTTACAGAAAATGACCTTTATAGATTAGGTCTTTGCAAAAATGGCTTGTCCGGCCATAAGCTCCTAATCTTAAAACTGGCTCTCTAATATACAATTGCTCCCAAAAGAATAATCATACATCCTTGACACTTTCCCGGCTTAGAGATGCTTCTTTACAAAAGAATTTTACAATGGCCACGGCCGCCTGTTGCTTCTTCCGCCAAACACTCTCTCTCTCTCTCTCTCTCTCTCTCTCTCTCTCTCTCTCTTTCCCTCTCTCCCATTAATTCACTCATCTCTCTAACAATATGATATGTATGCAGGGTTGTCCACATCAAGGTACACTGCATGTCCTACTTGCGGGCCATCGTTGGTGACGGAGAGGCCCAATTCCTTACGCAAGGTAATCTATCCAAATAACCATCATTTCTTATCCCAAGAGCATAACAAGCACATTCACGAGTAGGCTTGCAGAGAGAGAGAGAGAGAGACTCGGTACTCAGAGACAAAAATAACTCTATGTTTTTGCTTGTATTGATTCAAAAAAGGAACCTTACATATATATATATATAACTAAAGATATGCCATGCAAACTGGTAAAAACAACTGAAGCTTTATCTGCATGATTCAAGAGGTAATTTCCACGGGCTAGTTGACTGATCACCAGAGTTTGAAACCCCAACAAACCCCCCCTCAAGCACGAACTAGACAAACCCTCTCATGATACCTCGAGTTTTTGGTGTACTCGTCAAATGTGACGTTTTAGGTTCTCTCATAACAACCAAGAATTTTTGGTGTATCCATAACATGGTGCTAGGTCAGTAACCCCCCCTTGAATAGATAGGGTGTAGGTCAAAAATTAGCTACCAACAAATGGAGTTTTTTGTTCACTTCCAAACCTTGGGTTTCAGGTGTACCCAGTAACCTCATGAGAAGCGGGACGAAAATGGGCTGAGAACAAAAACTGATAATTTGGGAGGTCTTACCACTTATGTGTGGATGTGTCTATAACCCTGTACAAAATTTTGACATGATGAAAACTAATAAGCATGGCAAACTAAAACAAATCTTTGACATAAAATATATGATACTATTGTCAAATAAAATCATAGCAAACCTATGACACTGAACATGTAAAATCGATTGTGAACTCTGCAGATTGTTGATGGACCAAATTCTTGAAAGTTAATCTTTTTGTTCTTGTGGTTGTTGATGTATTTGAGCATGTTGTAAACCTTGAACGTGATAAATATTTGCATACATACCAAGATAAATGTGCACAAGAATAGGATAGCTCTTTGTCTGCTACGCCCGTCCAAATCCTTGAAGGCTACAACCACCGTGGTTGACAAAGCCGTTTTTGAAAAGCTTTGTTTGAATTCTTGGTTGTCAACAAGATCTCCAATAGCTGCAGTTTGATATGCAGGTAGCTTGCCTACCACAATCTGCACCTTGCTTATCTACTTATGTTTATGACCACTGAGCACGGAATCGGATGGTACCCAAGGGTGTGAATACCTGGTTGCTTAGGGGCTCAAGACCAAAATTGGGTGGTCACTTGCATTTAGTGTGAACTATCAACAAAATGTGACAAGCACTGTATTGCAGAGATGGCGCAAGACCAACAAGACGACGCCGAGCAATGCTCAGGGTGGGCTATAGCCGGCGTATTAGCGGACCTCCAAGTGTTAAAAAGCACTCAGTATGCCAACGCGACCATATTGATGGTGTTTGTGCTCGGTGTACTGCAGGTCGATGAGCCGGCTTCCCCTTCTGCAGGCAGCAGTTCCCGTGCACCAAGTTGATCCGAGGCCGACACCTTGCTTTGATACCAGCTGATGGAGGAGCTATGGAAGACTCCAGCAATGGGGTGCAAGACTCTGTTAAGAAGGCTTGCAGAGAAAGATAGAGAGAGAGAGAAAGACTCCGTACTCAGAGACAAAAATAACGCTTGTATTGATTAAAAAAGGAGCCTTACATATATATAACAAAAGATATGCCATGAAAACTAGTAAAAACAACTGAAGCTTCATCTGCATGATTCAAGGGGTAATTCCCACGGGCTAGACGATTGATCACGGGGGCTTGAAACCCCAACAGATGGTAACCGGCCTTTGTATCTATACTCAAAAGTCATGAAGTAGCAATCCCAGCCATGCTACCTCACATGCCTCCACTGCAGCACCCCTGTACTCTGCCTCTGTACTTGAAAGAGAGATTGTAGGTTGCTTCTTGCTGCTCCGTGTGATGGGAGCACTCCCAAGTGAGAACATGAATCTGTTGGTAGACCTGTGATCGTATGTACTACCAGCCCAATCCGCATTTGTGTATCCATACAACCGCAACTCCACATCATCCCTATAAAAGAGTGCATAATCCAAATTAGCACTCACATAATACAAAGTGTGCCTCAATGCATCCAAGTGTGGTTTCTTGGGAGACTGTATAAACGGACTCACCAATCCAACTGCGTAGCTCAAGTCTGGACATGAGATTGTCAAATAGATCAAGCTGCCCACAATCTTCTTGTACATGGTAGCATTATCAATCACTTGACCTGCATCATTCTGCAACTTCAAATTTTGATCTAAGGGCATTGCAATTGGTTTACAATCATCCATACCATACTTTTTCTTCATATCCAAAGCATATTGTCTTTGTGATAGCTATACACCTTCTTCTGCGAAAAAAAATTCAGTGCCCAAGAAGTATCGCAAGTCTCCCAAGTTTTTCATGCCAAATTTGTGCATAAGTAGAGCCTACACACCCTCTACTTTAGCCACATTATCACCTCCAACAATCAAATCATCCACATATATGTATAGTACCCCAATTTTTGTCTCATTCTTTTGCACATACAATGAATGGTCTACATCTAAAATCTCAAAGCCCAATGAAATGAGGAATGCCACAATCCTCTCATACCAAGCTCTAGGTGCTTGCTTCAATGCATATAATGCTTTCTTTAACCTTCATACAAGGTCACATAGCCTCTTATTTGCATAACCTTGTGGCTGCTCCATATATATAGTTTTCTCCAAGTCTCCACCATTTAAAAATGCATTCTTTACATCCATTTGTTTCAACACCCATATTAATGCGGCATGCACTACAATAAACACATAAACAATAGTTATCTTATCTATGGGGTTGAACGTCTCCTCATAATCAATTCCATAAGTTTGTGTATAACCTTTGACCACAAGTGTAGCCTTGTATCTACTCACACTGCCATCAACATTATGCTTTATTTTTTAAACCCACTTACATCCAATTTCTTTCTTTTCCTTTGGTAATGGCACCAATTCCCATGTTCCATTTTCATCAAGTGAAACCATCTCTTCATCCATAGATTGCCACCATTTTTCTTCCTTGACAACATCCTCAAAACATGTGGGTTATACTTCCTTTGTAATCTTTACCATAAGTACACAATGACGAGCCACATAACTATCATAAGTCAATCTCTACACAAGATTTCTTGCTCTTTCTAACGTGCGTAGTCTAAGATCACTTCCAAGTGTCCTATTCCCTGCTTACATTCTTCTTGCATCCGAAGTCTTCATAGAGGGTATGCTAAACTCCTCATCCAAACTCTACTCAGAACCACTATTATCGCCGTCATCATAACCAACACTCAATTTGGCAACTTAGGGGCATCATCAACTTTTTCCTCTCCTCTCCTTGATACATTTGAAGAGTTCGTAGGACTTACTCTTTCACGTAACTTGCCACTCCATGGATTCTCACCATGACTTACACTAGAGGACCCTTGCAGCCCACTCAAAACTTTTGATTGTGTACTCATATTTTTTGCAGCCACATTCTCTCTTATATCAGTCCCCAAATCATCTTTTACATCATACCAACTTGCCATTTCATAAAAAACCACATATTTGCTCATCCTCACTTTACGCTTGAAAGGATTGTAACACTTGTACCCTTTCTCCTCAAGGGAATAACCAACAAATACACATTTTTGTGCTTTTGGATCAAGATTACTTCTTATTTCATCCGGCATATAAGAAATACATCCAAACACTTTAAAATATGATACATCTGGTTTTTCATCTAATCTTTTCTTGAAGTGTCATATCATGTACTACAGCAGTAGGAGTCTTGTTCATAATATAGACACCTGTAGCAACAACCTCAACCCAATAACAATGAGGCATGTTCTTCTCATTCATCAATGCTCTATAAACCTTTGCAATGTGTTTGTTCTCCCGCTTAGCAACACCATTTTGCTGTGAAGTATACCTGCATAAAAACTACCTCTGAATTTCATGCTTTTTCAAAAAACCATTGAATTCATTGGAGAATTATTCTCCCTCTCCATCTGATCTGAGGCACTTTACATGTTTCCCAGTCTGTTTTTCAACCATGACTTTGAAATTCTAAACATTCATAAGCACCTCACCTTTTAGCTTCATGAAGTAGACCCATACCTTCCTTGTACGATCATCAATGAAACTCACATAGTATCTACATACACCCATAGATGCAGTATTTGCCAGACCCCATACATCTGTATGCACTAAATCCAGTGCATTCCTACTTACATACTTATCATGAGGAAAGGATGTTTTTGCCTACTTTCCAAATCGACAAGATTCACATACTTTTTGCATTTCAGCAACTCAAAATGTAGATAAACCTGTAACCATCTCTTTAGTCTACATCATTTTTAGTCTTTGCAAATTTACATGACCAATACATTTGTGCCAAATATCTATATCTGGAACAACACTTGCATCTCATGCAAACATGGAAGCATTCAATACGGGCACATTTACATTCAAAGTAAACATTCTACCCACTTTCTTTCCTTGTGCAACCAACCTTCCATCCTTCTTATGCTCTTCGATAAAGAGACTATTGAAGTTAAACTTGATCTGTAAACCCCGTTCAACCATTTTTCCAATAGAAACAAGGTTTTTTGTAATGTTGGGTACATGTAGTACATCAGTCAGGTACTTCACTTTACCATCTATCATAGACAATGGCACATTTCTTTTGCATAATAGGATGTGCACTACCATCCCCAGATTCCACATAACCAGGACTTTGTAAAGTTTGCATTTCCTTAAACCATGCACCATTGGATGGTCATGTGATTTGATGCACTAGAATCCACATACTACACATTATCCCTAGATTTTGCTACATTTGCAGACATAGTATTCAGCATGTGCAGCACCACAAATAGCCTCTCAAGCTCATCTGCATTCCTGTTAGTGGTTGCATAATTGTTTTGATGCCTCCTATCTAGATAGTCATGTTAAAGGGACCATGTCTTCCACATCCCCAACATACTACATTTTTGCGTTGACCTACATTATTGCGCTCTTCATCTCCATGACCTCTTGGACTCCCTTTGATCCAAAGTTTCCTCAACCACCACCTGTGTTTTGACCATGATTGTTGTTTTGCTGTTGTGCTTGCTGGTTTTCTCTTCCTCGGCCTCTTTCTGTTCCTCTATTGTTGAAAAGGACCTATTTAGAATTGTTTCCACCCTACGTAGAGGATTCTTCCTCAAGTTCCTTCTCTTCCACAATCAAGAAGGACACCAAATTTGTAAACAAGGGAATGTTCTCTCGAAGATGGATGCCAATTTATAATTTTTTATACTCAGGACCCAAACCTCGCAGACAGACTTCTACTTTATCATCATCGTCGCCTGTAACACCAATTGATGCAAGTGACTCACATATGTTCTTTATCTTTAGTGAATAATCTTTGATAGACAGAGTTTTCTTCTGCACAATATTCAGCTCAATCTTGAACCGCAACTTCCTTGCCTTTGTGTTGGTCACATCCAATGACAGCAAAGTGTCCCAAGCCTCCTTAGGAGACTGAGTATCTTGTATATGTCCAATCATAGTGTCATGTACACTGACACAAAGACAATACATGACCTTCTGGTTTCCCTAGTTTCAACCTTTAAATGTATTAATTTTCACAACACTCGCACCTTCCTCTGGCAATGGTGGTGCTATCTCATGCTCTCCATCAATGTAGTCTCAATAACCTTTGCCCATAAGGCAATTGGTCATTCTGAACTTCCAAGCATGGAAGTCGTTCTTGTCCGGATTCTCATTGACAACTTGATTAAGCCCATCATTAATGGACGAAACATTTCCAACCCTTCACACAATCTTCAAGCAACCTGCAAAAATAGTCGATTACCACCTATAACCACAATTTACTTATATACACTTGTTTCACTATACTATATTGTATTTGTGCACACTGTAGCCAAACCAAACATTTATGCACCACCTATATGCAGATCTCTAGAATCTCAAACCTGTGCATTTCTGCATGCAAATGTGAGTCTAACTCCAAAACAGGGATCAAAACGCGCTCAGAATGGAAATGTGGCTACACAATATCAGTCCAAAGTCAAAAGGATTGCATACAAGCTTGAGATGCACACTCTCCAAAAGAAATCACCTCAATAGGAGATCGTTGATGATGGCTCCCAAGAATACCAAAGCCGCTTCCTAGACTCCTCTTGCTTGCTGTTCCAAGTTTCCCAGACACAACCAAGCTCTAATACCATATCAAGAGATAGAGAAGGAGAGAGCTTGAGCTCTTGCAAGCACACACGCGCACAAAGATGGAGGTGAAAAAATGTACTTCCTCTTATTCACTAACTCAAGATAAGAGGTCTACAAAACCTAAGGGAAACTAGTACAATGGTCTAGTGTGAAGCACTAGTGAATGAGGTCAGTAGATAAGTGTGCCATCACTCCGGTAGGTAGACTAGCTTGGTCTAGTAAAACTTAGTATCATAGGCAAAAATATGTGTATCCACCAAGGCACGCGAGTGATGATGACTATTGGTGATAGTCATATAGGACTTGTACATGTTGAGCTTGACATTTCAACCATAGATATTGCTACAAAATGAATTTGAGAGAAATGGGAAAGACTAGCTCTTAGAAAAGCGTGCATGAAAATGCAATTAGCTGATGGGTATGTGGAAAGACCCTTGGGAATGTTGGAACAAGTGATAGTGTCCTTATGTGGGATAGAATACAAACATACCTTTGTGGTAGTAGATTTTGAGAAAGGCAACAATTTTGAAGTTATTTTGGGGTGACCCTTTATGCGTTAACTCAAGATGGTTCAAGACTGGGGCTATGACCATATCAATTTATGGAACAAGGGAATCATAAACAAGGTTAACACCGAGGAAGATAGTTACATGGATGTAAACCAGACTCCGATAGAAGACGTTGCTATCACTACGGACGACGGAACATAGTTGCGTGCTTGGCTAGTGAAGGATGCTCATATTAGGATTTGCGGAGTGTCAGAATGTGGGAGTCTTAAAAATGAGGATTCCTTCCTAGAGTGTTTAGTAGAAGATGATTACTACATGAAGGAACCATTTCCAAAGGAGTTGCTTGAACCCTTTGGATGGAAGAAAATATTGGTAATTCTTGATGTCTACGTAAATGAGGTAATTAATACTACGTTTTGCGACAAATATGGTTACAACATAAGAACCTTTCTAATATTATATGTTGTCCAAGAAACCCAAAACATATCGAAACGGTACGGACAAGTGATTGTAAATGGATAGTGGACAAAGATTTTGTATGGAATCTCTCACACGACGATGAGGATGAATAACATGATTCGAGGAGCGACAATTTAGGGAATGATGTAGAAGAAAAACTATCAAGTGGTTCTAAAAATGAAAATGCAATAAAACAAGATGAATCAATTTTCTACGAGTTTCCTAACCAAAAAAAATCCATGGAGACAAAAAAGATATCAGATGAGGCAAACTAAGAAACAACAGAACAAAATTGATGACCAAAACACAATATCTCATGCTCGTGGGAGTAGATGATTGTGTTCGAAACAAAATCACCAAAAAACTCTTGAAGTTGACAAGTTTTTGGGAAAACTCAAAGAAACAAACCAGAAAACAATTGAAAGGCAAGACTGAAATACGATCGACAATGTCAAAAACAAAGTGAATACCAAAAGTTAAAATGGACATTGAAGGAGGTTTGAACTACAAAATTGGAAAGTGGAGGAAATTCTAACTCAAAAAAATTTGACGCACACTCTCGTTACAAGAAATACACACTTCAAGACCGACGTATTGTGGTAGAGCAAACAATGCAAGAGCCTAAAGAATTGAGAACATCATATGATGGGTTTGAAGATGAGAAGGAGATTGATTTGGTGGAACCAAGAGAAGAACCGAGACCAGCTTATATAGCCACAAATCTTATGAAGAGGAACAATTGTTGATAGCTATCCTCAAACAATATAAAGGTGTTTGCTTGGTCTTACAAAGATCTGAAAGGGGTGGATCCTAGCATTTGCCAACACACGATACCCCTCAAGAGAAACACCAAACCCCGTCGACAACGTCCTTACACTTACAATGAAAAATTTGTGAAGAAAATCAAGGAAGAGATAGACAAACTGAAAGAGACAATGTTTATCTATGAGATCAAACACACGGAGTGGATGTCACCAATTATAGTGGTGCTCAAAAAGAACAAACTATGAGTGTGCATAAATTTTAAACAAGTGAATGATGCTACAATTAGAGATAACTATCCATTATCCACGTCATTGATCATGTGATTTAAAGAGTTACTAGAAAAGGAAGCCTACAACTTTTTTGATGGCTTTTCAGGCTATAACTAGCTCACGATCAAGTTGGAGGATCAACACAAAATGGACTTCTTAACAGAATGAAACATATTTGCATATATTCCAAAGGCTGATGAGTCATGCATTATGGGGACAGAGAGTTCCCGACCAATCGGGACCACCCATCTCGTAGGTATTGGCAACCTGAGCCAAGCCCCCACTTTCCACCCCGCAACTCACAGTTCCTTGTGTGACCTAATTAGTACCACAAAGGTTGTTCAACATAAACATTCCTTGTTTTAATTCCGAAGCACATTGTTCGTTAAGACAACCCTTCAATCAGTATTGCAAACAACACCAAGACAGTATTCTAGTAAAAATTCTACTCAAACTTATTCATTAAAATTCCAATGTTCTGGAGGTACAACATCCCCCCTCCAGCGAGAGTTCACTCCTCCCGTTGTCGCCTAGCTGCCCATACAACTAGGTATGTCCACCGCATAGAAAGCACGTCATGGACACTCCCACCGCATAGAAAGCAAGACGTGGGTTCCCACCGCATAGAAAGCAAGTCGTGGGTATCCACCGCATAAAAAGCAAGTCGTGGATTCAAGAGTCCTTAACGAGGAACTCTGCCCCCTGTGATTAGTAGGGGGGTCAGGACTGATTCAACATTGGAAATAAAGTGAACATGTCAAGCTAAATTTTCCCTAGCAGACATTCTTTCCTATTGCAACCAGCATACCCGTCAATCATTTCCTTCCTACTTTAGAACTTAATGTACGATGAATTCAATGCCGAGGTTTTCGTCGGATTTCTCAAACATGTTTGGGGATATATTCATTCCTAACTAAACGTGTGCAATGTTATATTAAACAACTTGAATGAAATTATGACCTACCTCTTCCATTTCTTCGTCGATGGCCCGTGAGATGGCCAGTAATTGTTCGTCCATGGGAGCTTTTCCCTTCCCGTTCACCTTGCTCGTTCCTGCCTCGTGGTCGTGGGCTCCACCAAAGAGAGTCTTCTTAATCGGGGCCATTTTAAACTCACTACCTTAAATAATTAACTTGGAGAAAAGAGCTAATGTCCGCAAGCGTCATAACAAGCCAAATGATAGATTAGCAACATCAAACAATGCCTGCTACATGAGAGGTTTAGATTTTTCCATATAGCAATCATTATGGATGATGCATATTCCTATGGGAACCTACTCTAAAGATAATTACTCGACTTACGTGATTAAGAATAGTAGGATTTCACTGATGGAATTATCAGAGAGATGAATTAAGTATGATTAATCTCTTTCCTAACAACTAGATGATGCAGATTTATCTTATGCATATGTGTGAGGAAAGTCAACTCGTAGAGACTTAATAACAGATTAATTTTTCCTTAATTACACCTTAATGCATAAAGGAAATGAATTTAATTTAGTTACAGTATTAATGAGTGATAGAAAAAGTGATTCTCTTCAATCTACACAATTACTAGCTTATCGACTAATTTCTATGCCGCCTAGAGAGAGAAAGTTCTAATAATTATACACTAATCATTAATCGAGAATGATGAATGACTGATAATTCAGCTATGGAATGATGATTACATAATAGAATATGGTTAAAGAGAATTTAGAAAGTAATTATAGAGAATTACGACTAGGAATAAGCATAATAGACGAGGAATTGAGATGGTAGAGAAATGAATTTACAGATAGCATTAATTAAACCGTGGTTACCGTGATTAAGGGCTGATAATCTTCTCAATTTTATGATCTAATCGAGCTTCTTGAAATGAGAATTCGGCAGCACCTTCCTCCTTGCTTCTGCTTCAAAAGGTGTGTGAATCGGCAACACCTTCCTAGTGTGTGTAGGTGTGTGTATATGCACTGTGTGTGTGTGTGTGTGTATGAGCATAGGTGTGTGTGTGTGTGTGTGTGTGTGTGTGTGTGTGTGCAGGTCTTTAAATAGGCTCCTATAGGCTGAAAATGGACCTGGGTTGCTAAATGCATTTGGGAGCTTCTCCAGTTAAGCATGGCAAGTCTAGTTCCCTACTCACCAAGTGTCAGGTTGGTTAGTTTAACTGACTCTGAGACTTAGTTACTGGCGGGGCAGCTTTCCCAGGACTCCCACAAGGCAAGAGGGCGCCCCCTAGCTGCTAAAGCTGATCTGGAGTGGCCTGGGACCTATTCCCACACAGTCCCGGGCTCTGGTGCCTCCCTGCTCAATTTTTGGAAAAATTGATTTTTGGCTAAAACGGGTCATACGAGTCGGATTTTGATGCCGTAAATTGCTATACGGAGCTCTAACTAAGACGTAATGGACCGAGTACCTGCCATATTTAGCATCCCCTGGGGTCCAAAAATGCATTTTTTTGAAATTCGGGATACGGCTGCAGTTTTTCGAGACGATCAAAACTGGACGGGTCGGGTGACCAAAAACTTGCTATTTTTGGAATTTTTTTACAAAAATTATTTTAATTCACATTTCGAAGCTTTAAAACATTCTAAACATCATGGAACTGACAGAATTTGGAAAACTACTAAAAATAGTAACTTTTTTCATTATGTTCATTTCATGGTACAATGGTGCTCTTTTGATCGAGGTCAGAGACCTTACAACGTCCCCAACGTGAAAAATTTGAGATGTCCTCATCTCAAGAATGTGTTTGGGTAATATTTTATGAGTGTTGGTTCGTCCTCCCAAGTTGCATCTTCTTCAGGGTAATCCTTCCACTTTACCAGATGCTCCGTGATAGTTCTGTTGCGTAACTTCCTTTTCCTTGTTTCCAGTACGTAGTCAGGATGGAGCTCTCGAGTACTCCTTGTGCTGGCATGATTATCTGATTTGGGTCCAAGAATTGATCAGGATTGGGGATATAGGGTTTGAGTAAGCTGACGTGGAATACATCATGAACCTTCAAGTTTGCAGGTAACTTTAGCTTGTAGGATTGGTCACGTACAACCTTAACGATCTTGAATGGTCCACAATACCTTGGGCTTAGCTTCTTATATCTGCCTAGTGATAAGTTGCGGACTCGCAGAAAAACCTTATCCCCTTCTTTGAAAGTTCTTTCTGAACGGTTCTTATCTGCATAGTGCTTTTGTCTATCCTGAGCGGCCTGAATGTCCTGGCGAATAATTCTAGTCTGTGCTTCTATATATTTTAACATCTTTCTAGAGGCTTCTACATTGATGGTTGGATCTGAGAAGTTCAGTGGTGCTAAGCAGTCCTGTCCATAAAGAGCTTTGAAAGGTGACATTCCAATGCTTCTGTGTTCGGCAGAATTATAAGAATACTCCACCAAAGGTAGATATTGTAACCACTTCTTTGGCTCTTGCGAACAATAGGCTCTGAGAATGTCCTCGATGACTTGATTAACTCTCTCAGTTTTCCCATCTGTCTGCGGATGATACGCTGTACTGAAGGCTAATTGTGACCCAATAGATTGGACAAGAGAAGTCCAAAATTTTGATGTAAACTTGGCATCTCTATCACTGATGATACGCTTGGGTCGACCATGTAGCCTAAAAATCTCCGTGATGAATACCCGGCTAACATCCGAAGCAGTAAAGGTTGTCTTTACGGGTATTAGATGGGCCACTTTTGTGAGCATATCAACAACCACGAAAACAGAATCATAACCTCCTGTAGAAGGTAATCCTGTAACGAAATCCATACTGATGCATTCCCATTTCATATGGGGTATGTCAAGAGGTTGAAGTTGCCCTGGTAACTTGATTCTCTCAGCCTTTATCCTTTGACAAGAAAGACATTGCCTCACATAGCGAAGTATGTCTCCTTTCATTCCAGACCAAAAGTAACTCCTCCTGACAGCATGAAGAGTCTCAGCATAGCCTGGATGTCCGGATGTAGGGCTATCGTGTGCTTCATACAGAATAGACTTCTTTAGAGATGGGTCTCTGGGTACACAGAGTCTATGTCTGTAGTAAAGACATCCTCCCATAAGAGAGTAATCTTTAGCTTCAGGCATCTTATTCTGCTGGACTAGAGATACTATATGCTGGTATTCTGGATCTACTAAAGATACTTCTTTGATTCTATCCCAGATAGGGTTATTTGGAATAGAGATAGCTCCAAGAAAGGATTTTCGGCTAAGACCATCTGCAACTGCATTTTCCTTTCCTGGTCTATACTTTATGTCAAGGTCATATTCCTATAATAGCTCTATCCATCGTCGTTGTCGCATATTGAGAATAGGTTGAGTAAAAATCCATTTTAAGCTCTTGTTGTCTGTAACCAGCTGAAACTTGCGTTCGAGAAGATAATGTCTCCATAACTTCAGCGCGTGAATAACCGCTAAAGGATCCAAATCATGAGTAGGATAATTCTTCTCGTGATCCCTCAGCTTTCACGAAGTATAAGCCACTGGTCTTCCTTCTTGAGTAAGAACTCCACCTAGAGCAAATTTGCTAGCATCGGTTGCTACTTAAAATTCCTTACTGAAATCTGGAAGCTTTAAAATAGGAGCTGAGACCAATAACTCTTTTAGTTTAGCAAAGCTAGACTCGTGATCAGTCTTCCATTCGATCCTCATCCCTTTCTTTAGGAGTTCCGTCAAAGGTGCAGCAATACGTGCATAGTCCTTGACAAAAATCCCGTACCATCCCGTTATTCCAAGAAATCCTCTTACTTCGCTGACGGTGGATGGTTGAGGCCAATCAACGATGTCCTTGACCTTGTCTTGGTCCACTGAAATCCCCTCAGCCGATATGACAAACCCAAGATAGTTGACTTTTGGTGAGCAAAAAGTGCACTTGCTCTCTTTAGCATAAAGTTGGTGTTTTTGAAGAAGATCAAGTGCTTTGTTAACATGTTCTTCGTGATCTGCCTCGTTCCTAGAGTAGATCAGAATGTCATCAATGAAAACCAAGACAAAATCATCCAGGTAAGGTCTGAAAATATCCTGCATAAGTCGATTGAAGCTTGTAGGAGCATTTGTTAGACCAAAAGACATTACTGTGAACTCGTAGTGCCCATACCTAGTATTGAAAGCCGTCTTTGAAATATCGGATTCCTTGATCCTGATTTGGTAATATCCTGACCTTAGATCTATCTTTGTAAATATTTTGGCGCCGTGGAGTCTGTCCAAAAGTTCGTCAATCCTTGGAATTGGGTACTTGTTCTTGACAGTTACGTGGTTTAGTCCCCGGTAGTCTATGCATAGCCTTAAGGTTCCATCCTTCTTCTTCTGAAAAAGAACTGGAGCACCCCAAGGAGAAGTACAGGGTCGAATGAATCCTTGCTCAATGAGTTGTCTAAGTTGTTCCTTGAGTTTGATGGCCTCTGGAAGTGACATCTTATAAGGTCTTTTTGAGATAGGTTCACATCCAGGGATAGTCGCAATCTCATGATCTACCTCTCTATGTGGCGGAAGATTCGTAAGGTCTTCTGGGAATACATCATCATACTTCCTCAAACAGTTTGGTCGAAGTGAGGTATCTGATTGGTCCACTTTGTTGAGTTTTACCGCATAAATTTGCTTACCCTTCCTTAGTCCCTTCAAGAGTCTGCTGGCCTTAACTAGAGTAGCCCTAGGTCTCCCATTTTCCCCTTGGATTAAGGCTTCATTACCGAAGTTATCTGTAAAGGTAAAATTCCCTTGTGCACAATGTATGTGGGCCCTATTTTGATTTAGCCAGTCCATTCCTAATATCCCATCAAAGAATCCTAAGGGTAGGGTTCGAAATTGGGCAGAAGTTGGGTGTCCCCCTAAATCAAAATCGATTTTTCCTGCAGAATGTTGAGATACTACTTCCTTGCCATTTGCTAACTCTACAACTAGCTTGCTTGTTGGATACTTATCTAACTTTAGTTTCCTCATGCATCTGGGTGAAAGAAATGAAAGAGTACTGCCACAATCTATAAGGAAGTTAAATTTTTCACCCTTGAGAGATCCTGGCGTATGAATGATTGCGTATGAAAGAGCAACCATTGGGATTGTCAATTGCAGCATGTAGGGTTGCTCTCTCCACTACTTCGTCACCCACAGTTGGTTGTACCACTGTGGCATTCACTCTGGCGGTAGCTCCACGCCCTCACCCTCTGTTCATCCTTCCTCGTCCTCCTCTTCCATTAGCTTGGCCACGCCCACAGGTATTCAAGGGTACATTGGCATTGGTTGCCTGAATGTTCCTGGGGAAATTGGATTTGTAATGCCCATGCTCGCCGCAGCCATAGCATCGGACATCAGGGAACTCCATGGTTGTGGTGGTAGCCACAATAGGGTGTTGGTTATACGCTTGGTTGGCTGGTCTGTTATCCCAAGTAGTTGTCCTTGCCCTCTTTGCCCAATGATTCCTCCTGTTCTGATTAGCCCTTTGTACTTCGAGAGCTAGAGGTTTGGCCCTTAACAAGGCATCCTGTAGCGTCGTCGGCCTGAGAGCTTCCAATCGAATATTCATGGGATCGATTAGTCCTTGGCAGAACCTTGCCACCTGTTGTTCCAAAGTCATCTTAGGAGCATATCTCCGAAGAGTGACAAACTTTGCATAGTATCCTTCGACAGATGAATTCAGCTGCTGAAGTGAAAAGAATTCATTCATCCTCAAGGTTCTATAGGCAGGCGGTAAATAACGTCCCATTATCGCAGCTTTGATGTCTTCCCAAGATTGGGAAGATCCCTTAATATCCATGTCCCTGCAATGTTGCTTCCACCATATCTTGGCATCGCCGGTCAAGCGGAACATCGCAAGCATGGTCTGATTTACGGGTTGGGTCCCCGCAGCTTCAAAGTAATCGTCCATGGCTTCCATCCATACTTCCGCATCTCTCTCCACATTTGCCCCCTCGCCCTTAAAGATCGGAGGTTGGGCTTGCTTAAGGAGGATCTTTTTCTCTTGCGCTGCCGAGTACAGAGCAACAGGCGGTACCTACAAATTCTTGATACATTACTTGGATTTCAAAATAGACACAAGACTTTAAATAAAATTCAAGATTCTACTTTATCAAGAGACAGAGATTCAGAGACAAAAAGCACTTTATTGATGAAAATTTATTACAATTGAAACCCCTCAAGGTTTAGGATAACTGATGATCAGCTTATTACATGGCTTTATGGATTGCATATAAAATACGCCTAGGAGATGGTATTCACATGATGCACTACTTCATTCGTGTAATAGTTTCTATACTCATTCTTGAGTGGATAATACACTAAGATATCAAGCCGGAGTTCCGCTTTCAGTAATCCAAAGGTTTTGACTCGGTTCATTGGGATCACGTTGGTGACCTTCTCCAAAAGCCAGCCGTTGATGGTTTGATTGGAGTTTTCTGAAACAGTTTGGTCCAATCGTGTAGGCACCAAGTAGAATATCTCTATGACCCTCAACTCTTCTCCCCAACATATCTTCTTCAAATCGGTAGCCAGGCATCCTAGCTTCCGAGCGTTGATGTAGTAAACCCCTCCTGGAAATGTCCAATCAAGTTACCATCCTCTATCAATGCGAGTGGAGTGTGGCGTATAAGCCTTCAACAGTATCTCCATGATTACTCGCCTGAACTGGTAAACTGGGGATCTTCGAGCTTTCTCATCAATAAGCTCAAAAACATGGAACTTCCGATATTCGAGTACGGGGTCTTCTTGCAACACCAATGCAAGGAATTCTGATCAACTACCAATATACTTTCAGTTCCTTTTAAGTGTTCCAACAATACGACTTTATTTCCCAGCCTAACCTAGGCTCTGATACCAGGTGTGAGGTCCCCACCCCGCCGTATCAACCAGCGGATTTGATGGTGAACCTAGTGGCCACTAGATCTATTGCGGAAGCAAACAAAATGGTTCAGGGTTCGACTAGTGGACGATCTCTCATCACAAGGTGAATCGAGTTCGAGCCTACTAGCAGGGAGATCTAGCTCCACCTCACAGGGGAAGCGTACTTAAACTATCTAGCAATCCTAAGACCCACCTTTCAAGAGGAGAGAATCTCCGAGTGCCTTTTTTCCCATGTTTCAGAGGCACGTACTCTCGAGATTTCACCGCTCTAGGTGCAATGAGTATTACTAATATCAAAGTAAGCATTATGGGTACAGAGAGTTCCCGACCAATCGGGACCACCCATCTCGTAGGCATTGTCAACCTGAGCCAAACCCCCACTTTCCACCCCCACACACACTTCCTTGTGTGACCTAATTACTACCACAAAGGTTATTCAACATAAACATTCCTTGTTTTAATTCCGAAGCACATTGTTCGTTAAGACAGCCCTTCAACCAGTATTGCAAACAACACCAAGACAGTATTCTAGTAAAAATTCTACTCAAACTTATTCATTAAAATTCCAATGTTCTGGAGGTACAACATCCCCCCTCCAGCGAGAGTTCACTCCTCCCGTTGTCGCCTAGCTACCCATACAACTAGGTATGTCCACCGCATAGAAAGCACGTCATGGACACTCCCACCGCATAGAAAGCAAGACGTGGGTTCCCACCGCATAGAAAGCAAGTCGTGGGTATCCACCGCATAAAAAGCAAGTCGTGGATTCAAGAGTCCTTAACGAGGAACTATGCCCCCTGTGATCAGTAGGGGGGTCAGGACTGATTCAACATTGGAAATAAAATGATCATGCCGAGCTAAATTTTCCCTAGCAGACATTCTTTCCTATTGCAACCAGCATACCCGTCAATCATTTCCTTCCTACTTTAGAACTTAATGTACGATGAATTCAATGCCGAGGTTTTCGTCGGATTTCTCAAACATGTTTGGGGATATATTCATTCCTAACTAAACGTGTGCAATGTTATATTAAACAACTTGAATGAAATTATGACCTACCTCTTCCATTTCTTCGTCGATGGCCCGTGAGATGGCCAGTAATTGTTCGTCCATGGGAGCTTTTCCCTTCCCGTTCACCTTGCTCGTTCCTGCCTCGTGGTCGTGGGCTCCACCAAAGAGAGTCTTCTTAATCGGGGCCATTTTAAACTCACTACCTTAAATAATTAACTTGGAGAAAAGAGCTAATGTCCGCAAGCGTCATAACAAGCCAAATGATAGATTAGCAACATCAAACAATGCCTGCTACATGAGAGGTTTAGATTTTTCCATATAGCAATCATTATGGATGATGCATATTCCTATGGGAACCTACTCTAAAGATAATTACTCGACTTACGTGATTAAGAATAGTAGGATTTCACTGATGGAATTATCAGAGAGATGAATTAAGTATGATTAATCTCTTTCCTAACAACTAGATGATGCAGATTTATCTTATGCATATGTGTGAGGAAAGTCAACTCGTAGAGACTTAATAACAGATTAATTTTTCCTTAATTACACCTTAATGCATAAAGGAAATGAATTTAATTTAGTTACAGTATTAATGAGTGATAGAAAAAGTGATTCTCTTCAATCTACACAATTACTAGCTTATCGACTAATTTCTATGCCGCCTAGAGAGAGAAAGTTCTAATAATTATACACTAATCATTAATCGAGAATGATGAATGACTGATAATTCAGCTATGGAATGATGATTACATAATAGAATATGGTTAAAGAGAATTTAGAAAGTAATTATAGAGAATTACGACTAGGAATAAGCATAATAGACGAGGAATTGAGATGGTAGAGAAATGAATTTACAGATAGCATTAATTAAACCGTGGTTACCGTGATTAAGGGCTGATAATCTTCTCAATTTTATGATCTAATCGAGCTTCTTGAAATGAGAATTCGGCAGCACCTTCCTCCTTGCTTCTGCTTCAAAAGGTGTGTGAATCGGCAACACCTTCCTAGTGTGTGTAGGTGTGTGTGTATGCACTGTGTGTGTGTGTGTGTGTATGAGCATAGGTGTGTGTGTGTGTGTGTGTGTGTGTGTGTGTGTGTGCAGGTCTTTAAATAGGCTCCTATAGGCTGAAAATGGACCTGGGTTGCTAAATGCATTTGGGAGCTTCTCCAGTTAAGCATGGCAAGTCTAGTTCCCTACTCACCAAGTGTCAGGTTGGTTAGTTTAACTGACTCTGAGACTTAGTTACTGGCGGGGCAGCTTTCCCAGGACTCCCACAAGGCAAGAGGGCGCCCCCTAGCTGCTAAAGCTGATCTGGAGTGGCCTGGGACCTATTCCCA
The DNA here is from genome assembly GCF_014529385.1 of Adiantum capillus-veneris. NCBI lineage: Eukaryota > Viridiplantae > Streptophyta > Polypodiopsida > Polypodiales > Pteridaceae > Adiantum > Adiantum capillus-veneris. Next base: position 174,428,978 of record NC_140931.1, on the reverse strand, counting down.
CACAGTCCCGGGCTCTGGTGCCTCCCTGCTCAATTTTTGGAAAAATTGATTTTTGGCTAAAACGGGTCATACGAGTCGGATTTTGATGCCGTAAATTGCTATACGGAGCTCTAACTAAGACGTAATGGACCGAGTACCTGCCATATTTAGCATCCCCTGGGGTCCAAAAATGCATTTTTTTGAAATTCGGGATACGGCTGCAGTTTTTCGAGACGATCAAAACTGGACGGGTCGGGTGACCAAAAACTTGCTATTTTTGGAATTTTTTTACAAAAATTATTTTAATTCACATTTCGAAGCTTTAAAACATTCTAAACATCATGGCACTGACAGAATTTGGAAAACTGCTAAAATAGTAACTTTTTCCATTATGTTCATTTCATGGTACAATGGTGCTCTTTTGATCGGGGTCAGAGACCTTACATATTCGATGTATCTGCGCTCAACTTGGAGAAAACAACATGGATTTTCCAATCTATTACTCCAATGGGTAGCTCAACAGCTCGGAATCCAATTACACACCCATAGAAAGAGAGGGTTTGGGAATGATCTATTTTATGAAAAAGTTTAGACATTACCTTCTTGGGAGCAAGTTCGTTTTCTTTTTGGATCATCAGGTGTTGATGAACAAACCATGAAATATAGGTCGCATCGTTCGATTGTTCCTAATATTGCTAGAATTTGATTTGATAGTGGTGGTAAAAAAAGGAACTACACACGAGAGAGCGGACCATTTGTCGCGAATGATATATGGGGAGGCTCCTTTAGGGATTGAAGATGATGTATCTGACTATTATCTCTTCAACATCCACATGGTACCAAGGTGGAGCAAACAAGTTATTTCATTGCTGACCATTGGTGCATTGAAAATTGAGAGATAGCCATTAATGAGTGAGCAATCTTGCAACTTAATGCTTAAGAATCGTAGGATTATATAAGCAAGGACATGACAACATACTCAGATTATACATCGAGCCATCCAAAAAAGAGATATATTTGAAGCAAGATCATATACAAACTACGGGTATTTGTAATGCAAAAACACAAACATATCAGATATCGATGCTATTTGGAGCGTATTGACCTTACATATAGAAAATCGATTGTACACGACTATGTCAACACATGTGATGTTTGTGAAATCAACAAGCCAATCAAGCATGCTACACTGTTTAGGATAGCAACATCCGAGTGGGAAAAGTACATTGTGGAGTACTTAGAGCAAGGAGTTTTACCAAAGAACTTGAGGAGAGCCAGATTCTGCTCGATTCAACAAGAAGCAAAAAACTATGCTATCATCGAAAACCACCTTTATCATAAAGGAATAGATAAAAACTTAAGGGTTTGTGTTGCAAAACATGAGTACCTGCCCAATCTTGAGCAAGCACACAGCGGTCTTGTTGGAGGATACTTTTGGTAGATAAAATCGTAAAAGTGATACTCCTAGTAGGAATCTAGTGGCCTACTCTATTGATGGACGTGGAATATTACCTGAGATGATGTGACGCTTACCAATGTACCGAAGTACCAAAGCAACATGACAACATGCCGCTATGACCAATAATGGGAGCACGAGTTTTTGCCAAATGAAAAATAGACTTGGTAGGGCCTATCTCGCCACTTGCATATAGAATGCATACTCAATACATTATAGTGGCCACGTTTATTTGACCAAATGGGCAAGGCTAAAAGAGAGTGAAGCATGCTGCACTAAAACTTCCTTCACTCTCTTTAGAAAGCCTAAAATCTTTCACTCTTTATTTCCAACATGACAAGAATTGATTTTCAAGGATTCTTTTCTTCTCTTTCTCTATTGAACTATAATCTAGCTACCCTTGTCTATGGATATTGGGATCCACTAGCTTTGCTCATTCAATGTGCATAGGTGGCAATGGTTTCAATGGATGTGCTAGGGAATTTAGACTGGATGGACTCCATTGCTTGAGGAAGATGACACACAAAAGATGAAGGTGAAGAGAGGACTACAAAAAGAAGATGGAGAAGAAGATGGTGGAATGAGGAGAGAGGTGGGAACAAGAGGTGTGGTGGAATGAGGAGAAAGTTGGGAATAGGAGGGAAAAGAAGGCCATGAGAAGATTCAAAAGAGGGCGTAGCAGCGTATCCCTCTTCTTCGCGTCGAGGAATCCTCCACGAAGCAAGCGTAGAGTGGTGAGTGACACACCATCGTCATCTTTGAGCTTACTAGTTTAGGCTTGTTGTGTGCTTGGAGCCATTTGTGGCTCGCACGTGGTGTATCGGCACGTTCCTTACATTGACACGTGCGACATACGTGCACATTTTTGGCGTTGTTGACGGGGAATTCCATACACTAAGCTTGAATGGCACTCTGTGCTTCTTTTGTGGTGCAATTTCAATTGTAGGAAAGGTAAGGAAGGAGGGTGTGTGTGTTGAGAAGAAGGATTTTGTGTTATACTGTGTAATGTTTTTGTTAATGGAGTTTTCAAAGGTACTGTGTTTATTCTCTGTGTATTAAGGTTGTTAGTTTTCTTTGTTAATGGAGTTTTCAAAGGTAATGTGTTTATTCTCTGTGTATTAAGGTTGTTAGTTTTTTGTGTAATGTAATGTACAGTAAGTAGGAAGTAGATCTGTGAGAGCTAATAGAGTGTGTTAGTGTGTAAAAGTAGGTGTATTAGTTAGAAGTAGGTAGATAGAGTGTGTGTGTGCTCTCGCGCAGGCCGCCGCGACCTTATCCTTATTATTAAAAAAAATAATTTTAAAACAATTTAAAGGTAGGACCGGGATCGGGAATATCTCCCAGACCCAAGCTCATGCTCAGACCTAGGCCTCAGTCGCCTTTTAAAATTACAAATTTTAGCTTCACGCGTAGCTAAAAATCGATTTTTTGAGGACCAACGGAACTTTAGATGCCCGAAAATTGTGTTGTAAAGCACACAGCAACCCTCTAAGTGATACGCTCGTTTCGAGCTATCACGCACTTTAATCAAAAAAATCAAACATTAAAAAACATTAAAAAAACGTAAAAAACACGAGTGAAGACGGACGCTTAAAAAAGGTAAGCGGTTAACCTTCGAGATTAGTTGCCGACACTTGTAGGGTGCCAAAGGCACATGCATCTGCGCTCTGGTCGTGTGCTAGAGACGGAGCAACTAGAGATAATTTCGACTTACGCGAGTTCTCAATATCCACCTACTTTAGGTTCCGGGCCCTCAGCAAGGACCCAAGGTAGTACAAACCAAGACCCGAACATAGTGGCTAGTGACTCTTCCTCTGACTATGACGTCATGGAGGGTTTCTCAATGCCTAATCTCGATAGCTCAAGCCAAGATATGCATGCCATGGGCCCGCGGTCCGAGCTGAGCGTGCTTAGCCACCTGAAGGAAACCTTTAGTAGAGCCACTCGCTCTGAACATGGAGCTAATGATGTAAATGAAGGGGGTGGGGAAGTAAATTCTCCATTCGTGACCAACGTAGACCCTATGCCCTTAGAGAATGTGCACGTGAATACTTCATTCACTGCACCTCCTGACTCTTCAGAGTTATTTCCCTCCGAGGTCATATTACCCGATGGTAGAAGCCTTGCCGAAGTGCAAGAGGTTGAGCGATATATCCTTGCAGCAAGGGAAAAGGAAGCCGAGAGCTTACGCAAGGTGGAGCAACGAAGAGAGTTAAAAGAGAAAGCCCCTATGTCAATATCCTTGCTAAGAGAGCAATCGAGTGCTCCTGACTTAGCAACCGCTAAGGGCCACTAACTTTGCATATATCCACATTACTAACTTTCTTATTGTGGTTTTGATATCAATAATGAAGAAATTATTTATAACAACTAGTAGCACAAACTACTCACTTCAGTCCACTAAGGTCACTATCCTTTATTATGTGACTTAAACTCATTGAGGTCATCATCCTTAGTAAATGTTTGCTAGTGGGTCATCCCAACGGATGTCTATAGCATAGCTTTCTGACACTAACATAATGTCAATACTCTGGGAAGTAACTCAAATGGTGCACAGAGACTCTTTGAGGGTGTAACCTCCAAGGATTGAACGTACAGAACGAGGATAACTTCAACACATGTAAATCTATCTCAGATCTAGCAGCCTACCTATGCTCTATGTCACCACACTCAGTCATTAGTCCATTTTGACACTCAAACAAAGTCCAAATGCTACAAAACTTTAGGAGGAGGTCTAAGAAACTTAGGGGCACTAACCTAACAACTTTGGTTGCAATCCAAGGAGGTACCAAAATCACAATCCATCATGATCAAGGTCTTGGAAACTGCAATAGAACACACCCAAAAGGTCACCTCTAGGGTCTAAGAACACTCTCCTATGGTTGAAATTTCAAAAAAAAAAAAAAAAACACACTCAAAACAATAGATTTATTCTACTAATGTATAGTCACAAATCATAGAAAAATAGACAATGAATATAGTTGAATGAAAGAGCAATGTACAAGGAACACAATGCAAGTTTCAGAATCAAAATGTGATTACTAGAGCTCAAGATATGAGGACTACAAGAGGCATGAGAGTAGCTTCTCTTAGTTGTACACTTCAAAATCTAAAACTTGATAATGATAAGTGAAAGGAAGAGAGTAATGCAGCTCCACCCAACCATGCTATCTTATAGCCTCCCCCTAGCGTAGACACTATCTGGTCGTTCCGGTGGCCTTGCTCGTAGGACTCGTGTCCTTAGCTTACCCCCCCCCCCCCCCCCCAACCTTGGAGAATCATTTTCTTCCTCAGAAAAAAATGTAGGAAAATGTTTCTTAAGTGCGGAGACATTCTCCCATGTAGAACCTTATTCAGGTCTATCTAGCCTTTTTACTAACATCTATCGTCTGACATGATGTCTGGTACGAAGCTCATGACAATCCAAAATCTTTTCGGCGGGTTTATGAGGGATGCTCGGTGGTTCTATAATGTCAACTAACACACCTGTGTCAATGAAATTATCATTCTGTCCTAGCTGTTTCTATAAATGGCTAACATGAAAAATAGTATGAACTCGTGAGTGCTTGGGAAGAGATAACTTATATGACACTTGACCTATACATTTGAGATTGGGAAACAATCCACAATATCGTGGTGAAATTTTAGCGACTTTTCTCATTTCAGACTTCCTTAATTCTCTAGAACCTTGAGGAAAACCTTGTCGCATTCTTGGAAAGTAGCAAGACAGAGATGTTCATCTGCATACTTCTTATACCGATCTTGAGCTTGCTTAGCATTCTGTCAAGGATCTCAAAGCATATCAAAATGGTCTTGGAGAAAATCGTTCCCTTTTTGTATCTTCTTCGTAGCCAACCCCGCCATAGTGGATGATCTAGGTTGGAAACCATATAAAATCACAAATGGACTAAACCCTGTAGTCACATGCTTTGAACTATTATAAGCAAATTCCAATATAGGCAAGTAGTCTTCCCAATTGGTTTGGTTTGCTAAAATACACTCGTAGCATATACTCTACACTCGTAGCATATACTCTAGCACTTGATTAACCCTTTTGGTTTGACCATCTGCTTGTGGATGATCGTCCATACTAAATTAAGTGTAGTTCCAAATTTTGGAACATAGCTCTCTAGAAGTGATTATCAAACTTTCAATCTCTATCACTATAATGATGCTAGCTAAAAGACAATAGAGTCTATATATATGTTCTATAAATAACTGTGGTAATTTTGGTGTCTTCACCATAGTATTAGTGGGAATGAATTGACATATCTTTGTTAGACGGTCTACAATTACCCATATGGCATCCTACTAAAAAATCCATAGAGATACTCTCCCACTTACCTTGTGGAATCTCTAAAGGATGCAAAACGCCACCTACCTTGAGGCGCTTTGCCTTGTTCACTTGGCATTATTGGCAATTTAGTATGTACTCTTGAATATTGTGATGTAAGTCTGGACAATAAAATTGCCGTCAAACTAAGGCATATGTCTTACGAATACCTGGATGACCAATACTTGGACTATCATGACACTCAAATAATATTTGGTGCCTAGTGTCCAAGTCCTTTGGCACACATACTCTATCCTTGTGGAGTAAGTAGCCATTGTCAATGGAAATATTATTTTATTGCTTAAGCTCATCTTGAGTAGGGGTGGAGCTCTGTGTGTTGGATTTTTTTCCTACGCATGTAGAAACATGTTGATCTGGCCGTGCAGAGACATGTGAGTGTGAGAGATCCCTTCTTAAAGCTGCACTCTACACTTTAGCATATGATTGATCTTGTGCACACTTGCCACGTAATGACTCTAAAAATTCACTCTTTATTTTCGTGAAAGCAAGTGAATTAATTTTAGGCATCTGGCTTAGTGCATCCACTACTACATTATATTGTCCCTTGCAATATTGTAGCTTAAAATCATAATCTTGAAGGATCTCCACCCGTATAGCATTACAATCCTTCAAGTCGTTTTGAATAGTTAACCATTTTATACTCTCATAATCAAAAACCACTTCAAACTTGGCATCATATAAATAGTGTCACCACTTTTGTAATGCGTGCCATGGCATAGAGCTCCCTCTCATATACAAAAAAATTCTGTTGAGCTCTATCCAACCTTTTACTTTCATAGGCTATAGGCCTTCCTTCCTGGAGAAGTACTGCACCAATTGATTTATCACTAGCATCAGTCTCTACCACAAACGGCTTAAGTGGGTCAACGATTGCTAGGATGTGAGTAGTGGCTATAGCTACCTTGAGATGTTTAAAACTGTGCCATTTTTTTACTTTTTCCAAGAAAAGGTCTTACCTTTTGCTTTAAGTTGATCCATCATAGGAACGTCAATTTTGGCATAATCATGGATATATTGTCAATAAAATCCAGTCATGCCTAAGAAGATTTGAAGCTCCTCAACCGTGTTGATGTGGCCATCAAAGAATGGAAGAGACCTTGTCAGTGTCCATCTTGATGCCATAATAAGAGGTAATGTATCTTTGTTTTAAAGAAATTTCACTTGCTTGGCTTAGAATACAAGGCATGAGTTTGTAGCTATTTGAACACTAATCATAAGTGTTCTATGTGTTCATCTTCAATCTTACTATAAATGAGAATGTCATCAAGAAAAACCACAGCAAATTTTCCAAGATAGGGACGTAAGACACTATCTTGAACGTAAGACACTACATTTATGACACTATCCATGAGTGTCATAAATGTAGCTAGAGCATTGGTTAAACCAAAAGGCATAACCAAAAACTCATAATGTCCGAACCATGTTCTAAAGGAAATCTTAGTGATATCTTGCAAAAGGATATGCACCTGGTGATATCCTAAACAAAGATCTATCTTTGTATAGTATCTTGCCCCATAGAGTTGATCAATTCATCCACTTGAGGTAGAGGATACTTGTCTTGATGGTTATGGCATTTAATCTGCGATAATGTACGCACATGCGCATATTACCATCTTTCTTTTGTACCAATAAATTTGCGATGCCCAAGGTGAAGTGCTAGGTCTAATGAAACCACAGGAGAGGTAGTCCGCCAAGTGACAATCAACATCCTTGGCCTCACTAGCACTCATACGATAAGGTTGCTTACTCACCAATTTAGTGCCTAGCATGACATCTATGCCATGATGCACATCACATGTAGGGGGTAAACCTCGGGGGGTTCACTATGTGTAAACCTACCATATCAAGTGCGTTTAAGACATGTTTGTAAAACCCCTTATCTGTGAATTTTGTTAAGAATATAATGTACCCTTTTCTTTTAAAATCTATAAGTTTTTTTCAAATTTTAAAAAATAATGCCCTTCTGTATATATATTTCTGTAAATTTCAAGAACTTTAAATACCCTTTTGTTGAACTCACATGATAGGTTACATTTTTATTAGGTGCCCTCCCCGAGGGGTAAACCCTGCGGTAAATCACTTGAGAATATATCACTATACTCCATGAGTAAGTGAGTCAACTTTTTTTGTGCAAAAGGAGAAATTAAACTAGAGTTATTCTGGGATAGAGAATCTTGTAATTCCTTTAATGTTTATTTTACAATAGTTGCACGTGCTTAACATAATTAGAATTGAGAGCACTTTGCTCTTTAGAATTGTTAGCACTTTTATTTTCATTAAAATTCATTGCACTTTGCATACCATAACTAGAATCCACAACACTTTGCTCTTAAGAATTCACAAGACTCGGAGACAAGCAATAACACAAAAAGAGTTCATCTATTTAATCTGGTTTTTGTAAAAGAGAAAGCGCGGCTGTAAATATAAGGGGTGCAAATGGTATAATTTTCTCACAAACAAAAGCACATGTTTATTATTGTCCATAATGGATAAGGAGTTGTGTTTGTAACTAGTGTGCAATGTGTGTCGCCTCTAGAAGATGGCATGGGCAGGTGTATACAGGCAAGCAGGTGCATGGCAAAGGAATGGTGCAGCTAAGAAGTTCATGGGAGGGCAGGTAGCAGCGGAAGTGTATGCATGATGCGGCTTATAGGCCAAGGAAGGCTCCATAATGGGCTAATTTGGGGACAGGTGGTCCAAGTGGAGATTAAGGTACAGGTGTGTAGAGCTCGATTTATGGAGCCTACCCGTCTTTTCGGATTGTGGATTGGAGCCACAATTTACAAGATATGGTTATTTGAATTTTTTCGGGGACCGAGCCTGAGCCCACTTGGCCACATCGGAGTACGTGCCATCTGGCGTCTTTTGAGTACCGATGAAGTTCTAGAGCAGGGTGTACATCATACGGAGCTAGCAAGAAGTGACTGCACGTCAAACGGAGTCCGAAGCAAAGAATTATAGTGGTCGGGAGCTGGGGTACCTTTGTCCAAGGTGGGTCGCAGATGATTTTTTTAACTTTTTGAGAGCCTTGATTCGAGGATGCCAAGGGGTCGAAGTGCAGGGACAGATAATTTGTTTGTAGCCGGAAAGATGGAGTTTTGGTCGGTGTTTGTAGCTTGGCAACAGGAGGTGGGAGCAGTATGGGAGAGCCAGGCAAAGGCAGTCTACAAAGGAGTTTGTGTTAAAAAAACTAGGGGATTTTTGTTTTGGAGGCCTTAAGGCTCAAGGCACTGGGTGTTGCCACGTGGCGGGAGGCAAATCCCACATGCCGTGAGGGAGCCGGGCAGTGGAGCGTATATGAGCAGGGCCGTGAGGCTCATTGGGTGTATAGCAAGGGCGTGGAGAGCTCTTGGAGCTCGTGGCTATGGCGCGAGGCAGGGCGGCGCTCCGACGGCCGCATGGCGGTGTGCTGGCAATTTTGGGCGTGAGTCGACGAGACGGTGGCGCCCGTGGGCGGCCGCATGGCGGTGTGATGGCGCATTTTGGTGATGACGTGGCAGGGGTGTTCCCACGGCCCATGGGGCCCCGAACTTTTAAAGGAGGAAAGAGCGGGCAATAGCGACATCGCTATTGCCTCCCCCCTTCGTGTAAGGGAGAGGTCCCATAGCAGCATGCAAAGAAAGCAAGAAGGAGGGTCTGAGAGCCTATGCAAAGCACCAAAGGGGCAAATCAAAGGACGCAAAGCCAAAGGTAAGGACAAAGGGAGGGAGATCCGGCCGGCCAAGAGGGAAGGACCAAAGCCCAATGTGCACACCATGTAAATGTTTCCAAAAACAAACTAGGCCAAGTGTTAGCAATGCAATAAAATACTAAAAGAACCTCTAAGTGAAGGCCACGGCAAGAGAAACTCACCCTTTTTCCTTTTTTTGGGCCTCTTAGAGGTACCCCTATAAAAGGTTTGTAAATGAGAAAATTTAAGAGCTTTTTTGCCTGTGTGAGTAAGTGAAAGCTTGAAGCTTGTGTGATGCCAAGCTTGCCATTGCAGCTGCATACATTGGTTGTACTACTCTCTATGCAATAATACCACTCACTTGCCCCAATCTCGTGTGTTGCTTCTCCCCATCCCCCTCCTCTTCTCTCGCTCTTCGTGTATTGGTCATAGCTTGCAGAGGGTTTGCCTGCAGCTCGAGAGATGTTACTGAGAGGGCAGATTAAGAGTGTCTTGTGATTTGGAAGGGTGAGTTGAGCATTGTGGGTGCATTTGGGTGTTTTTGCAAGGTGTGAGGTAGTTGCTTTGTATGCTAAAGTGGAGTTGTTAGTGCAAATTAGCCAATTTGAAGGTGTTTTTTGAGAGGTTAGGGGTGCTGTGGAATCCCTGGGCTATAGAGAGGCAAGTAGTTTGTGTGTTGGGTGTGTTCCTTATTCCCCCTCTCCATCTTATGGTGCCCCCACTGAGGAGCAGTTGATTGCTCGTTGGTGTTGATCAAAGGCGGTTATTTCCATCAAGGAGAGATGGCGCGCAGCACATAGTTATGGACCAATTTTTGCTGGAGAAGGAGATCTGGAAGAGTGGATGGCCGATTTCAAGTTGTATATGCTGTCATTGCATATGCCGGATGAAGCCAGCAAGATGCAAACGATCCCGTTCTTGATGCGGGGAAAAGTAAAGACATGGTTTTATGCGTTGGAGGGAGAGCCAAGAATTATGTGGACGGCGTTGCGGACCCGTTTTCTGCAAGACTTTTGAAAAGAGGTGTCTCCTATCAACTTGGATGAAAGGTTGAAGAGTTTGAAGCAGGACGTGAATGAGGAATTCATCATCTTTCTTGCTCGCTTTGAAGAATGCTGGAGAGATTTTGTAGTGGCCATGCAGTTGGTCAATGGTGGTGAGTACTTTAAATTGGAAAAGTTTATGTCTTGTTTACACCCCAAAGTTCGTGAAAAGGTGGATTTCGAGGGCCCGGAGAATTACAATGGGGCAGTTGCTATCGCGCGGTCTAAAAGCCGTAAAATCAAGAAGAAGATCAAGCAAGGTGCATTGGGATATGAGGCAATGGTTCCCAATCCAACTTCGAGTCCGAGAGAAGAAGCTCAAGTGGAGAATCAGCCCAATCGAGGGGCTGTAACCGTTCCTCAAGAGTGGGTACGTACAATTCAATATTTGTCTCAACAAATGCAAGAGTTGCGTTTAAGTGTTATGGACAGAGTTCAAGCAAGGACAGGAAGGGGCAGAGCTAGGCAATTTCCCGGCAGGTGCTACAATTGCGGTGAAGAGGGTCACTATGCTCTAGATTGCCCTCACCCACCAAGGGAAAGGGGCGGCATGTATCCTCTTTTTGGTCGAGGTTGTGGTCACGCACAGTTTAATGGACAAAGAGGTCAACAAGAGGTTGAAAATCAAGCACAGGTGGCTCCATCAGGTAATGATGAAATACCCAGGGTTAACATTATTGGTGTTGACAGGTAGGAGGTTGACATTATGGCCAACAAAAGAGCACGAGGTGAAAGAGAGAATGAGACAGAGCGTGAAACTAGAGCCAAAAAGGGGAAAGAGAAGGTAAATGAAGGAAGAGAGCAACCAGATCCAAGCAAAAGAAGGCGAAGACGGAGGATCACCCAAAAGGATTTTCAATTGGGACGCGGCAATCCAGAGTATGATTTGGTAAGAGATGGTCAAAACCAGAAGGCTAACATCACTTTGGGGCAGCTGCTTGCTTTGAACCCTAAGTTAAGAAGGGAATGGTCAACCAGTGTCAGCACTAGGCTTCCTCGAGTGGGAGGAGAGGTACATACAATGCAGAATCTAGCTGTGAAGGTGGGAAGTCTAACCGATGTGCTTCCGGTGGTGGATGTTTTGATCGAGAAGAAGAAACAGGTTCAATCTTACATCGATGGTGGAGCCCAAGTTTGTGTTATCATGGAGTCGGCTATGAGGGTAATTGGCATTAAAGCTATTGTCAGGTCCAATGTGTGAATGAGGATGGCTAATCATGCCAAAGCTCGTTGTCTGGGAGTGGCATAGGATGTGAAGGTAAAGGTTATGGGAATTGAATTCTTAATTGATTTTTTTGTCATGAAAGCAGGAGAAAATGCTTATCCAATTATATTGGGGAGGCCATGGCTGTTAGCAATTGGAGCCAAGCAAGATTGGGGGACCGGGGTGTTTACCTTGCCAGATAGGGAGAATGGCAGACAAATTGTGTTGGATCTAAAGACCAGGGAAAGTCATTTTCATCCCTCAACAGGTGGAGAAAATCGAGATTTCAGTACCAGTTATGAGTACGAGACGGAGTCTACTTATGATGAAGGTTCTACTAGTGTCGAAGAGGAGGAGAGTGGTGAGGATTTATTAAAGCTGGATACAGATTTTTTCGGGGTCACAATAGACTCCACCACTGCAAAGAGAGGTATGCAAGTTCCGGTTTGTAGTTGCAAGCTAAAGAGATGTAAGATATGCTAGGTGCCGATTTAAAAAAGCAGGAGAAAGAAGGATATATGGACCTATGTGCATCCTTCCCTAATTTATTTGCAAAGGAGTATAAGGATCTGAGGGGAGATAAAGGAGTGGAGCATCAGATTTTGCTTAAAGAAGGATACAGGCCAAAAGCACAGAAGCTCAGAAGGTTGGGGGATATTCAAAAGGAAGCTCTATGGCAGGAGATCAACAAGTTGCTCGAAGCAGGTATTATTTATCTGGTAAAGGAGTCTGAGTGGGTTTCTCCTGTTTTCATTACCCCGAAGAAGAATGGAAAGTGGCGGGTATGTGTAGATTATAAGCCTTTAAATCCTGCAACCAAGCGGAACCATTACCCTTTGCCTTTTCAAGATGAGATTTTAAACCAGGTTGCTGGACATGAGCGCTATTCTATCATGGATGGGTTTTCAGGGTATTTTCAGATCGGTATTGCTTTGGAGGACCAGCTGAAGACTACCTTCATCTCTCCATGGGGTTGCTTTGCCTATCGCAGGATGCCTTTTGGAATGGTGAATGCATATGCGACTTTTCAAGATTGGATGAACAAGGTGTTCGGGCCTTACTTGGGTAAGTTCATCAGAGTGTTTATGGATGATATTGGTTGCTATAGTTCCAAAGCAGAACATTTGTCCAAGTTAAGGCTGTGTTTTCAAAGGCTAGATGAAGAAGGAGGTCAGTTGAATCCAAAGAAGTGCAAACTAGCACAACCAAGGGTTCAGTTGCTAGGCCATGTGGTGTCATAGAACGGGATTGAAGAAGATCCAGAGAAGGTGAAAGCTTTGGTTCTTATGGAGCCTCCAAGTAGTGCAACAAAATTGGCTTCTTTCGTGCATAAGTTAAAGTATTTATCCCGCTTTTTTTGGATGCTGTCTCAATATGTCTACCTTCTTCAGAAAAAGGCTCAACAGGTGCATGGATTTCAGTGGGATGAGGAAGCTCAAGAGGCCTTTGATAAAGTGAAAGGTATTCTATGTCAGTTGCCTATGGTGTGTCCTCCTAATCATGAGGATGATTTTTATATTGCTATGACGGTGGGATCGGTGGCTATTGGAGAAGTATTGCGACAAAAGGTAGGGAGGAGTTATAAGCCTGTTTATTTTGAAAGTAGGGTTATTAGTCGAGGTGACGCTACTTATACGGAGGCAGAACAATGGGTTATGGCTTTGGTCTTTGCTTGTAGAAAGTTCAAAGTATATTTGGTTGTTCGAAAGTTTTATGTGCTAACTGCTAACAATCTTTTGCCTGAAGTGGTGCTACACTTGAAGCTAGGGAAGCGAATCATGAAGTGGGTGATTGAGCTTCAAGAGTTTGAGTTTGAGTTCAAAATGGATCACACTCGACAGTATCATTTGGCGGATATTCTAGTCAACAAGGAGGTTGACTTGCCAATTTATCCAAGGGTGGTGCAAGAGGAGGATAAGGAGGAACCTGACTTGCAAGGGGCTTTCACGATGTGGTTTGATGGTGCTTATAGACGAGTAACACAGAAAGCAGGTGGAGGTGTGGTTATTCAGGATCCGCACGGCACGGTCATTTTTTCCAAAGCTTACGACTTGGAGGAGGTGCATACCAACAATGAAGCAGAATATCTTACCTTACACCTGGGGCTCAAGCAGTGCATTGACTTTGGAATTTCAAGTTTGGTTGTAAAGGGTGATGCTCTACTGGTTATCAAACAACTTTTGGGCCAATGGCAGGTAAAGAGGGATTCTCTCAAGAATTGGTTTTTTTCCATAAAGAAACTGTTGAAGTTTTTTGAAGCAGTACAATTCAAACATGTGAGAAGAGAACAAAACCAGGAAGCAGATCGTTTGGCTAGCAGTCGTGTTTAGACACAAGTGTCGAGTTTGTATGTGGGGCCAACCACTTATGCAGGTAGGGAGACTTTAAAGGATATTGATGATTTCTTGAATACAGGTCAATGTTCCGACGGGATTTCGAAACTGCAAAAAAGGAGAGTTTTTCAAAAGGCTAAGAGGTTCACTCTTATTGGTGAGGATCTTATGGTGTACGGTCGTGATGGAGTGCTACGTCGTGTTCTTTACAAAGAAGAGATCAGCATGGTATTGGAGCAATGCCATGAAGAAAGCAGTCATCAGGGTAAGAGTCAAGTTTTGTTTCGTGTCTTAAGAAGTGGGTTCTGGTGGCCTTCTGTGGTGCGAGATGTGCATTATTGGTGCAAGACGTGCCATCAGTGCCAAGTGATGGGTGAAAGACAACTGGTAGCCGAGCAAAAAGGGGCTATCATCGCACATGATGCCTTTGAAAAATGGGGCTTGGATGCAATTGGTCCATTGCCCAAGTCAGCGAGTGGTAAGAAATATGTGGTAGTGGCAATAGACTACCTTACACGATGGGTCGAGGCTAAAGAAGTCAAAGAGTTAAATGCGCATACTGTTGCTCAGTTTGTATTTGATTGCATATGTTGCCGTTTTGGAGTGCCTTGGGTGCTTATATCAGATCGAGGACAAGGATTCAGAAGTAAGTTGGTGCGTGCTCTGGTGGACAAATTGGGGATTCAACACCGATTTTCATCTCCATACCACCCGGAGTGCAATGGTTTGGTGGAGAGTGCAAATGGGAAGATAGTCAAGATGCTTACAAAGTATATATACCAGCAGGTTGAAGAGTGGGAGTCTAATCTTGATAAATGTTTGTGGGCTTACAGGACTTCTTATAAGGTGGCAACCAACTTCACTCCATACGAGTTGGTATATGGCAAGGAAGCGGTCCTGCCTGTGCATGTGCAGCTAGGGGTTCTCAAAGGTCTATGGCGCATTGATAAAACTCACCAAGATATTTTGCAGGATAGAATTACAAGTCTCAAAACTTTGAAGATGGATCATGAAGCAGCGGCGGATTTTTATGCGAAGCAATGCGAAAGGAGGGTAGCAAAGTTCAACCAACATTTGCCAGCTAAGCAGATTGAGGAGGGCGATCTAGTGATGAAGTACGAGAGTTATCTTGACTTCACCTTTCAGAAGAAGTTCAAGAAAAAGTGGACGGGGCCTTACAAGGTTCATCAGGTTTTTCCAAATGGTACATATGCACTGGTCAGGTTGGATGGTCAGTTTCTTAAACACAGGATAAATGGTCTTCGTCTCAAGCTCTACTTTGAAAGGGAGTTAGTGCCAGCGGTGCATCAGATTCTTGTACAGGGGGTGGGGAAACCCACTTGAAGGTTTAGGTAATAGAGGGCAATAAAACATTGTAAATATGATTTTAGTTTTCTCATAGTGTGTGCCAGGTTTTGCAGTTTATAGTGGAAAAAAGCTTTTATGTGGTTGAGCATGAATGCTCAACAGGGGGGTGGGCAATGATGGTGCAGCCAAAGTGTGTCGCCTCTAGAAGATGGCATGGGCAGGTGTATACAGGCAAGCAGGTGCATGGCAAAGGAATGGTGCAGCTAGGAAGTTCATGGGAGGGCAGGTAGCAGCGGAAGTGTATGCATGATGCAGCTTATAGGCCAAGGAAGGCTCCATAATGGGCTACTTGGGGTAGCAGGTGAAGGAAGTGCAAAGTGCCTCTTGTGGGTCTAGGAATGAAGAGCTCGAAGTGCTGAAGGAATAGGTCTAGACGGCTCATCAAACCGAGCTACGGAGCCCAAGTTATTGAAGGTTGAAGTTTTGGTGGTTTGCAGATTCTTGCCGGACAGGGGAGCTGGGGACAGGTGGTCCAAGTGGAGATTAAGGTACAGGTGTGTAGAGCTCAATTTATGGAGCCTACCCGTCTTTTCGGATTGTGGATTGGAGCCACAGTTTGCAAGATATGGTTATTTGAAGTTTCTTCGGGGGCCTGGTCTGAGCCCACTTGGCCGCATCGGAGTACGTGCCATCTGGCGTCTGTTGAGTACCGACGAAGTTCTAGAGCAGGGTGTACATCATACGGAGCTAGCAAGAAGTGACTGCACGTCAAACGGAGTCCGGAGCAAAGAATTATAGTGGTCGGGAGCTGGGGTACCTTTGTCCAAGGTGGGTCGCAGATGATTTTTTTACTTTTTGAGAGCCTTGATTTGAGGATGCCAAGGGGTCGAAGTGCAAGGACAGAGAATGTGGTTGTAGCCGGCAAGATGGAGTTTCGGTTGGTGTTTGCAGCTTGGCAAGGAGGTGGGAGCAGTATGGGAGAGCCAGGCAAAGCAGTCTGCAAAGGAGTTTGTGTTAAAAAAACTAGGGGCTTTTTGTTTTGGAGGCCTTAAGGCTCAAGGCACTGGGTGTTGCCACATGGCGGGAGGCAAATCCCACATGCCGTGAGGGAGCCGGGCAGTGGAGCGTATATGAGCAGGGCCGTGAGGCTCATTGGGTGTATAGCAAGGGCGTGGAGAGCTCTTGGAGCTCGTGGCTATGGCGCGAGGCAGGGCGGCGCTCCGACGGCCGCATGGCGGTGTGCTGGCAATTTTGGGCGTGAGTCGACGAGGCGGTGGCGCCCGTGGGCGGCCGCATGGCGGTGTGATGGCGCATTTTGGTGATGACGTGGCAGGGGTGTTCCCACGGCCCATGGGGCCCCGAACTTTTAAAGGAGGAAAGAGCGGGCAATAGCGACATCGCTATTGCCTCCCCCCCTCGTGTAAGGGAGAGGTCCCATAGCAGCATGCAAAGAAAGCAAGAAGGAGGGTCTGAGAGCCTATGCAAAGCACCAAAGGGGCAAATCAAAGGACGCAAAGCCAAAGGTAAGGACAAAGGGAGGGAGATCCGGCCGGCCAAGAGGGAGGGACCAAAGCCCAATGTGCACACCATGTAAATGTTTCCAAAAACAAACTAGGCCAAGTGTTAGCAATGCAATAAAATACTAAAAGAACCTCTAAGTGAAGGCCACGGCAAGAGAAACTCACCCTTTTTCCTTTTTTTGGGCCTCTTAGAGGTACCCCTATAAAAGGTTGTGAATGAGAAAATTTAAGAGATTTTTTGCCTGTGTGAGTAAGTGAAAGCTTGAAGCTTGTGTGATGCCAAGCTTGCCATTGAAGCTGCATACATTGGTTGTACTACTCTCTATGCAATAATACCACTCACTTGCCCCAATCTCGTGTGTTGCTTCTCCCCATCCCCCTCCTCTTCTCTCGCTCTTCGTGTATTGGTCATAGCTTGCTGGGGTTTGCTTGCAGCTCGAGAGGTGTTACCGAGAGGGCAGATTAGGAGTGTCTTGTGATTCGGAAGGGTGAGTTGAGCATTGTGGGTGCATTTGGGTGTTTTTGCAAGGTGTGAGGTAGTTGTTTTGTATGCTAAAGTGGAGTTTTTAGTGCAAATTAGTCAATTTGAAGGTGTTTTTTGAGAGGTTAGGGGTGCTGTGGAATCCCTGGGCTATAGAGAGGCAAGTAGTCTGTGTGTTGGGTGTGTTCCTTATTCCCCCTCTCCAACGTGCTCAACATAATTAGAATTGAGAGTACTTTTCTCTTTAGAATTGTTAGGACTTTTATTTTCATTAAAATTCATTGCACTTTCCATACCATAACTAGAATCCACAACACTTTGCTCTTGAGAATTCACAAGACTCGGAGACAAGCAATAACACAAAAAGAGTTCATCTATTTAATCTGGTTTTTGTAAAATAGAAAGCGCTGCTGTAAATATAAGAGGTGAAAATGGTATAATTTTCTCACAAACAAAAGCACATGTTTATTATTATCCATAATGGATAAGGAGTTGTGTTTGTAACTAGTGTGCAATGTGTTTCCTAAACCACGCAACCACTCCCGTCGTTGTAAAACTACATCAGCATGGTCCATGTTCATAACTTGAAAGTCAAGGGTTATCGTATGATCTTAAACAATAAGCGCAACCTCTTGAAATAATGTGTCCCATAATTCTTTATCATTTCTAGACATCTGTTCTACCACATACTTGTGGGAGTAGGGAGTCTGTATAAGCTTCAATTTTTTGACTAGCTTATAGTTCAAGAAGTTATGAGTTGCACCATCATTCACTAAAATACAAGCACATTTTTCGTTAATAGTTCCACGAAAGTCAACTCATGGGGACCAAAGGTGGGTTTCCACATTGAAGCATGCACACAACACTTGTGCTTTTCTTCCATATGAAGAACCTATACAACACAATTTTTGGGAGATGAATGTAACGTGAGGCATTGTGCCATGTGCATGGCCTTTTCTTGGCCTTGCCAAAGAGGACAATCCTTCCTGCTATGTTTGAAACACAAATTGTGTTTCTTTGTACGCTCAAAATTGGTAGTGTTGAGAGACCCACATGGAGTATCTTGTCATTTCTTAGGCTTCTTAGCCTCTTGAGGGTGCACAAAGGTAGATTATCTCTAGTTCCTCTTGGAAGGTGTACCTTGCCATTGGCTCTTAGCCGAATTCCTCTTAGCAAAATTATTCTTAGAGTAGGGAATATTTCCCTTCCTCTCTTGGTTATCATCATACATTTGGACATGAGAGATGGCTTCTTCCAAAGTTTTGGGATGTTGGGTCTTGACATGAAGATGGCAGTCTTTGTCAAGACCCCTATTGAAACCTCGTATCTTTTGAAATTGATCTAGACCTTCTAGTTTTAATATGATTTTTTGATACTTAGAAAGATACTAAGTGAGAGAGAGGGCAGAAATGCGGCATGCATCCCATGCTATCCAATTCTTATCTTCTTCATTGGAGTTCAAAAACTCTTTGGAGAAAGAAGCTTGAAATGCAGTCAAAGATTGAGGACGAGCATCTATTGGAAATGTCATCCACCACTTATAGGCCTTGTCCTTAAGAGATAGACTTGTTTCCATAGTTCTCTTAATATCTCGGGCGTGTCTCAGCCTATAAATATCACTACATTTGTGTAAGAACATATTGATAGTATCCTTGTTGCAATCACACTCTTCACCATGAAACTCATGAATGGTGATATTCTTAAGTAACGTATTTCTACCTTCTGCATCTTCTAAAACACTTTCCTCATGGACTCCTTGAGTCGTGCGAACATGGGTTCCATGAACCGTGTGAGCTTGGGTTCCTTGAACCATGCTAGTTTGGTCTCCTTGAGCCGTCCATGAATTCATAAATGTCATAAGTAGCTTAGTAAGGTTTGTAACATTTGCATTTAATGCAGAGAGACTGTGTTCAAGTATGCTTTGGTGATTTTCCAAAGTCTTGAAAGCAACCACATATACAAGGCCATGGTCTCCTAGATCATCATCATTATACATATTAGTGTTGGCAATGTCCCTAGTGGCTGGATTTTGATGTGTGTGCTCAAAATCAAAAGTGTGTGTTTGTGGGATATCCTTGCCGGCCATGGTAAACCCACACTAATGGAGGGAGAGAGAGAGAGAGAGAGAGAGAGAGAGAGAAATGTCAACTTGTACTTTGTAAAACTTGAAGTCATTGTATTTTTTATGCTCGGGGACCTTTGCGTTGCATGCAATCATCGCCTTGCAAAATTTGTAGGACTTCACGTCTTGTTCTTCGTAAGAACACCTTCATTGATTGTTCACAAAAACTCGTCATTTTTGTGAAGGCTTTTGTTCACTTATGAAACTTCTTTCTTGAAGAACAAGTGAAAGGGTCACGGTGGCTTTCTAAAATAGCAAGAAAATGATAAAATCATTAGGTTGAGTTTAGCTAGAATTATATAAGGTAAAGCATTGTTCAAGAATGTTTCTTTTATTAAGGGGCTAAGTTTCCTCCTTGCAAAGAAGCAAACCAGAAATAATAGTCGAATTTTTGAATTTGCAAGATTTTTGAACTAAGTTCTCTCATATTTCACCACTTTTTCTTCCCTTTACCATGGTTTGCTCACTTAGTGTGTGTATATATATATATGTGTGTGTGTGTGTGTATGTGTAAAATAAATAATTATATGCATGTGTGTATGTATGTATGTATGTCTATGTATAGAATTTACTAGAATTATGCAAGGTGAAGCTTCACTTTAGCATTCTAAAAGATTAGAATGCAAGTGAAGTCAAGCCGTGTAAGGATGTGAAATGAAAGTTGAAATAGAAAGATTCATTTAATATTTTAAAATAAAAATAACATTTAAGGTAAGTCTCCATCATGGCACTGAAAACAATGAAAGTATGCCTAACCCAACTCAACACTAAGGCTTCATTTAGAAAGCCAAAAATTAAGAAAGTGTTAAAGTATTCAAGGTTGAGTTTAACTAGAATTGGTGTTTGGGAAAGGATTGCCTCAGCTTAGCCTTGAGTCGGTTGAAAATCGAGACTAACCGGTTGCAAACCATGGTAAAGGGGAAAAAAAACAATGGAATATGTAAGAAAATAGTTAAAAAATCTTACAAGTTTATGCTAGTATTTTTGGTTCGCTTCTGTGTGATGAGGAGGAAATTCGGCCAATGGTCGCTTAATAAACAAGTAAAAGAATCACAGTGACTTTCTTAAATAATTAGAACGTAATAAAACCATTAGGTTGAGTTTAAGTAGAACCAGTGTTCAAGAAAGGATTGCCTCAGCTTAGCCTTGAGCCGATTGAAAATGGAGACTACCTGGTTGCAAACCATAGTAAAGGAAAGAAAAACTGGTGAAATATGTGAGAAAATAGTTCAAAAATCTTGCAAATTTAAATTATTGCTAGTATTTTCAGTTTGCTTATTTGTGGGAAGGAAACTTAGTCGATGGCCGCTTAATAAAAGAGACTTTCATGAATATTACTAAAATTAAGTTATTAAATGTAAGAAAAGTCAAGCCATGTGAGGCTGTGAAATGAAATGTGAAATTAAAAAAACTCATCAATATATATGTGTGTCTATGTGTATCCATAGAATTTACTGGGATTATTCAAGCAAAGTTTCACTTTAACATTCTAAAATGATAGAATGCAAGAAAAGTCAAGACATGTCAAGATATGAAATGAAAGTGAAATAAACATTTAAGGTAAGTTTCCATCATGGCACTGCAAATAATGAAAATCTCCCTAACCCAACACAACACTAAGGTTTCTTTTAGAAAGCCAAAAGGACTTTTGGAAGAAAACTTGTCTTTATTTAAGAGTGAAAAAAGAAAGGTGAAACTACTTCCATGAAGTTTATAGCATTCCTTTTCTTCTAACTTAGTTTGTCAACACAAGTATGCTATCTTTTTGTGTTGTATACAATAAGTCTCAATAGCTTGGATTATAGGGTGTTGGCCTCTTGCCCTCATTGGGTGGGTTCAACTGTCCTTCATGCAAGGGTTTAGAGGGCCTTCCTATGCACACAACCAACAACGCCAACCGAGCCTCGGTGCCATAGATTTTTTGATCAAGTTTTCTTTGGTCGCCCACCTAGTCGAGGCACGGAGCATTGGGCGTGCTACACGTGGATTATTCTTGTACCACACGCATTAGAGAAGACAAGATGTTGTGTCTGCCTTCTCTTTTGTTGTGTTGTGGACTGTCAGCTTTTTTGCATGTTGCCTGCGGTTTGTGCGAGAGGAGATGTGCGTTGCATGCACATGCAACCCGTTTTTCCCATTTCCCAAAATAGTTCGGATACCATTGAAAGGAGGAGAGTAATGCAGTGTGCTAGTCTCCACCCAACCATGCTATCTTATAGTCTCTCCCTAGCATACACACTATCTTGCTATGCCGGTGGCCTTGCCCGTAGGTCCCGTGTCCTTACAATAAGGGTCCCTTTTCCACTTTACAAATCGGACTTTATACCTAGGGCTCTCTTGGCCAGTGGCTCAGACTCCATTACAAGCTTTATAGCTTAGGACTTTACTTTGCGGAAGATCAAACTATGCAACAGATCTTGAGACTTGGAGAATTTTTGCCAACTATGAGGAGCGATGTTCATTATTTTGTAAAATATTGTCCTCAGTGTCAAAAACAAACACCCATACCTCATGTAACATTGTTCCAAATGTCACATATTCCTAAGTGGAGTAACTATCTAGTTACTTACTTATCGAGCCGAACATTTCCTGAGGATATGAGTAAATGCAGTCAAAGAGCAATTGAAATAGAAGCAAGAGACTATGCTCTTATTGGAAACCAATTGTATTGGAGAGGTAAGGATCAACATTTGCGTCTTTGTGCAAATGAAAACGAATATATTCCTATTATAGAACAAGCACATGCTGGATTAGCTGGAGGTCACTTTTCTAGCGAGACCACCACAAGAGCAATCTTAATGGCAGGCATATGGTGGCCAACACTCTTTGCAAATGCCAAGGAATATGTTTGGAGGTGTGATGATTGTCAACGAGCAAAAATGCCAACCCATGTAGATAGCATGCCCTTGAGACCAATGATGGGGGTTAGAGCTTTCGCAAAATGGGATATAGATTTTGCTGGGACAATACAACCACCTGCTTATAGAACCCAAGCTCAATATATCATTATAGCTATGGACTATTTGACCAAGTGGGCCGAGGCTAAAGCAACCCAAAATAATGATGCCAGAACCATCGCCACATTCTTATATGAGTATGAGTTCACAAGATATGGACTGCCAATAGAAATAGTTAGTGATAGGGGAACTCATTTCCTCAATGAGATAGTCGAGTATTTGCTTTATGAATTTATGGTCATCCATAACAAATCAGCTCCCTATCACCCACAAGCAAATGGACAAGCTGAGCATACGAATTAAATCCTTAGCTCGGTATTGACTAAAGTGGTTAGTTCAGGAAGGATAGAATGGAAAATAAATTTCCATGCAGCTCTATGGGCTTATCGAGTTTCATTCAAAACAGCTCTATAGGCTTATCAATTTTCTTGATGCCATATTGCCAATAGAATTTCTATTGCCGACGCTAAGGGTAGCTAAGGATCTTGAGTGGATTGGACATGAATTGTTAGAAAGACTTGCAAATTTATAAAAGCTAAATGAGCAAAGGCTAACTGCTATAGCTCACATCTATGCACAAAAGCGGAAACAAAAACAGTTTTTTGATTCCCATCTAATTACAAAAATCTTCAAAAAAGGGGACTTAGTTTTAGTCTATTCCCTTAAGCAACACATTCCCAAGTTTAAGAAAAAGGAAAACGGACCATTTATCGTTGAAGATGTATCTCCAAGTGAAGCAATTAAGTTTTCCACCCTAGATGGTGGACCAATGGCTAATTGGATTAGTGGATGTTGTTTAATGTAGTGCAATTTTCTACTAACCAATGAATTGCCAGAAAGGATGCATGCAACTAAGCAAAGAAAGACAAAATGACAGCAGGTTATTGATGAAGCTCAAGAGAAAGCTCGTCTTTGAGTACTCAAAAGGAAAGCTGCTCTCAAGAATCAACAAATACCTATTCCCATCAACACTATGGAACTAGATGACCGACAATGGGAATTGTAGAAAGATGCCGTGTCAACAGATGATGAATGGTTAGATGGAGTGGACCTTCGCATCAAAGTACATCTAAACAATCATAGCACAAATGCATTGGTCGACATATGAGCTCAAGTAAATGCAGTCAGTTATTCCACCTACACAAAAGCAACAAGTCATTCTTTGACAGCAAGCAAGAACCCAACACCAATATTGGGAGTTAGTCAACTTAAATGTGATAGTGCATGAAATGTTCATGTCCTCATCAATTTTTATGCTTACCAGATAAACACATGAATGAGACAATGATTCTTGGAATCCAATGGATGTGGACATACAAGGTAGTACGAGATTGGGATACCAATCATCTTAAGCTATCACCTAAAGGTGGACAACTCATTGTTCCAATTGCACCAAGCAAAGAGGAATGGAAAAGAGGTTACCAGCAGAGCTAACCACGAATCCATCAATCTTCTCCATCCTATCGACCAAAAAATGCTACAAGTAGCATGCAAGGAGTCATGCAAATTTGGGTACCAAAAGCACAACTTAAGGACAAGCCGATTCAAATCTGGGTGCCTAAAATATCATCTATTGTACCGGAGATGGTTCCAAGGTTCAAAACATAGAGAGGAGTATCTCCGAGCAAGCAACCTAACACGAAATGGATTTGGAAGAAAAAGGAGCACTTATCTTCTCTACAACCTGTAAAACCGATCAAGCAATGGAGGGTTAAGTCTGAGAAGACTCAACCACACCATTCTGACCAAGACAAACCAAGATATCAATGGTGAATAAAAGCTCGACAACAGTCACTAGTGATACCAACAGCTCAGGAAATCAGCATGCCAAAGCATCTTGACGATACAATCAAGCAAAGAGCACACAAGCTACAAGATTTTCTCTTTGGAAGAAAGCATCAGAAAACCTCGACATCAGAAACCCTTGAATTAATTACTTAAGATCCAATTCTTGCACATCATAATGGTTTGAACTACATTGATCTTCAAAGCATGGTAGAGCCAAGCAAGGCTATGCATAGACATGATTGTTCAACCCATGCACACAGTCGTTCAAGAGTACGTCATCTAGGAGGGGTGGAAGGGAACTAAGTAATTAAGGGCAGTGTTTGAAGAGAGAGGAAAAATTTTGATGTTAAGGTGTGATTTTTTGAAAAATTACCTAATAATGCCCTTATAAATCATCAACAGGGGAAATTTAAATGATAATATCTCCCCGATGAGTGTAAATAGTGTATACACTATCAGAAAATCATTAAAAAATAGTCCTTTTTTGTTGTTTTTTAATCATTTTTTTAATATATTAGGACTTAAAAATGGAGAAATCCAGCATAAAGCAATAAATTTGTGTTTTTCAATGGATTTTCTTCATTATTGGATTTTTACTTTGCTTTTTTAGCGCATTTTTTTATTTTCTTTGATTTTTTTAATAAACAAGTCAAAAATTAATAATAAATAGCAAATGAGCTCAGATGGAAAAACTGAAGACACGCTGATGATCAAAAGAACAAGGTGACAGACACAAAAAAATTCAATCTAATCGACAAGTGGAAGCGGGAAGCCTAAATTAGGCGGCCAGACCTACTTTTGCAAAATTCTTGCAGAATGAGCTACAGGAATCCGATTGGGGGAATTTTTGACTTTCACACAGATTTGATGGCCTAGTAGGACTAATAGGATATTTTGGGGGAAAATGGTTTGGGAAGTCCGAGTATAGATACCCATGGTAGGCTAAAATCACCTCATTTCCACTTGTCACCTATGGAGAGAAGCTTTTCGACCTTCTTCACACGCATTTTTTGGAGTCCACAATCGCCCGTTTTCAATGTTGTTTTACACGAGACATGAGGGGTAAGTTCTATGCTTATCAATGATCCATTATGTACGGCCGGTAGCTAGTCTAAACCCCAAGAAAAAACCCTAGAATCCGAGCAGTGCACGAAGACCTACGACAAAAAATTGACCATAGCAGCTTGTCAGCTCAACCAAATCAGACGAGACTTGAACTGTAGCATGCTCCTAGATGATAGAACACTTCTATATCAATAGTTGACCATTCGGCAAGGGTTGAGGGGGGTCCCAAGTAGAAAAGCTAGGTTTTAGGCAGATGCCAGAATTGGATTCTGACTCCACAGACAGCTTATAAACTGGGTCTATACACAATGTATATGATTGGTCTCATAAAATCAATCAAGGCAAGACCTCGAAAAGCAAAAAACCACTCGAAGGCTACAAAGCGTCAAATTTGAATACAAAGTCAAACTGACTCCAAATGGGCCAAAATTGGATGAGTTGCTTAGGACTATGTAGCGGACAACTCCATAGCCTTAGAAGTGACTAACCAACTCCACAGGCCATGTAGTCACAAAAATTGGCAATTTCAGAGTCGACAAAGCACGAAGTGATGCCGGAAACACAAAACTTTACCAAATTCAATTTAGGACTTATTTTAGGTGTATAGAATATGTTTAGGTCAAAATTCTCAAGTTTTGCAAGAAAAAGTTGACTGCTGTAAATAATCGTGATTATTTACTTTGGTAATATTTTAGCTTGAAAATGATACCATCACTTCACGTATCACTTGTGCACACCTATTACATGTCACATTTTAAGTATGAGCCAAATTGATCAATGATAACTTGGAAAATTGTCAAAAAACGCAAACAAGTCCTTTCAAACCAATTTCTGAGTTATGAGTCACATTTTTGATCCAAATCTTCTCATATCACATACACAAGGTCTACATCATGCCTAGAACCAAGTTGCACCAAAAAAGTTCATTTTGATGAAAAAGTTAATAAGCACGATTATTTACTTTTTTGCCAAGATGGGAGGAAATTGCAACTTTGCCCTCATGGGACCAAAGCATGGTGTCCCAAGCCCACTAACCAAGTTTGAACAAATTTCGAGCTCAAAATCTCAAAATTCCTTTATATTTACTGTTTCAAAGACGGAAAGTCTAAATCTGGCACCATTCTCACCCTGTGCACTCAAATGAGCCCACACTTCACTCAGAGTATCTAATTGATGTCTATTTCAAGTCCATGATGTCAAAATTGCAAAAAGTTGAAAAATTTATCAGTTGTAATAACGCGATTATTTACTTTTGCTTGGACTTCATGATTTTGATCTTTACATGTTTTTATGCATCTATGCATGTTCAAAAATTGAATTGAAGCAAATTGAACTCAATTTGTCAGCAATTTAGACTACAGGACATTTTAGAGTGGAATCTGCCAAATTTTCTAACTTTGGCACTCTATTCACTTAACAGGAGCCATGCAAGCTGTGGGAAAGACCAAGAAGAGGGTCTCTCAAATGGAGAAGCTGTAAGAGCTGCCACCCTACCAACTGGACGAGTTCAGTAAAGACAGCCAAAGCAACGTACCTATCTAGAGAACAACTTGAGGAAAACATTACAACAATTTTCACAGGTAGATTTAAAAGTGAAGAAGGACATCAGGTAGAACTACAACTTCTGCCAAAAGAGGTCTATGATGTCACGGCAAAGCCCAAAACAAAAGAAGCCAACAGAAGGCTTGGACTCAGAGAATTCTACGACCAAGAGCCATGTGGTGTAGATTTTTAAAAAGCCTATGAGCTCCTTTCCACAATCAAGGAAGATGGAACAACCCAGATTACTGACCAGCAAGAGCAGAAAGTAGAAGTGATAATTACAAAAGAAATAGTCGCTGAAGCTCTCAAGTTGTCGATAGAAGGGATGACGATGAGAGCTAGAGACAAAAACACAATAGGTACCTTACCAAGGAAACCGTTGCGGAAACCTTTGCTGATCTCATCCAGAAGCAAGTGGAAGAACCAGCACGGCTATATCACCAACACTTCCACTTTCTTGCAAAGAGACCACCAAGGTACCCAACACCCAATCATGCAGTAGCGACTACATTTACAGAAGTGTTAAAGTCAACAACCACGCAACCCATTGATCACGCACAGTAAAATTATATCCACGCTGAAGGGTACCAAGAAAGAGGGCAAGATAACCTATCTGGGAGTACCTGACGTACTCACAAGAATAGCATACCATGCTATTGGCATGGAAGAAAATTTTCCACCTGCCCCCCCCCCCCCCCCCCCCCGATCAAAACACATGGATAGTGTCAGCACAACGATCTCCAAGAACCACAAGGTCTCATGAAGAAAGCTCTCATGAAGCACATAGCAGCGAAAGCTTAGATAATGAAGAGAAGAGAGCTAGAAGAGAGGAGATGAAGAAGAAGGTAGTGGTTGCACATTAGGAAGGACCTTTAGCAATATAAAGCAAGGTTTGAACGGGAAAAAGAGACCTATGAAAGAATTCGCCAAGCTTTAGGAGAGGACCTAGCACGGTGGGTTCCAAGGGATATGAAAGGCCCTCGGACCAAGAATCCTGCCAAGAGAGAACCAGAAGATCCCAAGGATTCTCTTGAATGCATGTACCAGGAGGCAGAAGCATTGAAGCAAAAAGAATCTCAAGAAGCACAAAGAAAAGCAAGGGAAGATGCGGTGGAGCGACTGAGACAAGCAGAAGAGGCAACAGCACAAGGAGAGACACAATACTCACAAAGTGAGATGTCTCCCTGACCATCATCACCTGCTACGGAAAAACATGACCACCCCATGCCAAGCCCTGCACCATCATCAACAGATAGACCCACAGAGGGCGAGCAAACCAAGGAAAAGAGCTTGAACCACAAGAGGCAGTAGGATATGAACAACAGGTAGCAAGTACTTCCGAGCAAGGCAAAGCAAAAGAACTAGAACCATAAAGAGTAGCAAGTCCTAAACCTAAGGAGGCAGAAAGTTTTGAGTAACCAAAGGCACAAGAAACAGAGGCCACACCGTCTACCACCACCCACCAGGAAACGACCGAAGCGACCACACAACCACAAAGAGAGGTAGAAGTCCCGCTATAACCAGTCATTGCCATAGTCCCACCCAAGGAGCCACATGTTGAGATGTCGAGCTCTACACCTTGAGCTGGCATCCACTACGGGTCTTGGCCGCTTACGGCATTTACTCATTGGCGCGTTAGGTGACCGACACGGAGGATCTCTGCCAGTGATTCTACAGCTGGACTACACTTATAGTGCCAGCCTAGTACGCTTCTAGCGAGTTCACACTTAGTGACCGCATGTACATATGTGCTACTTTTCAGCTTTAGCACTTAGTCATTTTTGTACTCTCTTCTCTGTGAAGAAGAAGAAGAAGCTTTCCATCTCTGTGTGCTTTGTGCTTGTCTTGTGTAGCTCTCTTGCATCCTCATTCTTTACATGGTATCAGAGCCTGGTGCAGGCAAGAGAGGCTAAGAGAGCAAGAGCATCACAATCCCTTCGTTCGCAATCCACGACCAGATGCCGAAGGCGCCTCGCGCAGCGAAAAAAAATTTTAGGGGTTTTTCGCACAAGTTTCTGAACAGGTCTCCAAAGTGCAGTATACAGAGATTTACTGTACAAGTACAGTGGTTGTATGTACGCTTGATTGTGGACACTCGTTGAGTGTAGAAAGCGTTACAGGAACCACGATAGAAGGTTCAGCAGATTTGCAGGTTTTTGCAGATTGCAGCTATTTTGTCTTGGTGCTTCAAGATGTCTGACGGTTTCAGTCAGATTGTTACTGAGAAGCTTGAGAAAAATAACTACCCTGCATGGAAGTTCAGAATAACAAATTTCCTAAAAGGAAAAGGTTATTGGGACTATATAGAAGGAGACAATGAAAAGGAACCAGAGATTCCCGAGGCAAATGCTACAGCAGAACAAAGGAAAGCTTTGAGGGACTGGCAACAAGGCCAGAGCAAAGTGATGTATTGGCTGTCTATGAGCATCACAGATGGCATGATGGGCTATCTACAGGATGCTGAAACCCCCGCCATTGCATGGAGAAACTTAGGCAGAGTGTTCGAGGTGAACACCAAGGCCAGGAAGCTTCAACTAAAGTCGGAGCTAAATCAGGTTAAGAGGAACAACCTCTCAATCAATGATTATGCCTTGAAGATCAAGAGTATCATTGAAGCTCTTGGATCTATTAAAGTCTCAGTGGAAGATGATGACATTGTCCGTGCATGCTTGGATGGTCTAGGAGATGAGTATGTACATTTTAGGTCTTCCATGAATACAAGAGACGACATCCCCGTGTTCCAAGATTTGATTTCTATGCTTATTCTTGAGGAGAAGAACCTTGACACATCTTCTTCTCATGGCAGAAATAATTCTGAACAGGCCTTCTATTCTAACTCCAACAGAGGTAGAGGTAGAGGTCGTGGTCGAGGCCCAAGGGGTTGCAGGGGCCAATTTCTGGAAGGTCAATCAAATCAAAACAATACAGGTGGCAGGGGAAACCAGTCTCAAGGCAGGGGGAGTCAAAGAGGTCGTGGTGCAGGATCAAGCAGGCAGCAACATACTCCAGATAGTAGAGAATGTTGGACTTGTGGTGAAAGAGGTCACATGTCACGTGACTGTCCAAAGGGAAAAGCAAGTAGAAAGAGAGAACAGGGCAACTATGCATCTACTAGCAGAGATGCAGATGACAGCAAAAACGAGCGCATGTTTGTTATGCAGCATGTAATGAATACAATGACTGCAGAGAATTCCACCCAAGATGATGTTTGGTATGTGGATTCAGGTGCCTCTAATCACATGACGTCTCGTGGAGAGTGGTTTAGAGATATGC
Source organism: Adiantum capillus-veneris (assembly GCF_014529385.1). NCBI lineage: Eukaryota > Viridiplantae > Streptophyta > Polypodiopsida > Polypodiales > Pteridaceae > Adiantum > Adiantum capillus-veneris. The sequence continues at coordinate 174,398,883 of NC_140931.1, read as the reverse complement.
GCAAACCAGATGTGTCAGGCTATGTGCAGACAGGAGATGACACAGCTCACCCCATTGCTCATGTAGGGAACATACCTCTAAATACGAAGAGTGGGAAATCAAAGTACTTAGCAGATGTACTTCATGTCCCAAACATTACAAAGAATCTTGTTTCTGTTGGACAAATGGTTGAGCAGGGTTTGCAGGTTCGCTTCAATCCAAATGGCTGTTATGTAGAAGATTTCCAGAATGGCTGTAAGCTGATCACAGAGGGCAAATGTGTGGGCAGAATGTTTACGCTGAATGTAGACATGCTTGAGGTAAAAGCTGCATTATTTGCACAGGGCACAGGTGTTGTGGCTGATGTTGACATTTGGCACAAACGCATTGGCCATGTCAATGAGCAGAGATTGCGCAGCATGCAATGAAAACAGATTGTAAAAGGTTTGCCCAAATTCAAGGTGGATGGTATGCATAAAGTGTGTGCAGCATGCCAGTTTGGAAAACAGTCAAAGGGCTCATTTCCACATGAGCGCAATGTATGTAAAAGGCCACTTGAGGTGGTGCACACAGATGTTTGGGGTCCAACCGATACTGCAAGTATACATGGTTGCAAGTATTATGTCTCTTTCATTGATGACCATACAAGGAAAGTATGGGTCTACTTCATGCGTAACAAAAGTGAAGTGTTTGGTCACTTTCAAGACTTCAAATTCATGATTGAGAAGGAGACAGATATGCAAATCAAGACATTGAGGTCAGATGGAGGGGGAGAGTACTTCTCCAATGATTTTTCAGATTTTCTGCAAATGCATGGTATACACAGGCAGTTTACATGCAGATATACTCCACAGCAGAATGGGGTCGCAGAAAGGAAAAACAGGCACATTGCAGAGGTTGCACGTGCATTGATGAATGAGAAGAACATGCCTCATCATTTCTGGGCTGAAGCTGTAAATACAGCTGTGTACATTATGAACAGGACACCTACAGCTGCGGTGCATGATGTAACACCTGAGGAAAAGTTTACAGGTACAAAGCCTGATTTGGCACACTTGAAAGTGTTTGGCTGCATAGCTTACGTGCATGTACCAGATGAGTTGCGTAGGAAATTGGATCCTAAAGCAGAGAAATGTATTCTTGTGGGATATTCCCTTGAACAAAAGGGGTACAGGTGCTACAATCCTACTACACGAGAATTACGAGTGAGCAGAGATGTAGTCTTTGATGAGATGAGCAGCTGGTACAGTAATGCACATGGCACTATTGGGGCTGATGTAAAAGTGATGTGGTTGTACAAAATGTGAGGCCACAGACACAGGTTTTGAGTGGACCACAAGAGTCCTCTTCTCGTGGCTCTATTGAGAAACCATGGAATGGTAGACTACGTACGCAGGTTACTCCACCAACAGGTACAGGGAATGTATCACGAAAAGGAAAGGAAAAGGTTGATGAACCTCCCTTTATGGCTGATGCATCATCAGGTTTTTCACATGTAGACATGGATTCAGATGGTTCTGAACAAAGTCTTGATGAGGAATTTGGAATTCCGACTGTCAGGACACCTGGTGTAAGGAAAGTACAAGAAGATGCTAGGGGGCAAAGGAGTGACCCAGGACCGCGCAGATCTAATAGAGTCAGAAATCCAGTTCAGAAATTGACTTATGATGGGTATCTAGCGCATCACCAAGCCTACATGGCTAAGGTGATACAGGATGTGGAGCCCACATGTTTTGAGGATGCAGTTGGAAATGTGCATTGGGATGATGCAATGAATGAAGAGATGGCTGCATTGGAAGCAAATGACACATGGGAGTTGGTGCAATTGCCAAGTGGCAAGAAAGCTATTGGCTGTAAATGGGTGTATAAAACCAAGCATAAGGCTGATGGTAACATTGAGCGTCACAAGGCAAGGCTGGTCGCAAAGGGTTATGCACAGACGTATGGCATAGACTATGAGGAGACCTTTGCTCCAGTGGCAAAGATGACGACTGTGAGAGCTGTCATAGCAGTGGCTGCATCTAGAGGATGGATTATGCATCAAATGGATGTAAAGAATGCCTTCTTGAATGGTGAGTTGCAAGAGGAAGTGTATATGGATCAGCCACCTGGTTATGTCGATCCAGGTTACCCAGATTATGTGTGCAGACTTCTCAAAGCTTTGTATGGTTTGAAGCAAGGCTCTAGAGCATGGTATGACAGGATTGCCAAGTATCTTGTCACTATTGGTTTTAGGAGAGCTCATGCTGATCATTCACTCTATGTACGTGAGAGTGATGTGGGGATTGTGGTCATTACCATATATGTAGATGACCTTATTATTGTTGGTGACAATGCTATGGAGATTGACCATGTGAAGGGTCTTCTCAAACAAGAGTTTGAAATGAAAGATTTAGGCGAGTTGCGCTACTTTCTTGGCATTGAGGTGATCAGGACTCCAGAGGGTGTATGGCTATCACAGAGACAGTATGCTTTGGACATGTTGTCAAAGTATGGTATGAATGATTGTAAACCAATTTCTATTCCCTTGGATGTGAATGCAAAGCTGAGTGCAGAGAAGGGTGATGTTGTTGAGGATGTCAATATGTACAGGAAGATGGTGGGTAGTCTAATCTACTTGACTATCACAAGGCCAGACTTGAGCTACACAGTAGGCTTGGAGAGTCAGTTCATGCAGCTTCCGAGGAAGCCACATTTGGATGGAGTATGACGCACACTTAGGTATGTGCAAGGTACTCTTGACTACGCATTGTTCTATGCAGCAGATGCACCATTAGCATTGTATGGGTATACAGATGCAGATTGGGCAGTTAGCATTGTTGATAGGAGATCTACGAGTGGCTTCATGTTCTCTTTTGGGAGTGCTGCTGTTACTTGGAGCAGCAAAAAGCAGCCTACGGTTGCTTTATCGAGCACAGAGGCCGAGTACAGAGGTGCAACAGTTGCGGCGTGCGAGGTAGCTTGGCTACGCACATTACTTGAGGACTTGGGAGTGCAGGTGGACCAGCAGATTTTCATCCATTGTGACAACCTCAGCAGCATGCAATTGGCTAGGAACCCAGTGTTCCATGCCAGGACCAAACACATAGAGGTCCATTACCACTACGTTCGAGAGCGAGTGTTGGCGGGCGACATCGACTTGGTCTACGTCAGCACAGAGGAGCAGATAGCGGATATCTTTACCAAGGCCCTCGGAGCTGAGAAGCTTCGACGTTTCCGGACTATGCTTGGACTCTGCGACATGCAGAGCTCGAGGGGGAGTGTTGAGATGTCGAGCTCTACACCTTGAGCTGGCATCCACTACGGGTCTTGGCCGCTTACGGCATTTACTCACTGGCGCGTTAGGTGACCGACACGGAGGATCTCTGCCAGTGATTCTACAGCTGGACTACACTTATAGTGCCAGCCTAGTACGCTTCTAGCGAGTTCACACTTAGTGACCGCATGTACATATGTGCTACTTTTCAGCTTTAGCACTTAGTCATTTTTGTACTCTCTTTTCTGTGAAGAAGAAGAAGAAGCTTTCCATCTCTGTGTGCTTTGTGCTTGTCTTGTGTAGCTCTCTTGCATCCTCATTCTTTACACCACACACAAAGACTGCCGAAATGTCTAGGCAGCTCACAGGAACTGAAGACTGGAAAACAAATGATGAAGTAATTCTCCAAGTAAACAAATATGCAAAGCATATGCAGGAGATGACAGGGAAAATGTGATCAACAACACGTAGCCGCAGTGCTAAGGCTAGAGAGTTGGAGATGGTGATAGATGCCCTACAAGGAGAACTGGAGGACAGGATGAATGTCATCACCAATCTGTAGAGACAAATCCAAGAGTTAAAAGATGAAGTTGAACAACACCAGCTGGCCAAAGAAAAGCAACAAAAGGAAATGGAAGAGCTAGGTGAACTTCTCACGAAGTTAACAGATGCCTGTAAAACCAAAGACGAACAATTGACAAAGGTTACTAATGAACTCTTAACAAAGGTTACTGCCAGTGGAAAATATCCAAGTGCAACTAGATGTATCAAACTCTTCATTAAAATATTTAGAGCAGAGGATCAACGATCAGGCAACCTTCTTGCAACAGATAAGAGAAAATCCCGTAGTTCCCTCGATCAAAGGTACAGACAAAGTGTATAAAGCACTGGAGAAAAGGAATAAAGATCTTCAGCTAGAGCAATCACAACGCAAAGACAATGCATTAATGCGGGTACAAAGAGAAGAAGAGCTGCTCAAGGAGATAGTAGAGCTCGAGAGAGTTAATCAACTACTTCAAGAAGGACAACAAGAGACACATGAAGAAGCAGGTACATCAGAACAACCCCACATTGATATTCCCTTAATCTCTTTTGTTGAGATGGAAACACAGCCGGCAGAAGGGCTTAGCGAAGAAGCTGACTTTCAGGTACCATTAACAGAAGCTGATGAAGTGTCAATGGTCCAACTGTCAAAAGCTGAAGAAGATGCACTTAAGGAGAAGGTTGCCCAAGAACGGATGAGCAATGGAAAGCAGTGATGGATTGGGAGTTGAGAGTTATTCATTCTGTCAATGTTACTCAACTCATTCCCAACCAAATCAATGCACATTGGCATCAACAATCATTGTCATATCCCTTGATCAAGGTAGAGCTACTACAAGTTAACACTAGGTTGGTAACCTAACAGGACATAAAAGTGTCCTTTTAGGGTTTTGAAAAAAACCTCCAAAACCATAGTAGATCCACTCATTTTGTAAAATCCTTTCATGAGGTTATAGTTCAAGGCCTACTACACATGGAAAAAATAAGAAACTTGTAAAATTTGTCATCTTTTGATCACACGAAGCCTCCAAAGTTGATGGACCAGTACATTTTCATGAAAACAGTCATTTCTTACATTTTGTTGCATAAAAATAAGATTAGGGATTTTTGTAGGACTTGAGATAAATCCCCTAGTTTAAGTTGGTGATCAGAACAATGATTGCTTCTCACTCACTATTTTTTGTTTTGCCAAAATAAATAGGTACAAAAACGTTGAATTTTTACCATTCTGCAAACCTATCATCAAAGTTTCTATAGCCATGCTCAATACAAATAATATATGCATGTTTTCTTAGTTCCCTATTGTCCTTTAGGTTCATAATGAGCCATGGAGTATGTCAAAAGAATAATGCATCTCTTACCAAGGGGAATCTTGGGGACAAAGATGAAGTGCTAAATACAACAAACATGAAAAAACTGGGTTCAACATTATGAGTTGCAGAATCCCATAGAAACTATTCAATATCTAGCCAAATTTGATCCTTATGACTAGATATGGTTACTACCTACAAAACGAATGTAGTTGTCACAATAAACTAACAATATTGAAAAAGAGATACTTGATATAGTAGAATGCTTCGTTTTCTTCTATAATTGAAAAAATCAACCATCGTTGTGTACTATGCAAAATAGGGTATTAGGTGCCCCAAAACTCAAGGAATATTAGCTTTATGTTACAATATGCGACGTAGAAAATCAAAAATGCATTTGAGATATCATTAAATCCACCAAAAAAATCATAGAAGAGCTAAAATTGGCAAAAAAACAGGATTTGACAATTTTTGTAATTTGGTCATAACTTACAACTTTAATATTTATTTCTCCCTAGAAGCATCAGGACATGTTGAGGACTACTAAAGATAGTTCTCTAGCATGATAGACCTCACAAACATGAATTCTAGAGTGGTATAGTTGCAAAAGTTGAAAAAAAGCCAAAAATAGGACCCGTTTTTTCACATAGTTTAGGTTGTGAAATGTTGTGCAAGGACAAGGTTAAAGATGGAATTGATATTCCAAAAAAATGTGGAGTTTTTTTCAGCTCATGGGACAACTTTCTAGATAGATAGCACCTCAAAATCCATTTTGAAACTCTTGACATAATTTAAGGAACATGGTCACTTAACAGGACATAAAAGTGTCCCATTACCAACCTAGTGTTAAGGAACGACTATATAAAGACATGAAAACAAAAGGCGTAGATGAAGTCCACCCCAAGTGGAGAAAGAGATGGCTGAATAAGAATCCTAGATACTTGATTTTGTTCACAAGAGCACCTGTGGCACTTAAAAAAGACCCAACTTTTTGTCATGTACCAAGAGTAAGGACGTGGCAAGCACATGAGGCAATGACAAAGAAGCGGCCTACATGGTTGAATGATCCGAGATTGCCAGCTCCAGAGAAAGGAACGCAAACAGAGGAATACATGGTGAAAACCCTGTTGGACGGGAAGCTACTCACACACCCATGAAGTGCATGATAACACTACCTAGATCAACATAATGTCAATCGAGGACACAGATGACACGATAGGCACACGAAGGAAATCTCTTTAGCTTGTCAGGCTGAGATCATCCTACACATACAACACTCTAGAAGGCCAACTAAACCACAATCAAGAACCTCATTGCCCTTAACTACACCACCTAGCCACATACACACATACGAAAGGTAACTCACCAAATCATGCCAGATTAATATGAAACTTAAGGAACACCATCCCCTCACTAGGATACACCTGTCCCTAAGCTTCTACACTCAAAACCCTCACTCTAAACCCGTCTGCGGAAAACGCGTAGGATGACAGAGCCGAATTTTGAAAGTGCCCAAAACTAAAATTTATGAGTACCTATGCGTAGCTTATGTTTCCACGATTCTATAGACTACTAGCACGCAGAAAACAGACATCGTTTGATACACTTACGGCCACAAAAAGCTCGTAGATGCGTCGGCGTGTGCGCTTCGTCTCGCGTGGAATGCTCGGCGTTGTCGCGTAGCTCTCCTCGAGCCTACAACAATGGTGCAGTCAGATCTCCAATGTGTTGAGCGAGCCATGCGTAGGGAGAGGATGAAGCTCATGCTCACTCTCTTTCTCTCTCACACACAGTAGACGGCAGCGCTCAGTTTTGATTATGATAAAAAGTCTTCTTACAAAATGACCTAGGTACCTTATATACTAAGGCTACCTTAGGTTTAACCAAAAATGGGGTTGAAAGGGTCAAATGGCTTTGTATTTACAATTTGGAAGTGCCATTGCACCCCGGCTTCTGAAACTAGAATAACTACTCATTACAAATGACGTTTATAGCCATAATCCGCAGCATTTCATAACTCGCAAAAGATAAGACTTTGGTACGAAACTTGAGTTATGTTGTGTTGTTGACCCAGCGGTCAACATTCCCCCCTTCCGCGTTCATGTCATCCCCGACATGACCTGATTGTCGATGGCGATGTGGTCTTTGCTGTCGTTTTGTTGTTGTAAAGAAAGTATAAACTATAGCCTTTGCAGTAGCTTGTCTTGTTCGGCCAATTCGATGTACATAGTCTTTACATGATTTAGGAAAATCATAATTGATGACGAACTTTATGTCTTTCACATCCACGCTCTGAGCTGTAGCATCTGTTTCTGTCATTATAGGTCTGCTGCCATATCTAAATTCAGAAAGAACCCATTGTCGTTTAAGTTGACTCTTATCATCATGGATAGAGAAAGCTCCATCCATCACTTGCTCCAACAAATCTGTCAATTTGGAGTATTTGTGATTCTCAGAAACAACTTCTACAATCTATAGAATTGAGTGATTGGCTTTCTGATCTTGTGAGCCAATGACAACTTTGTAAGGATTTTGTAGAAATTGTATGGCTAACCCTGAACTTTTGTAGGCCAAGTTGCACTCCAATGCAAAGTCTGTCTGTCAGGCCGAATCCAGGACTTTATCAAGGACAAGCTTTTGAGATCCTCTGATTACCCTTATGTCTGCTCTTTTTCATTGAGGACTTCTTTGTTCTTGAGTTATGTTGTGTTGTTGACCCAGTGGTCAACATTTTGCTGTCGTTTTGGCTTCACCTGTTGCACTGCTTGTATCTTTGTTGAACCATAACAAGAACTATGATCCATTAGAGCGGACATCTATCGTCGTAACCATTCATCTTTTGAGATCCTCTAATTACTTTCATGTCTGCGCTTCTTCATTGGGGACTTCTTTGTTCCTGTGCAATCATGGTGTTAGTGTTGTCTGCAGCTTTGTCATTGTAGGCCATTCTTCAACTCGCCATTGAGGAGAAGTATGCTATGATTTGAAATTAGTGCTCCAATTCATTTGTCAATTGATTTGAGTAGAATTTACTTATTGTTGATGTAGAAGGAATATGTACAAGAGGATGGTGATAGGTGTCTTTAGATTAGGGTCTAAAACCTGGATGACCAAAGGAAAAAACCCGGTGGGAAAAAAATGCCTTTGGTATACTCTCTTATTGGACTTGAGTAGTTGAACGTGAAGTACATGTTCATGAAGGCTGAGTGCTTGGGTGGAACACGGAAAGAGTTCCTGATGCAAGTGCCAATTATGGGACACTCTATATGCATATGAGAAATTTGTCACCAAAAGCATGCAATGTGAAAGAAGGAGATGATGGGTGTTTCGAGGAATAAATGTAGCACATGTGACATCAAAAGATGTCTCAATAGCTTCCACCTTTCCAAGAAGGGTTTTTGATGTAGAAGTTTCTCCACTCGTATCTCACTGTGCTGAGTACGTGAGTGTCTTTTGGACCTTCTCCTTCACTTCACCAGACTTAAGTACTTAGACTTCGACTCTTTTGCTCACCTATACCAATATGAGCGACACAATGTAAATATGCTCAACTCTTCCAGCTTGAGCAATACCTAGAATAGCTAAGACGCTTAGACCACAGAGAATATTACTTGAAGCTTTGGGACTAACTGTAAGAAAATAAGACGTAGCTAAATAGATTTTTGAGTAGATTACTTAATGGAGAGAGATAGATTTCACACACAAGAGATTAAAGAGGAGAGAGAGAGAGAGAGAGAGTACACACGATATACGTGGTTCACCCAATGTGGGCTACGTCGACAGGAAAGCAGCCACTCAATGGCTTTAGCACTTCAAAAGAAGAAGTAGTTTACAAAGGGATTAAACCCTTGATAGAGCTCCCTCCTTGCTTCACTCTCACCACCTCACACTCACCTTGTTGCATCAACTTCACACTATGAAATGTGTGTAGAAATGGCCTCCTTTTATAGGCCAAAAGGGCTGCCCTCTCTAATGAGAGACAGCCATGTGTAGCCGCCCTTGTGCGAATAAGTCCAAATCGGACCCTCCAATCCGCCCATGCGTGGCCTCCCTTGAGAAGACAAGTCCGCTTTTGAATTCGGCCACCGGCCACCGGCCATTGACTTCCGACCACAGGCCACCGACCATTGGCTTCCGACCACCGGCCATCGGCCATTGACTACCGGCCACCGGCCAACCGACTGGTTGTTTTCCGACCACTTTCCGGCCGTCGGCCGGCCATAATATTCCGGCGAAAATGAATATTTCGGCCTCTAAAGTTACCCCTGATTTTTGTCCGTGAAAATTTTGGTTTCCGGTGAGTGATTTGCTTTCACGCACGATGGCTTCTCCTCATAATGGGGGCCTTACAAATGTGCGCTTTTACCACAAAAAATTACAAGGGTAAATCAGGCTCCATACTTAACCATCTCCCACTTGGAGACTGATCTCCAAACCAAACCTGTGACTGCTTTCCATTCTGGCTTCTTATCCTTGAATGCCGATTGAAGATGAGCAAAAGCTCAACTTCTCCTTGTTGACCACCTTTGTAAACATGTCTGCAGGATTTTCACTTGTATGCACCTTTCCTAGCTTGAGCTGTCCCTCTTCCAAAAGAGTGTGTATGAAGTGATATCTCACCTCAATGTGCTTTGTCCTTGAATGAAAGGCTGAGTTCTTCGCAAGATGGATAGCACTTTGGCTATCACTGTACAAGACACAATTGTCTTGTTTGAATCCAAGCTCTTCTAAGAATCTGTGAAGCCACAGAATTTCTTTGCTTGCCTCCGTCATTGCTACATACTTTGCTTCCGTGGTAGAAAGTGAAACCACTTTCTGCAGCTTTGAAGCCCAGCTTATTGCTGTGCCTCCAACCGTGAACACATAGCCAGTAGTGCTCCTTCGAGTATCTTTGTCACCTGCCATATCTGCATCAGCATACCCTTCTAGAAAAATATCAGTTCCTCCAAAATACAAAGCATTTGTTGTTGTCCCTTTTAGATACCTAAGTATCTACTTCACAGCTTGCCAATGCTCTTTACCTGGGTTTTCCATGAACCTACTCACAACTCCCACTGCATGTGCAATGTCTGGCCTTGTCCAGACCATAGCATACATTAGAGAACCTACCGCTACAGCATATGGAACTTTAGACATATAGGCTATCTCATCTTGTGTCTCCGGACACATATCCTTCATTAGTTTAAAATGACCAGCCAAAGGTGTAGAAACTGGTTTTGAATTTTGCATTGCAAACCTTTCTAGTACCTTCTTGATGTAATCTTCTTGAGATAGCTTTATTGTCTTCTTCGTCCCGTCCCTTGATATTTTCATACCAAGTATCCTCTTTGCAGCACCTAATCTTTCATTGAAAAAGATTTGGACAGCTCCTCTTTTAGGTCTTTGATGTCCTGCATGTTAGGACTTGCAATCAACATGTCATCAACATACAACATTAGGATGATGAATTTCCCATCTCCCAAATTCTTCGTGTAGACGGAGTGATCCGAGTTGCATCTTGTGAATCCATGATCCAACATCCATCGATCAAACTTCAAGTACCATTGTCTTGATGCTTGCTTTAAACCATACAAGCTCTTCTTTAATCTGCAAACCATTTTCTCCTTACCTTTTACTTCATACCCCTTTGGTTGAAGCATGTAGATTTCCTCCTCTAAGTCACCGTGAGGAAATGCCGTATTTACATCCATTTGCTCGAGATTTAGATCATGAGCGGCCACAATGCTTAAGACAAGCCTAATTGAGTTCATTTTTATAATAGGAGAAAATATTTCATTGAAGTCAATACCTTTCTTTTGAGAAAAACCTTTTACCACAAGCCTAGACTTGTACCTTTTCTTCCCACCTTCTTCTTCCTTCAACTTGTACACCCATTTTTTTTGAAGTGCCCGCTTACCTTTAGGCAACTCAACCAACTCCCATGTTTGGTTGCGATGTAGTGAGTCCATCTCCACTTGCATGCTCTTCGTCCATTGTTCTTTGGATTCATGTTGCATAGCTTCTTCGTATGATTCCGGCTCTCCAGAATCTGAGATCAAGAGATGGTTGAAGGAACAAACCTTTCTGGAGGTCTACTTTCTCTTGTAGATCTTCGGGGAATAGGTTGAGGCTCCTCATTTGGTTGACGTTGTTGCACATTGTCACTGTTTGCAGTCCTTGAGTCTTCACCGTCCTCAAGCTCCATGTACTCATCACCTGTTTCTTTTGTTTGTTTTCTTTCCAAGTAATCTTTGTACATATTTTGTTCGTTAAAAATTACATCCCTACTCCTTAAGATTTTACCATCTTCAGGATTCCATAGGCGATACCCAAAGTCTCCTTCTCCATAGCCAATGAAGAAACACTTTTTGGACTTTGCATCTAGCTTTGATCTTAGGCTTCTATCTATGTGCATGAAAGCCTCACACCCAAACACTTTGAGAAATGAATAATTCATTGGTTTACCTGTCCATGCCTCTTCTGGAACTCCCCCATCCAATGCCGTTGAGGGTGACCGATTGATTAAGTACACAGACGTACTTACAGCTTTCGCCCAAAGCTCAAGCGGTAGGCCTGCATGTAGCCGCATGCTTCGTGCTCATTCCATGATTGTCCTGTTCATCCTTTCCGAAATCCCATTTTGTTGAGGTGTCCTTGGGGTTGTCCTTTGCCTCCGAATTCCATTGCTAGCACAAAAGCTTTCAAAAGCTTGGCTGCAATATTCGCCTCCATTGTCGGATCTGAGGCATTTAACCTTGGTACCTGTTTCATTTTCCACAAAGGCTTTCCACCTTTGAAATATGGAAAATACATCGGATTTATTCTTCATGACATAAACCCATGTTTTTCTACTCGCATCGTCTATGAATGTTACATAGTACAATGAGCCACCAAGTGATGGTGTACTTGCAGGACCCCAAACATCAGAATGAACCAACTCAAGTTTTTTATTTTTTCTTTCATTTCCTGATTTTTGAAATTTTACCCTCTTTTGTTTACCATAAACACAATCTTCACAGAACTCTAAGTCCACTTCTTTCAAACCTGGTAGAAGCTTCTTTGTTTGAAGGATTTGCATTCCTTTGTCACTCATATGCCCAAGTCGGTAGTGCCACACCGCACTGTCAACTTCTGTAGTTGCTGCACAAGCTGAAGGTTGCGTGCTAACAGTACACAAGTAAAGTGTACCGACTTTTTCTCCCTTGGCAACCACCAAAGATCCCTTTGAGATCTTCCACCGTTTGTTTCCGAATGCAATGTTGTGACCTTCATCGTCCAATTGTCCTGTAGAGATCAAATTTTTGCGAAGAGAAGGAACATGCCTACATCTTTAAGCTTCCATTCATTTCCGTTAGCAGTTTTGACAGAAACTGTACCTTTGCCGACAATCTCACAAGCTTCATCATCTCCCAAGTATACATACCCAAAATTACCTTTAGTGTAGTCTTGGAAATGTTGCTTGTGTGGTGTCGCATGGAATGAAGCCCCGGAATCTACTATCCAGGAATTAGACACATTGTCTAATGAGAGAATTAGAGCATCTTGCTCTACTTTACCTGCCACATTGGCCTCCGATGTTGGCTTGTTGTCTTGAGACTCTGTCTCCTTCTTCTTCTTGGACCAGCAATCCTTCTTGACGTGGCCCTTCTTGCCGCAGTTCCAACATTCAAGAACTGACTTTGTGCGTGACTTGCTCCGCCTTGAGCGATCACGACCCTTTTGGTTTTTGAACCTCTCCTTAGGCCTTCCTCTTGTTTCCACTGATAGTGCAGCACTTGATGATTCTCCTGTGCTTCTCCTTCGCATTTCCTCGCTTAGTAGAACACCCACAACATCATCAAACTTAAGAGTATTTGTGCCAGAGATAGAATTACTTACAGCCATCACAAGGCTGTCCCAACTATCCGGTAGAGATGATAGTATAAGGAGAGCTCTCACTTCGTCATCGAAATTGATTTTCACTGATCGAAGTTGACTTATGTTTGTGTTAAAGTCATTTAGGTGTTCTACAACTGAACCATTCTCTGCCATCTTTAGAATGAACAAGCGCTTCATAAGAAATACCTTATTGGATGCCGATGGTTTCTCGTAGAAGTCGTCAAGTGACTTCATCAAGTCCTCCGTGGTCTTCATCTCCGAAACATTGAAGGCCACCGTTGACGCCAAGCTTAACCGGATTGTTCCCAGTGCCTTTCGATCAAGGACAATCCATGCTTCATCTGCCATTGTTGTGGGCTTCTTCGCAAGACCGCCTAGTGGCAAATAGAGGTCCTTCTGGTAGAGATAGTCTTCAATATGCATCTTCCAATGTTGGTAGTTTTTGCCGTTGAACTCCTTGCTCTGATACCAGTTGTAAGAAAATAAGACGGAGCTAAATAGATTTTTGATTAGATTACTTAATGGAGAGAGATAGATTTCACACACAAGAGATTATAGAGTAGAGAGAGAGAGAGAGAGAGAGAGAGAGAGAGAGTACACACGATATACGTGGTTCACCCAATGTGGGCTATGTCCACGGGAAAGCAGCCACTCAATGGCTTTAGCACTTCAAAAGAAGAAGTAGTTTACAAAGGGATTAAACCCTTGATAGAGCTCCCGCCTTGCTTCACTCTCACCACCTCACACTCACCTTGTTGCATCAACTTCATACTATGAAATGTGTGTAGAAATGGCCTCCTTTTATAGGCCAAAAGGGCTTCCCTCTCTAATGAGAGACAGCCATGTGTAGACGCCCTTGTGCGAATAAGTCCAAATCGGACCCTCCAATCCGCCCATGTGTGGCCGCCCTTGAGAAGACAAGTCCGCTTTTGAATTCGGCCACTGGCCATTGAATTCGGCCACCGGCCACCGGCCATTGACTTCCGACCACAGGCCACCGGCCATTGACTTCCGACCACCGGCCATCGGCCATTGACTACCGGCCACCGGCCACCGGCCAACCGACTGGTTGTTTTTCGACCACTTTCCGGCCGCCGGCCGGCCATAATATTCGGGCGAAAAAAAAGTCTCGGGGGCCTCCGCCCCTGAGGCCTCTAAATTTGCCCCTGATTTTTGTCCGTGAAAATTTTGGTTTCCGGTGAGTGATTTTCCTTCACGCACAATGGCTTCTCCTCATAATGGGGGCCTTACAAATGTGCGCTTTTACCACAGAAAATTACAAGGGTAAATCAGGCTCCATACTTAACACTAACACCTCACTCATTTTGTGGCTTAGCTCGACTCTGACTTGTATGACTTGTTGGTTGCATGCTGACAAGTTCTTCGGCTATTGTAGTGGCTGCTGAGACATACTTCGTGAAGTTTCATCGTTTTCCTATACCTTCTTCTCTTTGTAGTGCTCAGGAGTCTCGTCAGTCTTTTCTTCATGTGGATTATGGATTTTTTAAAAATTTTTTAAATAATAAACAAAGAAAATCTTAAAAAAAACTTCACAAACGAAAAATCATTCAAATAGAAATCCAAATGCTATGTACACTATACACATATCCCTAGGGGCTCATAAATGGATTTTGTCCCCATACTCCTCTGTAACACTACTATGAGGGCATATACTCTAAATTTCGTCAAAAAATTATCACAATAAAATGCAAAAATTCAATGCATCTCACAAAACATTGCCCTCTAATAGTCATAATGTTAGGTCCGCATTCAAAATGCCTCCCCCCTTCCTATTTGGAGTCATCCTTTACGATAGGGTATCGCAAAGGGTATGTGTTGTGCTTGGGCAATTAAAAGTTGTGCCTATGCAGGCCTTGTAATGTATCCCTATTATGCATACACAATCAATGTATGGAAAAGATTTATGTTGTGCAAGATGTGGGTATAAGAAATTTTCTTATTGGCATTTTTTGGCGAGGCTTCCTATTCTAAGCAATGTAATGGTCTTTGAAGCTCCTGTATCGTTGCTTGATTGAAGCGACTTGCTCTCTTTTGACTGTAGTGTAATTGTAGGAAGAATTGTAAGAATTCAAGCGGCGATGCACTGACAACAATTTTGTTGTTCTTCTTTGGGACCCATTTCTTTGCGATTATTGGATGTTTTGTTGCTGACGCTCATTTGGGAACCCATACTTGCCCGTGCTTAGTTTGTGTTTGAAGAGACTTCTTTGGGATCCACCTTTTTGTTGTGTGAGTCAACAGTGGTCTTTGCTTCAACCCTTGTACGCTTGGTTGGGGACAGATTCAGGCTTTGAAAGTTGATATTGTGGTTGTTTTGGAATCCAAATGAATTCCTGACTTTTTCGTGCTTGAATCAACTTCTTTGGAGCCCATACCTGAGTTGTGAAAGCTTGCGACTTTGTGATATTCTTACCCGTTCGTGCACGCTTTCCTTGTTTCTGTTTTGGTGTTGGATCTTGTGATTTGTCATTAGAGATATTTGTCTTCTTGATCCATATCTGTTTTTGGCCGATCTGGCTTTTTGGTATCCAGATTTGTCGAGCTTTTTGGCTTTGGATTGTTGTCCTGTTCTTTTGACCTGTCATGGTTGTTCCTGAAGGGGTTGGTGATAGTGATGGCCTGAGTTGATGATAGGGGATGTCGTAAGATTCATCACTATCGCTACTATCCTCAGCAAGGTTGACTTCTTGTACTTTCCCTTGATTTTTTGGCTGGTAGTGGAAAGTTACTGTCTGTTTGCTCGTGGGTGGTAGTTTCTTGGAGGACTTTTCTAGCCCATTGATTAGAGCATTGTTAGCTCTTTGCTTTGGTTGTATTCCTCCTAGCTGAGTCTTTGCATCCTTATTAGGAGCCATGTATGAGGATGCTTGTGGTGGCTGTGTCTTCACCGAGGACTTTGGAATCCACTTTTGATGCACTTTATTCGTGTAGCGATGACATTGATTCCCAGGTCGTTGATCTTCTTGAAGCTCGAAGTGTTCTACAGAGTCATAAAACTCGTCGTCTTCTTCATCTTTTGATTCTCCACATTTCTTTGTTTGCTCCTTATGTCACAAGCTTGTTGATGTCTGGTTCTCTTCGTTTTCCTGGATTACACTCACTGCAAAATAAGGAACGACATCATAGCCATTTTCATCACAAAAGTTTGTTGTGGGAGTATCCTCCACGGTGCACACGTCCAGAGTAGCCAAGATGTGTTCCCATCCAAAAGGCTCTAACTCTTCTTCAGGAAATGGTTACCCGCTCTAGGATACATTCCTCGCGTTTCAAGCTACCACATTGTGAATCTCCACACATCCACAGTTCTTTAGGCTTACCTAACCAAGCTGGAAGTTCTGATCCTACAACTGTGGCGGAATCAAACTCCTCAACCGGTGTTCTCGTCACATCCCTATAGCTATGGTCCCTCAAGTGTATCTTTGTTATGGTTTCCATATTTCTCAGGTATATATGGTCATAACCCCAATCGCATGAATGGTCTTCCCAGAATGATGTCATAGTTGTTCTTCTTGCCAAAGTCAACAACAACAAAAGTGTGTTAATATTCAATGCCACAAGAAGTAAAAATTACTTTTTCTAGCAGTCCTAGGGGCTTTTCCTTGTGTCCATCTGCAAGCTGCAGGGTCATTCATGTGGATATCAAGGCAGGTTTTTCCCACTTTTTCCAAACCTCTTTGGTTGCAATGGCCACACCAGCTCCACTGTCAAGGATTGCCATGGTTTTTACACCATTGAATTCCACAGGAAGAGTGGTGTTTCCATCTTCTCCTTCGTAATACTCGCCTACCTTGTTTAATGGCACTAGCCTAGTATTTAGTTGAGGCATTTCAAGCTCTTTGATGCCTTCCTCGATTTGAGTCATTGGGGTTTTTACACCAAATTTCTCTAGACATTTACCCACATTAGCCCACATTTTTGGTCTTATTCTGAGCAACTCAGCTAACATTATTGTACAGGTGACTGGGGTAGATAGAATATCTACTAGCCCCTTTGAATCGATGGCCTTGTTCGGAGACAGTCTCTGTGATAGGACTGCAACCACATCTGACTTGGTTTCGTACTCTCCTATGTAGGACGGTAGTGTTCTTAGCGAATGGGGTTGACTATCCATAGATTGTACAGATCCTTTGTCGCCCCAACACGATTGCACGTCTAGATTCATTTGAGATCCAGTCCCAAATTCCTCTATTGGTGGTAGAAACACTCCTCATTCATCACCAGTCTTGTCTACTCGTCTTCTTAGGTCATCGGCTTCATTGGCCTCTCTGACTTGTTTCCACAATTTGTCAAGACCATCTATCTCTTTACAATCCTCAGGTATAGCATGGTGAAATCCCTCGGAAGAGTTATCCGTGGTATTCAGTACTATCCTTGGTTCTAATGCTGGGTCTTTGAGGTTTGGTCTGTGCTCATGACTGGAATCTGGCTCTTTTAGTTCCTGGTTTGGTGGGATTATTTGTGTAGGCATGACACGGATCACATCCTCAGGTTTTGCAACTGGTGGTTCTAGTAAAGCTTGGGCTGTTTGAATCATTTTTCGGCACATTTCAAACCTTTGCTTTTCTAGTTTCGCATAGGGATATGTCATCCACCTTTGTTCTTGGGTTTGGTTGTTTTTGAGCCTTGCATCATAGGCTTTCAAGAGGGCATCTAATGTCTCATTAACCTTCTCTGCCAACACAGATCCTCCTGAACTAGCACTTCTCGGTTTCTCATCCGTGGATGGTTCTTCTAGAGGTTTAACCATCTGTGTAAGAGAAGGTGCCTCCTTTTCCTCATGTTGTTTTATCTTCTCCTCAGCTTCGGTAAGCTTCTCAGCTAGGGAGTTTTGCTCTCGTTCCTTGCGTGCTTTCATCCTAGTCTTTCTAGCTTTCCAACTATTTCGTTTGCTCTTGGTTTTCTCACTAGGTGCGTGTGTCTTTGGTCCATCATCTGTCTTTGGACTCATGTCACTTTCCGTGTTCTTTGTCTCTGGATTATCATCATCTTTCTTTTGAGCTTGTGCTCTCGCAACCACTTGAACGGGTATGACATTTTCATTTTCTGAGCTACTAGGTAGCTGAACAATCCCTGATACATTTGTCGTGATTTTCCTGATTTGGTTTGGGTTTTTTGGGCAATCGGGGATCAAGTGAGTGATGCCGCACTCAAGACAATAGGCATTTACTTCAGTGATCTCCGTATGAGGACATTGTTTGACCAAGTGGTTGTCACGACTTTTGTGACAATCTGTCTCTGGTTGCGGAGATTCTTTTAGCATTTCCTCTTGGCTATAAGCAAGCTTTGACCTAGATAAGCCGCTATTTGGAATGAATCGCAATGTCCTTTCGTCCACTTCATACCTTATTTCTTTTGATTGAAACCCAGGAGGTGGAGGTTGTACCGGCCTCACCACTCCATGTGTTTCTCTCACATTTTGTTGCTCCGAAGGGTAGTACTCTCTTTGGTTGCTATACCACATTGTAGCTGGTACTGGCGTTGGTTTATTTGATGCTTCCATCATTGGCATGTATCTCATGTCTACCTGCATTCTAGCACCTGGCAGCAGCGGAGGTTGTTGTCCTAAGACAAGCTGTGGCCTTAAAACTCCTACTAGTCCTGGCGCATTCCCCGTAATGTATCTAGGTGGAGTAGGTGCTTCTGGAATAGGTTGTACATACCTCTCCCTAGCATTTTCCATGCTATAATAGCACTCTTCCCCCGTATGGTTCGTCCATTTTCTCTCAATTTCACACCACTTCGGCTCTCCCGAATCAGACCTTATAAGAGGAATCAACCCCTTGACCAAGTCATCGATAAGCTTTTCTCGATCAATAGGTGCCGTTGTCTTGGCAATGGACTCACTTATCTGTGAAACACTGTGCTGAGAGGATGTGTCATCTCCTTGACTCTTTAAGTCCTTTTCTTTGTATGCCTCACAGTTATCCACTAGATAAAGAGCCTCTTTGATCAACTCGTTTAGCGTCATCCTCCTTATCATATGCAGATCCTTCTGAAGGCCCTCATCTCTCATTCCCTGGATAAAGATTAGCATCAGTCGTTCTTGCATAGGTAATTCTGCTCTCGGACAGAGCTTAACATATCTCTTGAGCCGTAATGATGCTTTGGGTACTGATTCATCCTCTTTCTGTTTGAATCTATGGATTTGTGAGACCGTGTTGTGAGCAATGCCTTTTGGAGAGAATTCTTCAATAAACTCCTCAAACAGCTCATCTAGGGTTTCAAAATCCCATATTTCCACCGAGTCGAACCATGTAGCTGCATCATCTTCTAGAGTCAATCCAAATCCCGCAAACTGTGTCACAAAATCTGAAACTTTTTCTGCTCTAACCACTCTTCTAAAAGCCGCTACGTGATCTCTCGGATCTTTATCTCTAGAGTATTTTTTGTTTACCCATTTCTGGACTTGGGATGGTCTAGCTCGTCGATTGTCTACAAGTCTAACCAGAGACTCTCCCAATCCTTCTTTCGTTGTCGCTCTTGAAGGGAATCCTGGTGGCTCTCTTCTTGGAATTCCTATAGGAATTCTCGTGTTTTGTGGAGGCATTTGTGGTCCTTCATTGACCAAATATCCACCTCTTTCTAGTACAGTCTGTGGATTTGTGCTTTCTACAACTCTGTATTCTCGTCCATACTTGTCGACAACTATAGATCTCCATTGACAGTCGACTCCGTATGTGTAGACATATAAGAGCTTGTAATACGTTATCTCTTCTAGGTATGGATTTGAGCACCTATAAAGATTGACCTCATTGTCGTCAATGTATCTATATAGTCCTTCACTCTCATGACCAATCATCCAAACTCTCTCAACAAGATGGATCTTTATCAATTGCAAGTTTGGAAGATCCATTGTGGGAGGATATTCCTCTATCGTCGGGATCTCCAAGCTTGTGTAAGCTGCGTTTGAATCTAGGGTAGACATGATTTCTGGGCTTAAGAGCTTTTGCTTGGTTCAAGTAGACTTAGTCCACTGTGTTCAAGTGCTTTGGTTAAAAAGTCGAAACTATGTCCAAAACCGCAACCGTTTTGTCACAATTCTCACAAATTGTCGCTTTTAGACACCCCTGACTTTCGGATGAATTTTGAGGCCTCAAACGATGTGAGATCTGTAGAGCTACTCTCAGGCTACGTTTTGATATAAAAACTTTTCCGATCCGATACCGTTTGTGAAAGTTATGGCCAAAATAGTGAAATGCAGTTTAGAATGGTCAAAATGAGTCCAAATTCAATTTTGAAAGAAGATTTGGGATCTTTGTGACACTGTGAACACTTTTGTATGGTCAAAATTACAGTTGGACCCTAAAACTGACCTAGAGACATCCTACGCGTAGTATGTCTATATGCTCAGAATTTAACAAAATTTGGTCCAGAGACTCCTCTTAAGTCCAACAACACAATGGTATGTTCAGAATTTCATTTGGACCTAAAAATGGCCTTGAGACATCCTACGCGGAGGATGTCTTTTTGCTCAGAATGACTTGAAATTTTCACCCTAGCTTCTCCTTGATGTGCTGATCACAGTGGTGTGCTCATAAAATGGTTTGGAGTCCTAAATCAAGCTGGAGACATCCTACGCGTAGTATGTCTTTTTGCTCTGTTTCAGCTCAAACTTGCACTGTAGCTTCCCCTTGATGTGCTTAACTCACAGCTATTTTTACTTTTTGATTCTGACACCTATAGGTTGGTCAAATGATCAAGAATCTGTTCCAAAAGCCTGATGTCTGTTCTGATGAATTCCTAAGTCAAATCAACTCCAAATTGGACCAAATTTTCCTAGGAGGCTTGCCTAAGGCTATATGACAGCATGCTATGTCCACAGTAGAATTTTGGTTTCAGAATTATGCAGTAGACATCCTACACGTAGGATGTCTAACTGCTCAGAATTGCCCCAAATTTGAATCACAGACTCTCCCTAAGGTGCTAATCACTGTGGTATGTTCAGAATTTTGTTTAGAGTCCAAAATCACACAAAAGACATCCTACGCGTAGGATGTCTTTTTGCCCTGTTTGACCCCAGACTTGTCCCACAGCTTCCCCTTGATGTCAGTAACCCAGTGGTATGCTTAGATTTTGGTTTGGATTTCAAAAGTCCCAATTTTTAGCTGTTCTTGCCTTTTTCAGTCAAAAGTACTAAAGTCCGCTTTGAACCCAATTTTCTCACCCAAATGAGCTGAAAACTCTCACATGCACTCAATACAACATTTAGAACATGCCTATGGAGTCATCCTATGGTTTGGTCTCAAAATTAGGCCTTGGACACAATCTGGGTAGGATGTCTTGAAATTCTCTTCTTTTGGCTTTGATCTGTCAAAATTTGGTCAAATTTCCACTTTCCAGGTGAAAATAGGGTAAAACCTACCTTCTAAACACACTGGTAATCTCAGATTTTCAATATTTCCACCAGATCACCCTGTAGACATCCTACGCGTAGGATGTCTACTGCTGATTTTTTGAGACTGAAGTGTCCCTGATGCTTCCTTATGCTCTCAGCAAGTGCAAGTATGCTTCACAATTGCAAAAACATGCAACAGTCACTCAATTTAAGCCTTTTCTGAAATTTTACGTTTTCTGACTCCGCCTTTTGGCTTTTGGTCAACAAAAATAGGGAAAAACACCCAAGTGAATATGTTACTAGGGTAAAACCTACCCTATGAACCCACTGGTGCAGTCAGAATTTTCAAATTTGGTCTCCACAACCCCCTTGAGACATCCTACGCGTAGGATGTCTATGTTTACAGAATTGCAAGTTTTCTTCACAGAACCCTTACAAATGCTCTTTTATATGCACAACATCAGTCAGTCATACAAAAGTATCCACAAAATCTTGTTTAATGCATTTTTACCCTCAAAAGCACACTTTTCTGTGATTTCAAATGCAATCAAGCACTTTAGCAAATAATTCAGTGTTGAATAGCTCTAGATCAGAATCGGATCACTTACCTAAAGCTACTCCTACAAATCATATGGGGTTTTGCATCTATGAGTAGAAAAACGCTTCACTGCCACACACGAACTAGTAAACGCTTTTATCACCTCACAAATCACTCGACCACCAACAACTACTCTAATCCACAGATCCTAACTAAACCTATCTAGTCGCAGACCCTCGGCAAGACACACGCTTCCTGGCTATCCACTTGATCGCGGAATATCCACTTCCGGATCCACTTAAGAAAAACGCTTTCTTTAGCCGAAACTAAATCAAGCAACCATCACACGAGTGTTAGTAGAAAACCTACTTAGGTCCTTGTGTCCCCGGCAGCGGCGCCAATGTTGGACGGGAAGCTACTCACACACCCATGAAGTGCATGCAAACACTACCTAGATCAACATAATGTCAATCGAGGACACAGATGACACGATAGGCACACGGAGGAAGTCTCTTTAGCTTGTCAGGCTGAGATCATCCTACACATACAACACTCTAGAAGGCCAACTAAACCACAATCAAGAACCTCACTGCCCTCAACTACACCACCTAGCCGCATACACACATACGAAAGGTAACTCACCAAATCATGCCAGATTCATACGAAACTTGAGGAACACCATCCCCTGACTAGGATACACCTGTCCCTAAGTTTCTACACTCAAAACCCTCACTCTAAACCCGTCTGCGGAAAACGCGTAGGATGACAGAGCCGAAATTTGAAAGTGCCCAAAATTGAAATTTATGAGTATCTATGTGTAGCTTATGTCGCCACGATTCTATAGAATACTAGCATGCAGAAAACAGACATCGTTTGATACACTTACGGCCACAAATAGCTCGTAGATGCGTTGGTGTGTGCACTTCGTCTCGCGTGGAATGCTCGGCGTTGTCGCGTAGCTCTCCTCAAGCCTACAACAATGGTGCAGTCGGATCTCCAATGTGTTGAGCGAGCCAGGCGTAGGGAGAGGATGAAGCTCATGCTCACTCTCTTTCTCTCTCACACACAGTAGACGGCAGCGCTCAATTTTGATTATGATAAAAAGTCTTCTTACAAAATGACCTAGGTACCTTATATACTAAGGCTACCTTAGGTTTAACCAAAAATGGGGTTGAAAGGGTCAAATGGATTTTTATTTACAATCTGGAAGTGCCATTGCACCCCGGCTTATGAAATTAGAATAACTACTCATTACAAATGACGTTTATAGCCATAATCCGCAGCATTTCATTACTCGCAAAAGATAAGACTTTGGTACGAAACTATGTTGTGTTGTTGACCCAGCGGTCAACAAACCCTAACGGGCGCCATGCATTCTTCAAAAGTCTCCCTGATCTTTCATGTGCTATGCTTTACAAAATTTGCTGGATGTTGCTCACTTGCATTGAAGTTTTTCACGAGCCAGAGCAAGCAGGAGCACCGTGGATGTCCTTCCTTGAGGGCAATAAGGGTCTATGCTATGACCTAAGTGGCCAACCATATGAAGAAGTGAGTCTATGGCTTCTACCCCGCTCCATGTTCTTGCCATCTCATAATATGTTGGCGTTTGAGGAAGTGTTATACACAAGGTTTTTCATTTGGCGAACGAAGATTTTTGGGCCAGTGATTAGCAACCTAACTTCCAGATTTGTAGGCTACTCAGCCATCGAGCTCAAGAACAGAGTCACCATGCAATTTTCAAAGGTTCTAGACAAAGAAAGAAAGATCAAATATGAAAAAACTTTGCATGCACTTAAAGACCACCTCGCTAGCCGTCAACCTGAAGATTATTTCAGCCAATAAAGCTGTGTCAAGGGACGACACCGGCGAGAAAGGGGGGAATGTTAGCAGCAAGCTGACCCGAATACCATTTTTTGGAGCTTTCATTGTAAAAACAATTATTTTTTTGATAAATCGAGAATATTGTAACTCCTATTTTCTAGATAAATATTGTAATTGATGAGTCGAAGCTACAAGCTTCCAGATTGTATCAACCTGTCTTTACCAATCTTTAGGTAGAGCTCCCAAATTATTAGTTTTGACCACCAAAAACCTTGGCTAAGGTATAAAAGCCAATTTTTGTAAAGTTATTAAAAAGTTTTTGGATAATGAAATACACAGCGTGAGCTAATGACGCTCACTTCTCTCCTTCTCACGCTTCCTACTCCCTCCCCGGTTGTCACATTGTAGTCACGTCTGTTGCATTGCAACCACGCGTAAGAGCTCTACGCATTGAAGTAAGCATTTCACAATATTTTGTAGCTTTTGGCATCGCCCACCCGCGGTCTGATTTCATCATAAGTAGGACTTTACACTTCAAAATAAAAATGTAAGCATGGGTGGGGTATTGGGGCATCATTGCTAAGCATTTAGATGCATTCTGGGTTGAAAACGAGTAGGTCAAAATCCACTGCTGTTAATAATTGTGATTTTTTTACTTGACCTAAAGTGTGATTTGAGACCATAAGCATGTGTGCTTAGGTCTTATAAACATGTCCTAGAAGTTTTTTTACGTTTGGATATCATTTGATGCTATAACGGATGTGATTTGTTTGCCAATGAGCGACTCGCTTTTGGTGATTTCATTCACATGAGTGTAGCTTGAGTTACATGGGAGTTGTTTGTTGTTTTCCAAGAGATTGACAACCTCTTGTAGCCTCTATGCACTAGTCAAGCTAGCTTCGTCCCATGGATTGACAATTTATTCGTGGTTCTCGCTATGTCTGCAATAAGATAGGAGTGAGGTTAGACACCCGTCCCAAATGATTTTCTCATATTAAACTCATCAGTTAATGTGGGAGAGTAAATGGAACAAGGGTTAGAATATAGACATCCATTTAGAGATCTATCTCAACACGGGGCCAATGGTAAAGGGGTCCAAATGAGAAATGGTATGTCAAAGAGAAAGGCTAGCTAATGAAGCATAAAGACCTTATGGTTAGCTTCATTAAAGACCTCTGATAGTTAGTGTTCAAATTCCTTTGACCTTAGCTAATCTAGGGCTGTGCTTGAGGTGGGAACCCTGCCCAAGCTTGAGGTGCTTGTTGTGCTTGCCGACTAGGGAGCTTGAGGTGCTTTGTCATGCTTGTTGACTAAGGTGCTTGAGGGTAAGGTGTTCAAAAATTCAAATCCAATCCCTACTCAAGAGGGGGCAAGCCCTTAAGCTAGGGGGATGACAGAGAACACACATACAAGGGAATCCCAAGCCTCAAGAGGCAGCAAGGACACATGTCAAGCCCCTACCCATGTTGCCCTCATGGTGTGCCTAAAGACTATTGGTTGGACCCCGAAGGGGTCTAATGATAAATTAGTTAGTCTAATTTTTATTTTTTTTGCATTTATCAAGTCCTCTCTTTCTCAAAGGGGAAAGAGGAGCACATGTCCCAAGGCTACCCTTGTTGCTTGATATGCATTCTGCATGTGATTGGCTAGGCTGGGGGCGGGGGGCCAAAGCATGAGCTACAAGGGGGGTTGATCAAAGCAATAAGGGGGGCTGCTTGGGGGGTATACTCTTCCACACACACTCACACACACTCTCATTGTGTGAAGTGCAAAGTGCAAGAGCTCCTTCTCCTTCTCCAAGCTAGTAGAGAAGTTGAGATCCTACACCAACACTCTTGGCTATGGAATGAAAATCCAACCAAGAGCCATGCTTCAATGCGTAAGCTTTCCATCTTCTCCATCTTCCTTACTATGCTATTATGTATGCTAGCAAGAAGAGTGATGATAAGTGAGGAACTACTTCTTTCTCTTATTGAATGTTTCTTCTTCCTCGTCCCTACCCTCATTCCTCGCTAGCTCTCTCCACCTTCGAAGGTGTTTGAGGCCTTGGGACTGAGGCTTGGGATAGTTAATGATTTTTGCAAAGTTCATGTTATGCTCATGATTTCCATCTTCATTGCATCATCTAGGTCACACGAAACACAAAGATTGTATTGTACCAAGTCTATCTTGATGGGAGAATCTATAGTACAAAGACTATTGGAGGGGGGACTGACTTCACATAAATTTGGTCCTCAATTGTTGTCATGGTCTCTAAACTCTCTCTCTTGAAAAATTATTGTTGATGCCAAGTTAATTAAGTACTATGATTATGTTACTACCATCAATTAAGTTCACCCTCTATGCTTTCAAAGTAGTCTCACAAAAATGCTCTCTCTAATTTTCCTGATTCTGCTACTCTCAAAGTTCATAGGCCATTTCCATTACAAAAAGATTCATCTTCCATTTGGTAGGGTGGCATTGTTAAAGTTTATAGCATCTCAAATGAATAGCCCAATGTGATCCCAATATTTAATTTGTCTTTAGGTGTTTACTTTATTTATTTGTCAAATCTTGGGTAGGTAATTTTCTAAGGTGAGTATATAAGCACACCTCCCTACATTGAAAATTATATCAATTCATTTCCAAGGTTGGTTGGTTCAATAGTATCACAACTCGCTACAAGACTTGTGATGTTGTTAGCGATGGAAATACATTGGTTTTTATACTCCTTGACGTCGATAAGATCATCGCTAAGAGCATCGATACAGAAACATCGATATATAGCGACGCCTATAGCAACATTTACAAGCCACCTATAGCGACGCTATAGAGCTTTATATAGCGAGGTCATAGAGACACCCAAGAGAATTTTAATTTGCTGGCAGAGCATTGAATGCCGTGCCACCCATCAACCATATTGAATGTTTCATTAATTGATTCACCTTTGAAAAAAAGTGCAAGCTTAGATATAGACCCAAAGTAGTCACCCACAAGACAATATAACCATTAACTCCATCATCCATAGTATTGTTTCTAGAATAAAGATACAAAACTGACAAAAGTAAATTGATGAAAGTAAATCAATGACAATTGTACATATCATAGGCAAAATCACTTGATTGTTAAATGTTGCAAATGTAATAGTTACAACACCATTGTCATTATTGAAAAAATATACATGGTTTTCAAAAAGACGTATAAACGTCATCTCATGATACATATGCTATGACAAAAGGAAACTAATGCTATCTAGCTATGGCTAGACTGACGTCGTTTGATCAGACGTCTCATCGCGTCCAAGCGGCATATCTGTCGGATTCTGCAAAAAAAAAACAATAAGGCAGCTTTCTGTAAGTATAAACATATAGCGATGTTTATAAAACAATACAACAAATAGAAAAGAGTAAACCCTAATACTAACCATGTTGCTGATAGAACTCAGAATGTCCATCAGGGCGTTTAAGCCCTCCCTGCCTGCGTACTCATGCTCGTATGGTGTGGGGTCGCGTCCTATCATCGACCACTGTCAACACATACAAAGAATCCATTATGCTAGAATTTAAAAACCCCTAAACCCTAAACTATCAAACTTAAAGAGCAATGCAAAAAAACTTACAAAATTGGCCTCAAATGATGCCCACCCGCCGCTCCCCAAGTGGTGCGAGCTCCCTACCTCTACTCACGCTTTAGCTGTCTCTTTTTGTTGCTTCCACTTGTCGGGATTCTCGCGTGCTACTTTCTTTGCATTCTTCCAATCTTCTTTGGCCAGCCAATCTGGTACGTTCCACCCATGCTTAATTGCTTTTTGCACTTAGAAACACTTGTGCTTGGAGTATTCTCACATTCGAACCTTCATCACGTCTTCATTGAAGCGGTCATCCCGTGTTGGAATGGGAAACTAGTCATGAAGCATGCTGATGACTCTATCTTTTAAATCACTTGGTACTTCACTCTAGGTGTATGTAGTGTCTAAACACCTGAGATCAAAGACCGCGCATGTGCAAGATCATCTTCTTGCCTTCATCATCCAAGATGATGCCGCCACTGAAGTTGACGGAGTAAGGCAAGCCCTCCCATTGGTGACGTGTGAACCTGGGTGTCTCGGCAGGGATCTCTAGCGGCGTGTCGACGGGGGTACGGACGTCAGGTGTCTCCACTGGAGTCTAGGTCCCGAAGCAAGGAGTGTCGACTAGAGTGACTTCTGGAGGAGTAGCTAGTGGTGTGTAGCTGTTAGGAACGGTCGTTAGCCGCGCAAAACCTGGTGTAGATGGTGATGCCATGGCTGGTGTCGGGGTGGGAAAAGAAGGGGAGGGTAAAGATCCTCGTCGAACATGAGGTGGTGTCGAGGCATCGGTGGCGGCATCCCCACAACAACCGCCGCCCTACTACTAGAGCGCCAGTGCCTAGACAAGTGTGAAAATCGTCTCATCGACACCGAAGCTTTGGAGCGCATTGAATGCTCCAAAACAGAGGGAGAGGCGACCAGAGTAGAAACACACGATGGTGCATCAGAGCGATGACGCTCCACGTACCACTGTCTCTGTTAGGGTGACAAAGAAGAAAGAAACTCCTCATCATCCATACCTGCATTAAACACACAAACATGGACAAGTAGAGAGAGAGAGAGAGAGAGAGAGAGAGAGAGAAAGAAAGAGAGAGGGGACTCATAAAGGGGGAGGGATTCCTGTGTAGAGAGATTTCGTTGAATTTTTGTGAATTTGTAAAAGCAATGCGCTCCGGGTGCGATGGAGACTGAAGCTCCATCGTGAAGGTCTGCTCATAGAAGTTGCTTGCCCCACCACTAAATCTAATTGATCGGGTGAAAGAGACACTGAGAAGCAGTAGTAGTGCTTCTTAGTGTCGCTTTCACCCAATCAGTTATATCTAGCGATGGGACGAGCAACATCTATATTGAGTAGACCAGCTTCGCGATTGTAGCTTTAGTCTCCATCCCACTCGGAGCACAGTGCTTGTCGTCCCTGCTTGTGAGAACATACATAGAGCATACCTACCTGGAGTGTACGCAGAGACCATTAAATACAATGACTCAATGACCATTAAATACAATGATGCAATGACCATTAAATACAATGACACAATGACGCATATAGATAGAAATGGACAAAAAGCCACGTGAATACAATATACATTATAAAACGGAGCTAGATTGTTCAAATACAATATTTATGGCTTTAAGAGGTCTCTCTCTCATCCTCACAAAGCTCAACATAACTTCCTATATCTATACATAGCTCTCCGTTTAAACAGATGTCCTCCATTTCATTTTGTAGATCCTCTGCAGGCACCCCATAGAGAGTAGCAGCTTGATGCTCGTCTGGCACCACCTCAGCGGCTTCTAACTGAGCATCTTCTCTGATCTCCTCCATTGATGCCACTGTGATTGGCACATGGTAGCCTTCATACGTACGTGCACTATGAGGGGCTACCTCTATGACGTACCATCAGTTTGATGCAGACTTTGCAGGATGAAATATCACCTGCTAGAGCCACATAACTTACATGAGAGCTTCCAAGCACATAACTTCTAAAATTGGATGTTAACTATTTACATACTTGTTCTCAATGCTCGGGTAGTACGAAAGTGTCTCTTAGGTCAATCCATTTCTTAGTTGAATACACATCAAGAAAACTAGACTCTCCTCTACGCACAGTAGCGTTGCAACCCTCCATGATTATCTTGAACCATTGCACGTCGAACAAGTCGACAAAAAATCCTCTATAATCTATCCTCAAAATCTCTTGTAGCGTGCCAAAGTAAGTGAGTTCCACCACCACAGGATCTGCATCAGAGGACCCTCGTCGACTGAACTGTTCAAATTTTTCCTCTATGGTTTGACATAGCGTGTCCCGGGATTTATCAAATCCATCTAGCTACTCTCCAATGTACACTAGGGACTCTGATACCAGCCAACCTTCTGCCATGCTACCCTCCGGACGTGCCTTCTGACGCACATATCCCTTGAGCATTTTCATGAAACGTTCTAAAAAGAACATCCATCTGGAATGTACTGTGCCAACTATTTCCACCTCATCAACTATGTCAACAAGAAGATGCACTTGAATGGTTAGCATGGTAGTAGGAAAGTGTTTCTCAAATATGCACACAACGTCCACAGTGTTTAGTTTGGCGAATGTTATGGAGTCTACGTTGATCTCCTTTTGTGAGATCCATTGCACCAACTTTGCAAGTTTGTAGATTGTGTTACGGACGTCAAGAGACAAACATCCCTCAATGGCCACCGGCGAAATAAACTGCAAAACACGTGCAGCAATGATATTAAAGTCCACACACAAATTTGTTACACAATTCCCACTATGATATATTCCACTATGAACATACCTGACACATTTATGCCAGTCGTGTGGCTTCAAACCGGTAAGCTTTCCTTCTTTAGTAAAACATGTTTGGAGCGAGTGCATTACGCCAATGGGGGTCCACAAAGATCGAATGGTCTCTTTTACGTTGCATTCTTGGGCTCCTGTGAAAATCATGGCGCTTTAGGGAGTTTTATCGATCCATCGGATGCTGATTGCGTCCAATATTGCTCCATACGATCCACATTTCTAAGGTCAACCCTGGCTCCCAAAGTATCTTTCTTGCCGGTCAGATGGTCCCATACTAGATTACCCACATTCTTGAATATGTGCATTGGATCAAGCAAGTGATTGATCATGAATCGGGGCCAATATGGTAACTCGTACCATAGAGAGAGTCTCTTCATCCCTGGGGGCAAACCGTCATCACACATCTCCTTCTGCTCTAACCATGCTTGTGCAGACATATGTGGTGGCTCTCTTCCCAAAAAGCCGTTGCATAACACATGATTCTCTGGAAGATACGCTTGATGACCTTCCTAGATTTGTTTCTTGAATGAGGGCACCCGACGTGCATTCAGTCTAGGTCCACATGAGAAACATGCTCTGTATCCGCTTGTTTGAAGCCCTGCATGTATACACATGATAATAGATAAGCTTGAGAAAAACCAAGATTCACAGTGTTTGAGTTTAAGTGTAAATCACCTGAGCATTCTGTTAGTCCGGATAGTCATGCATGGTCCACATTAGAATGCCTCCGATCAAAGCATTCTGCCGACTTGTGTGTTGGCTCATATCCACCACTTCTATGCCAGTCCACAATTGTTGTAGCTCTTCCAATAGTGGACAAAGATAAACATCCATATTCTTCACTTTATACCACCCCTACACAATCAAGCTTAGCCATAGGCGCCCCTTCTTCGTAGTCAACCACGGGGGAATGTTGTAGTTGACGATGACAACGGGCCATACACAGTAAGATGTTGATCTTTGACCAAATGGAATAACGCCATCCATAGCCAGGCCTAGGCACAAATTTTGAGCTTCCCTAGCAAAATCTGACCATGTTTCATCTATATGTTTCCAGGCTGCGCAATCTGCAGGAATCTGTAGCACACCATCCGAAGATTTTTTCTCCTCATGCCATGATTCTAGGGCGGCCATGGACTTACATTCAAAGAAATGCTTGATACGACGCTGAAAGCATGTTAACGTGTCGCGCTTTTTGTGCTAGTTAGCAGTTTCAAGTTAGCACATTTTAAAAAAGTTGGGCGTCCGGTAAAATTTTTACAATTCGTATCAAAATTTGTCGGAGGTTGTACATTTGGATTCCTTGTTTCAAGAGCTTTCTACTGATATATCATATGTCATAGATCTTGGAGATGTCGCTCATGTTATTGTACTAGTTAGCATATGTCAAAATTGTGCTAGTTAGCATTGTCCGAGACACCAAAAAGCATGACAAGTTAACATGCTTATACTCACGAGGAAGCAGAGGAAAATTTCACAAAACCTTTTGTGGAATTTTTGTTCCGTGGAGATCTACTCGATATCTCTCAGAATCACATTTCGAACACTTCTCCATGTCTATGTATTCCCCTCTGAAAAGAATGCAGTCGTCAGAACAAGCGTGGCTCGAATTGTAATCCATCCCCAAGTTTCGCAAAATCTTTCTTGCTTCCTCTCTGGAATCTGGAATCACATTATCAGTTGGTAGTATGTGCTCTTTGAGAAATCTACACAACAAAAAAAATATGGTATAGTTGTGTAAAAAATCTATCAGATCATTATACATCTAGAGTTTTTAATTGAAGTAAACACATTGTAATAGATCACCTGGAAAGTGCTGTGACGCTAGTGTCACTCCATCCAAACTTTGTCTGCATGTTGAGAAGAACCAAGAGCGCCTTCAATCTAGACACACGTGCTCCATCATACAATGGCATATCGGCTTCACTTTTCATATCATCATAGATAAGCCTTTCTGAATCCATGATCGTCTCAATCATTTCATTGATCTTAGGCTCAAACATTGCCTCGTTGGGAATGTGGTATGTATGATCATCCCCTGAGCTGTCAGAGGCTACATCTTGTGGCCTCACATATGCTGCTTGACCAAAGCATCCGTGAACACGTCTATTGGGTTGCAAGATTGCTGCCTATTGGCCAGCGTCAGAGTTCGACGAAGAATAGGTGGCAACAACTGATCTATAATAGATAGATCAAACTCGCCAAATTCGTGAACGTGCTGCAAAGAAACGCATCTTGTCCGTCGTACGGCATGCTTGCATTGATTACAAGGACACAAGATCCTCGTGAGAGATAGGTGTTTCGGTTGGACGGCCCCACATCCTCGTCACTACTCATAATGAGGGTAAAAACCTTATAACCTCAACAACAAATTTAATCTTCTATTGGCATTCTTCGTCTTTTATCTCTCTCTCTCTCTCTCTCTCTCTCTCTCTCTTTGTTCACACTGTAAACTACCTCACATTCTCTAGTCATGTCCAATCCCCGCACACCTCGGTCTAGAGGTGCACGGAGATCAGAACCACTGGGTTATAAGCTCGTCTTTATTGGTCAATGCCTATATTTGTGGGTACAAGAAATCTA
Source organism: Adiantum capillus-veneris (assembly GCF_014529385.1). NCBI lineage: Eukaryota > Viridiplantae > Streptophyta > Polypodiopsida > Polypodiales > Pteridaceae > Adiantum > Adiantum capillus-veneris. The sequence goes on along the minus strand of NC_140931.1, from coordinate 174,366,292 downwards.
CACACCCACGTCTACATGATAGTACATGTAGTGGACAAAACCCCTTTGCCTCTTCTCTAGCTGTAGCATTTCACAGCATCTTAACATCTTTTCACAGTAGATCTTTTCACCGTTCGTCTAGCTCTAATTTTTTTACTGTAATCTCAAAGGTAGACTCTAATATAAAAACTCGATCCAAAATCTAATCTTAAATCTAACCTAATTGAATATGTGGTGATTCGCTCCATTGAAGGGTAAAAGACATACCAATGGGGCTACTAGCTGCGTAGATGTGAATGGGCCTCACATATACGAATACTTCAATGCAAGAGTTTAATAATCTCACCTCTCCACCCTATCGATCCATGACCCAGGTGATGGAACAAAATCCTCCTCGAAGCTGGCACAGCCACCACTCCCCATGGGATGGGATAATCCTGTCTTGATGCGAACTCTTGCTGATTCCCTCTGTTGCCACCACCTGTCTGGATTGGTCGTCCTCTCCTCCCTGATACTCCTCCACTCCTCTCTTTCAAGCCAGTCAGGTCTGGCATCTGTGCATCTGACCTCTGATGCTTCATGTAGTCGCGCATGCGTATCCTCATCCAAGCATCGTCAAATGTATTCTCCAGAGAGGGAACTGGAAACTCTCGATGCAGTGTAGCAATAAGATAATCCTTGGAGGCTTTTTCCTGAGCCCTCCAAGAGACTATGACAGACTATAGTGTGTCAAAAAACCTGTCCACAACTGTCGTATGCGGCCCATCACCTGCTTTTCCTCAGGGGTCATAATGATCTCATAGGACATATGATTGATGAGGTGGGCGTATCCCTTTGGCATGTCACTCTCATGAACTATAGAAACCCTGTCCGGTGAATGCTCACGTCCAAGCCTCTAGATGACCCTGATGCAGTGTTCGGATCACTCCTCAGCATCTTCGACGCAATGGCCGGGACACCACTCTCAAACGCGTAGGCAGTATAATCCTTCGGTGTAGTCTGAGCAGTCTCACAAGCAGGGACACTCCTCGGTGTGTCCGAGGGACTATGCAACACATGAACTCTAGAAACGACGTAAACCTAAATCTAATCTAACGTAAATCTAAATCTAACCTAATCTTAAACGATAAAAAGAGGAAAATGGTATCACCTTTCTATCACCCAAGTGTAGTAGATTGGTTATGCCATTTCCCTCTTGAATAACAGGTTTTGAGTTCAACTCCTTATTCGCTAGATCTTTAAGTCTCTTGGGATAGTTTCCTACGACGTTAAAACTTTCTTCTTCTCGGGTGTGTGTGTGTGCCAATAAAAAGAGGAAAATGGTATAACCTTTCTATCACCCAAGTGTGGTAGATTGGTTATGCCATTTCCCTCTTGAATAACAGGTCTTGAGTTCAACTCCTCGTCGGCTAGATCTTTAAGGTCTCTTGGGATAGTTTCCTACGACGTTAAAACTCTCTTCTTCTCGGGTGTGTGTGTGTGTGTGGGTGTGTGTGCCAATAAAAAGAGGAAAATGGTATAGCCTTTCTATCACCCAAGTGTGGTAGATTGGTTATGCCATTTCCCTCTTGAATAACAGGTCTTGAGTTCAACTCCTTGTCGACTAGATCTTGAAGGTCTCTTGGGATAGTTTCCTACGATGTTAAAACTCTCTTCTTCCTCTTCTTCTTCTCTCTCTCTCTCTCTCTCTCTCTCTCTCTCTCTCTCTCTCTCTCTCTCTCTCTCTCTTCCTCTCTCAATGTGTGTGTATGCATTCTTTGTTTATGCACGCGTGTGCGTGTGTGTTTTTTGTTTATGCATGTGCTCTCTCTCTCTCTCTCTCTCTCTCTCTCTCACACACACACACACACACACACACACACACACAAACACAATGTGTGTGTGTGTGTGTGAGAGAGAGAGAGAGAGAGAGGGAGAGAGAGAGAGAGAGAGAGAGAGAGAGAGAGAAAGAGGGGAAGGGATCATGAGAGAGAGGAGAGGGAAGGAGCATACCTTTCTCTCCTTCCCGTGTGTGTGTGTGTGTGTGTGTGTGTGTGTGGAGAAGAAAGAGAGAGAGAGAGAGAGAGGGAGAGCGCGGGTTACCTTTGCTTTCTTGAGCGTCAAAAACTCAGATCTGAGATCTGAGTTTTTGGATGCTCTTGGTTCTCTAAAAGTCTATTAACATATCCTATAGAAAAACTAATGCATAAATATTGCTAGCTTTTGTGTATGCATCTAAGCACTATAGATCATATATCTTTGGAGAAATCCATGACCACTTTGCGAGCTCATGCTCACATGCTTCCTTTGCAACCAAAATTCAAAAAACACATTGAGCCATATTATGTACAAAATTGCTAGATACGCGCTTGATTGGGTTCCTAAGCATCATAGCCCAATCAATAATTCCAATGTGGGGTGTATTTGTGTGGGTAAAATCTAGCATTACATTGTAGGGATGCAAATCGTAATGCACTATGCCAACATGGTGAGAGGCCGCGACACCATCAATCAAGGCATGTAAAATGGTTGGCATCTTCTCAATAACTACTTTGAGGTGTGCAATCTCTATCTCTTATAGTTGTTGATTTACAGATAGAAAATTCTTCTAGCCATATTGAAGCTTCTACATGCAACAGCTAAGTGCACCTTGGCATAGGGAACATAAAGTCTCCCAATGAGCCCCCATTGTAGTATGGAAAGAGTGTGATTCAAGGGGCCTCTTTAGTAAAGCCGATGCAGCTAGCAATAGAGGGGTGCATTGTTTGCATGCCTTACTCTATTTGGAAGCTATCAAGATTTTCTTTTGTGACTTGTACGTCCCTTGTAGCATTTTTCTACATAAGTGATATGATCTAGAAAGAAGAATGTGCTTTTAATAGTATATAATTTGATGACACCAAATGACCGTGCTCTAATCTTTATAGTTTCAACCAGGGCTTTGTGAGGGATGCCTATCATATATGCACACTTGGCATTCAATGTTGCACGCATGATTGTACCGGTGCTACTGACATCTTATCGGCCACCCATAGCCCCTTGTACATCTTATGACATCTTGATTCACCTGGGTAAAGTGAATTGATCATGGAATTTTATTCGCTTCATCTTTATCTTTTTCTCCTCCCGTTGTTTATCCCACAGCTCTACTTTGGCCATATTGCAAGTGGGAGGGAGATCTTCTTTCAAATCTCTGCAGCATACCTTCATATTGTCGAGCACCATTTTGATCTTGTGGTGGGGTTCACATTCTCTAATCATTGGCATCAGCAACTCATACTGGCATTCGCCATGCAACTTGCACTCTATGTTCTCCCAAATAGTGCTAATGAAATCTTTAATGAAGATTTCACTCTCATTTATTTGATGAATGAGGATATTGCCAGTATGCACTCCTACAAATTAAACACAACTGTATAGCGCATGAATGGTCTCACACTAGTTTGCAAAAACCATGACAATAACCCTAAATACCTTAAAAAATTGTGTTAGATTAAACTAATATGGATTGATAACCATTTTCACTTCAAAAATTATGTTTTGATTGGACAATATGGGTTAAAAACCCTAAACACTTAAGACAATAGAGCTAGATGGGACAATACGGTTAAAAACCCTAAACACTTTAGAAAACTGTGTTGGACCATAAGACATGAGTTCACATTTTGCATGTTAACACTTAAAAAAACAAGGTTACAATAGAAGACATGTGCATTGTATTTTAGTTATGAGGTGAAGAGCATAACTAAATCGATATTTTGAATCCTTAACCAAATTAGTATTATGAAGGTAGAAAAATCATAAAAATTTGGTGCAGTTCTAGCAAAGAAGTCATAAACTGAACTATTGTTTGCAACAATATCAAGACAAAACTTAAGATTTATAATGTATCTATTGCCAACATCTATTAACCAAGTAGTTTTTAAGGTTTTAAACTCATAGAAATCTCATAATTTAAGCTCATTTAATAATTATCAAAGTGTATAATTTTTTGAAAATAAACATTGCTATGAAAAATTAATGAAAGTGTGTATATAAATTTTCTAGTTGTGTTCATATAAGCTATTTGTAAACAAATAGGTGAGATGATTGGAAAAATTCAAAGGTGGAATAAAGAAAATCTTTGATAAATAAAAATACAACTTGCGTAATTTGTAAGGTATGGCATAGATCAATGAATATGGATTGCATTACCATGAAATAGAATCAACATATTGTGGCATACCCGAGGAGTAGAGAGAGAGAGAGAGAGAGAGAGAGAGAGAGAGAGAGACTACACCAAATTGAGCGTGCCTTCCTCCAATGAGGCAGCTCCTTATATTGAGTACTAGAAAGGTTACATGCCAAGAACACGACTTCATCGTCCTCCCACACTAGGTGGTCGGACTTAAGCTACATGACCACACACCACACCTCCCCCCTTAGGGAGAAAAACGATGGACATCTTTTTTGCAGATTTGGACAAAGAAGGGACTCGACAGGATTGTATCAACTCCAACGCCTCATGTGGGGGGAGTGAGCTTTGGGGCTAGACTTGTCATCATTCCGATCATCATTGAGACATGGAACTTGAACATCTCGCTTATGCAAACATTAGGTTGCTATCCTCATGTAATGGACAAGACGAGGAAAAACAAACTGAGGGTTGGGCGTGATATTTTTGCAACATACATTGATTTCCATAAGGGGATTGGTGGGATCATGATAATTTAATCGGCCAAAACTAATGCTAAATAATGTTAAAGGTAAAAGGATGATTACTAAGAAAACTTGCCACTACAATTGGAAATAATGGGCACCTCTGCAACAATGTTGCAGTAACTGCTTTGATGTGATCGTTTTGGTGCTACTCAACTTTTGTCGTAGGATCCAGACAGCAATTGTGACGATGACACAAAGTTGATGAGCCTTTGCAATAGAGGCATCCTTCTTCTCAACAATGTTGATGACCCTCATAGTAACAAGTTGGATTAGGTTGCAAGCAACAAACCTTCCAAGTGGACGATATTTAGAAAAGGTTTCCACAATCATGGGCTTGGTCAAAAACACCTTGGCAGAACCAGCATCTCCATTCTTTAAAAAATTGGTCTCCTCCTCAAACTCCTTGCCAGAGCGTCCATCAATCTTGACAGGTGGAGTTAGTAGCTTCTCTAGCGGCATTCTTGTTGTTTGAGGCCACCAATGCCCTCTTCTTCTTTGGTGCTGTGCTATCATTGCTGTAGACTTGGCAGCCAACCTCATCTCAGTTGTGAAGGGCGAATGGGTATGGACGCTACAAAAACACATCAATGCAAACCAGGGAGATGAGATCATGATAGCTAGCATGAGGAACAAAAGCTACAACATCAAGAGCGTAGAGCAACCACAAACGGGTATCAATAAGAAGCTCTTCTAAAGGCTTGGTGTGAAAAGCATGGACTGCAAAATCAAGTGGAAAGGTGTCTTGGGAAGGTATTATGGTTAAACATAACCAGTAGCAACGCAACAAGAAGAGACAACAAGTGAGGGTAACAACGCCTTTGTGCGATTTAGCAAGAGGGATGCACCGGGAGAACACTGAGGAAACTACTTGGTGCAAGTAAAACTTGTGTAAGGTCTCCTTTTGAAAGAGAGAAAATGAAATTCGTGGATGATGGTTAATGCATGGGTGAGGGATCGCTAATCAACAAGTGCATGTTAGAAAGGCCACAATTCTGCCGCAAGGTGAATGTGAAGGGCGAGAGATGCTTTTGATGTCAAACAGGGAGGTTCCAACAGTTGTGTACAACAATTGTGCATGTACAAGGAAGAATGTGTACGAGAACCTATTCTCTCTCTCTCTCTCTCTCTCTCTCTCTCTCTCTCTCTCTCTCTCTCTCTCTCTCTCTCTCTCTCTCTCTCTCTCTCTCTCACACACACACACACACACACACACACACTCATAATCCATTGCCTAACAAATCTACCACGCACATTCATTTGCAAAAAAAGCTTACATATTACAACAACGAGCAAGAAGATTGCATCACCATCACTAAGAAATCTATAGAAAATGAATGAGCTATGTCTCTCTCTTTCTCTCCCTCTCTCTCTCTCTCTCTCTCTCTCTCTTTTCTCCATTTATGTATGTAAATGTGTGTGTTGTGTGTGCATGTTTGTGTGTGTGTGTGTGTGTGTGTGTGTGTGTGTGTGTGTGTGTGTGTGTGTGTGTGTGTGAGTAGAAGCCAGTAGGGAAAGGGGGGGGGGGGGGGGGTTTGTTTAGTGATTACCTTAGGTTGTAGAAAGGTAGACCGCTAGATTGAGCTTCCAAAGACAAACGTGGTAAACCCCCTTCGATGAAGTCATCCCAAACAAACCGAAGCTCCTCTTCAAATCGAATGTGTGTGTGTGTGTGTGCGCGCACACACACACGTGCGTGTGCATGTGCGTGTGCGTGTTGTTTTGTTAGAGAGAGAGAGAGAGAGAGAGGGTGTGGGAGGTGTAGGAGGGGGAAGGAATCTTGAAGCAGGCATGATGGCTGAGAACAAGAAGGCAGGGTATGCCGCAAAAAAGCGGCATGCTTTGCCCTTCTTCTTTTTTTAGGCACGAGGCATTACCACGATCATTATCGCTATTATTACCATGCAACATCATTTCAATGGATACAAACATATGGGAGGTTGCGGGGGGGGTACAAATCACCTCCTCTACCCTTAGATATAAATTATTTACTTTTTAGCCTTTTGAGTTTTTTATGAAGACTTTTACTTTTTTTATGAGTTCTTATTTTTTTAGTACTTTTATATATATTTTTAAGTGAATTTTTCAAATACTTTTAGATGTTTGCGATTAGAAAATTAACCTATATAGTGCGTACACCGATTGTACTTTATTTAGAAAAATAAAGGCACTCATTTTTGCAGTGGCTCAAGGAAAAACTCCCTTGTCCTTGCATCAGGTGCAAAAGATCAATCCCTCAATCAAGGCACATTGCATTGGAGCATGTGGAGAATGAAGGGCTTTGGCATACTCAAAAAGGCACTCGGAGAGATGAGAGCACCACTCACCCCTCACTTGAGGAGGTGCCGCATTGGTCTGTGTTCGGTGCTGGTGCATCAGTCCGCAAAGCTGAACGATAGAGGCAAGAGCTATTGGACAAATTGGGTGCACCACATGGTGATCCTCCCATTAGCTCTACTTTGACAACTCCTTTTCTCTCTTAGTCACACTTTGAGGAAAAGGATGATCACATGTTTGACATGTGTGATGAGTTACTGCCTCATGAACGCAACATGTGCGAGGAGGATTGCCAACCATGCACTCAATGGGTAGCGACAATGGAGGACAGACTGATGGCGAGTGCCCAAACACCTCTTTACGACGGTGCACAGTACTTGGTGCTCCAGGAATCAATGAAATTCCTCAACTTGCAAGCAAAATTTGGTTCGAGCAATGCAAGTGTCGATGCACTCCTTGGGTAAGTTTGAAATATGACTTTTAATACATCCCTCTCACTTTATGGTACCGCCTCCTTGCAATTGTATTAATTTGCTTGTTTGTTGTAGTTTGATGGGCAAAATGTTTCCAAAAGATCATCACATGCCTCCAGATTGTTGATGAGCTAGATCGTATGTCACTGCACTTGGAATGGAGTATGAGCGCATTCATGCATAATACCATGATTGCTTGCTAAACCACAATGAGAACGCACATGCTACCTCAAGTCCCGTATGCGGAGAAGCACGATACAAGACTGGAGTGAGCAGGACGCACCTACATCCCGCAAGGTATTGCGACATTTTCCTTTAATTCCTTGCATTCAACACATGTTTAAAAGCAGATCTACTCTGGAGCTTCTTGCGTGGCATGCCAACCACCGCTCAAATGATGGAATGATATGTGTCCCTTCCGATTCACCTGCATGAGGCACATCAAAGATCAATGGCCAGAGTTTGGGTTGGAGCCTCAAAACTTGAGGCTTGAGTTAGCAAGTGATGGTGTCAACCCCTTCGACATTAAGTCTACTTCATGGAGCACTTGGCCATGTGGTGATTGTCAACTACAAAATTCCACCATGGGAGACAACCAAGAAGGGAAATATACTTCTTTTCTTGCTTGTGCCAAGGAAGTACAAAGTGTCAAATATTGACTTCTACCTTGAGCCCCTCATCAAGGAGTTGGAGGAATTATGGAGAGGCATTCCTGCTGTAGATGTCGCACTTGCAAAGGGGGGGAAGAAGCCATTGTGAGGGAAATCCTTATGTGGACTATGCACGATTATCGTGGGCTTGGAGAGATTTCTGTTATATCCTTTATTTTCTCTCTTTCTTTGTCTCTCTCTCCCTCTAGCCCTCTATCTCTCTAATGATATGATATGTATGCAGGGTTGTACACATTGGGTCACAATGCATGTTCTACTTGCGGGACATCATTGGTGACAGAGAGGCCCGATGCCTTGGACAAGGTAATGTATCCAAAAAAAAACATCATTTCTTACCCCAAGGTCATAGCAAGCACAAGGCTCCAACAAATGGGAAGACACTTCTAAATCTCACGATGGAAAATTGGGAAACCATTTGGGAAGATCACTACAACAACAATCTAGCTCCGTGTCCTCCACCAAAAGGTATGTCAAGGTATTCCATATTTTTAAGGATTCCATATTGGAAGGAGTTAAAAATACAACACCTCTTGGATCCCATGCACATATTCAAGAATGTAGCCCAAACACTATGGGACCACATTATTGGAAAGAAGGACCCATTGGGTGCGAGGGAGGATTTGAGGCTTTTGAAATGTTTCCCCACCTCTGTTACTCCACATCGTGTCCCCAATGTAAAGATTGTGCTTCCTAAAGGACCATGGATGCTAGCCAAAGAAGAATTAGACAAAGTGAAGGGTACCATTGCTTCTATTCGCACACCAACAGTATACATGAGGTTGCTAAAGGTAGCTTTCACAAAAGCAAAGAAGGGTGGAAGCGTTCAGCTGTATGGGTTGAAGTCCCATGATTGGCACAAGATGCTTCAGGTATGATTTTTCCCATTCTATCTATAGTTTGTGTGTATGAATTTATCTCACCTTCCGTTCCCCTAATTTACATTGTAGTTGATTTTGCCGCTAAGTACATGTATATGTCGGGACAAGAAAGTCACGGATGCTATTTTCAAACTTGGAGAGTTAGTAAGGTACACCACAAGACTCCACTCAACTACTCTTTTTTTATGTACACAATAATCTCAACTAGCACTTAGTGTATGCTTGTGTGTTTTCTTGTAGATTTGTGAGCTTCAAGGAAATTGAAATAGATGTTATCCCTGTTGCTCAAAAACTTGCAACAAAAATTGTGTGTGCCATTGAGGATGCATTTCCTCAATGGTCCTTCTTAGTCAAATCCACCTCTTGGCTCATGTGGAGGAGAAGATCGCTATATGTGGAGTAGTGCACGCATGATGGATGTTCTTCTTAGAGAGGTTTTTAAAGACTCTCAAAGATTTTGTGCGGCTATGGTCTCAACCATAGGCATGTATGGCCGAAGGGTGAGTTGTGCAAGAGGCATTTGTTTACATCTCAGAGTATTTGGCACAAGTTGATCCTTCAATGCCTCGCATGTGGTCAGACACGGAAGATGCAAGGATGACTTCACACTTGCCAAGTGGAAATGGAAAACTACTTAACATGGATATGACTCTATCTCGAGTGGTCAATAACTTTTGTATTCTCAATGCAAAGATTATGACCAAGTGGTTTGACTTGTGGAAAATGGCAAAGGCAAGGCGTTTTTAAGAGAGTGAAGCATGGATACAAGCACATGGAGGAAGGAGAGCACCCCCAGTGCCTAGAAACCTTTCATGTCTCCCAGATCTCATTGGGGCCGAGTGGATTCATGAGAGAATGACCGAAACAAAAGAGCGCAAAGAAGACATCACCAACAAAGAATGGGAGCATGCACGAGGCTGCGTACCAAAGGTAGAGTACTCATATACCTAAACCATATTGTAAATATTTTCCTTGATTTTATCTTTGTATTTGATAAAAGATATTTTCCTATTAGTAATTCCTTTCCTTTAACTCTATGTGGTCAAAGGGTCATCACTGTCGTACGTGCCACATTGACGAGCGTAGAACCACCATGGATTGTGGCATCATGGGCAACTTTGACATAGACGGTGATGAAGCCAGGTACTGTGGAACTATTGAAAGGATACTAAAGGTTAATTTTAGAACCTTTCATACCTTCATCTTTGAGTGCAAGTGGTTTGCAAATGTGTCTAGTCGACATGAGAATGGCCTCTGCATGGTGGACCTCTAGTGTGCATCACACAAAGAGGTATGAAAATTTAGTTTTACTACACAATTGTGAGCAGGTGAGTGACTACCTTTTTTATTCTTATTTGCTTGTAACATTAATTATACCAATGTTACTCACTTTGAGCTTCTCTTCTATAGGTCATCTATATCCCAGCAATCCACCAACCATGGTTTGTAATTCCCGTAACACCTCATGGGAGAACCATTTTTTCCAATAACGAAGTGAAGACCCTCTTCGGTCCTCTTCCACCTCCTACTTTGGATGAGGTGGAGACAGAGGAGAGGGAGCTTAATGAATCAAGTCCGGCGGCAGTAAGTCTTAGCGAGGATGATTGTCATGATGATGACGATGATGAGATGGAGGATGAAGAATTCAAAGATGATGAAGCCAACACATCCACAAACAACAATTCTGTTTCTTTCTTTATTGATTTAGGAGCCGTGGGATTAGAATTGAATAATGCTTTATGTAGGAATCTTTTGGAAGATGATTCATAAACATTTTTGCATACTTTAAGTTATGAAGATTTTTGGTCATGTAATCCATTCATCTCTCTCTCTCTCTCCCCCCTCTTCCTCTCTCTAATTTTGTGAACATGCTCAATTATGTTAATCAAGTGACAGTGATTAGTTTAGCTGTAACCAAATGTTATCTTAAGCTTCATATAATATTATTTAATTTTTATTGAGAGGAGGGAAACACCAAAATTTGATAAGGAGGGGTGGGGGGGAATTTTAAGCCAAAATTTGAAAGTTTAGGCGTTAAATCTCTCCACGGAAATAAACCCAGTAATAATAGCGGCAATAAATGAGGTAATAAACGCGATAATAATGGTTGAAAGCATGGGTTGGTGGTTCAAAAATTAGTGTCCTTGACACCTCTTGTAAGGCACCCTTGGATGGTGTTTTGTTGGCAGTTTTCAAAATCCAAAAGATAAATATTCAATATTTCTAAAGGCGTTGTGCCAACCACTTCAACGGTTCTTGATTTAGTTTAATGCAAGACTCTCTACCTACCCCTTCAATAGCCTACGATCTCCCTCTCTCTCTCTGTCTCTCTCTCTCTCTCTCTCTCTCTCTCTCTCTCTCTCTCTCTCTCTCTCTCTTGCAAGAAGAAGGAAATTTACAGCAGGAACTTGTAGAGGGACCTTGCGGAGAATTATCATAAGGTGTGGAGACTACGGTTTAGGATATCGGGATGGAGATGTTATAGTAGGCGATTGGCCAACAGGTTATGTCGAAGTAGCAGCCTCCACTCGATTCTCACCTTTTGTGGAATGTCAATTTCAACAGTTTGGGAGAGCACGTTCCGCACCAGCAACAACCTCCACACAATTGCCATGTTGGATAGCCAGACATTGCTTGTGGTGTTGGATGTTTTGAAGAGAGGATTGTGCACGATGAGCCACCTCCAAGTACATTGCAGGGCTCTAAATACTTTTAACAGCATGCACAATACAATCCACTTCATGATGACATGACTCACAATTACCACAGGGATGACTCAATCACAATTCTCCATGAAGGTAACCATCGGATGTGAGAATATTGGTCTATGATGAAAAGAGAGAGCTATAGGAGACAACGAGAGAGTGATGCATCAGGTTCAAGGTCAACAGAAGATGTGAATCAGGTTTGCATGAAAGTCTCAAAATGCTGGCAAGAAGCAACAAAAGGTATGACTTGCGATGCTAAGAAAACCGCCTTTCAATGTCTTCTAGGATTGCCATATTTTAGACGTTTGCATCATGCATCTGAGAAGTCAATACTATCCAATATTCGAGGCACAATTACTAAAGTCAAAGCATCCATGTCTTAAGAGGAGCTAAAGATTAAAAGAGTTGTCTACATGATGCTGGCAAATAGTGAAGGAGATCCATCAAGGTCTATTAGCAACTCCAAGATGGCCAGATTTACTAGATTGCATCGGTGAAACTTTGTAGCAGCCAATTCGTGGTTAAAACAGGATGAGGTTGGTGCATTTCCTTTGCAATTATGTAGTCGTCAACTACCTCAAAGTTCCACCATTACACATGCGACAAAAGACCTTGTTTTTCCCTTTTGGCAGACAGAGACAAGAGTATCGCCAAACAAAAAAGATGTGTGTCAAAAACGATTGGGCATAAAATCTTACATAAAGCATCCAATACATTCACTTGATGGCTCACATGTATGCTTCTAAAGTTTCATAGGTATGAACTTTGGATGTAAAGAAAAGTCATAGAGTTCCTTTCAAAGGTAGTCATGGAAGTACCATGATAGTACAAAAGGCTCTTTAGGTACTCTGGATCTTTGAAAGAGTCTAGAATACCTCCCAAAGGTACTCTTGAAAGTACCATGCGAGTCTAAATGGGTTCTCTAGGTACTTTGGAGGTATTAAAACTTCATAGCGTTCCTTTCAAAAGTAGTCATGGAAGTACCGTGATAGTAAAGAGGCTTTTTAGGTACTCTAGACCTTTGAAAGAGTCTAGAATACCTCGCAAAGGTAGTCTTGAAAGTACCATAGAGTTATTTTCAAAGGTAGTTATTTACCATGAGAGTGAAGAGGTTCTCTAGGAGCTTTGGAGGCAGAGAAAAGTCATATAGTTCCTTTCAAAGGTAGTCATGGAAGTACCATGATAGTATAAAGGCTCTTTAGGTACTCTGGATCTTTGAAAGAGTCTAGAATACCTCGCAAAGGTAGTCTTGAAAGTACCATGAGAGTTTAAATTGGTTCTCTAGGTACTTTGGAGGTAGAAAAAGCTTATAGAGTTCCTTTCAAAGGTAGTGATGGAAGTACCATGACAGTAAAGAGGCTCTTTAGGTACTCTGGATTTTTGAAAGAGTCTAGAATACCTCGCAAAGGTAGTCTTGAAAGTACCATACGAGTTTAGATGGGTTCTCTAGGTAGTTTGGAGGTAGATCATAGAGTTCCTTTCAAAGGTAGTCATGGAAGTACCATGACCATAAAGAGGATCTTTAGGTACTCTAGATCTTTGAAAGAGTCTAGAATACCTCGCAAAGGTAGTCTTGAAAGTACCACAGAGTTCTTTTCAAAGGTAGTCATGGAAGTACCATGATAGTAAAGATGTGCTCTAGGTACTTTGGAGGTAGAAAAAAATCATTGAATACCTCACAGAGCTTTTACTTTGATGGGTTTTATTTTGAAAAAAGTTTGAGCCTCTAATGGGTTTTATTTTTTCTTGCACAAGGTGAGCTTTACTTTCTTGTCAATGCCACCCAAAAGCTTCTTACAATGGTCCAAAACCTGTTCACCAAAAGCAACCCATGCAACCTTTTGACCTGCAGATCTTGCCGAGCAGCTGGGCATCTCTTGTACACAAACAACGTTGCAAACTTGTGTGTGATCTCTTTGTTGGCTGGCATGCTTTGGTAGAATTTGTGAAACAGTAACCTGCATTCATCTACAAACTTAGGGTGCATCATATGCAGGAAGATTTTAGAGCCCTTCTCCCTTTTCTTCATGAAGACTGACAACCAATCCTAATTTGTGACATCAGCCTCACCGAGGTGCTGGTAGAGCTTGTCCTCCAAGCTTAAGCCATGCTCCTCATGCAACTCCTCTCGTGTGTAGCAGAGTTGAGTTTGCTTGGGGTATTGAATCCTCCAAGAAGATCTTGCTGCAAACCACATTTGACAGAGTAAACAAAAATTGAAAAGAACATTTCTAAAATCGAAGAGATAGAGTTGATATGTACCCATGCTTTTGTCACCGATAGTTTCAAACTTTATGCCCAATGTTGTGGAGCTCCTAGGCTTGCTACTAGATAAGGCATGCTAGCTAAACCACCATCAGCTGCTGCCATGGTGCACTTTTGTGGTGGAGTCTTCATATCACTGCACAAACAAAAAAACACAATCCATGATTTACAATGTCCTAAAAAAAACACATGCTCAACTACAACAAGAGAGAGAGAGAGATCGAGTTGGGGGGCGGGGGAAGAGTACCCGATAAAGATTGAGGTCGCAGAGAGAAGGTAGGCATCCGTAGTTCTTCCTCTCTCTATTCACGCAGGGTGCATGAAGATGGAGTAGCATGTGGGTAGCTTCCTGCTGTGTAGATTGGCATGCAACAGAAGTCACAATCACCCTCTACCCATAAACGATGTTCAGAAAATGATGGCATTCTTGAAGTGGCAGAATTTTCCATTTCTTGTAGTCTTCCACATCCCCCATAAATTATTTGAAGGGAACAAATAAAACTTGAGAACTACTTCAAAAACCACCTAGAAAAGCCCTTAAAATTGACCACAATTTCATGCTTTCATCCTAATAGCAAAAATACTCATGGTAATAGTTTAAATACAACCCCCCCCGCCCTCCTCTCTCTTCGCTCTCCAGCTGAATATGGACCTTCTCTCTACAAAACACGGTAAAAGACCGCAGTAACAATTAGAGATTTTCATAGTGTAGACACATTTACAAACCATTTGCACTCGAAGATAAATGTATGAAAGGTTCTATAATCGACCATTAGTATCCTTTCAATGGTCCCATAGTACGTGGCTTATTCATCATTTGTGTCCATTAGGGAAAATTTGAACTCTCAAAGGGGCCCTATAAGGAGGTTTGACTTTACCTCTCTTGTCCAAAGTGGGCAACCTAGTGAAGTACATAAATTCTTTGTCAAAACCTTATCAACCAACATATCATTGGAAAGATCTTATAAAGTAGGTTCTAAATCCCCACACTCCGACAAATTTGAAGTTGATTTGTAGAAGTTATGGCCTCCCCATTGAAGCTAAAATGTGGGGTGAGATTCCATTTATTAGGAATCTGATGACGTGCTATATATCAACAAATATATCTCCATGAGTACATTCTAAATCCAAAAGTTTTGACAAGTTTTGATTCCATTTGTAAAAAATTTACCGTGCACCCGTTTGGACAACAGGGAAAAAGTTAAAGTCTTTACAGGGCCCATTTGAGAGTCCAAAATTTCCCTAATGAAAGTTTCCCACGACTCCACAATCCATGGTGGTTCGATGCATATCAATGTGGCATGTAAAAAGTGTCTACCCTTTGAACACAAAGAGCTGAATGAAAGGCACTATAAAATAGAAAAAGTTAAATAATTAATTACAAAGATAAAATCAAGAAAGAACTATGAAATATGCAATGGTTTAAGTGTATAAGTACTATACCTTTGGCATGCAACCTTGTGCATACTTCCATTCTTTGTCGGTGTGATGTCCTCTTTGCATTCCTTTGCTTTTGTCATTCTTTCATGGATCCACTCGGCACTAATGATATCTAGGAAACATGCAAGGTGTCAAGGTACTAGGGGTGCCCTCCTACCTCCATGAGCCTGCTTCCATGATTCCCTCTCTTGAAAATGCCTTGCCTTTTCCATTGTCCACAAGTCCACCCACTTGGTCATAGCCTTTGCATTGAGGATGCAAAAGTTGTAGATGACTCAAGGTAGATCCATATCCATGTTAAATAATTTTCCCTTTCCACTTGTAAGTGTGAATTTATCCTTACATTCTCATCATATGACCACATGCGAGACATTGAGGGATCAACTCTTGTGCTGAATACTTTGGGGTGAAAGCATGTTAACCTATCGCGCTTTTTGTGCAAGTTAGCAGTTTCAAGTTAGCACATCTTCAAAAAGTTGGGCGTCCGGTAAATTTTTTACAAATAATATCAAAAAAAATTCGGAGGTTGTACATTTGGATTCCTTGTTTCAAGTGCTTTCTATTGATATATCATATGTCATAGATCTTGGAGATGTAGCTCAAGTTATTGTACTAGTTAGCATATGTCAAAATTGTGCTAGTTAGCATTGTCCGGGACATGAAAAAGCATGACAAGTTAACATGCTTTCACCCTTTGAAATGTAAACAAATGCCTGTTGCACGATCCATCCTTCACCCATGTATGCATGTGATTGGGCCATGTAGTCGCACAAAATCTTTGAGAGTTTTTGAAAACCTCTCTAGAAATAACATCCACCGTGCATCCCCTACTCCACATATAGTGATCTCCTCAACCACATGAACAAAAAGGTAGACCTGACTAAGAAGAATGGATCAAAGAAATGCATCCTCTATGGCACACACAATTTCCATGGCAAGCGACTAAGCAACAGGAATGGCACCTATTTCAATTTCTTTGGGGCTCACAAACCTACGAGATAACACACAAAAGTACAATAAGATAGCACACTTAAAAGATATAGTGTATATAGAGAATAGATTGGTTGAATAGAGATCTATCGTACCTTACTAACTCTTTGAGTTTGAAAATAGCTTTCCTCACTTTCTTGTTCTGACACACGCACATACTCACCGGCAAAATAAACTACAATCTCAAAAGATTAAAATATCATACAATTATAATCATGCAAAAAAACCAATATCTAAATGAAACGAGGGATAGGATAGAGAGGAAAGAAAGAATTACACGTAACATTTAATGGGTCTACTAATCATGGGTCTTTGTAACATTTAATGATCTAGTAACTTGTGTATAGCGGAAAATAACATAGACATAGTGAGCATTTCATTAAGAATAGAGTCCTAATGAGCATGGCAAGAGTGCTTGGATGGAGAGGGCAACAAAATCATAACACCTAGTTAGATAGGCATAAACAATACTTCAAAAAGAGAGAGAAATTAAGCTATTGACAACAGTTGAGGACCAGATTTACATGGAGCCGGTCCTCCCTCCAAAAGGCTTTGTATTATACGTTTTCCCCATCAAGGGAGACATTTTACAATACAATACTTTGTGTTCCTTCAATAACTTGTTGGTGCAATGAAGATGGAATTTTCAAGCACCAAGCTTACACTTGAAAACACAACATCAATTCCCTCACGATCTCAGACCCAAGATCTCACACACCTTCAAAGATGGCGAGAGCTAGCGGGGTATGAGAGTAGATCGAGAGGAAGAAGGAGTATTCTTATGAGAAAGAAGTATGTCTCTTCACATAATCCCTATTAACAGCTTATAATAGCTTAGTAATTATCATGGTAGAGGAGATGAGCATGCATTGGAGCTTGGCTCTTGGTTGGATTTGCATCACAAAGCCAAGAGTTGTTGGTGTAGGCCTCCCTTCTCACAAGCTTGGAGTAGATGATGAGCTTTCCATTAAAGCTTGAGAAGGAGATAGTCTTCTTGACTTCACACATGATCTTGTGTGATTGTGTGTGTGTGTGTGTGATAATCTTTGCAAAAATCATCCCTCTCTCTCTCTCTTGGTCGACCCCTCTTGCTATTTGCTCATGATGGCATCCTATTGGCCCCTACAAAGCTTAGCCAATGAAAATTTAGAAGCATAAGTGATAGCCTTGTGACATGTGTCCCCCTTTCCCCTTTTGTGAGAGCTTTAGGTGTCTAAATAATGCAATTAAACTCTCATTCGACCTCCTAGTCTTCTGGCCAATAGGAATTGGGCAAGCGATTGGGCTGTTGAATTCTCATTGGATCCCCTGGGAGACTGTCCGATAGTCTTCTAGAGAGCTTAATTTCTATTGGTTATTTTATCAAGTGTTTTTAAATGAATTAAACTAAATTTATTCTAGTCTAATTCTCATTGGTCCAACTCTATGGCCATCCAATAGGATTTGAATGCGCCTTGGGGGCAACTGGGGTAGGAAGCTGACATGTGTCCACTATGCCCTTTGTGTAAAGAGAGCTTGGAAGAGTGTGTGTGTGTTTCTCTCTCATCCCCTACAAATATGGCTCACGCCCTGGATAGGGATGTGGGAAGACTTTTGACTCTTCCAACAAGCATCCAATTTTCCCTAAGGTTTGACTATTGAAGATTTCATCTAATCTTGGAACCTTAGCATTTTGGAAGTCTTAATGGGCTGAACTTAGGGTCTTTGAATCCCATTGATGCACATTGCTCTTTTGCAGATGGTCCCCACTTTGATCCCTATTTTCCCTCCTGTGGATCCCTATTGTGACTGGTCTGCCAGCCTAACCAGTATTCTAGCTTTTTCTCCCCTGGTACTTCCCCATATTAAATGACCAGTTTAACATGATAAAATCATTTAGGAGAATTAGATATTAGTTATTATGGCATTACCTCTCTCTTGAAATCATAATCGTCCTCGAGTATGGTAGATAAGATACAGCTTAGTCATTAGTCCGTTTGCTAGCGGGTAGAGGATCCCTATTTTACCCTACGACATTGTCCCAGAATGGATGACTAGTACATTTGGTGCTTGAGAGTGTTAGCTGCCACAAGCATGTATGCATATTAGTCCGTATCAATCTTCCATAGTAGAGTGACAAGCTCTACTTGGTGTTCGAGAGACGTTGTCTCCGCAATTATGATCCTAAGCATGCATACTTCTTAACAGTTGTGCACAATAAAGAAAAAGAGAGTCTTATAAGACAAAAACTTTGTTCATTTAAACATTTCTACATTTTCTTACTCTAGGGAAGCACTGTAAGCATTAACAAGGTTTAGTTATCCTTCAATTGTATGCCTTGCATCCATCTAGCATCTTCAAAAGGATAGTTCTTAAACTTAATAAGATATCGTCGGATAATCTTACCACCTCTCAATACTTGTCTTCAAGTCGGAGAATGGACTCCGACTGTAGCACCTCTTCTTGGTCCTCGATCTTCGGTGGGTCTTCAATAGTTGGTTCTTGAGGTGGCTCTCCTTTGTAAGGATTTAGTAGGCTCACATGGAAAGCATTGTGTATGAGCCAATGACTGGGAAACTTGAGTTGATAGGCCATCTCATTGATTGGTCTAAGAATTTGGAAGGGACCATAGTACCTTTTTGCTAATTTAGCATAGTACTTTTGGTGTCCTGTAGGATTCTTGCCCGTTGTGTGCCTTAATGGAGCCTTGGGAAATTTAAGTAAGACCCAATCATTTTGCTTAAAGGCTTGAGCTCTTCTGTGCTTATCAACACCAGCCTTTTGCCTTTGCTGTGAGATAGAGATAGCATCCTTAATCTTTTGGAAAGATTCCTGTAGGTCTCGGCTATACTCATCTGCAGCGAAGATCTTCCCATGTACCTTAAGTAGCAGGGGACTTTTAGATCTTCCCTCAACTACCTCAAAAGGTGCTTGACTGGTGGAGGTATGTATAGTGTTATTGTAGGCATACTCCACTAACGGTAAGTAATTCTCCCATTGGGACCTTTGATCTACTTATCTACTTCTGTTACATAGGCTTTTAGTAGATCAAGAATTGTTAGGTTAGCTATTTCACTTTGGCCATCCGTTTGCAGGTGATAGGCCCGAGAGAAGTTTAGCCTTGTCCCTAAATTCTCAAAGAGACCCTTCCAGAAATTATTGCTCATTCTAGGATCTCTATCCGACACTATGGACATTGGCAAGCCATGGTACTTGAAGAGTTGTGATATGAAGAGGGTTGCAATTTGATGGGTTTTGATAGTCTTTTTGACAAGTATAAAATGAGCTTGTTTGTTGAACCTGTCTACTATCGTCCATATTCCCGTATTCCCATGGATAGACTTAGGCAATCCAAAGATAAAATCCATGAATATGCTCTCCCATGGTGAGTTAGGGATTGGCAAAGGTTGAAGCAATCTAGGTTGCTTCCCTCTATCAAACTTTGTCTTTTAGCATACCAAACATTTAGAAACATATTCTTGTATGTTTGCTTTCATGGCAGGCCAATAGAAATATGTTTCTATCCCTTTTAGGGTAGGCTGAATCCCTCTATGCCCCACATAAGGAGGAGCATGAGATTCATACATTACTTTCTCACGTAGTGAGTTAGTAACGCATAGTCTATTGCCATAGAGAAGATAACCATCTTGTAAGGTAAATTTATGGTTCTTCTTTCTTCCCTAGTGCAAGGGCTGAAATCACATCTCTAAAATTGGGATCAATAGCGTACTCATCTATCATAGAAGATAGATCATTGTGAGTTGCTATGGAAACCACATTCACTCTCGGCCGTCTTGAGAGTATGTCGGCTACTTGATTATGCTTGCCCGCAATGTGAATAATATGAAAATGAAATTGCAAAAGGAAATTTTCCCACCTCATTTTTTTGTTGGAGATCTTGGTTTGCGTCATGAAGTACTTAAGGCTTTGGTGATCCGTCCATAGAATGAAAGGATTCCCCAATAAATAGTGCTTGCACAAGTCTAAGGCATGTAGAACTATGAGGAGTTCCTTTTCATATATGCATAGAGCTTGCTCAATTGGGTCGAGCCTTTGACTTTCATAGGCTATGGCGTGCCCTTCTTGGAATAAAGCAGCTCCAAGGCAATCACCACAAGCGCCGCATTGTACCTCAAATGGTTTTGAGAGATCCGGCAGTATAAGCATAGGTTGAGAGATAAGCTTTTCTTTAAGATTTCGAAAGCATTGTTCTCCTTGGTAGACCATGTACACCTAACGTTTTTCTTTGTTAGGTCATGTAATGGTCCCGTTATTTGTGAGAACTTTTCTATGAAGCGTCTATAGTATGCACACATACCTATAAAGCTTCTTAGTTTATGTAGATTCCTTGGACTAGGCCATCCTTTTATTACCTCTAGCTTTGATGGATCCATTTGGATGCCATATTTAGAGATAATCTGACCTAAATATTGAATCTCTTGTAAGAAAAACTCACTTTTATTTTGATTAATATAAAGTTTTTTCTCTCATAAGACTTGAAATATTAGCTGGAGGTATTGCTTGTGTTTGTCTAGTGAATTAGAGTAGATGATTATGTCATTAGAAAACACTCCAATAAAGGTTTGATGAGGCTTGAATAGCTTTTCCATCAAGCGATTAAATGTGGTTGATGCATTGGTCAAGCCAAAAGGCATGCTAATGTATTCGTAAAGACCAAATGTAGTGTGAAATGTGGTCTTTACAATGTCTTGATCAACTATCCTTATTTGATGGTAGCCACTTTTTAGGTCAATCCTACTGAAGTAGATCTACCCTTGTAGCTTGTCAAATAGGTCTTTTACCCGTGGAACAGGAAACCTATTCTTGATAGTGATCCTATTTAGTGCTCTGTAGTCGACACATATACGATATGTGCCATCTTTCTGAGAGATACCCCTCCCCAGGGGTCTATGCACAAAATATACAATTTACGCTTTTATACAATTTCAATATACATCAGAGTTGCAGAATCGTTTGCATATGGGAGGATTTCTCAGCACCTGACCAAGCATGGAGTTTAGGCCATGAGCCGGACTGCATCCAGAGGTACCTAGTGACTAGTGCTACCCCTGAATGGGTGTTATGAATGAAAGCGTACTCAAGAAAAAATATAACATTGTGGAGGATGAATATATGTGTACACCGCGTTACAGGAAGAGAGAGAGAGAGAGAGAGAGAGAGAGAGAGAGAGAGAGAGAGAGAGAGAGAGAGAGAGAAAATATAGTGGAGGGTGAAATAGAGTGCACAGGGACATGAGAAACTGACAACAAAGAATCCTTAAATGCCCATCTAAATGGAACAGGAAACCATGTATTAATGTAATGACAAAATCTGGGTATACCATAACATCAAAAAGTTTATGACAAAATAACTAGCAGAGCATCGGACCCTATGTAGGGATCGACCGGTCCACCCATCCACTTCAGTTCTACTATGGACAGACAGAATTTCACTTCGCTAGGAGCGAGCCAGAACACCTCCATCCTACCTGAGCCAGAAATAGGTGAGGCCGCTTTGCCTCCCTCCATGAACTCGACCTCTGAAAGGATCCCAAATACCAGCACGTGGTAGGGTATCAACACCAACCATACCAGTTTAGGCGGCCCGCCTCTTCGATGCCCAGCACCGGGTGTTCAGGCAAAGCCAAGGCAAGATCCCCGATGCATTAGCCGTGTAGATCATTCAACCCTCGACGCACTAACCGTATAGATGAACCTAACAAAAAGAAGAAGACCTAGGCAACACCCCCGATCCAGCAAAGCCTCAGGTTAGCGACCCTTTAGTCTAAGGCTAAGCGATGTAGGTGATCCTAATCTTGTAGCGATGCTGCCATGAGAAACATAACACATGATTCCAATCACAATAACACTTTCTAGATGCACAAATAATCCTTTTCCAAACAGTTAGACTGTACAGGGTCTCTACCCTTACACGTCTACCATAAACCATCTTGATCACTTCATGATCCAATCCAAAAACCATAAACCATAAAACAATCCATCACACGGGTGAGATCTCCACCCTACTTGGGTGAGGCACGATCAATCCTACATAACCACTTTAGAACACAACATGGCTGCAAAACTTTTGGCAGCATAACCCAATCCAAAAAAAAAAACCATAAGCCACATCGGCTTCCACCATAAAGTATCAACCATAATCCATGAGGGAATTTCAGTCCTTAACCATAAATCATAATCACATTGAACTAACTCCCACACTTGGAGTTTGATATATCCCCTGCAATCAATCGGAGTCTACACACATGTGACCCTTAAGATGTGATTCTTTCATGCATAAAAAGATTCCAACCAGCGACTAATCATGATTAAAAAATCCAATTTTTGACAACATCCAACCATGCAAAGTTGATGCATCACATCTACACTTCACCACTCTAACACGTAGAGCTAGTTTTAACCTAGAAAGGTGGAAAGCAATCATAACCATGAATATGAGGCATCCACATCAATCCATGAGTTCCCATACATCATATGATAACATTCCAACACCATAAACATGATGCAAAACCACTCCGACCTTTAGGTCAGCCATAAACCATAATGTGCAAAAACAACTTTCTGATATTTTCGAGAGCATGCAAAACATGCAAATGAAAGTGTTTGACCTCAATCCAATGAATCAAGTTCAGCTCTATAATGTATACTATCACTCCATCATGTCACTTTGACCACATGATACTCACACAACAAACAGTAACCCGAAAAGAAAGTCACTTTATTCATATCTGCCTATGCGGTTCGGAATGTTTAACCCTATACTCTCAGGTAAGTTTAGGGTCATCTAATAAGTGAAATCAACTCACCAAAACAAACCATAAAACATATCAAAACGGCTCGGTTAACTCACGACGTCATATGGTATCCCCCTTTGATAGCACTCCTACGCGTGTAGGTAAAACTGATAATAGAGTGATTGATAACTCGCATTCCCGAAGTGATACCGGAGACCTAAATTCATTTATCATCAAGTTTCATCAATCTTTTCAATTGGTTTATAGTAGTTCTCCAAGGAGCCTGGAGTCAAAAAATTTGGTTGTGTAATGGACAGTAATCTGTTTTTTGACCATATCTCTTAGCTCGTGCGTGTTTTCACATGACACATAAGAGAGAAAATGTTTTAAATGATGTGTTTTATCTATGGTATAAAGGGTTTGGGCTGATTCATAACGGTTTGTGATTTATGACCAAAACAGTATTCCTACTGCTTCTATGACGTGAAACGAAAAGTGCTTCTTTATGCACATGCGTGACCATAACGCATCATGTGCATAAATCAACGTCTAAAACATGATGAAACAATCATGAGGAAACCTTGTATATACTTGGTTAATCCATACATGCACTCGTATGCGAAAGAACAATCACCGAGAAGGTGACTACGCAGAAAAACGACATAGAGAGAGAGATGATGACTATCGAGTTTATGGTTTCTCACCGTGCTTTTGAATTGATTAGGGGTTGTTGAAAGGCTTCTTGCTTTGCCACAAGAGAGCGGTGATGAGAGCTACGTAGAGGTATCCGTCACGAAAACTTCCGGAGAGCGTGTACACCGTGAAACGAGAGAGAAGATAATAAGCAAATAAAGAGAGAGTATCCTTCTTCTTCTTCTTCTTCATGAGAGAGAAGAGTTTATGGCGATGGTGATGAAGAGCTTGCACCACTTTGTATAATAGATAAGTAATTCTGACGTCAAGGCAAGAGAGCTTCCGCGTCTGAGAGTGTTTCTATCTCCCGCAAGTGAAAGAAGAGAGGTCTTTATATAGGCTCTCAAGGCCAAAAGCACTAGCTAAGAATAGAGTGAGCAAGGAGAGACAAGTTCGTGCATATTCGTAGCTTTTCAAAATAAAAATAAAAATATGAGGACATGGATTTTGATACGCGATTTAGAGATTCTAAGAAGAAGCTTGGCTTCCAAGAAAAGAGTTCTAAACTAAACTAAGCTCCTCCTCTCTCTTTTTAAAATGTTCTCTTTCCTAAAAACAAGCCTTTTCTTTTTGGTGGTCAACTCTCCCACTTACCATTCAATGTTTACATTAAATTTAACCATCCAAACAATATCTAACCAACTAATGAAAACCGTATCCAAACTACGCCACACCTTAACATCCCGACATAATTATGACTTTCCAATGCTGTCAATCAAAATTCGACAAAATAGATATTGAAAGTTAATTTTCTTAATTTCAGAAGAGACCCAAAAATTGGGAATTTTACATCCTCCCACACTTAAAAAATTTGAGGTGTCCTCACCTCGACATGAAGTATGGATAATTCAGTCTCATTACATCGTTACATTCACAAGTGGCATCTTCCTAAGGATAAGTTGACCATTTAACAAGGTGTTCAATAATGGTCCGATTTCGTAGAGGCTTGATTTTGCTCTAAGTATTTCTTCGGGATATACTCCAAACGTTCCATCGGTGGATGTAAATAATAGAGAATCATCAAGAATATGTTGTGCATTCCCACTTCATTTGTGGAGCATCAATAGGTTGAAGCTTACCGGGATATCAAATTTGTTCAGCTTTAATATGTTGACATGTTAAACATCTTGTAACATAGTTCAACACATCGCGCTTTAGTCCTGGGCAAAAGAAACTCTTTTTTACAGTAGAGAAAGTCTTAATGTATTCTAGATGTTCTGCTATAGGTATATGAGCTTCTTGTAATATCTGAAGTTTGATTTCAGCTTGATTTGGAATACAAAGACGATTACCAAAATAAAGGTCATCACTTTCAACATGAAATCCTTTGATTTGCCTCTCCTAATTCTCTCTGCAATTATTTAGGTTTATCAAGTATTGGATTCTTAAGTTATACGGGTCATTAGTCATACCTTCTCGAATAAGGTCAATTAGAGAAGTACTAGGGGTTGTGACAGCCGCTACTGTACTCTTCCTGCTCAAGGCATCGGCCACTAGATTTTCCTTCCCAGGTTTATAATCGATTCCAAAATCATACTTGCATAACAACTCCATCCATCTTCTCTGTCGCATATTAAGGTCAGGTTGGGTGTAGATCCACTTCAGGCTTCTATGGTCGGTGTGTAGTTCAAATCTCCTTCCAAGAAGATAATATCACTATACTTTAAGAGCATGCACAACGGCCAATAATTTCAAGTCATGTGTAGGATAATTCAACTTATGTATATGTAACCTACGAGATTCATAAGCTACTGGTTTTCCTTCTTGAGATAGAACGCCACCAATTGCTTGTCCACTTGCATCAGTGAGTACAATGAATGCCTTTGAGAAGTCTGGAAGCTGTATTATTAGAGTATTCACCAAAGCTTCTTTGAGTTTCTCAAAACTAGCTTGAACACATTCATTCCAAGTAAACATTTTTTCTTTCTTAAGCATATTAATCAATGGGTGAGATACAATCTTAGCGTAACCTTCAATAAATGTGTGATACCATCCTGTCAAACCAAGAAAGCCACGTACTTCTCGTAATGATTTCGGTTAGGCCAAGCTTTGACAGCTTTGATCTTACTTGGATCAGTAGAAACACCATCTTTGGATACAATAAATCCCAAATATTCCACCTTGTCAATGAAGAAGGTGCATTTGCTACGTTTGGCATAAAATTGATTTTGACGAAGAAGTTCAAGTACTCGCCGCACATGTTGTTCGTGTTCTTCTCTGTTTCTTGAGTAAACCAAGATATCATCAAAGAAGACAACAACAAAATCATCAAGATGTTCTCGAAACAAGTCGGTCATAAGACGATATAAAGTTGCAGGAGCGTTAGTAAGTCCAAAAGGCATAATTGTAAACTCATAATGTCCAAAACAAGTATTAAATCCGGTCTTTGGTATGTCCTCCTCCTTTATTTGAATTTGATAATAACCTGACCTAAGATCGATCTTTGTGAAGATAGAAGATCCATGTAATCAATCAAGCAATGCGTCAATCTTTGGTATTGCATACTTATTCTTGACTGTTACCTGATTCAATCCACGATAATCAATACAGAGACGTAAAGTACCATCCTTCTTCCTATTAAAGAGAACAGGAGTACTCCATGGAGAAACACTAGGTCAAATGAAGCCCTTGTTCTAGAAATTGTGTTAATTTCTCCTTGAGTTCCACAGATTCGGGTACTAACATCTTGTAAGGTCTACGAGCAACTGGTGAGCTCTTGGAGTAAGCTCTATTGCATGATCAGCATCACGCTTGGGTGGTAGATGAGAAAGTTATTCATAAAATACATCATCAAACTCTGTTAATTATTCGAGTTCAGGTGAATCTATCTTCTTCTCTTTAGGATTAAGCTTTACTGCATAAATCCTTTCATTCTTCCTATGACTCTTCATAAGTTTGGTAAAGTTCACTAGTTTGAGTTTAGGATTTCTCCGTTTCCCAGCAACTATAACTCTAGCGTTTTGATCATTTTGAAAATTCAATGAACTGTCTTTACAATGTATGTGAGCATCGTTGGCTTTAAGTCAATCCATTCCTAGGATTCCATCGCAAATTCCGGTGGGTAAGACTCTAAAGTTTGCAGAAGTATTATGACCATCCAAAGAAAAATTCAAATTATCCACCACTGAAGTAGAAGATCTAACCTTCCTACCCGTAGCTAATTCTATTGTAAGGTCTGTATCAGGGTGTTCAGTCAGAATGAGGTTTTTGATGCACTTAGGAGATATGAAAGAATGTGTACTTCATGAATCAACCAATAGGGTGAAATGGTTACCTTGATACTCCGCTGGGGTTTGAATAACTAAAAATTGTTCATTCACTCCCTGATGTTCAATTGCAGCATGAACATACGCGTTTTCCTGATTCCCTTCACCTCTAGCCCCTTGAGATCTATTAGCTTGAGGTCTTCCATGAGGTCTTTTATTTCCCCCTCCTCCTGGATGAAGTTGATGATTAACATTCCCATTGTTGTTATTGTTGACAGGCGATCTGTTCCAAACAAAAGGCAGATTTCCAGGTCTAAAATTCCCCTGGTTTTGAGGCGGTCTCTAGTTTTGGTTAAAGTTCTGCTGATTGAAGTTCCTCTGAACTGCCGATGGTTTGGGTCTAAATTTTCCATAATTCCGATTCGGATTGAAATTTGTATGTTCATAATTGTCCACCAATCCTGTGAAGCTTGAGTTATTAAAGGGACAATCCCTGGATTGATGACCAGGATCAAAACAAGTGTAGCATAAATGATCCTGTCTAGCTTTCATACATAATAACTTCTCTCTTCTATGATGTGGAACTCCATATATTTGTTCGTCCTCTCGACGAGGTCCTTTGATTTCATGAACAGAAACAGGTTCTGGTTTCCTCTTTCCGGTAGTAGATAACTCTATTTTAATGGGTTTTCCTGCATCAAGGACATTTGCAAAATTGGTAAGGCGAAGACTTTGGAGTCTAGTCTTCATATAGGATTATGTAGTCTTGACATGAATCGAGCTACCTTAACCTCTTGAGTCATCCCTGCTGGAGCATACTTGACAAGGGTTAAGAAATTTTGGTAGAATGATTCCAGATCTCTGGTCCCTTGAGTACAATCAAGAAACTCATTCATACGGTCTGAATGATAAACTTTGTTTTGATAGCTCTTCTTAAGTTGGGTCTTAAGATAATCCCAAGTTGCAGCATTAGGATCAACATTGTTCTCTGTGCAATGGTCTCTCCACCAATGTTTGGCTATTTTCTCCAGTTTGAACTTAGCGATGATAGCCTTGTTCACTGCCGATGAGTGAGCCAAATCAAAGTAGTCATCCATGCACTCAATCCAATCTTCAAGAATCTTGCCTACATCTTTGCCTTCCCCGCTAAAATTTCCAGCTTGAGACTTGCGAAGCATAGCATTGATGTCTCTATCGATGATGGTCTGTTGAGGAACAATAGGTGCATTTGCATTAGCAGCATCCGCATTTCCTCTAAGAGGCATGGTAACTTAATGCACCATATCAACCAACACTACAAGAGGTTGTGTGCTCTTGTGACGCTGTTAGCGACGGAAATACACTGGGTTTTTATAACCCCCGGCGTCGCTAAAACCGTCGCTAATAGCGTCGCTACGAGAGCGTCGCTATATGCGACGCTATAGGTGTCGCTATATGCGTCGCTATAAGCGTCGCTATATAGAGACGCTCATAGCAACGATTATAGCGACGTTTACACAGAAGTCTATAGCGACGCTCATAGCGACGCTACAGACCCATAAATAGCGACGGTTATAGCAACGCTCGAGAGAATTTTTTTTTGGTGACAGGGCATTGAATGCCCTGCCACCCATCAACCATATTGTACTTGATTCACTTTTTTAAAAAAGTGCAAGGGTAGATAATAGACCCAAAATAGTCACCCACAAGACGCATTGTTTGCAAAATTGACAAGCGTAAAATTGACAATTGTACACATCATAGGCAAAATGAATTGATTGGAAAATGTAATAATGACAATTGTACAACATCATAGGCATAAAGAATTGATTGGCAAAATGAACTGCGGTGACAAATGTAATAATATACATGGTTCAAAAAGACGTATAAAATCCGTCTCATGATACATAAGCTATGAGAAACCCTAAACTAATGCTATCTAGCTACGGCTAAACTGACGTCGTCTAGTCAGACGTCTCATCGCATCCAAGCGGCGTATCTGTCGGATTCTGCAAAAAAAGACAATAAGACAGCTTTCAGTAAGTATAAACATATAATGACATTTATAAAACAATACAAAAAATAGAAAAGAGTAAACCCTAATACTAACCCGGTGCCGCCGCGAGAACTCAGAATGTCCATCAGGGCATTTAAGCCCTTCCTGCCTGCGTACTCGCGCTCGTACGGTGTGGGATCACGTCCTGTCATTGACCACTGTCAAAACATACAAAGATTTCATTATGTTAGAATTAAAAAACTCATAAACCCTAAACTATCGAACATAAAGAGCAATGCAAAAACACTTGCAAAATCGGCCTCAAATGATGCCCATCCACCGCTCCCCAAGTGGTGCGAGCTCCCTGCCTCTACTCGCGCTCTGGCTGCATCCTTTTGTTGCTTCCACTTGTCGGGATTCTCGCGCGCTGCTTTCTTCGCATTCTTCCAATCTTCTTTGGCCAGCCAATCTGGCCTGTTCCACCCATGCTTGATTGCTTTTTGCACTTCGGAACGCTTGTGTTTGCAGTATTCGCGCATTCGAATCTTCATCAGGTCTTCATTGAAGCGTTGATCCCGTGTTGGAACGAGAAACTCATCATGAAGTATGCTGATGACTCTGTTTTTTAAATCACTTGGTACTTCACTCCATTTGTTTAGTATGTAGTGTCTAAACAGCTGAGAGCAAAGACCATGCATGCGCGAGATCACCTTCTTGCCGTCATCATCCATGATGATGCCGCCGCTGAAGTCGACGGAGTAAGGCAAGCCCTCTGGCCGGTGACGCGTGAACCTGGGTGTCCCGGCAGGGGTCTCTAGCGGCGTGTCGATGGGGGTACGGACGTCAGGTGTCTCCACCGGCGTCTGGGCCCCGAAGCGAGGAGTGTCGAGTGGGGTGGCTCCTGGCGGAGTAGGTAGAGGTGTGTAGCTGATAGGAACAGTCAGCTGCGCAAAACCTGGCGTAGATGGCGATGTTGTGGCTGGTGTGGGGGCAGGCAAATAAGGGGAGGGTAAAGAGCCTCGTCGAACACGAGGCGGTGTGGAGGCATCGGCGGCGGAATCCCCACAACAACCGCTGCAGTAGCATCTTGATGCTCGTTTGGCACCACCGCAGCGGCTTCTGATTGAGCATCTTCTCTGATCTCCTCCATTGATGCCGTTGTGATTGGCACATGGTAGCCTTCATACGTCCTTGCACTACGAGGGGCTACCTCTATGACATACCACCAGTTTGATGTAGACTTTGTAGGATGAAATATTACCTGCCAGAGCCACATAACTTACATGAGAGCTTTCAAGCACATAACTTGTAAAAGGGGGATGTTAACTATTTACATACTTACTTGTTCACAATGCTCGGGTAGTACGAAAGTGTCTCTTAGGTCATTCCATTTCTTAGTAGAATCCACCTCAAGAAAACCAGACTCTCCTCTACGCACAATAGCGTTGCGACCCTCCATGATTATCTTGAACCATTGCACGTCGAACAAGTCGACAAAAAATCCTCTGTAATCGATCCTCAAAATCTCTTGTAGCGTGCCGAAGTAAGTGAGTTCCGCCACCACAGGATCTGCATCAGAGGAACGTCGTCGACTAGACTGTTCAAATTTTGCCATGATTCCACAATCTTGAGTAAAACGGTTTTTGTCGATCCGTTCCACCCTAAAATGTCAACCTTTACACCATGATGCTGTGTATGACTTATACTACAACGAACAAAGATTATGAGTGTCCGTTCAAACGTTTAGAAATAAAGTCACTAGCTAGTCGTACATTGCAAACTTACCTTGGTCGCGCAACCCCGAGAGTACTCCCACTCTTCCTCAGTCACTTCGTCACCGCATTTTTGTGCGCTTTTCAATTGGTTGTGCAACCATCTTAAGCTCATGAATGTTGGTAGGCTCTCCAGAACCGTCGGATAGTGCATCGGTGGTCGTCTTTCCCGTCTCCACTCGATTCGTGCCCTTTGTCGCTCTTGCTTTGCATCCTCATATTGTGAAATCCACTTTTGCATCACTGGATTGTGAAGCATGCAAAATCGGTTGATTTTAGCCTCTAGATCTTCCGTCATCTTCTTCTCAACACCGAGATTGCACATGACAATCCCAGATATGCGCTCATCATCTATGGTTCGCCATAGCGTGTCCCGAGCTTTATCAAATCCGTCTAGCCACTCTCCAATGTACACTAGGGACTCTCATAACAACCAACCTTCTGCCATGCTACCCTCCGGACGTGCCTTTTGACGCACATATCCCTTAAGCGTTTTCATGAAACGTTCTAAGAAGAACATCCATCTGGAATGAACTGTGCCAGCTATTTCCACCTCATCAACTATGTGAACAAGAAGATGCACCTGAATGATTAGCATGGTAGTAGGAAAATGTTTCTCAAACATGCACACAAGCTCCGCAGCATTTAGTTTGGCGAATGGTATGGAGTCTACGTTGATCTCCTTTTGTGAGATCCATTGCACCAGCTTTGCAAGTTTGTAGATTGTGTTACGGATGTCGAGAGACAAACATCCCTTAATGGCAACCGGTAAAATAAATTGTAAAGTATGAGCAGCAATGATATTAAAGTCCACATTTTATGCAATGATATTAAAGTCCACTATGAACGTACCTGAGACATTTTATGCCAATCGTGTGACTTCAAACCGGTAAGCTTTCCTTCTTTAGTAAAACACGTTCGGAGCGAGTGCATTACGCCAGTGGGGGTCCGCAAAGATCGAATGGTCTCTTTTACTTTGCGTTCTTGGGCTCCTGTGAAAATCCATGGTGCTTTAGGGAGTTTTATCGATCCATCAGACGCTGTTTGCGGCCAATATGGCTCCATACGATCCACATTTCTAAGGTCAACTCTGGCTCCCAAAGTATCTTTCTTGCCGGTCAGATGGTCCCATAGTAGATTACCCACATTCTTGAATATGTGCATTGGATCGAGCAAGTGATTGATCATGAGTCGGGGCCAGTATGGTAACTCGTACCATAGAGATAGTCTCTTCATCCCTGGAGGCAATCCGTCATCGCACATCTCCTTCTGCTCTAACCATGCTTGTGCAGACATCCTTGGTGGCTCTCTTCCCAAAAAGCCGTCGCGTAACACATGATTCTCTGGAAGATACGCTTGATGACCTTCGTAGATTTGCTTCTTCAGTGAGGGCGCCCTACGTGCATTCAGTCTAGGTCCACATGTGACACATGCTCTGTATCCGCTTGTTTGAAGCCCTGCATGTATACACATGATAATAGATCAACTATGGGAAAAAACAAGATTTACAGTGTCTGAGTGAGGAGTGTCAATAGATCACCTGAGCATTCTGTTAGCCCGGGATAGTCATGCATGGTCCACATTAGAATGCCTCTGATCAAAGCATTCCGTCGTCCTGTGTGTCGGCTCATATCCACCACCTCTATGCCAATCCACAATTGTTGTAGCTCTTCCAATAGTGGACGAAGATACACATCCATATTCTCCACTTTATATCGCCCTGGCACAATCAAGCTTAGCCATAGGTGCCCCTTCTTCGTAGTCAACCACGGGGGAATGTTGTAGTTGACGATGACAACGGGCCATACACTGTAAGATGTTGATCTTTGACCAAATGGATTTACGCCATCCATAGCCAGGCCTAAGCGCAAATTTCGAGCTTCCCTGGAAAAATCCGACCATGTTCCATCTATATGTTTCCAGGCTGCGCAATCTGCAGGAATTCGTAGCACACCATCCGAAGATTTATTCTCCTCAGGCCATGATGCTAGGGCGGCCATGGACTTACATTCGAAGAAATGCTTGATGCGAGGAAGCAGAGGAAAATGTCACAAAACCTTTTGTGGAATTTTTGTCCCGTGGAGATCTACTCGATATCTTTCGGAATCACATTTCGGACACTTCTCCATGTCTATGTATTCCCCTCTGAAAAGAATGCAGTCATTAGGACAAGCGTGGATAGAATTGTAATCCATCCCCAAGTTTCGCAAAATCTTTCTTGCTTCATCTCGGGAATCTGGCATCACATTGTCAGCTGGTAGTATGTGCTCTTTAAGCAATCTACACAACATAAAAATACGATACAGTCGTGTGAAAATCTATCAGATCATTATACATTTAGAGTTTTATTAAAGTAAACTAATTGTAATAGATCACCTGAAAAGCGTTGTGACGCTAGTGTCACTCCATCCAAACTTTGCCTGCATGTTGAGAAGAACCAGGAGTGCTTTCAATCTAGACATACGTGCTCCATTATACAATGGTGTATCGGCTTCACTTTTCATATCATCATAGATAAGCCTTTCTGAATCCATGATCGTCTCGATCATTTCATCAATCTCGGGCTCAAACATTGCCTCGTTGGGAATGTGCTCTGCATGATCATCCCCCGAGCTGTCAGAGGCTACATCTTGTGGCCTCACATATGCTGCTTGACCAAAGCGCCTGCGAACACATCTATTGGGTTGCAAGATTGCTGCTTGTTGGCCAGCGTCAGAGTCCGACGAGTTATAATTGGCAACAACTCGATCTATAATAGATGGATCGAACTCGCCAAATTCGCGAACGTGCTGCAAAGAAACACGTCTTGTCCGTCGCACAGCATGCTTGCATTGATTACAAGGACATAAGACCCTCGTTGAGAGATAGGTGTTTCGGTTGGACGGTCCCACATCCTCATCACTACTCATAATGAGGATAAAAATCTTATAACCTGGACAACAAATTTAATATTCTATTGGCATTCTTCCTCTTATCTCTCTCTCTCTCTCTCTGTCTCTCTCTCTCTCTCTCTCTCTCTCTCTCTCTCTCTCTCTCTCTCTCTCTCTCTCTCTCTCTCTCTCTCTCTCTCTCTCTCTCTCTCTCTCTCCCTCACATTCTCTAGTCATGTCCAATCCCCGCACACCTCGGTCTAGAGGTGCACGGAGATCAGAACCACCGGGTTATAATCTCGTCTTTATTGGTCAATACCTATATTTGTGGGTACAAGAAATCTACAGACCCACGTCTACATGATACTGCATGTAGTGGACAAAACCCCTTTGCCTCTTCTCTAGCTGTAGCACTTCATAGCATCTTAACATCTTTTCACAGTAGATCTTTTCACTGTTCGTCTAACTCTAAACCCTAAACCGTAAGTAATTCTTGCGTGGACTCGATCTAACGTAAATAAGCGTAAATCTAAATAAACGTAAATCTAACTAAAAATAAACCTAAATCTAATTTAACGTAAGTCTACATCTAACCTAATCTTTAACGTCTTTTGGGATAGTTTCCTACGACGTTAAAACTCTCTTCTTCTTGTGTGTGTGTGTGTGTGTGTGTGTGTGTGTGTGTGTGTGTGTGTGTGTGTGTGTGTGTGTGTGTGTGTGTGTGTGTGTGTGTGTGTGTGGGTAAACCTAAATAAACCTAAGTCTAATCTAATATAACATAAATCTAAATCTAACGTAAATTATGTTATATTAAAAACAAAGAACTAAACTAACAGGGATTATAAGAACCTTAAAACTAATTTTTCACATAACTCAGCAAGAGTTGGCATTCTCATCACTAAAGATGTGAGAGTTAACTTCCGGCGGTGACGCTGCCTCATCTCCATCCACATCTGACGACAGCAATTGGTCCTTTGGACCGTTCTTGCTCTTGTTACTAACTTTGAAGTTGTTGTTGAATGACTAGAGGTTGTCTAGATGGTCATTGTCGGGGATGTAGTGACTCTTGCCGCCCTGAAGATCCACCTTCTTCCCTATCTTCTGAAGACATTTCACCAGTACTTTTGGATCGACGGAGCCCACCATGAGTGAAGGCAGCAATACCCTATATTCCATTGAGGGCTTTCTTCACCCGCTTCATGCAGGCATCGTAGTCTATGGAGACCTAAATCTAATCTAATATAACGTAAATCTAAATCTAACGTAAATAAATGTAAATCTAACTAAAAATAAACCTAAATCTAATGTAATTTAACTTAAATAAACCTAAATCTAATTTAACGTAAGTCTACATCTAACCTAATCTTTAACGTCTTTTAGGATAGTTTCCTACGACGTTAGAACTCTCTTCTTCTTGTGTGTGTGCGCGTGTGTGGATGTGTGTGCCAATAAAAAGAGATAAATGGTATAACCTTTCTATCACCCATGCCAAGTATGATAGATTGGTTATGCCATTTCCCTCTTGAATAATAGGTCTTGAGTTCAACTCCTCGTCGGCTAGATCTTTAGGTCTTTTAATTTTAATTAGTTTCCTACGACGTTAAATTAGTTCTCTCTCTTTCTCTCTCAATGTGTGTGCGTTTTTTTGTTTATGCATGTTTTCTCTCTCTTTTCCTCTCTCAATGTGTGCGTTTTTTGTTTATACATGTTCTCTCTCTCTTTTTCTCTCTCAATGTGTGCGTTTTTTGTTTATGCATGCTCTCTCTCTCTTTTCCTCTCTCAATGTGTGTGTGCATTCTTTGTTTATGTATGTGTGTGTGCGTTTTTGTTTATATTTGTACTCTTTCTCTCTCTCTCTCTCTCTCTCTCTCTCTCTCAAAAACACTATGTGTGTGTGTGTGTGTGTGTGTGTGTGTGTGAGAGAGAGAGAGAGAGAGAGAGGGGAAGGGAACATGAGAGTGAGGAGAGGGAAGGAGCATATCTGGATCTCCTTCCTCTCCTCGTGTGTGTGTGTGTGTGTGTGTGTGTGTGTGTGTGTGTGTGTGTGTGTGTGTGTGTGTGTGTGTGGAGAAGAAAGAGAGAGAGAGAGAGAGAGAGAGAGAGAGGGAGAGAGCGTTACCTGCTCCTTGCTTGAGGGCGCCGAAAAACTCAGATCTGAGATCTGAGTTTTTGGGCGCTCTCTGTTATTTTTTTACGCCAGCCGGCATCGCTATGAGCGTCCCAAATTTACAAGTAAATTTGCGACGCTCATAGCGACGCTCATAGCGACGCCGGGAATTTTTTTTTTGAGCGTCGATGTGTGAGCGTCGCTAATATGAATAGCCTCTTGTAGTGCAAGGTCATACTTAGCAAAATATTATATTCCACTCGAAGTCCTCAAATCAAATAGAATAGACGTTTAAGATAAGATAAGAAGCAATCAGGAGAAAGAATAATGAATAAATCAATCAAATTTTAATATCACAAAACTTTGGGTTTTCAAAAGTCTACAAGGTATTTCGGAAGTTTCTAATAAATCCTAGTGGCTCTAACATAATGTACTCGGTAACATCCATTGAACATCCTTCCACCAATGGAGCATAGTTGTCCCATTCCTTCAGTAAGTCTGATGGCTGACTCCAATAGTCCTTTACGACCTTCGGCTGGAACATCTCTTCATTGGCATGTGAGTCATACCATTCTTGAGTAAGAGATTTGTTTGTTACAGGTACCCCCATTTCAGTGTGGATAATTGCCTTCATGTACCCAAAGTAGTCATCGAAGAAAGTAGATTCTTTTGGAAACACATCCGGTGTGTCCCATCCAACTGAGCTATGAATATTTACACAATCTGCAAGGCACTAAGGTCTGCTATAGGCATTGTATAGAATCTTTACATTGCGAGGGTTGTAGATTAGTGAATTTCTAAATAAGTCAAAGAATAACTTCCAAGGTACTAAACTATTGGAATGTCGGTCATTGTTCTCGCACTGTCACCCCCATACATTAAACATAACTGTTGGGATTCAAGCCAACTGGCCGGACATCCCACTTACTACTAACCCATCTACTAACTTAACCATATATACACTTATTCTTTAATATAACAAAATAAGGAGCTGCAACAGGATAAAATTGATGTGAGCTCCACCCAAAGTAAGTCTCTCTCTCTCTCTCTCTCTCTCTCTCTCTCTCTCTCTCTCTCTCTCTCTCTCTCTCTCTCTCTCTCTCTCTCTCTCTCTCTCTCTCTCTCTCTCTCTCTCTCTGCTCTTGCACTTGCACTCGCACATGCTTCCCTTGGCACCTTCGACTAGTATCAGAGCAGGGTTTGTGCTTTCCGTTTTTGCGTCCGCGCACGCGCACTTGCAAAAGTGCAAATAGGTTTTAGATTTAGGCATCGATTAATCAGCCTTTCGAGAGCGTTTCCAGTAGGTGTCTTGGGGTTTTACCCCCCTTTCAAAGATGTTCGTGCAGTCGAAAGCTTCATTCGAGCTATGCTTCAGGAGTTGTATTTTTCAACTTTACTTTTGCTACAGATACAAATACAGGTGCAGGTTGTTCAGAGACTATTTTGGGATATAGCCATTTTATGTATGTTATGTGCTATTGAGACGGTGTTTATGGGCTAATTATGAGCACTTTTCGGCATCGACATTGTCTTGGGTTCCATCTCCTCCAGGTTCTTGCATATATATAGGACATGCACGTTTCTTACAGGTTGCAGTGTTTAGCATCAGCACAGATTTCAGTGGGAGTATTTGATGCGGATATGCATTGTTTTGGCACTTCTAATAGTGCTTGAGCTCTTTTGAGAGCGGTTTTACTCCCCACAGGGATTTTTTTACTGCTTGCACATTTTGTTTGGTGCCTGTTTGAGCGCATATAATGCACCTTGCAGTATTGCTGACAGTGGATGTACATTGAGTTGCAAAAATTGCCATATGTACCTTTTGTGCAGCCGATTTGGCTTGTTTCTGGCAGTCCCGACCGTTTTTGAGACTCGGTTCGGAGGCCCTTTCTGAGACTGGGGGCTGGTTTCTTGTCTGCATAACCTTTTGTGAGGGTTGATAGCATGAGGTTTTCTTGAGCTGGGGGATTCTCGAATGTTGAGATCCTTTCGATGATATAGGTTGCTGGAGTACCCCTTTTTCATGGCCTCGCCATAGGACATGTATAGAGATGGCTAGGTGCATTTGACACCGTGTTCGCAGTCTTGGGTCAACTTTTGACTTTTTATGCACAGTTAGTAGTTGATGCACCTGTCTTATGCTTTGAGAGCATTACTTTTTATGCGTTACTGATCTCTTGTGACAATTTTGGATTAAGATTCTGTCAGTTTTTATGGGAAAACCCAGCCAATTTTTTTTTCCAGAATTACCAGTGTTTATCGCCGTATTATCTTTAGTCTGTAGCCATGTCATTTAGTGGTGAAAAGGATATTTACAATATCCAAAAATTTGATGGGACAAATTTTGCTATCTGGAAAGAGAAGATTCAAGATGTTCTTATACAAAAAGGCCAGCTAGATCCTATCATGGAGCACCCAGAGGGCGAGTATACAGATGTTGAGTGGGAGAAACTTGATGCTAAGGCCAAATCTACCCTCCGTTTGCATTTGGCCGAATCTGTGTACTTTACTGTAGTTGGAGAAAGAACTGCTAGAGATGTATGGGATAAGTTGTGTTCCAGTTATGAGAACAAAAGTGCCACTAATAAGGTTTTCTTGATGAACAAGTTGTTTGACCTTTGTATGAAGGAAGAGGGCACTATTTCTACTCACATTAATGAGTTCAATGTCATTTTCACTCAGTTGACCACTCAAGGTTTGGTCTTCGATCGAGAAATCAAATGTATATTCTTGCTATGTAGTTTACCCTCGTCTTGGGATACGTTCTATACTGCGATTAGCCACTCAGTACGTGGTACCGATCTAGTGTACAATGACGTCCTTGGGAGTCTCTTTACTGAGGAGATTTGTAGAAAATATCTCGAAGGGAAGAAGGATGGTGATGCGTATGTTGCTAGTGATAGAGAGAGGGATCGCACTCAAAGTCGTGCCAAAAGCAAGGAACGTGGGGGTTCACGTAGTAAGTCTCGGGGTTCTTTGAGTAATTTCGAGTGCTATCACTGCCATAAAAAAGGGCATGTGAAGAAGGATTGCAGAAAATGGCAGCAAAGCAAGAAGGATAAACAATCTGGTGAAACTTCTAAGTCTGATGATTCAAACAAGGGCAAAGCAAAGTTAGAGGAGATCAATGTGCTAGAGTCCTCAAATGCTCCTATTGTAGAGACTCTTCTAGTGGTTGTTATGCCACTTACCTCTGACGTATTGGTCTTCACAATAGATCTACCTGTCGAGGCTCTTGTTACAGAAAATGCGCAGTATGCACAGAATTGGATAGTATATTCTGGTGCGAGTTTCCATATGACACCACATAGAGAGTGGTTCTCTACTTATTCTCACTCTTGTGGCAAAGTGATACTTGGTGATGCTTATGAACTAGACATTGAGGGTGTCGGAAACGTCAAATTGCATCTAAGTAATGGCACGCACTTTACTTTATGTAATGTCATACATGTGCCCAAGTTGATTAAAAGCTTGATTTCTGTTGGTGAGCTTGATGATTTGGGCTACAACACCACATTTGGCAATGGTTCGTGGATAGTACGCAAAGGTAATCTTGTTGTACTCAGAGGTCAGAATCATGGTACCTTATATTCCATGCATGTGTCAGATGTTGGTCATGATTACATATCTGTAGGCGAGCTGCCGTCTTTTGAGTTGTGACATTGCCGGCTAGGTCATATTAGCCAAAAAGGAATGAGAACTCTGAGTCGTTTTTGCTACTTATCTGTCTTGTCTTATGTTGACTTTCCTGTTTATGAGCATTGTATCTATGGAAAATAGACAGGTTCGTGCACTTACCATTGGGTCAAAAGCGAGTTGAACCTCTAGATTTAGTGCATGGTGATGTTTGTGGTCCTATTTCAACCAAATCTCTAGGGAGGGGCAGCTATTTTGTGACATTCATAGATGAATCTACTCGAAAGGTGTGGGCATATCCTTTGAAACATAAGGATCAAGTTCTTCCTGTGTTCCAGAAATTTTTGGCACTCGTTGAGAATCAGTCTGGAAAGAAACTCAAGAGGTTGTGGACTGACAACGATGGAGAGTATGTCTCCGAGGAGTTTGACAATTTCTGTGCTAAAAGGGGGATTAAAAGGTAGTTTAGTGCACCATACACATTAGCTCAGAATGGAGTTGTTGAGCGCATGAATCATACGATTCAAGAAAGAGTCACAGCCATGCTTTCTAGGGAAAATCTCACACAAGGCTTTGGGCCGAAGCCGTCTTGACCGCACTGCACATTATAAATCGTTTGCCTAGTACGCCGTTGAATTATGAGATTCTAGAAGAGTTATGGTCTAAACATAAGCCCCACTATGACCATCGACGTGTTTTTGGTTGTGAAGCTTATGCTCACATGCCTAAAAAACTTTGACAGAAGTTAGAGCCAAAGTCACACAAATGTATTTTCATTGGATATGGTGCAGATGGAGAGATGGGATATCGTCTCTGGCACCCAAAATCTCGTCGAGTCATCCATAGTTCAGATGTGATCTTCAATGAGTCGAAGATGCATAAACAACCTATCAAGGAAATAGAGATTCAGAGAGTCACTTTTGAGGATGTTGCCTCATAGACAGTGAAATCAACTCAGCGGGCTAGTGATGTACCTTCCACTAGCAATGCTCCAGAGGGAGTGGATAGCAATGGTCAAGGAGTGAGATGGTCTACTAGAGTCTCTTGTCCACCTGCGTATTTTGAGCCAGGTCTTGATTACATCATGTTGACCGATTACGGTGAGTCAAGCTGCTACCAACAAGAAGCCATGATGGCGGATGATGTGGTGAAGTGGGAGCAAGCTATGCAATCTGAGTATAACTTGATTCTAGCTAATGACACTTGGGACTTGGTAGAACTGCCAAATGATGCAAAAGCTTTACCTTGGAAATGGGTTTACAAGAAGAAATTTACCTCAGGTGATCCAAATCCAAAGTACAAGGCTAGACTTGTAGCCAAAGGGTTCAAACAGCAAAAGGGAGTCGATTTTGATGAAATCTTCTCCCCTGTGGTCAAGATGACAACGCTTAGAACCGTACTTGGTCTTGTAGCAATTGAGGACATGGAACTTGTCCAAATGGATGTGAAGACGGCATTTCTTCACGGGGATCTCGATGAGGATGTTTACATGCAGCAGCCTCAAGGGTTTGTTAAGGATAACGCATCTCGTGAAGAGCTAGTATGTAAGCTTAAAAAGGCACTTTATGTCTTAAAGCAGGGTTCAAGGCAGTGGTATCATAAATTTGATGCATGTATGAGGTCTCAAGGATATAAAAGGAGCAAATGGGATCACTGCTTGTACACAAGAAAGCTAGATGATGGCTTGATAATCATTCTAGTTTTGTATGTTGATGACATGCTTATAACTGGGAAATCCATTGTGGAAATTTCCAACTTGAAGAAAACACTTAGAAATAATTTTTCAATGAAAGATTTGGGGGATGCTACACACTTTCTTAGCATGCGAATCAAAAGAGATCGCAAACGTTGTATTCTTGAGTTATCTCAAGAAACATACATTGAGAAAGTTTTGCAGCGTTTCAATATGCAAGGGGGGGAAGCATTGAGTACCCCAATGCAGACATTCTTGAAACTCAGCAAGGAAGATGCACCCAAATCTGATGCTGAGTGAGCTGAAATGGCTAAGGTACCATATTCTTTGGTAGTGGGCAGTCTCATGTATGCTATGGTGGCCACAAGACCAGACATTGCTTTTGCAGTGGGAGTGGTGATCCGCTATATGGCAAATCCTGGCAGCAAGCATTGGGAAGCAGTGAAGCACATTCTTAGGTACCTCAAAGGTACGATCGACAGGTGTTTACGCTATGAGAACAGTGATGCATCCATCGTGGGTTATGCGGATGCAGACTATGCGGGTTGTGTCGACAATAGGAGATTGACATCTGGCTATGTCTTCATATTTGCTATAGCAGCAGTATCTTGGAGGTCATGTCTTCAAGATTGTACGTCCTCTTCCACTA
Organism: Adiantum capillus-veneris; assembly: GCF_014529385.1. NCBI lineage: Eukaryota > Viridiplantae > Streptophyta > Polypodiopsida > Polypodiales > Pteridaceae > Adiantum > Adiantum capillus-veneris. The sequence continues at coordinate 174,324,600 of NC_140931.1, read as the reverse complement.
CGGAAGCAGAGTACATTTCATTGTCGGATGCAAGTAAAGAGGTTGTATGGTTATCTCGCTTGGTCAGAAATCTTGGTATTGATGAGACTCCAGTGATATATTGTGATAGTCAGAGTGCTCTTGCATTGGCAAGGAATCCCGTGTTTCACTCCAAATCAAAACACGTTGAAGTTAGGTACCATCTCCTGAGAGATTTCTTGGCCAAAAATCTCATTGATTTGGTCAAGCTACACACTGACGACAACCCAGTAGATGCTTTGACAAAAGGTTTAGCTTTGGAGCGGTTTACACATTGCAGTGAGTTGATGGGTATAGGTTGAAGCCATTAGATTGCTTCATGGTTGTACATAGCAAGTCACTTGGGTTGCGTTGGCCTTCAAGTGGGAGTTTGTTGGGATTCGGGCCAACTGGCCGGACATCCCACTTACTACTAACCCATCTACTGACTTAACCATATATACACTTATTCTTTAATACAAAAAAATCAGAAGCTGCAACATGATAACATTGCTGTGAGCTCCACCCAAAGTAGGTCTCTCTCCCTCTCTGCTCTTGCACTTGCACTCTCACACGCTTCCCTTGGCACCTTCAATAACAATGCTGAAACATCATGTAGCCATTACTAAGGGTAATATGTTTCTAGCTAGCCACGTTTCCTTTGTTGGTCTTAATCTAAGCTCATACGCATTTATATACAATATTTGGTTCGTGACAACAATTTCCTTTCCCAACTTAGAATGTATCCACTCGATACACCCAACAGGCGAAGGTTTATGTTGAGTTTGTGTAAACTCGGGATTCCCTGCAGCATAGTGATACCAAGCTCTAAAGGTCTTTGGTACAATGAAATCCGTAGCATCAACCTTTTCCTTTCTTCCCTGTTATGCGTGGTAGTGACAAGTCTTTATACTTCCGCTCCAGTTTGGAAATGCTCTTCCACCATAAGGCGAGAGTGTATTTTCGCCCATATCCATGAAGGTAAGATGTCAATCATCTACACACACACCCCATCACTCATGTCAGTTAGAAGGACAAAAACCAAGATTCAAACTCAAGTATTATATCCTCAAAATAATATATGCTATATAGAAATTAGAAAAAAAAAATCGTAGAAGATCAACAGGATAGATAGTGTTTCTTGGGAGATCCATAAATACAAAAGGGTCCAATGAACCAATTCTTGGTTCCTACAACTGAGGTTCTACCCCTATATTTGTTCACATCTCGGGTGTCAAAGTTTAGCACTTCCACTTGTGCACTAAAAGTCGTGTCTTTCTCTTTATACCATTCTTCCCCCCCTGACACATCCTTGGGTGGTAATACATTAAAACAGTTTACATGGGCATGTCGTTCATTTACATCATTTTTGTAGAAATATCTACTCAAGTTCACTGCTATTGGCTGTGCTCGAGCAACGTCACTCATGCACCTTGGTTTCTCATAGTCATCAAAGGTAATGGTAACATTGTGAGCGTTGTACTTTTGAACCAATCCTCGGGTACATAATAGAATTGGTTGCCACCATTTGACTTCTTCCATACTCTGATTATAACCTTCTCACAAAAGCCGTATCTTTGGTTTAGCATTAGGCCCTTTTTACTGAGTATGAGTTCACGACTCGGTATGTCCAAAAGAGAGCATAAGTTAAGGTAAAGAACATATCCTTGTACTTTAACATTGCCTTCTTGGATCTTTTCCTTCACCCAAAGCTGTGGGTTGGTCACGAATCTATCAGGTTCTTGTGTTCGATGTTCGGGTTGAGCTTCATCATATAACTCCCATGCTACGTAAGTGTTGGGTATAAGGAAACCCCTAGTCCCCTTTGAAACTCGAGTTACTTCAATTCCCCAATGGAGACTAAATCCAACCGCATAATTGAGAAAGACTCTTTGTGCAAAATCACTCGGGAGTTCATCAAGAAAATTAAGAAGATCCATCTATAATAAGAGAAAGAGAGAGAACTTAGTACACATGTGAATCAAAACCAAGTTTATGCTTCTTCTATTCATCAAAATCTGATCTTTATGATTTCATTACAATATTATGGGTGTCTTGGAGCTAATTCTCGAAATATTCTTTTAACTCTCATAACAGGGTATTCTCTCAGACCTCCCACGCGACAACGTGGTCTGTAGTTATCCTCTAACTTTTCTTTTCCTATGACAACTGCAAGAGCTTCAAAATTCTTGGCACCTTCGGCAATCCTTAACATTTGGGAACGCATCGCCAAGTAGTAGAACATGTCTTCTAAGCCTAGCCATATTCGGAGTTGAAGTAGTCTGATGTTCACAAACCAATCTCTTGGAGTGTCGTTAATACAGATGAAGAATTGACGGGAAGGTTCCTGGTGACGGGTAAGGTAACTACGATCAACACTCTTCCAACAAGTTTTGCTTCTTGGTACGTCAAAGACTTTGGTCCCGATTTCTAAGTAAAATATTTCTCGTTCATCTGTGGACAATCATGTCGCCATGTTGTTGAACACTATAGCCAAAACCTCATTCCCTTGGCTAAACCATTCAGATGTCACTCTGGGAGACATTGGTTACTACAAAACAAACATTCAAATAAAATTACATCGTCGTTGTTGAACACAACAATCATTTTATCATAACTCAAACCAAACACTCCCACTCCAAAAGGAAAGTCAAACAAGTGCCACCAACCAATGTCACTTATAGATGCATCATGAATACAGTACCTTTTCTCAAACAGCATGCATGATGCATAACTAACCTGACTAGTATCAGGCTTTAGGCTATCCCTATAACCTTAAGAATTGGCTCTGATACCAAGTGAGGGATACCCCTCCCCAGGGTTTATGCACAAAATATACAATTTACACTTTTATACAATTTCAATATACATCAGAGTTGCGGAAGCGTTTGCATAGGGGAGGAGTTCTCAGCGCTCGACCAAGCATGGAGTTTATGCCATGAGTCGGACTGCATCCAAAGGTGCCTAGCGACTAGTGCTACCCCTGAATGGGTGTTATGAATAAAAGAGTACTCAAGAAAAAATATAACATTGTGGAGGGTGAATATATGTGTACACCGCGTTGCGGAAAGAGAGAAAGAGAAAAAATATAGTGGAGGGTGAAATAGAGTGCATAGAGATATGAGAAACTGACAACAAAGAATCTTTAAATGCCCATCTAAATGAAACAAGCAACCATGTATTAATGCAGTGACAAAATCTGGGTATACCATAACATCAAAAAGTTTATGACAAAATAACTAGCAGAGCACCGGACCGTGTGTAGGGATCGACCGGTCCACCCATCCACTTCTGCTCTACTATGGACAGAGAGAATTTCACTTCACCGGGAGCAAGCCAGAACACCTTCATCCTACCTGAGCGAGACATAGGTGAGGCCGCTTCGCCTCCCTCCATAAACCCGAGCTTTGAAAGGATCCCAAATACTAGCAGGTGGTAGGGTATCAACACCAACCATACCAGTTTAGGTGCCCCACCTCTTTGATGCCCAGCACCGGGTGTTCATGCAAATCCAAGGCAAGATCCCCGACGCATTAGCCATGTAGATCATTCAACCCCCGATGCACTAACCGTGTAGATGAGCCTAACAAAAAGAAGAAGACCTAGGCAGCACCCCCGATCCAGCAAAGCCTCAGGTTAGCGACCCTTTAGTCTAAGGCTAAGCGATGTAGGTGATCCTAATCTTGTAGCGATGTTGCCATGAGAAACATAACACATGAGTCCAATCAAAATAGCACTTTCCAGATGCACAAATAATCCTTTTCCAAATAGTTAGACTGTACAGGGTCTCTACTCTTACACGTCTACCATAAACCATCTTGATCACTTCATGATCCAATCCAAAAACCATAAACCATAATCCAATACCATCACATGGGTGAGATCTCCACCCTACTTGGGTGAGGCACGATCAATCCTGCATAACCACTTTAGAACATAACATGGTTGCAAAAATTTCGGCAACATTTCGGCAGCATAACCCAATCCAAAAAAAAACCCATAAGCCACACCGGCTTCCACCATAAAGTATCAACCATAATCCATGAGGGAATTTCAGCCCTTAACCATAAATCATAATCACACTGAATCAACTCCCACACTTGGAGTTTGACATATCCCTTGCAATCAATCGGAGTCTACACACATGTGACCCTTAAGATGTGATTCTTTCATGCATAAAAAGAGTCCGACCAGTGACTAATCATGATATAAATATCCAATTTTTGACAACGTCCAACCATGCAAAGTTAATGCATCACATCTGCACTTCACCACTCTAACACATAGAGCTAGTTTTAACCTAGAAAGGTGGAAAGAAATCATAACCATGCATATGAGGCATCCACATCAATCCATGAGTTCCCATACATCATATAATAACATTACAACACCATAAACATGATGCAAAACCACTCCGACCTTTAGGTCAACCATAAACCATAACTTCACACATGTGCAGAAACAACTTTTGGATATTTTTGAGAGCATGCAAAACATGCAAATAAAAGTGTTTGAACTCAACCCAATGTATCAAGTTCAGCTCTATACTGTAGACTATCACTCCATCACGTCACTTTGACCATATGATACTCACACAACAAACGGTAACCCCAAAAGAAAGTCACTTTATTCATATCTGCCTATGCAATTTAGAATGTTTAACCTTATACTCTCACGTAAGTTTAGGGCCATCTAATAAGTTAAATCAACTCACCAAAACAAATCATAAAACATATCAAAACGGCTCAGTTAACTCACGACGTCATATGGTATCCCCCTTTGATAGCACTCCTACACGTGTAGGTAAAATTGATAATAGAGTGATTTATAACTCGCATTCCCGAAGTGATACCGGAGAGCTAAATTCATTTATCATCAAGTTTCATCAAGCTTTTCAATTGGTTAAGTGGGTTTTCCCATCCAGTGAATCTATATAGTAGTTCTCCAAGGAGCTTGGAGTCAATAAAAATGGTTGTGTAGTGGGCAGCAATCTATTTTTTGACCATATCTCTTAGCTCGTGCGTGTTTTTCACATGACACATAAGAGATAAAATTTTCTAAATGATGTGTTTTATCTATGGTATAAAGGGTTTGGGCTGATTCATAACGGTTTGTGATTTATGACCAAAACAGTATTTCTACCGTTTCTATGACGTGAAACTTAAAAGCGCTTCTTTATGCACGTGCGTGACCATAACGCACCATCTTCATAAATCAACGTGTAAAACATGATGAAACAATCATGAGGCAACCTTGTATGTACTTGGTTAATCCATACATGCACTCGTATGCAAAAGAACAATCATCGAGAGGGTGACTACACAGAAAAACGACATAGAGAGAGAGAGAGAGATGATGACTATGGAGTTTATGGTTTCTCACCGTGATTTTGAATATATTAGGGGTTGTTGAAAGGCTTCTTGCTTTGCCGCAAGAGAGCAGTGATGAGAGATACGTAGAGGTATCCATCACGAAAACTCCAAGAGAGCACGTACACCGTGAAACGAGAGAGAAGATAATAAGCAAATAAAGAGAGAGTATCCTTCTTCTTCTTCTTCTTCACGAGAGAGAAGAGTTTATGGTGATGGTGATGAAGAGCTTGCACCACTCCCTATAATAAATAAGTAATTCTGACGTCAAGGTAAGAGGCTTCCGCGTCTGAGAGTGTTTCTATCTCCCTCAAGTGAAAGAAGAGAGGTCTTTATATAGGCTATCAAGGCCAAAAGCACTAACTAAGAAGAGAGTGAGCAAGGAGAGACAAGTTCGCGCACGTTTGTAGCTTTTCAATTTTTTTATTTTTTTATTTTTTTAAGGACACGGATGTCGACGCGCATTTAGAGATTCTAAGAAGAAGCTTGGCTTCCAAGAAAAAAGTTCTAAACTAAGCTTCTCCTCTTTTTTTTTTAAAGACTCTTTCTTTCCTAAAAACAAGCCTTTGCTTTTTGGTGGTCAACTCTCCCACTTACCATTCAATTTTTACATTAATTTTGACCATCCGAACAGTTTCTAACCACAACAGTTAATAAAAACCATAGCCAAACTACTCCACACATTAACATCCCGACATAATTATGACTTTCCAATGCTGTCAATCAAAATTCGACAAAATAGATATTGAAAGTTATTTTTCTTATTTTTAGAAGAGACCCAAAAATTAGGGATCTTACACTTTCTTTTGCACTAATAACACAGGTGAACAAAATGGAGATGAGATAGGCCTAACCATACCCTTCTCAACTAACTCATGCACTTGCTGCATAATCTCCTCTTGTTGAGCTTGGGAAACTCTATAAGGAGGTTTATTAGGCGGTGAACTTCCTGGAAGAAGTTCAATTGCATGGTCATCATTGCCTCGTTTAGGAGGTAGCTCACAACGGATGTTGTTAATAAAAATATTTTGAAATCCCTTGAGAAAATTGAATAACTCTAATTCCTTATGATTATTGATATTTTCTTTTGCTAAAGCATTAGGTTCATTTTGAGAATCTTTAACAAAATTTATGTACACAAAAATAGAGCTCTTTATTGACTTATTGAAAGCTTGCATATGTACAAAGTAGATTTGCCTTTCAGGGAATTTAACATTGGCAGCCATGCGATCAAACCATGGTGCCCTTAGGATTACATCCTCGTGTTTGAGAGGAGAGATAAAGAAATCCTCCTTGTCCACATAGCTTTGGACATGGAGCCTCAATTTCCTAATTAAGGGAGTGACTGAGGCTTCTTGCCCGTGAAAGCACCATCGGCGGGTAGGACATCTCCCATCTCATAAACTTGGATGCCTAGCTTGGTGGCCAACTCTGTGGATATGAAATTGTGAGTAGAACCAGGGTCAAAGAGAACGAAAGCATCATGTTCTCTTACCTTTCCCCAAGCATGGCATGGAGGAGATACTTTGTGGTGAGAATCCTCTTCTTGGATTTTGACCAAGATAGCTCTAGGAGGCTCATTTTGTGTATTCTTGTGGGGACAAGCACGATAGGCATGCCCTTGCTCCCCGCACCTTTACGATAAAACTCTAGTTCTTCAGGACAGAGTTTATTTTTGCCTTTATAAACTCCCTTCTCCTTAGCTTTGTTGTTCTTAGAGTTGCCTTTAAGATACTTTTGGACATTGTCCTTCCCCTTGGGCTCATTATTACGGTCCTTGTTTGTTGGGGTATAAAGCCCAATGTGGTCGCCCAGGTAAGTGGGCGGGCCGCCAGGTATGTACACATATTCTTTTCTTAAAACCTAATAAGAACTCACTATGCTCTACACGTTACAGTAGAGCGAGTTCACCATATCGTCGTGCTCTTCTTCTCGCACTCTCTCTCGCGTCGCACTTCCGCTCGTACTCCTTCAACTAGTATCAGAGCTCAGATCGAGGCTCGGGGCAGCACTGCAGAAGACTAGAGTCACCAGCTCAGATTGGAGTGAAATTCGACAGGCAAAGACACGGCCCCAAATCTCGTGGGCAAGCCCGAAGGCCTTGGTGTTGTCAGAAATTCATTCTGAGGTCATCTCGGCCACCGTTCGGCTTCGACAAAGGTCTGCGCAGGCCATTTTTGACTACGTGGTCTCAGCGGGTGCAGATCCGACTCTGCAAATTTGGGGTTTTCGGCCTACGACTGCGGGTGCTGAGGATATCGACACTCCCAGAGTGTTGATTTGTGGCTGTCTACACATCGAAGGACGACTCACAGTTCTTGGAGGCGTGTCACATACGACACGGGCGCATCTACACACAGACTGTAGGCGACATCCACTAGTTCATCAGGTAGCTTGTGTTTGCTGCTTGATATTCCAGATTTCATCCTGACATTGCAGGTACTTCCACATGGGATGTATTGTCAGAGATGATGTATGTTTGTTGAGGGTTTGCTGGCTGTGAGTCACGCAGCAAACAACCGCCGCAACGGTTACAGCATATAGTGGAAAATTTGTGGATGTATGACTTTGTGGGATGTCTATGTACTGTCAGATTTATTGCAGCCTTTGTTGAGGGTCGAGTGAGGTTTTATTGAGCTGGGGGATTCTCGAATGTTGAGATCCTTTCGGTGATACAGGTCTTGGAGCGATCCCTCGAGCACCCTTAGATAGGCAGCTAGGATGTATTGACTGTGAGTTAGACAGTTGGGATTGCATCTTTGCTTTACTCCCGTTGAGGCATTGTCACAGTCTATGCTTACAGGACAGTGACAGGACAGTGAGAGACAGTACAGGTGCAGGACAGGTTTACCCGCAGCTTACAGTGTCAGAGAGAAAGTGTTTTTTGAGCTATTTTTTGGTCTGTTTTTTGAGTACACCAGAGCCATTTTACAAAGGAGACTCTGCCGAAATTTATGCAGAATCTGAAGTTTCTTGGTTCATTTGACAGGTTGATATTGGTTCACAGGTCAGTTTACAGGGGAAACTTTGCCGAATTTTTCCCAGGAAAGTAAACCACTGTGAAGCGTAGCTATGGCTGGATCACAGGACACTGCTCTTCACAATATCAAGAAGCTGGATGGAACCAATTTCCCATTGTGGAAGAAGCAGATTTGGCACGTGTTGGTACAAAAGAAGCAGATAAAACCTATAAAGCTCAAGGGGATAAAACCAGAAGATATGGACGAAGATGAATGGAGCAAAATGGATGAATTGGCACTTTCTACCATTATGTTGACTTTGGTAGAAAGCGTTTACTTCAATGTAGCAGACGAGATGTCGGCTTATCAAGCATGGTTAAAGCTGAGTGATCTTTATGAGAAGCAGAGTGCAGCTTCACAGGTATACTGGCTTAAGAAGCTTGTTGACTTGAAGATGAAAGAAGGGACACCTATGTCCAATCATCTGAATGAATTCAACACAATCTATAGTCAGATGTCAGCTCAAGGTGTCAAGTTTGATGAACCTGTTAGAGCTATGTTCCTGTTGATCACATTGCCGGAAAGTTGGGACACTTTTCGCACAGCTTTGAGTAATTCTGCACCTCCAGATGGTTTGAACATAGCAGGTGTAGAAGGAAGTCTGCTTAGTGAAGAAGCCAATAGAAAGACAATGGACAAATCAAAAGGAATAGCCTTAGTTTTCAGGGGAAGGACCAAAGAAAAGTACAAAGGTGGAAAGAGGAATCAGTCTCGTAGCATGTCCCGCAGTGCTAAAGGCAAGAGTGACATAGAATGCTGCCATTGTGGCAAGAAGGGTCACATGAAAAGAGACTGCAGAGAATGGAAAGCAGAAAAAGGCAAAGAGAAAGCTGAAGACCATGGTGAGAAGAACAAGTCCTCAGTGAAGATTCAAGAAATAAATGTGACAAACACTGTTGCAGAGGATGACAGTCTAGTTTCAGGAGACATCTACTTCTTGAAGAATACAATGGACTCAGCTCTTCTTACAGCATCTGATGGAAATGCACTGAGTGACTGGATTATAGACTCAGGGGCATCACTTCATGTGTCTCCAAACAAGGAGTGGTTTACCTCTTATGTGACCACTAAAGATCATGTTCGGCTAGGAAATGGGCAGACATGTGAGATCTTAGGTGTTGGAGATGTACAATTGAAGTTTCAGAATGGCTCTTCTTTCACGCTGAAGAATGTGAGACATGTTCCCGTAATTACAAAGAGCTTGATCAGCACAGGTTTACTTGATGATGCTGGCTACGTCACCACTTTTGGACAGAACATGTGGAAGATATCCAAGGGTTCTATGACAGTAGCACATGGAGTAAAGTCTGGAGGACTTTACATGATTTATGTATCAAATGTCTCTAAAAATGTAATCAATGTAACCGAGCAGCCGAACGTTTCTTTGTGGCATAGCCGGTTAGGACATATGTCCAAGAAGGGAATGGAAATCTTGTCTCGTTCTGGTTATTTGCTTGGCTTTTCATTTAATGATTTTGAATTCTGTGAACATTGTCTGTATGGTAAGCAAACACAACAGCCACATAAGCATAGAAGCAGTAGAAGAGATACACAGTTGGCACTTGTTCATAGTGATTTGTGTGGACCTATGCCTAACCTATCTCTAGGGGGAGCTTCTTACTTTATGACATTTATAGATGATTACTCGAGGAAAGTATGGGTTTACTTTCTCAAGCACAAGGATGAAGCGTTTAGTGTTTTCAAATGCTCGAGGATAAGCAACTTCAGCTTGTCAAAGTTCACACCACAGAAAATCCTGCTGATCTACTTACAAAAGGACTTCCCTCAGAGAGCTTTGTGCATTTTTGCAAGCAGTTAGGTGTAGGGTAGTACATCACTTCTCTACATCTCTTGTATATTAGCTTGTATAGTAGATTCTCTCACACTTAAAGTACCACATTGGACTTTAAGTGGGAGGTTGTTGGGGTATAAAGCCCAATGTGGTCACCCAGGTAAGTGAGCGGGCCGCCAGGTATGTACACATATTCTTTTGTTAAAACCTAATAAGAACTCACTATGCTCTACACATTACAGTAGAGCGATTTCACCATATCGTCGTGCTCTTCTTCTCACACTCTCTCTCGCGTCGCACTTCCGCTCGTACTCCTTCATTGTTCTCCCTGGGCTTAAGATTTCTCTTAGCCCCTTATTGGAAATTGATTTGTAAAGCCACCATGGTATGGTGTATGACCGCAGATATGGTGCGTGGCCTTTGGGAGTTGACATATTCCACCATATCTTTAGTTAAACCCGCACAAAATTGTTGTTTTTGCACTCCAAAATCCATCTTTTTGAAGACAGTGGATTTGAAATGTAAGTCCCAAAACTTGTCTACATATTTATGAGTAGATTTGTAGGGAGAGAGCTTCAAGCTTCACCATTCGGTGAGTACTTTGTCTTTGCAATCGGTAGCCAGAAACTGCTTCATGATGGAAGCTCTTAAAGCTTTCCATGTTTGTGGAGCTTCTCTGTTTGCCCGTAGGCTAGACCACCATTTCCTGGCGGATTTTTGAAAATGCATAGCTACATGGCATAGCTTAGAGGACTCCGTGAACCCTCATCTCCAAACGCCGCATCGAATTGTTCGATGAAGGCCAAGACATTGTCCGTAGCACCAAAGGTGCCATCGTAGGTAAGGAAAGAGATGTTCTTTCCTCCCTCTTTGAAAATTTTGAGCTTAGACAACCTCTTCCATGCGGCATAGGATTTCCTATGGCTTCTTCTTCTAGGTGGTTCAAGAGCTACACCATCACTTTCTTCTGAAGAGGAAGAATTTGAGGAGGATGGAGAAGAGGGTGACCTCTTTCTTGCCTTTTTCTTCCCTTGTTCCTCCTTGTCTACACCATCACTTTCTTCATAAGAGGAAGAGGATGAAGAAGATGGAGAAGAGGGTGACCTCTTTGTCCCCTTTTTCTTCTCTTGTTTTCTCTCGTCCCTCTTTGAATTATGGTCTAGAGAAGTGTGCAACGGTCTTCTCCGTTTAGGGGGTGTTGGAGAGCGTTTTGCCCATCGTATTTGTGAAGCCATCTCCACCGAGGTGGCAGGAGATTCACCTCTTTCTTGTTCTTTTGGTGGGAGTTCTACCATTGAAACTTGAGTTCTCCTTTGGGAAGGAGATGTGTCGTCAAGTAGTAGATTTTTGAGCCCTTTGTACAGATCCTCTTCTTCTTCCCTTATCGGAGAGAGGCCTCTTTTGGGAGTCTCACAAGGAGGCTTCCTAGGTACTCTCTCTTCTTGGTGGGGAGCTTGGAGAATCCCATGAGCATGTAGCTACCGTTGCACTTCACTTTGGAGGGATGGATTGCCCATGGCTTGTTGAAGCCTAGTAACAAGTTAATTAACAAGCATAGGGGAATCATTAGTAGCCTGCTCATTATCAAAATCAAAGCTATCAACATTAATTTCACTCTCTTTACTATTGTCAGCCAATCTAACAACTTTTAGGTGTAAAATGTTTAAGTGTACTTTGGCACTTCAAACCCTAGTTGTTACTCCTCTTAACCCCTTTAGAAAAGCACTCAAGCTCCTTTACCCGTGGCTCGAATATCATTAATTGCAAGGAATAGAAGAGAGGTTCTTTCACCACCAAAACAATACTGGATCCTGTCAAGCTTCTAATAGCTCAATAGTGATTAAGCCGTAGGCAAGCCCCATACAACTCCACTAATAAGACCATAGATCTCGACGATGATGCCCCGTTATCTGCACGAAGCAGGCCCACTACTGGAAGGCTAAAAAATCCCTATTCTACTTACTCAATTACAATTGATAATACCAATCATTTATAGTTAGCTTGAGGACCTCTCTTCTTGAGCAAGAAAAAAGAAACCTCGTGCTCTCATACCAATGTAATATTTAATGATCTAGTAACTTGTGTATAGAGGAAAATAACATAGACATAGTGAGCATTTGATTAAGAATAGATTCCTAATGAGCATAGCAAGAGTGCCTAGATGGAGAGAGCAACAAAAGCATAATGTCATAAAATGTAATACCTAACCAACCCAAATGATTTTCTCATATTAAAATGATCATTGAATGTGGGAGAATAAACGGGAACAAGGGTTAAGATATAGACATGTGCTTATAGCTTTATCTCAACATGGGACCAATGGTAAAGGGGCCAAAATGAGAGATGGTCTATCAAAGAGCAAGGCTAACCAATGGAGCATAATACCTTAGGGTTAGCTTCATTTAAGACCTTCGATAGTCAGTGTAAAAGTCCTTTGACCTTAGGTAAGCTAGGGTTGAGCTTGAGGTGGGAACCCGGCCCAAGCTTAAGGTGCTTGAGGTGCTTGATGACTGAGGTGCTTGAGATGCTTGAGGAGCTTGATGATTGAGATGCTTGAGGTGCTTGTCATGCTTGAGATGCTAGGGTTGTACTTGAGGTGAGAACCCAACCCAAGCTTGAAGTGCTTAAGGGCCAAGCTTGTGGTGGGAATGGGCCTAGTCTGAGGGGTTTGAGGTGTCACAAAGTCAAGATTCAATCCCTACAAGGGTGGGGAGATCCCTACAAGAGGGAGGATGAGAGAGAGTGCCCACACACTCACACAAGGCGTGCTTGGTACAAAGAAAGCAAAACGGACACTTGTCAAGTTCCTCCTCATGTTGCCCTCATGGTGTGCCTGAAGCCTATTGGTTGGCCACCCAAGGTGTCCGATGATAATTTAGGAGATTTATTTCATTTTCATTGTATTTATCAAGTCCTCTCTCTCAAAGAGGAAAGGGGGACACTTGTCCCAAGGCTACCCTTGTTGCTTGTAATGCCTCTTGCTTGTGATTGGCTAGGCCTGGAGGGGTCCAATGAGCTTCAATCATGAGCTACAAGGGGGGGTCGACCAAAGCAAGCTAGGGGGGTGCTTGAGGGGTATATTCTCCCACACACGTCATTGTGCATTATGCAAAGTGCAAGAGCTCCCTCTCCTTCTCCAAGTAGGTAGAGGTTGAGAGCCTACACCAACACTCTTGGCTATGGAGTGCAAATCCAACCAAGAGCCATGCTTCAATGCTTAATCTTGCCATCTTCTCAATATTCATTACTATGCTATTATGTATGCTAGCAAGAAGAGTGATGATAAGTGAGGAACTAATTCTTTCTCTTATGAAATGTTTCTTCTTCCTTTACCCTACCCTCATTCCCTGCTAGCTCTCTCCACCTTCAAAGGTGTTTGAGATCTTAGGATAGAGGCTTGGGATAGTTAAAGCTTTCCACAAAGTTTATGTTATGCTTGTGATGCATGAAGCTTTCCATCTTCATTGCATCACCTAGGTCACAATGAACACAAAGATTGTATTGTAACAAGTCTCTCTTAATGGGAGAAATCATAATACAAATGCCAATTAGAGGGGGGACTAGCTCCACATAAATCCGGTCCTCAACTATTGTCATGTTCTCTAAATTCTCTCTCTTGAAAAAGTATTGTTCATACCAAGTTAACTAATTGCTATGTCTATGTTGTTATCTTTAATTATGTTCACCCGCTATGCTCAAAGTAATTTCTCAAAAGTACTCTCATTAATTTCCGCTACTCTCAAGTGAATAGGCCAATTCCATTACATTGGTATTAGAGCATTTTGTTTCTCTTCTCTTGCTTAAGAAGAGAGGTCCTTAAGTAGCCTATAAATGGTTGATGTTGTTAAATATATTAGGGTAAGTGGAACTGGGATCTATTATCAGTTTTATTGAGCCCATTACATGGGATATGGTGCACACCTTGGGAGTTTTTGGCTTAATAATGGAGTATTTTTAGACGTGCCTACGGCTTTACCATTATTGAGACATAAGAAGTTCCAAAGTAACTAGCCCTCGGCAACTCTGCTATGTTAGACCTACTCCACTACTCTTTATAATTAACCACTTCAAGCCGTGGGTGTAGATACTTAAGAGTAAACTTTCAAAGGCTAAGAGGAATGGAAACTAAGGTTTTGAATTTCCAAAGCATACACTTAGTACATACATAAATTTTGTTAACATAGCTGACAATAATCAAGAGAGTAGAATGAACATTGATAGCTTGATTTTTCACATGAAGGTGCTAATGATGATGCCCCCATGCTCATAAACTATCTCGTTACTAGGTTGCAGCAAGCTATGGGCAACCCTACGTTTTTGCAAGCCTAAGTTACTCAACAACTTCGTGCTTATGGAATTCTCCTTCCTCTCCAAGAGGAGAGAGAGCTTAGGAGGCCTCTTGAAGAGACCCCCAAAAGAAGACTCTCTCCCATACGAGAGGAGGAGTCCAAAGAGCAAGAAAGCAATGAAAATTTAAGTTCCTCTAAAGATGTGGCTCCACGAAGATGATAGTCTAGACAATCGCCCGCTCCTCCCAAGAGAAAAATATCAACACTCGGTCCTTCTCCACGACATTCCAAAAGGGAAGAGAGGAAACAAAGGAAGAAAATGTTTAGAAAGAGGACACCCTCTTCTCCTTCTTCTTCACCTTCCTCTTCTTCCGACAAAAGCTATGGCTATTCTCTTGGAAAATAGAGGAGGGGAGGACATTGCAAATCTTACCTTGCATGGCAAAAGTCACAAAAGCTCAAGAAGTTCAAAGAGGGAGGAAAGAGTATCTCTTTTCTCACCTATGATGGCACCTTTGCTGCTACCGATAAAGTGTTGGCCTTCATCCAACAATTAATGTGGCTAGTCATCCAAGCTACACCATGTAGCTATGCACTTCAAAAAATCATCTCCTCAATGGTGGGCTAGCCTTCGTGGCAACGGTGAAGCCCCAAAGACATGGAAAACTCTACGAGTTTTCATCATGAAGAAATTCCTTGCAAGCGATGTAAAGGACAAAGTGCTTATTGAATGGTGCACCTTGAAGCTTCTCTCTCATGAGTCTATCCACAAGTATGTAGACAAGTAATCCATCACACCATGGTTGCTTCACGCATCAATTTCCATCAAGGGGCTAGACATAATGTCAAGCCCATGGAAAACAAAGACAAAAATGATGCAAAGGGGAAAACTAATGCTCAAAATTATTCCCAAGGAACTTCCAACAACAACAACAATCGGTCCAAGGAGAAGAGAGTTTACAAAGTAAAAAACAAACTCTCTCCTGAAGAGCTTGAAGCTTTCTGCAAGGACCATAAGTGTTTCAAGTGTGGGGAGCAAGGACATGGTTATCGTTCTTGCCCCAAGAAGAATGCTTACAATGAGACTCCTAGGGCTTCCACCATCCAAGCTCCAAAAGAGGATGTTCATTGCAAAGGATCATCACATTCCTATGCTTGGGGAAAGGTAAGAGAGCATGATGCCTTCATCTTGTTTAACCCTGGATCTACTCACAACTTATTATCAACGGAGTTGGCCACCAAGTTGGGTATTCAAGCTTTCGAGATGGGAGATATAGTAATGGCTGACACAACTTTCAAGGGATAGCAAGCCTCCGTTACTCCCTTGGTTGGGAAGTTGAGGCTTCATGTCCAAATCTATGTCGACAAAGAAGACTTTTCATCTCTCCTCTCCAACATGTGGATTCTATCCTAGGGGCGTCATGGTTTGATCGCATGGCTGTCAATATGAAGTTCCTTCAAAAGAGAATCTATTTCACCTACAGGCCAGGGAAAGAACATGTATATAGATGCTAGTGTGCGTGGTTGCACTATTCCACTTGTAAATCCTCCTGCTTTCAATAAATCAATGAAGAGCTCAGTTTTTGCATACATGATTTTTGTAAAAGAGTCTCTAAAAGATCCTAATGTTTCACCAAATATAAATGGCAGGAATAAAGAAGAGTTATACTTGTCTAATTTTCTAAAAGGATTCCAAGATGTGTGTTCATCGATGATATCCCTATGGACTTACCTCCAAAACGAGGGGATGATGACCATCGCATTGAGCTCCTTCCAGGAAGCTCACCGCCTAACAAGCCTCCTTATCGTGTCTCTCAAGCTCAACAAGAGGATATCATGAGACAAGTACAGGAATTGTAGACAAAGGGATGGTGACGCCTAGTTCCTCTCCTCCATTTTGTTCTCTAGTCCTTTTAGTGCAAAAGAAAGATGGTACATACCGTATGTGTGTGGACTATCGAGCACTAAACCATATCACTATCAAAAATAGATTTCCCAAAGATTTGTTTGATAAGCTACAAGGCTCTACCTACATCAGTAGGATTGACCTTAAAAGTGGCTATCATCAAATAAGGATAGTGGATGAAGATATCCTAAAGACAGCATTTTGCACAATGTTTGGTCTTTATGAATACCTAGTCATGCCTTTTGGCTTGACTAATGCACCAGATACGTTTAATTGTCTAATAGAGAAGAATTTTAGACCTTATCGCAAATTCATTGGAGTGTTCTTTGATGATATCATCATCTACTTCAAGTATTTGGAGGAACATAAGCAACATCTCCAAGTGATATTTCAATCATTGAGGGAGAACAAGCTTTTTCTCAACCAAAAGAAAAGTGAATTTTTCCTTCAAGAGATTCAATACTTAGGTCATATTATCTCTCAAGATGGTATCCGTATAGATCCATCAAAGTTAGAGGTAATCAAAGCATGGCCTAATCCAAGGAATCTACATGAGCTAAGAAGCTTTATTGGTATGTGCGCATACTATAGATACTTCATAACAAAATTATCTCAAATAGCAGGACCACTACATGACTTAACTAAAAAAGAACGTTAAGTATGTATGGGCTGCTAAGGAGCAAAATGCTTTTGATAAGCTCAAAGAAAAGCTCACCTCCCAACCAGTCCTCATGCTTCCAGATCTCTCAAATCCATTTGAGGTCCAATGTGATGCTTGTGATGATTGCCTTGGAGCAGTTTTGCTTCAAGAAGGGCATGCCATAGCATATGAGAGCCGAAGGCTCAATACGCTGAACGAGTCTTGGGAATTTATGAGAAAGAGCTTTTAGCTTTTCTACATGCCCTAGACACATGGAATCACTATTTATTGGGGACTCCATTTATTCTACGAGCCGACCACCAAAGTCTCAAGTATTTCATGACGCAAACCAAGCTTTCCGACAAACAAATGAGGTGGGAAGATTTTCTTTCGCAATGTAATTTCCATATTTCTAATATTGTTGGTAAGCACAATCAAGTGGTGGATGCACTTTCACGACAACCAAAAGTTAATGTGGTGTCTATAGCTACTCACAATGATCTATCCTCTATGATAGATAATTATGCTACTGACCCAGATTTTAAAGACATAATGTTATCCCTTGCTTTAGGTAAGAAAGAGGAACCATTCACCTTTCAGGATGGTTATCTTCTCCACGGCAATAGGTTATGTGTTACCCATTCCCTTCGTGAGAAAGTTATGTATGAACCCCATGCTCCTCCCTATGCGGGGCATAGAGGTATTCAACCTACTCTTCGAGGAGTAGAGACATATTTCTACTGCCTACCATGAAAGTGGACATACAAGAGTATGCTTCAAAATGTGTAGTATGCCAAAAGACCAAGTATGATAGAGGGAAGCAACCTGGATTACTCCAGCCATTGCCTATCCCAAATTCACCATGGGAGAGTATATCCATGGATTTCATCTTTGGATCACCCAAGTCTATCCATGGGAATATGGACAATAGTCGACAGGTTTAGCACGTAAGCACACTTTTGAGACTATTAAGGCACACCAAATGGCAACTCCCTTTCATATCTCAGATCTTCAAACACCATGGATTATCGACATCCATCGTGTCAAATAGAGATCCTAGAATGACCAGTAAATTTTGGAAAGGTATCTTTGAAAATCTAGGAGCAAGATTGAATTTCTCTTTGGTCTATCACCCACAAACGGATGGCCAAAGTGAGATAGCCAATCTTACGATACTTGATCTACTCCAGACTTATGTTATCGAAGTAGATCAACGCTTACAATGGGAAAAGCATTTACCTCTTGTAGAGTATGCCTACAATAATACTGTACATACTTCTACGGGAAAAACATCTTTTGAGATCATTGAGGGAAGACCTAAAAGTCCCTTGCTACTCAAAGTTCATGGGAAGATCTTTGTTGCCGATGAGTATAGCCGTGACGTACAAGAATCTTTTCAAAAGATTAAGGAGGCTATATCCATAGCTCAACAAAGGCAAAAAGTTGTTGCTGACAAGCACAGAAGGGCCTTAACATTTAAAGAAAACTATTGGGTCTTGCTTAAGTTTTGTAAGGCTTGATTAAGGCAAACCACGGGTAAAAATCCTACTGGCCATCAAAAGTATTATGCTAAGCTGGCAAAAAGATACTATGGTCCTTTCCAAATCTTGAAGCCCATCAATGAGATGGCTTACCAACTCAAGTTGCCCAACCATTGGATCATACACAATACCTTTCATGTGAGCCTACTTAAGCCCTACAAAGGAGAGCCACCAAGTGAACCAATTATCGAAGACCCTCTCCCGAAGTTGAAGACCAAGAAGAGGTTCTACAACCCAAAGCTATTCTTTGGCATGAAGACAAGGTATTACGACATGGTAAGATTATCCGACAGTATCTTATTAAGTTCAAAAATTATCCTTTTGAAGATGCTAGACGGATGCAAGGAAAACAGCTTAAGGAAAATATGAACCTTATCAATGCTTACAATACTACATTAGAGTAAGCAAATGTACAAACTTCTTTTACCATTGTTTTTGTCTTATCAGACTATTTTTTTTAATAAAAAAACTTGTGCATAAATTTAAATAGTATGCATGCTTAGAATCATGTTTGTGATGACGACGTCTCTCAAACACCAAGTAGAATTTGTCACTCTACTTTGAAAGAATAAAATGGACTAAAGTGCAAACATGCTTGTGGAAGCTATGTCGCCCAAGCACCAAATGGATTAGTCATCCATCTTGGAAATATGTCGTAGGGTAAAAAGGGATCCTCTACCCGCTAAGAGATTGACTAATGACTAAGGCTTTATCTCTTCTACCTCATAGTCGAGGAAGACTATGATTTCAAGAGAGAGGTAATGTCATAAAATATAATATCTAACCAACCCAAATGACTTTCTCATATTAAACTGATCATTTAATGTGGGAGAATAAACGGGAACAAGGGTTAAGATAAAGACATGTTCTTATAGATCTATCTCTACATGGGGCCAATGGTAAAGTGGCCCAAATGAGAGATGGTCTATCAAAGAGCAAGGCTAACCAATGGAGCATAAGACCTTAGGGTTAGCTTCATTGAAGACCTCCAATAGTTAGTGTAAAACTCCTTTGACCTTAGGTAAGCTAGGGCTGAGCTGGAGGTGGGAACCCCGCCCAAGATTAAGGTGCTTGAGGTGCTTGTCGTGCTTGATGGCTAAGGTGCTTGAGGTGCTGATGACTGAGGTGCTTAAGATCCTTGAGGTTCTTGATGATTGAGATGCTTGAGGTGCTTGTCATGCTTGAGATGCTAGGGCTGTACTTGAGGTGAGAACCCAGCCCAAGCTTGAAGTGCTTAAGAGCCAAGCTTGTGGTGGAAACTGGGCTTAAGCTTGAGGGGCTCAAGGTGTCAAAAAGTCAAGATTCAATCCCTACAAGGAGGGGGTGAGCCCTACAAGAGGGGGGATAAGAGAGAATACCCACACACTCACACAAGACATGCTTGGTACAAAGAAAGAAAAAGGGATACTCACTGTCAAGTTCCTGCTGATGTTGCCCTCATGGTGTGCCTGAAGCCTATTCGTTGGCCACCCAAGGGGTCCAATGATAATTTAGGAGATTTAATTAATTTACTTTGCATTTATCAAGTCCTCGCTCTCAAAGAGGAAAGGGGGACACTTGTCCCAAGGCCCTTGTTGCTTGTGATTGGCTAGGCCTGGAGGGGTCCAATGAGCTTCAAGCATGAGCTACAAGGGGGGGGGTCGACCAAAGCAAGCTAGGGGGTTTCTTGAGGGGGTATACTCTCCCACACACACTCACACACACCTCATTGTACATTGTGCAAAGTGCAAGAGCTCCCTCTCCTTCTCCAAGCACGTAGAGGTTGAGAGCCTACATGAACACTCTTGGCTATGGAGTGCAAATCCAACCAAGAGCCATGCTTCAATGCATAAGCTTGCCATCTTCTCCATGTTCATTACTATGCTATAATGTATGCTAGCAAGAAAGTGATGATAAGTGAGGAACTAATTCTTTCTCCTATGAAATGTTTCTTCTTCCTCTTCCCTACCCTGATTCCGTGCTAGCTCTCTCCACCTTCGAAGGTGTTTGAGGTCTTGGGACTGAGGCTTGGGATAGTTAAATCTTTTCACAAATTTTATGTTGTACTTGTGATGCATGAAGCTTTCCATCTTCATTGCATCACCTAGGCCACAAGGAACACAAAGATTGTATTGTAACAAGTCTCTCTTAATGGGAGAAATCATAATACAAATGCCTATTGGAGGGGGGACCGGATCCACATAAATCCGGTCCTCAACTGTTGTCATGTTCTCTAAATTCTCTCTCTTGCAAAAGTATTGTTCATGCCAAGTTAGCTAATTACTATATCTATGTTGCTATCTTCAATTATGTTCACCCGCTATGCTCACAAAGTAATTTCTCAAAAGTACTCTCATATATTTCCGCTACACTCAAGTTAATAGGCCAATTCCATTACATATAACATCTAGTTAGATAGGCATGAACAATACTTCAAAAAGAGAGAGAAGTTAATCTATTGACAACAATTGAGGACCGGATTTACATGGAGCCGGTCCCCCCTTCAAAAGGCTTTGTATTATAGGTTTCCCCCATCAAGGGAGACATTTTACAATACAATACTTTGTGTTCCTTCAATAACTTGTTGGTGCAATGAATATGGAAGATTCAAGCACCAAACTTACACTTGAAAACACAACATCAATTCCCTCATGGTCTCACACCCAACACCTCACACATCTTCAAAGCTGGTGAGAGCTAGCAAGGTATGAGAGTAGATCGAGAAGGAGTATTCTTACGAGAAAGAAGTATGACTCCTCATTAATCATTATTTATAGCTTAGCATATCTTAGTAATTAGCATGGTAGAGGAGATGATCATGCATTGGAGCTTGGCTCTTGGTTGGATTTGCACCACAAAACCAAGAGTTGTTGGTGTAGGCCTCCCTTCTCACAATCTTGGAGTAGATGATGAGCTTTTCATTAAAGCTTGAGAAGGAGATAGTCTTCTCAACTTCACACATGAGCTTGCGTGAGTGTGTGTGTGTGTGTGTGTGTGTGTGTGTGTGTGTGTGTGTGTGTGTGTGTGTGTGTGTGTGTGTGATAATCCTTGCAAAAATCAGCCCCCTCTCTCTCTCGGTCGACCTCTCTTGCTATTTGCTCATGCTGGCATCCTATTGGCCCCTGTAAAGCTTAGCCAATGACAATTAAGAAGCATAAGTGATAACCTTGTGACATGTGTCACCCTTTTTCCTTTTGTGAGAGCATTAGGTATTTAAATATGCAATTAAACTCTCATTGGACCTCTTAGTCTACTGACCAATAGGATCAGGCAAGCCATTGGGCTACTGGACCCCTTGTCCAATAGTCTTCTAGAGAGCTTAATTTCTATTGGTTCTTTTATCAAGTTTTTTTAAATGAATTAAAATAAATTTACTCTACCCTAATTCTCATTGGTCCACCTCTATGGCCATCCAATAGAATTTGAATGCACCTTGGTGGCAATTGGGCTAGGAAGCTGACATATGTCCACTATGTCCTTTGTGTAAAGGGAGCTTGGAAGAGTGTGTGTGTTTTTCTCTCATCCCCTACAAATATGGCTAGCCCCTTCTTGGATAGGGATGTGGGAAGACTTTTGCAAAAGTCTTCCCACAAGCATCCAATTTTCCTTAAGGTTTGACCATTGAAGATTTCATTTAATCTTGGAACCTTAACATTTTGGAAGTCTTAATGGGTTGAACCTTAGGGTATTTGAAGCCCATTGATGCACGTTGCTCTTTTGCAGATGGCCCCCCTTTGGATCCCTATTTTCCCTCCTTATTGTGACCGGTCTGCAAGCCTCACCAATATTCTAGCTTTTTCTCCCCCGGTACTTTCCCATATTAAATGATTAGTTTAACATGAGAAAATCATTTAGCAGAATTATATATTAGTTATTATGACAGTCTTCAACCCATACAAATGAATGCTTCCAGCTTTCTTTGCCTTTGTGAAAGCTCCCTTTAGTAACCTCATGTACCCCATGGGTGTATGAACAAATGCAACGGAACCCTTCACTCGATCTAGCTCATCTTTGCTTAGAGTCCATGGGGCTTTAGGAAGCACAACCTTCCCATTTGGGCCATTGCTCATGTTCGAGGCGGTTGGGAGGGCCTCGATCATCCCAATTTTCTACACATGTGAATTGCAATTAGCTAAATTTTAAAAAATCATGTGCTCTAAAAAACAATTAGAGAGAAGGGGGAAAAAGGGAAAAAAGGGGGGGGGGGCAATATTTCAAAGTACAAATGACTAAAGCAAAAAAAAAAAATCCAAGAAGTAAGAAAAGATAGAGAGGAAAAAAAAGTACAAAAAGGACTATTGGGGGTTGAAAAATCAACTCCACTACAACATCAAATTCTTTTGCCAACGTTTTAAAAATAAAAACACAATAAGATTTTCAATCATATTCACAGTAAGAACTGGCAGTTTTATAAAAGAAATAGAGCAAGGTATGCCACATATTTAGACATACCTTGCTCCCATTTTCACTTGTCATCGCACCTACAACAACACCATCTCATTCGTCCCCCCCCCCCTCCTCTTCCATATCTCTCTCTCTCTCTCTCCCTCCTCTTCCATATCTCTCTCTCTCTCACACACACACACACACACATCCTATTTTGAAGGAGTATTTGATGGTCGTTCGTTGGAGCTAGGGCACAACGAGGGGAGCACGAGGTAGCATGCTCGAATGCTCAACCGCTAGACACACACACACACACACACACACATAAATATTCACCATTTGCATGATTCGTTGGTTTGTTTGCCCCCTGGATTGATTAGTTTACACCGATTTACTTGTATAATGCAATCTTTTTTTGCCCTCATCAATTTGTGAAAGAGAGATGCATGAGATGAAAGTGTGTGTGATTAGTGCATGTGAGTAATTAGATGTGATTAGAGTGAGAAAATAATGTTTGTATAACCAATGTATGACAGAGGGAGATGAAAAGAGAGAGAGAGGAAAAATGTAAGTGAGTTTGAGTTTTAATGAACTAAGTTAGTGAAAATAAATAGGTTTAGTTTAAAAGAAACTTTTAAAAATGAGTAGCTTTTGTTAAAAAAACATTAACTAACTGTTTGGAAAAAAATAACCATTAAAAAACTTTTAAAAAATCGAGAGAGAAAAAATGTAGAGAGAGAGAGAGAGATAAAGAGAGAAAATGCTGAGAGAGAGAGAGAGAGGGATAGAAATTAAGAGAATATATATATATATATATATATATATATATATATATATGTATATATATATAGAGAGAGAGAGAGAGAGAGAGAGAGAAGAATAGGGGGATAGATAGAGGAAGAGAGAAAGAGGGTTAGATAGAGAGAGAGGGAAAGAGGAAGAGGGAGAGAGAGGGAGACATAGAGAGAAAGAGGGAAAGATAAAGAGAGGGAGATAGATAGATAGAAAGAGCTAGGAGAGGAAGAGACAGGGAGAGATATAGAGAAAGAGATTAGGTATAGGGAGAGTAAAAGTCGGCTAGGTTCTAATACTATCCAATTCATCTCTTGTAGACATTGGACAAGAGATTGTCTAGTGGGAAGCATCCATTGCACTCTTGCTTTGGATGGTTCATGTCCTAAATGGACAGCCATGCAGGGTGGACATCACCTCCAGTGGACCCGAGTCTTGAGGCGGTACATCCAAACTCAGGATTTAGATTGATTAGTGGCTAGTGTTTTGTGGGCTTGAATGTAGATTTCTATCCATTATTTGCAGGCATGGCCCTCTTACAGCTTTGAAGGTGCCGATCCATCTACCCAGGTTCCTCCACTGTTGGTAGATCTAGATCTCCAGCGTGCATTGTATTTACATGAGGACTCATATCTGCGTTTGACGCAAGAATATTTTGGCCGCTATAGTGTACAACAACTTGCAGCCTATGGTCTTTCTCAACAGATCACAACGTGGGGGGGAGCCAGGAAGGGACTTCGTACGTCCAGAGATTCCCATCGACAACACCTCCTTCTATCCTCCCTTCATCGTAGGGACCCACCTCCCTTGCATTAGAGGGCCTCACACAATTCCATTTGACTCTTGCGTCATCGGAGCGTCACCGACAGTCCATATGTGGTCGACGAGCGTCTTTTAGCAACGCACGATGGCATTTGTATTGGGGTAGCGAGCTTAGACGAAACGGCAAGGGCTCCTATTGGGATGCTTGTTTTGGTGGTGGAGGGGAGACGTACTCACCTAATGTTGCGAAACGTGCCGCTCCAACCGTAGAGAACAAGGACATTGACACGCCCATGCTAAACACACAGACGATATTACAAGAACTTGTTAATTTGGAGTATTGATTTATCTAGTTTGTTTTTGGTTGGTGTAGAGCCAAGGCGATCCAACTTATGCAGCTCATGACGAGGATGAGGAGGAGAAGAATTATGATAAATCTAAATTTGTTATGTAATCCTCTTTTAAAAGTGCAGACGTGACACAAAAAACCCCTCATATATTGTATATAAAACTCATTTGAGAAATTGACTTTATTTGTAATTTTTACAAAGTATTGTTCTATTCCGCTTCAGTTTATAAAGGTAAAGTATGAGTTGTAATTTGGAAATTTTTTTTACAATTTTCAAAAGACAATTGATAATTTACAAGTTTTATACAGGTTAAAAATAAAGATGCTCATATTTTGAATGACACAAATGAGCATTTTTATTTTTGAAAAGTTGTATGGCGATAATAAGCGCGGTAATAGGAAAAAAATTACTGATATTAAACCATTACCACACCTATTCTTGCCATTATTATGGCACACAAAAAATTATCTCTCCAATTTTTTTTGTAATACTAAATGTTCTAGAGTTTTCCTCTTATAGTGTCCTTACGATGCTTCAAACTTTCTTTAGTGTCTTCTTGGATCTAAAAAACCTAACAATTTTCACTCTTTCTTTCCAATATGACAAGAATTGATTTTTTGAGGAGTCTTTTCTTCTCTTGTTCTGCTGCATTATAATCAAGCTACCCTTGGCTATGGATATTGGGATCCATTATTTGTGCTCGTTTCTTAGGTGGTAATGGTTTCAATGGATATGCTAGAGTATTTAGACCAGATGGATTCCATTGCTTGAGAAAGATGACACACAGAAGAGAAAGGTGAAGAGAGGACAGAAGGAAGAGGAGGGAGAAGGCGGTGGAATGAGGAGAAAGTAAGGAATAGAAGGCCGTGAGAAGATTCAAAAACATTTTTTGATCAATGAAAGAGACCACATAATGGAAAGTTACCTTCCCAAAAAAATTCTTCTTAGAAATTCATAAGCAACTTTTAACATGAAAGGTTTGTAACAGAAGGCCTCCTCTCATTGGCCCAGAAAAAAGAGACCTCAAACTTTCCCTAATGTGATGTCTCTCTCCCTCTTGTTGTTTGTAAGGGAACATCATACACAAGGTTTCAAGAGTATGACAATGGTGATAACCTAAAGGTTGGAGACGATGGTGATAAGGAGCAGGGGCTTGCTCGCTAGCTGTGCAAGCGAGAGGGATATAGAGATAGGGAGCGGCAGAGGGAGAGTGCGCGGAAACAAGGGACCAAGGAGAGACTATACTTTTCTGGAGCTAGTCGGAGGGAAGCCAATTATACAACCAACCAAACCAAAAAGAGAGAAGGGGGAAGGGCGGGAGGGATGGTTTTGAGAGTATGCTTGTGTTTAAAACTGGGTATGGGGTGCATTGAAGAATTCCTAATGGCCTTCCAATGCAGCCTTAACACTAGGTTGGTAATGGGACACTTTTATGTCCTAGGACACTTTTATGTCCTGTTAAGTGACCATTTTCCTTGAATTATGTCGAGTTTCAAAATGGATTTTGAGGTGCTATCTGTCTAGAAAGTTGTCTCATGAGCTGAAAAAAACTCGACATTTTTTTGGAATATCAATTCCATCTTTAACCTTGTCCTTGCACAACATTTCACAACCTAAACTGTGTGAAAAAACGAGTCCTGTTTTTGGCTTTTTTCAACTTTTTGCAACTATACCACTCTAGAATTCATGTTTGTGAGGTCTATAATTCTAGAGAACTGTCTTTAGTAGTCCTCAACATGTACCGATGCTTCTAGGGAGAAATAAATGTTAAAGTTGTAAGTTATGACCAAATTACAAAAATTGTCAAATCCTGTTTTTTAGCCAATTTTAGCTCTTCTATGATTTTTTTGGTGGCTTTCATGATATCCAAATGCAGTTTTGATTTTCTATGTCGCATATTGTAACATAAAGCTAATATTCCTTGAGTTTTGGAGCACCTAATACCCTATTTTGCATAGTAGACAACGATGGTTGATTTTTTCAATTATAGAAGAAAACGAAACATTCTAGTATATCAAGTATAGCTTTTTCAATATTGTTAGTTTCTTGTGACAACTACATGCATTTTGTAGGTAGTAACCATATGACGTAGTCATAAGGATAAAATTTGGCTAGATATTGAATACTTTCTATGGGATTCTACAACTCATAATGTTGAACCCAGTTTTTTCATGTTTGCTGTATTTAGCACTTCATCTTTGTCCCCAAGATTCCCCTTGGTAAGAGATGTATTATTCTTTTGACATGCTCCATGGATCCTTATGAACCTAAAGGACAATAGGGAACTAAGAAAACATGCATATATTATTTGTATTGAGCGTTGCTATAGAAACTTTGATGATAGATTTGCAGAATGGTAAAAATTCAAATTTTTAGTACCTATTTCTTTTGGCAAAACAAAAAATAGTGAGTGAGAAGCAATCATATGTTCTGATCACCAACCCATTGAAGTTAACTAGGGAATTTATCTCAAGTCCTACAAAAATCCCTAATCTTATTTTTATGCAACAAAACGTAAGAAATGATTGTTTTGATGAAAATGTACTGGTCCATTAACTTTGGAGGCTTGGTGTGAGCAAAAGATGAGAAATTTTACAAGTTTCTTATTTTTTCCATGTGTAGTAGGCCTTGAACTATAACCTCATGAAAGGATTTTACAAAATGAGTGGATCTACTATGGTTTTGGAGGTTTTTTTCAAAACCCTGAAAGGACACTTTTATGTCCTGTTAGGTTACCAACCTAGTGTTAAGAGGGGCTATGGAAATCCCTCTAAGAGTCTAAAATACACGAAGTTACCAATATATCCTTATCAAGTAAGAATTTGGACCTCAAACCTAGTCATTATTTAGCTTCGAAAAATCCACTATATATCTTGATGGCCATGATAACCCCCCACACTAAATCACACAAGGTCTTAATGACACCCGAGCGGTGGGATGAACGATCGTGGGCCTAGGCAAAAATCTCAAGGCAAGTGGATGGTAAAAAAAAAAGCCGCAATCAACATCCAAGAGGTGAATCGAACCCATGATCGGCCCGTGTTGATAGGCGACCATTCACACACGAATGCCCTACTCGGATGCACTACTCACATGGGTGCATAGCTTTTGATGGCATTCAAGGTAAAACATACCATTATTTGGTGGACACAAACAAAGAAAAGTAAAACTCGACCAACATATCACGATGCACGCTGATTTTAAATTTCACGCCCTACTCGTTTAGTGCTGATTCCCCTCCCTCCCCCCCCCCCCCCCCCCCCCCCCCCCCACACCAAAGAAAACGTTATCCAACCTTATTTATGCCATTGAAAAGTACCAATTTTGTGGAATCTCCGCAAGGAAGAAGCGGATTTGAAATTGGCCCACCTGCACAGCTCAATACAAAGGGACGCGGCCGCTTTTGAAATTGGTTTGAATTAGCTAATATTTCGACAATATTGATTGTTGTAATGATATTTGATATAACACGCAAAAAGTAACTAAAGGTGAAACTCATAACATAATATAATATTGTACTTAGGAGGAGTTCCGAAGGATGCAAACAACCAAGAAGGGTTTGGGGGAGATTTTGAGTTGGAAGGAGCGTTTCTCCAACAGCAGGTCCTCTTGGAGGGCGATTTCGATCATGCGGTGCCGGTGCTTGAGGCGTCCTGAATTATATACGTACTGACAGCTAGCATCAGCTGAAGGTGCATCACTTCTACGCTGCTCTGGCCGGCGATCGAGCTGGCTCGAATTCACAAAATAACTGCTGCTCCAGGCCGACGTCGAGCAGGAGCCGCGTGGGATGTAGCTCAGGTAGGTCTTATGCGCAGCTTCAACCAGCTGCTGCTCGCCAGCACCACTAGTATGTCCGTAAAAGATGGGCTGCACCATGCCCTGCTGCTTCCACCTGCCCCCCTCCTTCGTCATCCTGTTCCTTGTCATGTTTCCCCTCTTCGTGTACTTGGTGCTGCAACAAAAGTATAAGCTGGACCCCCCCGCTGCGCCTGCGCTATAAGCCCCTCCATTCCATTTGCCGCCCCCTAATTGCTGATCACCTGCTGATGCCAGCATCAATTAAATGACATTGATCAAACATACGTCTGCTGGTCAACAATTCACTTAATTCTTACTATAATCGGTATGTGCAATTGCAATTACAAGTCTACCTGATGCAAAATGCCATGGATGACTCTGGTACACATCCTCTTTTACAACCACCTTGTCAAGGAAGTGCTCTTTGTGATGCTTCTTAGCATGCAAGAACTCCACTAAGCTCTTCTCTTGGACGTTCGGAATATTGTCAAGAGACCTGATCATGTTGCTATAGGACCTGCTTATATACAGGGTCTGCTCGGATGCACTAGGATCACGGACAACTGGTCGGCTGGGACTCTGCAAACTATTGAGCTTAGGGCTCTTACAGCTAGTGCTAATGCTGCTGGGAATCTCATGAGATGGAAAGGCTGCTTGAAGGAGAAGGCTATTTGGCATGAGTTCTATAGCATCCTCAGCACATACACCTAATGTTTCATATAAACAACTCTTGTTCGAAGCTGAGCACTGATCTTTTTTATGGGAGAATGGATCTCTACTGCTGTTCGTCAACATGCCTAAGAATTTAGGATCAGAGGTGGCTGTGCCACGATTGACAGCTGTATGGTGAGTGGATACCGAATGCATATTTGTATCCTTGCAGGTTTGTGCAACACTCATTAATGTATCGTCTATGGCATGAATACCTGAGTACTCACTAGACAATTGCGATTGGTATCTATATTTATCCGAGTCCAGACAGAATGTAACTAGCTCATGATCAGGAGAAGAATACTGGCCATCAAAGCTGTGGCTGATATCCTTCGAACTTTCCAACTTCTGCAAGCAGCAATATAAGTCTTCTCAAAAATACGCTCAAGAAAACGATAATATAATTGGCAACGGTACTCATGTATATCAGCATAAAGTCTTCGAAAACAGGCATGGGAATTATACAGTAGCACAGCGTCATGACCAGTAATTAAATATTGTAGCCCTGTGAGAACACGACGTTCATGGCTGTCTGTAGATAACCCAGTGGTCTAGTCATGCAAGTGGACGGCATTGCATGGATGCATGACTTATTAACAACATATTTCCTAGATTAAGTAGCATGATGTTAATTGATCTGTATCGAAGAACAAGTGGCAGGTCAAGCATGAAATTTAGTAAAGTAGACGACGTAGCAGTTAAATTTAAAGAGACGACGTTACCTCAAACAAAATTCCCGGTGAGTTGCACGGGCATTGCACAGATTGAGTATTATAAGCTTGCAGGTGAGCTTGTACGTCGTGCAATTTCTCCTTTGGCTGATCAGCAGCCGGTCTGCACATCAAATTAAGGAGCTTATATATTGCTTAGTACCTAATTTCTCATGCACCGATCTAGAGAACTAAATTGGATTCTGACAGATCAGCGACAACACCAATTAGTTTGTGATCCGCTGTGCTGAGCGTGCGTATGAAGCATGCATATATGGCCTATACGTGAGCGAAAAGAGATCATTTACTCTTCGGTCTTACAGCCGAGTGCCGAGCAACAGATTAGCCATGCATGCCGCATACAAAAATCTTTCAAGAGTGATAATTGCGAGGGATAAGAGCTAAATCTTAGATCGATTATTTTTCTACTTGGAGCAACTGGTCACGTGACTTCAAACTCTGTTAAAAACGCTTGTGTGAAAAACTGCACCTCACCAGAAATTTATAGCATAGCATCAATTTCAATCACTGTTGAGGCGTCTGATTATATCTAGGAAGCTCTTGATCAAGTAACATGGACCAGAAAATTAATCCAAGCCCACAAGAGATCGAGTGCAGTTTGCGCCGTAAATCAGCAACAGAAATGTAGTTAAATATTCCATTCGCATTCTAGATTTTAATACAGTGAAGCACATGCACACAAATTATATAAGACTTACACAAAAGGAAAGAAACTGAGACCTTCGCCATTTGGAGAATCCACTTATTTCCCCAGAGTGGATGTCTTTCAGAGTCTTCCTGCAGCCAGCGGAGAGTGGAAATCCGAGCTTCGAGGGACCTATGTTGAGCTCTAGACAGACTTCATGATGAGAAGCATCAGTGGAGTTGTTTTCACTACATTCATGATGCAAATCAGGGTCGCCACTACTTATCATTACAATTTGTCGATGCACGGCTGACACTCTAGCAGGCCGGCCGGCTTCGTCCTGCAGTAGCTGCCTTGCAGCACGCGGTGGCGTAATATCCAGATGAGCACCACAAAACCTTTGCCATCCCTTGATGCACAGCGCCTTAGTGCTGGCATTCAGCACCTCTGCATGCAGATGCAGGTCTGCGGGACTCATGATCATGGGCCCTTCTGATCCTGCAGTATTACTATCTGCCACATGTGAAGCAGCTGCAGCAGCTGGGTGGTCAACGTCTATGACTGTGCTTCCTGCGTTGAAGTCAACGCTCTTTCCTTCTCTGGAGTAATTATCTAATTGGAAGGCCGGTATCATAAGCTGATCTTGTCCCCGACACTTAGATATTCCTGCACTAATCGAGTGCAGGCCACTAGAAATGCTTTGCATGTATAATAAGGTTTCACTGCTGCTTGTAATATTGCTACAATTGCCCTCTGTACGCGCCATAGATGTATAGGCGCTGGGCTCTTCTGATTGTGTTAGCAGCCATTTCAAGGTGTCTGTAGCTGGTAATTGGCTCTCCTCAACTGCTTCGAACGGCGCCGTTTGCAGCTTGTCAATATGCTCGCCTCGCACTGGCCCCATTAGTGTGCGTCGTGGACTAAAGTGAAGACCCGTTTTGAGTGTCGGGGACCGCTGGGCCTCGCCATATAATTGAGTAGGATTGAGGTGCAGGCTTATGTTGGAGGAGACTGTGAATATGCCCTCCTCCAGCTCCACGCTCTTAAACTCTGTAGGAATATGTTTAAGGAATTTGTCATCTGTAATTAATGAGTTGCATTTTGATGGCACGAGAGAGATTAGCGGCCTCTCATCGTCATGCAGGGAGTCCTTGGGTTCCCCTGAGCCTGCGCTTGCGCTGGTTAGCATGCTGGTTCTGCCGGAACTGCAACTTGCTCTGTAGCTATATGTGAAGCTTAAGTATAACTAGCGCTGTATTTTTGTACTTATATTGAGGCCGGGACCAAGCACATGCATGAGATCAGAAAGACGGGAATGTTTAATCTTCACGACCCCTGAAGAGATAGAGATAGAGAGAGTGACGAGAGCGAGCACAGCGAGAGGGGGGGTTGAATGACCACCTAGCTGGGCGCTAGCCAAAAGAAAAGCGCTCACGACTGCCCCGGGGGGAGGGAGGTCATGAGAGATCATATATAGGAGAGAGAGAGAGAGAGAGCTTCCTTTTCCTGCACGTCGACAGTTCCCTGCAGTGGAGTGGGACGGCACTGCTGGCCGGCGCTGGTGAGTGTGCACCCTTGGACTCAACCTGATTAACTAATGAGGATTCGATTCGAGGATTGAACTTTGAAGTTTTGCGGGATCGGAGTTACAGATGAAGCATACTGCCGCAAAATGTAGTTGGCAGTTCAAAGGAAGCTATATATGAAGTGAGTGGCACAGGTCATGTCTTTTTCTTATGATGCAAATGCAGGGTTGCTTTGGTGAGGGGAGGGTTAATGATAGAGAGAATTCCGTAATATGTGTGTGAGTCCTAGGAAAATAGTACCTCCACATTCAAAAATAAAACCTAGGCTATTTTTAAATATTAACGCAAGCAGGTACAGATTCGCAGGATTGTATATACTATAATATATATATGCTGTCCTTTTCGCTGTGGAGCCGTGACGACGTGGCACGTCAACTTCCTCTCCTAACCAAGTCCGACGCTCTCGGTTGAGCTGTAACAAGACTGAAAGGATGATTTATTGGCATGACACAAAACACAGCTTTATAGGCGTGTACAAGTTTCCTTTTCAAAAGCACTCCACAATTTCGGACAAAGCAAAAAGCTTGGAAGGTCGACCTTGCTGAATAGCTCAAATTTGAAGGTCAAGAGACTCGAAAAAAACAATAAAAGCTGAGTAGAGTAGATGAGATTAGTGAACGTTCTAGCTAATTAATAGTC
This sequence comes from Adiantum capillus-veneris, assembly GCF_014529385.1. Lineage (NCBI taxonomy): Eukaryota > Viridiplantae > Streptophyta > Polypodiopsida > Polypodiales > Pteridaceae > Adiantum > Adiantum capillus-veneris. The sequence continues at coordinate 174,291,684 of NC_140931.1, read as the reverse complement.
AAACAACAATAGGTAGGAATTCAACGACAAGGCATTTATTTGCTTGATGGCCTTCCACCATCAATAAAATCGTTTGTCCCATTAATTAAGCAAGGTTCATGCTACGGTTTGTAGTTTGTGTCTGCAATGGTGACATGATGATATATGGGAAGCGCAATCCACAATTAGTGGTAGCATGATGATATAGTGCGCGGGGGGGGGGGGGGGGGGGGGGGGGGGGGGGCACTATTACTACAACTTATGTTGTGTGATAGGGAAGCACCGAGTTAGGAAATGGAATGAGTTTCAAGAAACAAGTTTGGAGTAATCTTTTTTGTAAAAAATAAGGTTTCTTCCTGGACACAAAGTTGCTACCCCGTTTTCATGGTTTTTGACTTCATAACAACCTCTACGAATACAAAGTCACCTTCCCCATTTTCATGGTTTTTGACTTTGCAGGAACCTTTCGGAACGCAAACCGAGCTTCTAGAAAGGTAATATTTCTTCATCCTTTATCAGCGTACATCTTAACTGTATGATCCTATGAACTATAAATGCTTTTCTTTGTTGTTTTCAACATATCATTCATATCTTCAAGAAAATCCTTGACAAATTGAATCTTGTCCTCTCTAAGCCTACAACCATAGGAGATCTTAGCTAGAAACCATACATCAACATGAACGGTGTAAATTCAATTGTTCAATGTTTAGAACCGTTATATGCAACTCCAACAAGAACAAGTAATCTTTCGAGTTAGATTGCTTCTTACTAACGTAATATGTACTCTAGGATTCGGTTAACTCTTTCGGGTTTGACCATCAGACTCTCGATGATTCACCATACTTATTCTCGGACTAGTATCTCACCTTTTGACGAATTCCCTCCAAAAGTGGCTATTGATGTTTCTATCTCTTATATCTCACACTATATCTGCGAGAATGCCATATAGCTTGTAAAGATGTTCACTAAAGAGTTTTACCAACTCTCACGTCTAAACCATTTTCTTCATGGAAATAAACTGTTTTGTTTTGGTTAACTTTTCCACTAGCACCCACACTTAGTCATTACCTTGACTGGTCTTGGGTAAAACGGTAATGAAGTCCATAAAGAATGCTTTCACATTTCCCTTGAGGAATCTCCAAAGGATGGAGTCGTCCCCCAACCTTGACACACTCATTTTTATTGACCTAACACTTATTTCATTCATGGACATAAGTATGGATGTCCCTAAATAAATTAGGCCAATAAAATTGTATTTTAACTACTATATAGGTCTTCAGAATCCCGAAATAATTTTCTCTTGGATTATCGTGACTTTCTTTAAGAATGCAAGCCCGAAAGTCACTAGTAGTTGGTACACACACTCTATCCTTGTAGAGTAAGTATCAATTGTCAATGGAGTAGTTAGCATATATACTTCTCTCCTCGACCAAGGTTATCACCTCCCCTTTGAAGCCGTAGCTATCAAAGTCGATGAAGGGTCTACGTATGCGTTAGAGCTCTCTGTCTCTAAACAATACTCAAAAGGTTCGGTTAGTCTCTATGCACTAACTCTCGCTCTGCTACTTGTCGTATCTTTTGGCCAATCTCTCTGGACTAGCACTACATGGCGATGAGAATGGTGGTCATATTTCTGGGATGGTGCGATAGCACACAACATCCCAGACCTGTATGAATCATGCTCACATACATTATGCACTGACTCCAAGAATTTGTTCTTGAAGACTGTGAAGCTTAATTGATTAAAGTGTGACATATGACTAAGTATATCCATCACTGCGTTATATATATCTCTTTGGTAACGTATCTAAAGGCCAAACTCATGTAGGATGTCCGCCCACTGAGGTTTTCTTCCCGTCAATTCATTCTTACTTGAAAGCCATTTCAAACTTTCATGGTTCACCTGGACCTCAAAAGTGGCACCATATAAATAGTGTCTCCACTTTTTAAGTGCAAGTATTATCGCTAGTAACTATCGCTCAATCTCACTCATAGTGGAATAGAGTGAATATGGGTGTGGATGCTATAGTTATCTTAAGTTTTTCAAAGATCTTCTATTGAGCTTTCCCCCAACTTATACTTTTACTTTTGGACCTCAACTAGTACGTCAACGGGACAACAATCTTTGCGTAGTACTTCATATATAATCAGTAGAACCCCAATGTACCAAGGAAATCTGCACTTTCTTGATATTTTTTGGTGCTAGCCACTTGAAAATAGCTCCCTCTTTCTCAGGTTTTATTTGCGTTCACAAGCTAGAGATGAATTGTGGGCCTTGATCGTAAACATTTTCATAAGGTAAGCGATGACAATGATAGATGTGTTGTAGGAAGCATTTGGTCGTACCTTCTCTGATGATGGTTTTGGTGGTTGGAATAAAGTGTGCCATGTACTGGAAAATGGCCTATATACTTTGAGAGTAGTAGAAATTAGAGAAAGTACTTTTGTGAAATTATTTTGTGAGCATACCGGGTGAACTTAATTGATGGTAGCAACATAAACATAGCATTTAGTTAACTTGGCATGAGCAATACTTCTGCAAGAGAGAGAATTTAGAGAACATGACAACAGTTGAGGATAGGATTTATGTGGAGCTGGTCCCCCCTCCAATAGGCATTTGTATCATAATTTCTCCCATCAAGAGAGACTTGGTACAATACAATCTTTGTGTTCCTTGTGACCTAGGTGATGCAATGAAGATGGAAAGATTCATGCATCACAAGCATAACATAAACTTTGTGGAAAGCATTAGCTATCCCAAGACCTCAAACACCTTCGAAGGTGGAGAGAGCTAGCAGGGAATGAGGGTAGGGAAGAGGAAGAAGAAAAATTTCATAGGAGAAAGAATTAGTTCCTCACTTATCATCACTCTTCTTGCTAGCATACATAATAGCATAGTAATGAAGATGGAGAAGATGGCAAGCTTAAGCATTGAAGCATGGCTCTTGGTTGGATTTGCATTCCATAGCCAAAGGTGTTGGTGTAGGCTCTCAACCTCTCTAATTGCTTGAAGAAGGAGAGGGAGCTCTTGCACTTTTCACAATACACAATGAGTGTGTGAGTGTGTGTGGGAGAGTATACCCCTCAAGCAACCCCCTAGCATGCTTTGGTTGACCCCTCCTTGTAGCTCATGCTTGAAGCTCATTGGACCCCTCCAGGCCTAGCCAATCACAAGCAAGAGGCATATCAAGCAAGCATGCTAGTCTTGGGACAAGTGTCCCTATTTCCCATTTGAGAGAGAGGACTTGATAAATGCAAAAACAATTAATTAAACTATCTAATTTATCATTGGACCCCTTGGGAGGCCAACCAATACGCTTTAGGCACACCATGAGGGCAACATGAAGAAGAACTTGACAAGCAGGGATTTCAATAATGTGATCACAAACATGTGAACACGTTAATAGCGTTGGATGATCACATTTCAATCACGTGGCTTTCTCTTAACCTATAGAAATTATCCAATTTGGTAAGCCTGCTAGGATTTTTTCATTTCTTAATGGGCTTGGTTTAGGGCTCACATAGTTTTCTAGTAAGCTCATCAAGAAAAACATATACCTCGGTGGGGTTTTTATGAGTTGCCACGTCACCACTTATCGGATTTTTTGTGATCACATTTATTGTGAATATGTGACTCTGACTATAAACATTATGATCACAATATATTTCACATGATCTTGTAAATATTAAATCCCTATTAACAAGTGTCCCTTTTGCTTTGTTTACACCAAGCTTTCCTTGTGTGACGGTGTGTGTGTTCTCTCTTATCCCCCCTCTTGTAGGGCTCTCCCCCTCCTTGCAGGGATAGTTGTTGACTTTTGTACACCTTACCCCAAGCACCTTAGTCAGCAGCATGACAAAGCACCTCAAGCCTAGGTAGTGTTCCCACAAGCACCTCAAGCTCCCTAGTCAGCAAGCACGACAAGCACCTCAAGCATCTTAGTCATCCAGCACGACAAGCACCTCAAGTACCTTAGTCATCAAGCATGACAAGCACCCCAAGCTTGGGACGGGTTCCCACCTCAAGATCAGTCCTAGCTTACCTAGGGTCAAAGGAATTTTAAACACTAACATTTGGAGGTCTTTAATGAAGCTAACCCTAAGGTCTTTAAGCTCCATTAGTTAGCCTTGCTCTTGGGCATACCATCTCTCATTCGGACCCCTTTACCATTGGCCCCATATTGAGATAGATTTGAAAGCACGTGTCTATATTCTAGCCCTTGTTCTCGTTTATTCTCCCACATTAAATGATCGGTTTAATATAAGAAAAGCATTTGGGTTAGTTAGATATTAGCTTTTATGAAATTAACTCTCTCTTGAAATCATAGTCGTCCTCGACTATGAGGTAGAAGAGATAAATCCTTAGTCATTAGTCAACCTTGCTTAGCAGGTAGAGGATCCCTTTTTACCCTACGACATCTTTCCAAGATGGATGACTAATCCATTTGGTGCTTGGGAGACATAGCTGCCGCAAGCATGTCTACTCCTTAGTCCATTTCATTCTCCCAAAGTAGAGTGACAAATTCTACGTACTTGGGGTTTGGGAGATGTCGTCATCGCAAACATGATTATAAGCATGCATACTATTTAAATTTGTGCACAACAAAAAGAGTAGTCTTATAAGACAAAAACATTGGTCATTTAAAAGAAATTTGTACATTTGCTTACTCTCATGTAGCATTGTAAGCATTGACAAGGTTCATACTATCCTTAAGCTGTGTTCCTTGCATCCATCTAGCATCTTCAAAAGGATAATTTTTCCATTTAATAAGATACCGTCGGATAATCTCACCATGTCCTAGTATCTTGTCTTCATGCCAGCTTTGGGTTGTAACACCTCTTCTTGGTCTTAAATTTCGGGAGGGTCTCCAATAATTGGTTCACTTGGTGGCTCCCCTTTGTAGGGCTTAAGTAGGCTCACATGAAAAGCATTGTGTATGAACCAATAGTTGGGCAACTTGAGTTGATGATCCATCTCATTAATGGGCTTCAAGATTTGGAAAGGACCATGGTATCTTTTTTCTAACTTAGCATAACACTTTTGATGGCCCGTAGGATTTTTCCTATCGTTTGCCTCAATCGAGCCTTAGGAAACTTAAGTCATACCCAATCATTTTCTTTGAACGTTAAGACCCTCTTTGCTTGTCAGCAACAGCTTTTTGCCTTTGTTGAGAGATGGATATAGCCTCCTTAATCTTTTGATAAGACTATTGTGGGTCACAGCTATACTCATCGACAACAAAGATGAAGCCATGTACTTTAAGTAGCAAGGGACTTTTAGGTCTTCCCTCAATTATTTGAAGAGGTGCTTTTCTCATAGAAGTATGTACAGTATTATTGTAAGCATACTCTACAAGAGGTAAGTACTTCTCCATTGTGAGCGTTGATATACTTCTGTATCATAAGTCTTTAGTAGAATCTCGAGTATCGTAAGATTGGCTATCTCACTTTGGCCATCCGTTTGTGGGTGATAGGCCGAAGAGAAATTCAATCTTGTTCCTAGATTTTCAAAGAGACGTTTCCAAAAATTACTGGTCATTCTAGGATCTCTATCTGACATGATGGATGTTGGCAATCCATGGTGTTTGAAAATCTGTGATATGAAGAGAGTTGCCATTTGGTGTGCCTTAATAGTCTTATTGACAGGAATAAAGTGTGATTGCTTGGTAAACTTGTTGACTATTGTCCATATTCCCTTACTCCCATGGATAGACTTGGGTAATCCAAAGATGAAATCCATGGATAAACTCTCCCATGGTGAATTTGGGATAGGCAATGGCTGGAGTAATCCAAGTTGCTTCCCTCTATCATACTTGGTCTTTTGGCATACTATGCATTTTCAAACATACTCTTGTATGTCCACTTTCATGGTAGGCCAATAGAAGTATGTTTCTACTCCTTAGAGAGTAGGTTGAATGCCTCTATGTGCGCCCCGCATAGGGAGGGGCACGGGATTCATACATGACTTTCTCATGAAGGGAGTGGGTAACACATAGCCTATTTTTGTGGAGAAGATAACCATCCTGCAAGGTGAATGGTTCCTCTTTCTTCCCCAAAGCAAGGGCTGACTTTATGTCCATTAGGGCCAAAAACGACTCAAAAAGGGCTATGTAAGGAATTTGTTAAATTACTAATTAGCAGAGCCGTTTGTGGTCAAAACGACTCCAAATTTGTCCGTTTTGGTCATTTAAAGCATATCTACGCAATCTAAAGCGTATCTAGGTACATATCTCTAAATATTCAAAAAGATATCGTTTTCTTCACATTCCTTTGTGGCTCACCTCGAAATTTGTTTTCATTCACTTCACTTGGCGGCAAATAGTTGTTTCCACTTTTGAATCTCTCTTTTTTCTCTCACCTTTCACGAGCTTTTTCTCTTCTTCTCTGATGCACCTTCTTCTCTGTTGCTACGTTATTTTCATTATACTTTCTGCTCCTTCATTACTTACAATGACTAATACATCTTCCACTAGTGATAACCGCAAGTTTCACTCGAACATTAAGCTAAGCCAGGAATATGCTACTACGCGGAGTGTCTATCAAAGACCAGTTACAACTTCAAATGAAGCACAACAACTTCGCAACGAGGGAAAGAAACACATTGATATATGGACAGATGGGAGCTTGTATCCACCGGATCCTAGCACTGGAAGGTATCCATCTTTTAACACACCTCATGATTTGATGAGATTTGTTGGTGATGGGATTGATGGCTTACTAGGATATAGTTCTAGGTTATCTCATTTACACATTGATCATACACATTACATTCAATATCTCAAAACTGTTTTGTCTTCAAATGCAGTAAGAATTTTAGAACTTGAAAACCAAATAGCATCTCTAAAACAAGAAAATCACCAACTTCGGTCTTTAAAAGAAACTCCAATAGGATTAAGAGCAAGAGTAAAACAAATGAGAGATGTAGTAAACTTAACAGAAGGTTCTGGCAAAAAAAAGATTAAAGATTACTAGAGAATATGTGAGTAGTCTTTTAGAATTTGATATGTCCAATGGTCAAGAAAGGGTGAGATTTTTGAATGAGGTAATGAGCAAAAGTGATATTCTTAAACTTTTGAAACTTCCTGAAAATCAAACTCAGAAAAAATTGGTATTTCAAAGTTTACTGAAAGATATGGGTTTGCTGGTCCAACCTTCTCAAATGCAAGAAGTTTGTGACACAGTGGAGGTGAGTAGAAGGGGTTACAGGGCCATCTCTAAAACCTGGTTTCAGGTTTTAAAGTATTACAAGATTAAAGCTTTTGGGTTGCCTACACTACAAGAGGTTGTGTGCTCTTGTGACGCTGTTAGCGACGGAAATACATTGGGTTTTTATAACCCCCAGCGTCGCTAAAACCGTCGCTACGAGAGCGTCGCTATATGCGTCGCTATATGCATCGTTATAAGCGTCTCTATATAGCGACGATCATAGCGACGGTTATAGCGACGTTTAAACAGAAGTCTATAGTGACGCTACAGAGCCATAAATAGCGATGGTTATAGCGACGCCCGAGAGAATTTTTTTTTGGTGACAGGGCATTGAATGCCCTGCCACCCATCAACCATATTGTACCTGATTCACTTTTTAAAAAAAGTGCAAGGGTAGCTAATAGACCCAAAATAGTCACCCACAAGACGCATTGTTTGCAAAATTGACAATTGTACACATCATAGGCAAAATGAATTGATTGGCAAATGTAATAATGACAATTGTACAACATCATAGGCATAAAGAATTGATTGGCAAAATGAACTGCAGTGACAAATGTAATAATATACATGGTTCAAAAAGACGTATAAAATCCGTCTCATGATACATAAGCTATGAGAAACCCTAAACTAATGCTATCTAGCTACGGCTAAACTGGCGTCGTCTAGTCAGACGTCTCATCGCGTCCAAGCGGCGTATCTGTCGGATTCTGCAAAAAAAGACAATAAGACAGCTTTCAGTAAGTATAAACATATAACGACATTTATAAAACAATACAAAAAATAGAAAAGAGTAAACCCTAATACTAACCATGCCGCCGCGAGAACTGAGAATGTCCATCAGGGCGTTTAAGCCCTTCCTGCCTGCGTACTCGCGCTCGTACGCTGTGGGATCACGTCCTGTCATCGACCACTGTCAAAACATACAAAGATTTCATTATGTTAGAATTAAAAAACTCATAAACCCTAAACTATCGAACATAAAGAGCAATGCAAAAACACTTACAAAATCGGCCTCAAATGATGCCCATCCACCGCTCCCCAAGTGGTGCGAGCTCCCTGCCTCTACTCGCGCTCTGGCTGCATCCTTTTGTTGCTTCCACTTGTCGGGATTCTCGCGCGCTGATTTCTTCGCATTCTTCCAATCTTCTTTGGCCAGCCAATCTGGCCTGTTCCACCCATGCTTGATTGCTTTTTGCACTTCGGAACGCTTGTGTTTGCAGTATTCGCGCATTGGAATCTTCATCAGGTCTTCATTGAAGCACTGATCCCGTGCTGGAACGGAAAACTCATCATGAAGTATGCTGATGACTCTGGCTTTTAAATCACTTGGTACTTCACTCCATTTGTTTAGTATGTAGTGTCTAAATAGCTGAGAGCAAAGACCACGCATGCGCGAGATCACCTTCTTGCCGTCATCATCCATGATGATGCCGCCGCTGAAGTCGACGGAGTAAGGCAAGCCCTCTGGCCGGTGACGCGTGAACCTGGGTGTCCCGGCAGGGGTCTCTAGCGGCGTGTCGATGGGGGTACGGACGTCAGGTGTCTCCACCGGCGTCTGGGCCCCGAAGCGAGGAGGGTCGAGTGGGGTGGCTCCTGGCGGAGTAGGTAGAGGTGTGTAGCTGCTAGGAACAGTCAGCCGCGCAAAACCTAGCATAGATGGCGATGCTGTGGCTGGTGTGGGGGCGGGCAAAGAAGGGGAGGGTAAAAAGCCTCGTCGAACATGAGGCGGTGTGGAGGCATCGGCGGCGGAATCCCCACAACAACCGCCACCGCCACCACTAGAGCGCCGGTGTCTAGACGAGTGTGAAGATCGTCTCGTCGACACCGAAGCTTCGGAGCGCGCCGAATGCTCCGAAAGAGAGGGAGATGCGGATGGAGTAGGAACGCGCGATGATGTGCCAGAGCGATGACGCTCCACGTACCACTGTCTCTGCTGCGGTGACAAAGAAGAAAGAAACTCCTCATCATCCATACCTGCATTAAACACACGATATTTAAACTTAATATTGAATGAATAAAGTAGACAATGACGCAAAGACCATTAAATACAATGACGTAATGACGCATATAAATACAATGACGCAATGAATTGAGTGATAGAAGAGACAAGTCGAAAACTCAGAACTTTCAATCAAAAGATGTGAGCGCGAGTAGAAAAGAGCGTTATACACCATGGAAGGTGCTTAGAGAGCCAGAGCTTTTACAACACGGAGCAAAATTGTTCAAATACAATATTTGTGGCTTTAAGAGATCTCTCTCTCATTCTCGCATAACTCAGCATAACTTCCTATATCTATATAAAGCTCTCCGTTTAAACACATATCCTCTGTTTCATTTTGTAGCTCCTCTGCATGCACCCCATATAGAGTAGTAGCATCTTGATGCTCGTCTGGCACCACCGCAGCGGCTTCTGATTGAGCATCTTCTCTGATCTCCTCCATTGATGCCATTGTGATTGGCACATGGTAGCCTTCATACGTCCTTGCACTACGAGGGGCTACCTCTATGACATACCACCAATTTGATGTAGACTTTGTAGGATGAAATATTACCTGCCAGAGCCACATAACTTACATGAGAGCTTTCAAGCACATAACTTGTAAAAGGGGGATGTTAACTATTTACATACTTACTTGTTCACAATGGTCGGGTAGTACGAAAGTGTCTCTTAGGTTAGTCCATTTCTTAGTAGAATCCACCTCAAGAAAACCAGACTCTCCTCTACGCACAGTAGCGTTGCGACCCTCCATGATTATCTTGAACCATTGCACGTCGAACAAGTCGACAAAAAATCCTCTGTAATCGATCCTCAAAATCTCTTGTAGCGTGCTGAAGTAAGTGAGTTCCGCCACCACAGGATCTGCATCAGAGGAACGTCGTCGACTAGACTGTTCAAATTTTGCCATGATTCCACAATCTTGAGTAAAACGCTTTTTGTCGATCCGTTCCACCCTAAAATGTCGACCTTTACACCATGCTGCTGTGTATGACTTATACTACAACGAACAAAGATTATGAGTGGTCATTCAAACGTTTAGAAATAAAGTCACTAGCTAGTCGTACATTGCAAACTTACCTTGGTCGCGCAACCCCGAGAGTACTCCCACTCTTCCTCAGTCACTTCGTCACCGCATTGTTGTGCGCTTTTCAATTGGTTGTGCAACCATCGTAAGCTCATGAATGTTGGTAGGCTCTCCAGACCTGCCGGATTGTGCATCGGTGGTCGTCTTCCCCGTCTCCACTCGATTCGTGCCCTTTGTCGCTCTTGCTTTGCATCCTCATATTGTGAAATCCACTTTTGCATCACTGGATTGTGAAGCATGCAAAATCGGTTGATTTTAGCCTCTAGATCCTCCGTCATCTTCTTCTCAACACCGAGATTGCACATGACAATCCCAGATATGTGCTCATCATCTATGGTTCGCCATAGCGTGTCCCGGGCTTTATCAAATCCGTCTAGCCACTCTCCAATGTACACTAGGGACTCTGATATCAACCAACCTTCTGCCATGCTACCCTCCGGACGTGCCTTTTGACGCACATATCCCTTAAGAGTTTTCATGAAACGTTCTAAGAAGAACATCCATCTGGAATGAACTGTGCCAGCTATTTCCACCTCATCAACTATGTGAACAAGAAGATGCACCTGAATGGTTAGCATGGTAGTAGGAAAATGTTTCTCAAACATGTACACAAGCTCCGCAGCATTTAGTTTGGCGAATGGTATGGAGTCTACGTTGATCTCCTTTTGTGAGATCCATTGCACCAGCTTTGCAAGTTTGTAGATTGTGTTACGGATGTCGAGAGACAAACATCCCTCAATGGCAACCGGTAAAATAAACTGTAAAGTATGTGCAGCAATGATATTAAAGTCCACATTTTATGCAATGATATTAAAGTCCACTATGGACGTACCTGACACATTTTATGCCAATCGTGTGACTTCAAACCGGTAAGCTTTCCTTCTTTAGTAAAACACGTTCGGAGCGAGTGCATTACGCCAGTGGGGGTCCGCAAAGATCGAATGGTCTCTTTTACTTTGCGTTCTTGGGCTCCTATGAAAATCCATGGTGCTTTACGGAGTTTTATCGATCCATCAGACGCTGTTTGCGGCCAATATTGCTCCATACGATCCACATTTCTAAGGTCAACTCTGGCTCCCAAAGTATCTTTCTTGCCGGTCAGATGGTCCCATAGTAGATTACCCACATTCTTGAATATGTGCATTGGATCGAGCAAGTGATTGATCATGAGCCGGGGCCAGTATGGTAACTCGTACCATAGAGATAGTCTCTTCATCCCTGGAGGCAATCCGTCATCGCACATCTCCTTCTGCTCTAACCATGCTTGTGCAGACATCCTTAAGTAAGTAATTCTTGCGTGGACTCGATCTAACGTAAATAAGCATAAATCTAAATAAACGTAAATCTAACTAAAAATAAACCTAAATCTAATTTAACGTAAGTCTACATCTAACCTAATCTTTAACATCTTTTGGGATAGTTTCCTACGACGTTAAAACTCTCTTCTTCTTGTGTGTGTGTGTGTGTGGGTAAACCTAAATAAACCTCAGTCTAATCTAATATAACATAAATCTAAATCTAACGTAAATTATGTTATATTAAAAACAAAGAACTAAACTAACAAGGATTATAAGAACCTTAAAATTGATTTAACACATAATTTTTCACATAACTCGGCAAGAGTTGGCATTCTCATCACTAAAGATGTGAGAGTTAACTTCCGGCGGTGACGCTGCCTCATCTCCATCCACATCTGACGACAGCAATTGGCCCTTTGGACCGTTCTTGCTCTTGTTACTAACTTTGAAGTTGCTGTTGAATGACTAGAGGTTGTCTTGATGGTCATTGTCGGGGATGTAGTGACTCTTGCCGCCCTGAAGATCCACCTTCTTCCCTATCTTCTGAAGACATTTCACCAGTACTTTTGGATCGACGGAGCCCACCATGAGTGAAGGCAACAATACCCTATATTCCATTGAGGGCTTTCTTCACCCGCTTCATGCAGGCATCGGAGTCTATGGAGACCTAAATCTAATCTAATACAACGTAAACCTAAATCTAGCGTAAATCTAACTAAAAATAAACCTAAATCTAATCTAATTTAACTTAAATAAACCTAAATCTAATTTACCATAAGTCTACATCTAACTTAATCTTTAACGTCTTTTAGGATAGTTTCCTACGACATTATAACTCTCTTCTTCTTGTGTGTGTGCGCGTGTGTGGATGTGTGTGCCAATAAAAAGAGATAAATGGTATAACCTTTCTATCACCCATGCCAAGTATGATAGATTGGTTATGCCATTTCCCTCTTGAATAATAGGTCTTTAGGTCTTTTAATTTTAATTAGTTTCCTACGACGTTAAATTAGTTTCTCTCTCTTTCTCTCTCAATGTGTGTGCGTTTTTTTGTTTATGCATGTTTTCTCTCCCTTTTCCTCTCTCAATGTGTGCGTTTTTTGTTTATGCATGTTGTCTCTCTCTTTTCCTCTCTCAATGTGTGCGTTTTTTGTTTATGCATGCTCTCTCTCTCTTTTCCTCTCTCAATGTGTGTGTGCATTCTTTTTTTATGTATGTGTGTGCGTTTTTGTTTATGTTTATACTCTTTCTCTCTCTCTCTCTTTCTCTCTCTCTCTCTCTCTCTCTCTCTCTCTCTCTCTCTCTCTCTCTCTCAAAAACACTATGTGTGTGTGTGTGTGTGTGTGTGTGTGTGTGAGAGAGAGAGAGATTTACATCAGTTTTTGATTTTTTTTTATATCTCCAGGCATGTCACCCCTATATCTCAAAAACTTTCTTCTTTTATAGCCCCCAAGAAGGTTGACATTTGTCTCCTCGCTGCTGCTGCATAGCTAGAGTAGCAAAGAAAGTATCCTGCTCTTGAGGCATTGAATCCTGCAGCATATCCAAACATTCGAAGTGATGCTGCTCTCTCAAGTAGCATAATCTTGTTTGCATTGATTTGAAGGGGAGTGTACCCTAAAAACCGTGACAATATCTTCAGTGCAAACATTGGCAACTCAGGATCTTCAGAATACTGCATGTGGAAATTACAGAAGGTGGCACTATCCAATGTAGGCATGTAGTGCATGAGACAGAAGGCATCCCTTCTTGAAGAGCCCTCTATTGCTTTCCCTCTCGAGCCTTTAGCTCTCCCAAGAAAATTGTCTTTGTCAAGGAGTTCAATCTGCAAAACAAGACAATGAGTAATTAAAACTAACTTGAAAAAAAAGAAAGATTTCAGTAGGGAGATCACCTTTTGCAATTCATCTTCGGCAATGACTTTTTCTTGAAGGAGATTGCATGATCCGGTCATCTCTCTTATGTCAACTTCTTTTCCAATTTTTTTCAGCTTAAAGTCTCTGCCAAAAGATTGGATGCCAAGCTCAACAAGCCTCTTCTCAAAATCCTCATCTTTGAGGGAAGGGTTTTCCTCTTCCACTCTTCTCATGCATAGAGAAAGTGCATCAGGAGCAGGCAAAAAATCTTTATTGGATGTATGAAGATCAAGTGCCAAAAACTCCTCTTTTGACTCTTCTTCTGTGTCAATAAAATCTTTGGCCACCTCAGAAGCTTCAGAAATGGTTGCAATACAATAGTCCTACCTCATATTAAGCAAACATTGGATATGATGGAGAGGAATATACTCTTTCCCATTGATAAAGAAGTAGGGAAGGTTTGGAATAGTAAGGGAAGCTTCAGATACCTCTACATCATCTTGTTGGCTCATCAATGACAGTACTAGCTCTAAATTGAGCAACATCAAAATTTGCACTCTCCTGCTCCTCAGCTACAACATCAAATTCCTCCTCTTCTAGAATTTCACTTTTTTCAAGTTGCAAAACTGTGGAAACATTTTTATTTGTTGCCTCATCTGTATCTTTCACTTCATCAGCTTTGCCTTGCATGTCAACTTTAAGGAACAAAAAGAAAAGAAAAGCAACTTCTTTTGGAACAAGGTTACAAGGTTTCAAATGTAATTGACAAGAAATGGTAGGTGGACAAACAAAGGAAGTCTTCTTAGAAAATCTTCTAAACCTCCTTGTTACTTTGCTCTTCTCAATTGAGTTTGTAGTATATTCGGTTAGATGACAATAAGCCTTCCCATCTAAAACCAAACACTTGCCTTCAACTACTTCTTCAAACTCTTTGAATTCTTCTACAAAGAAGTCTTTCAAATGGTCTAACAAAGTTGCAAGATAAAACACAGGATTGAATATTTCATATGCTTTGGTGTACACCTCCATGTCACCACCATCCATCACAGCCACCAATAGTTTCTCACTTGGACTCTCCTCCAAAATCTCCTCCCGGCCTTCCATCACGGTAGAGGAGAAGTCGGCAGGTGAAGTTAGGTACAAGTGCCAATGTACCGCACCAAAACGAATCCGAACCACGCGATAGGTGCTTGATCCAAGCTTCTGAAATGCCTCCCTATGCGTCGTACGGGACAAAGTCACACAAACACCAAACGGACCAAACGACACGATAGACGGTAGACCTGGCCTTTGGAATTGCTTCCCTGCGCGTCGTGCGAGACCAAGCCACACAAAACCGTAAAACAACACCAAACGATGTGATAGGCGTTCGACCCAACCTATGGAACTTCTTCTCTGCGCGTCGTACGTGACAAGGCAAACAAGAAGCGATAGCGTCCACCAATGTGCAATTTGTAAAGATGAGATAGTACGAAGCGAAAGGATTACACAAAAATAGATAATATCTCGCGTCGTATGCAACAAATGAACGTGCAACATTTTTAAAAATCGAGACCAAGCTTTATATATATCCGATATATGACCGTTAGTGACACGTGTCAGCCATGCACACGTGCCACGTGGCATGACTACAATGGTCGTCGTACGGACGGCTTTTTGTATATAAACCCTTGTCACGTGCTCATTTTGTGCTTTCTTCTATACTGGACATTCGCGTCGTGTCGTCCTCAACTACCCGTACTTCACTTGTCATCCGTTCACTAACCCAAGCCAAGTTTCTTCTCAACGACGCGACCGGAACTGTTGGGCATGTGGGCGCACCTTTTACTTTCTACCGCTTCCTAAGCGTCCCTTACGACGCGATAGGCGCAAGTCCCAGAGTCTCGGTGAACCCCTCATCGCGTCGTGCTATGGGTCGACTCGGCATAAAATTTTGAACTCGCATACGATGCTCTATACCATTTCCTAAGGTGTTTGTGTGCCTTCTACCGCGTTGTGGAAGTCTCTTTCTCCAAATACTCATGGTTTCCCATACGACGCGATAAGCGTATGTTGCAAATGTTAGGTGGGGCTGTCATCGCGTCGTGCGAGGCTTCTCGGCTTAAAGATTTCACCTCGCATACGGCGCGATACGTCGATGTTCTAGGTTGTGGTTGCGCCCTCTATCGCATCATACAAGCAGTTCTGTTATATTCTTTTTGCATGTTTCGGTGGTCACATACGACGCTTTCCACAACTTGGGTCACCCTTCTATCGCGTCGTGTTACCCTTCTCTTCACACACGACGTGATAGAAACATTTTGAAGGTTGTGGCCTACCCCTCTGTCGCGTGGTGTGTTCGCTTACCCAAATGGCCAGGACTAAGCAAATTGCAAGGAAGGTCTACCAAGCCCCAACTGATCCAGAAATAGGTGATGCTGAGAAAGATGCAGAGAAAGCACCCCCTCCACAACCTCGTCAGAGGCCTAATGCCAGAAAAAGATTGAATTATCAGGTGAAGTCCCTAAGAGAAATAAGAAAAGCACAAAAGTCTACTTGTCTACTAATTCCAAAGCTCTCTTTCATGAGGGTTGTGAAAGAGATATCTGATAGACTTGTAAGCATGATGAATATCAAAAATTTTGTCTTGGTAAGGTGGCAGTCTCAAGCTGTGATGTGCCTTCAGGAAGCTGCTGAGGATTTTCTCATAGACTTTATGAATGATAGCTACATTGCAGCTGCATTTGCTCACAGGGTCACACTTATGAGCAAAGATTTTGTGCTTGTGTCAAGGCTAAGGTACAAGTTTGATAAGGCTCTTGAGCTCATTCCTAGTGAGGATCTTAGAGCCTTCCAAATTTTAAACATCCCTCCTTCCAGGCAGCAGAAAGATTCTGGGGTTGTCATTGAGGATGTTACACATGAGTACGATACAAGAAAGTCTCAAGATATTAAAGCAGGAAAGGAAGTTGAGAGGGAGCAAGACATGATATCCGAGGACGCTATCCTTAAAGAGCAAGCTGAAATTTTAAGAGCATCCAACTCTCTTCTTTATGAAAAAGTCACATGCCAAATGGTGGTGGATGTCTCCTTGTTTGGATATACTGAGGCATATTTGGACATATTCCCTCAAGACACAAGTATGCTTGTAAATCCCAACATTGAGCTTGGTGACACTGTGCTCTATATCTCTCTGAGGTGTGTTGCTTTGCTAATTATTATAATGTGCATGTGCATGGCAGACAAGCACAAGGGGCTCATTGTGGCTTGTGTTTCCTTTTCCAGGTGTCTTATGAGGGATCTTCTAGAGGCTCTAGCTATGCAAATTGCCATACTTGACCCTCTAGTGACACAATGCCTTTTCAACAAGCAAGGAACCCTTTCAAGTTTTTTTGATGATTTTAACATGCTGACCTGCAATTACATATTATACCCCTATGTTGAAGGGTAATTATTAACTCCTTACATGTTATTTTTAACATTTTGTGGTATTCTTAGCTAATTTGTTTTTTATTTTGTAGAGGACATTGGAGTCTTATTATCTTCAATCTTTTGGAGAAAGATATTATATTTATGAATTCATTGTCAAGTATGCATGGGAAAAGTAAACTGTAAGTATGAAGCATAATCTATGCTTGATGATGGCCCATTGTTTTCTATTAGTAGCTTTTTGATTCAACGTCTTCTTGCAGTGCTGCCAAACTTATTGTTGGTTACCTCAGTACCATAAACAAGGATTACAATATAGAAGCTTTCAAGTACTACAATCAAAAAGTGCTTTAACAGACAGACTCAACATCTTGTGGATGGAGGGTGCTTGCAAATGCATGGAGATATCTTGAGTCAAGGTGCCGGATGACTACACTCACTGTAAGTGTGGTTCATGTATTTATTTTGATGTTTTATGTATGTATGTCATGTCCTTTAGTTCCTTTTTCTATTTTTTTCAGTTGCATGACTATCCAGAGTCTTGGGTCATGTGGGTGAGAGAGAAGGCTGTTTCTATGGTTTTGGAAAGATCAATAAATCCAAATGACCTAGATTCTCCTTTGCCACCAAAGAAAGGTAGAGACACCAAAGGTTTGGATGCAAAGAAAATGGATCAAAAGAAGAAAAGTCCTGCAAAGATCCATACAAAGAAAAAGGATCACAAGAAGAGTCCTACCAAGGTGAAGAGTCCTGCCAAGGGGAAGAGTCCCAAGAAGAAGATCCCTGCCAAGGGGAAGAGTCCTGCCAAAGGGAAGAGTCCCAAGAAGAAGATCCCTGCCAAGGGGAAGAGTCCCACTAAGAAGACTGCCAAGGGAAAGAGTCCCACTAAGAGCCCTGCAAAAAAAAGAGCAGATACAAAGGGCCATCCATTCCACTCACCATTGAAATTTAAGGTTCAAAAGCGTCGTACACTTAAGAACAATAAGGGGGAGGCACCTAGCTCACCTTTCAAGCTACCATTTATGTTGTCAAAGAAAGCTGCCAAATCACCCAAGACAGCCAGTCCTAAGGAGCCCAAAGCACCAACCCCTGCCAAGTCACCACCACCACCCACTCCTGAACTTTCACCCCCTTCTGAACACAAAAGGAAAAGGGTCTCTGAGGATGCAGAATCCTCTCAGGCAAAAAGAAAAGTGGAATTTCATGATTGAATAGTCCACAAAAGCTATGTACACTTTTGTTCATTTTGTCCATATGAACATATATATATACCCTTTGGTGATTCATAATTTTGTACTTCAAATACTTAATACCAACTGTCGATTCTTAAATGTGTATCATGATGTCATGTAAGTTTAAAACAACATAAGTAGAGAAAAGATAAATATATTTGCAAAATGATTACAATATTGAACTTGTTTTTTCAAGTCCTTGCAAGTGGCTCAAATACAACTCTTTTTGGGGGAAGGCATGTGATGCAAGAGGTTGAATTTTCCATCCTTGTGCTCACCACAATTTCATCCACTTTGAATCTATACTCGGGAGATGTTTCATCAAGAAACTCAAGAGATTCTCTAACATCATTTAGTCTCCAATTTGTTGTTACTATCAGGCTTCTATACTCGGTGTGTGGATGTACTGTGACCTTTAGTTCAAACTCTGGAAAATTTTCCTCAGAGTCGAGAGGAACCCAGCTACCTAATTTGCTTCTCCATCTCCTATAGTCGTAGCCCAGAACTAATGATTGACGACATAGTTGATATGAGATAGACATAGAATTTAGGCTTACTCTACAACTAATATTGTCACCAATATGGAAAGTTTCTTTGGTGCTCCATCCGTCTCCAAGAACATTATCAAGTTCAGTCATAGAAAGTCTTCTATTAATCCACATCGTCTTTGTCCTCTGCAAATCCATTGTTTTGAAACATGCCACAAAGACATGTATAAGCAAGAACCATTGAACTTTAATCCTTCTTGATATCCTGCCCGGAGACATAGCTTTAAGGATGTCTTCTTTGATCTTGGATTTGAAACTTGATATAGTACATGCATCAGGAGCTTCCCAATCAAGTAAACTTATGGTGGGAACGGGTAACTGATGTAGTTCTCCATATGCACCTTCTCGTGATGGAACTTTGTATTCTGCAAAATAAATCCATTGTTTTGTAAAAGGAAGGTGGCTTGTCAGCATACATAGCATCTGCAATCCCTTAATGCATTGCTTTGAACGTCCCACTCAGACTCTCCACAGGCTGCCATTCCACAGCTGTTGAAGGAAATATATCTGGAATGGAATCAAAAAATGAGAAAAACAATGGGATAATGAAAAAAATTCACTGTATCAAATAGTTTTTTTTTGTACTTACAGTAAGAATGCATTGTGGGATGTTCTTCCCAGTCTAACACCATATCCTTGGCCATGTACACATGTTGAACCTTAGCTAGCCAGCCATTGTCAGTCACTTTGAAAGCAAGAACACGACCTTTCCAATGGTTTTTTACTTTATCGCGTTTAGTTCTCTTCACTCTGTGTACACCTTTGCATGAAGGAAGCATTGTTACCCAGTCATTCACACGAAAAGATATGGACTTCCAAAGACCATCCTCTCTAACGTTATGAAAGTCACAAGAAGTTATGTTATGTGAAGGGCGACGTGCAAAAGACGCCATGGAAACTCAGAGATTAGAGAAGAAAGAAAGTATAGACGGAAACTAGAGAAACTAAAACCTCTCACAAACTAGAGAGCGAGAAAGGTATAAGTTTGAAAAAAGTAGGTGATTTGTCATTAATGCTCTTGTTTTGAGAGCCTTCTGACATAGATTTCGTATCTTTTGACAATGCTTTTGTGAAATATAAAATAGAATAAAAGACGAGACTTCATTGCTTTGAGCCGCAAATTTAATGAGCTCTCTCGCCGAAAGCACCTAAATATAGCAATTTTAGCCTTGTGATCAAGACATTTAGCGGTTCTTTGTCAAAATAGGACCACCAAAACCCACAATAGAGGAGACAAGAGTGCCATACTTTTGTATACGTGTCAAATAACTATTGGACTATTCCTTAATCCTTAATTAACAAACAGCCCTTTTTGAGTCATTTTTGGCCCTAATGTCTAAAGTTGGGGTTAGTAGCCCACTCATCTATCATAGAAGATAGATCATTGTGAGTTTCTGTAGACACCGCATTAACTTTTGGTCATCGTGAAAGTGCATCGGCCACTTGATTGTGCTACCAACAATGTGAACAATATGGAAATTTAATTGCGAAAAAAAATTTGCCCACCTCATTTGTTTGTCAAAAAGATTGGTTTGCGTCATGAAGTACTTGAGAATTTGGTGGTCGGTTTGTAGAATAAATGGAGTCCCCAATAAATAATGCTATCATGCGTCTAGGGCATGTAGAACAGCTAAAAGCTCTTTCTCATAAATTCCTAAGACACGTTCATCTATATTGAGCCTTCGGCTCTCATATGCTATGACATGCCCTTCTTGAAGTAAGACTGCTTCAAGGAAGTCACCACAAGCATCACATTGGACCTCAAATGGCTTTGAGAGACCTGGAAGCATGAGGATTGGTTGGGAGGTAAGCTTCGAGCTTCTCAAAAGAATTTTTCTCCTTAGCAGTCCATGAATACCTAACATTCTTCTTAGTTAAGTCATGTAGTGGTTCTACTATTTGAGAAAATTTTGCTATGAAGCGTCGATAGTATGCACACATAACAATAAAGCTTCTTATATCATGTGGATTCCTTGGATTAGGCCATGCTTTTATTACCTCTAACCTTGATGGATCCATACGGATACCATCTTGAGAGATAATATGACCTAAGTATTGAATCTCTTATAGGAAAAATTCACTTTTCTTTTGGTTGAGAAAAAGCTTGTTCTCCCTCAATACTTAAAAAATTACTTGGAGATGTTGTTTATGTTCCTCCAAGGACTTGGAGTAGATGATGATATCATCAAAGAACACTCCAGTGAATTTGTGGTAGGGTCTAAAGATTTTATCCATTAGCCAATTGAACGTGACTGGTGTATTAGTCAAGCCAAAAGGCATGACTAGATATTCACAAAGACCAAACGTTGTGCAAAACGTGGTCTTTAGGATATCTTTATCCACTGTCCTTATTTGATGATAGCTACTTTTAAGGTCAATCCTACTGAAGTAGGTAGAGTCTTGTAGCTTATCAAACAGACCTTCTACCTGAGGCACAAGAAATCTGTTTTTGATAGTGATATGGTTTAGTGATCAATAGTCCACACACATATGGTATGTACCATCTTTCTTTTGCACTAAAAGGACTGGAGAACAAAAGGGGGAGGAGCTAGGCCTCACCATCCCTTTGTCTACCAATCCCTGTACTTGCCTCATGATCTCAAGCTCTTTGTCAGGACAACGGCAAGGCCAGACTAGACAAGGGCAAGGCCGGGCTAGGCAGTGTGGAAAGGGAGTCCAACTAGGGCAAAGGGCCAGGGGCCATGCTATATAGTGGGTGGTTGGGAGGTGGACTCCCAGGTTCTAGTTCCCCTTGTATTACACTGGTATCAGAGCTAGGGGAGAAGGAGAGGGAAGCATGCATGGTCGTGCGTGAAAGCAAGGTCTCTCTCTCTCTCTCTCTCTCTCTCTCTCTCTCTCTCTCTCTCTCTCTCTCTCTCTCTCTCTCTCTCTCTCTCTCTCTCTCTCTCTCTCTCTCTCTCTCTCTCTCTCTCTCTCTCTCTCTCTCTCTCTCTCTCTCTCTTCATGGAAGCTCTGACAGGAAGGGACGAGCAGCGAGCAAGAAAGAGGCTCTGTAAGAAGCTTGGTGTTGTTTCTTTCTCGCAGACTCGAAGGGAGCAAGGGTTTTTCTTTTGATGGGAAACGGTGCTTACGAGAAGGACGGCCGCCGGTGGACCTGCACAAAATTGATAGAGGCGGGCGTCTACGGCATCGCATGGCTGGCGGGAGCAATTCCCATCACTGTGAGGATCCATGATGAGCAACCCACCACGTCGCAGGGCTCGTTTTGTCGACAAGCGCAAGGCCTCCATCGTTCAACAGGCAGGTATGGCTATTTTCGACTTTTTTTTTGGTGTTCTCACCTTGGCCGCCCACGGTAGGGCAAAGCCCTTGATTAAAATGGTTAAGGAGGGGTGCCCATGGTCGGCCCCCCATCCTCTTCTCTCAAGGCAACATCGGAAAAATAAAAAACAATTCTTAATATGCCGAGCTCCATACTAAGAACCTCGGCTCCAGCTCATGAGTGCATGGGCAGCGGAAGATTTGCAAAGACAAAGCATGCATGTTGTTACACTAGGAAGATTACCCGAGGAGATTGCTTTTAGAGTCCCAAAGAGGGCTACAACATTCATAATATGGCTTCATTTGCACAAGGGAGGTTTCAATCACCTCTTCAAAGCAGTCTTGATTAGGACATGAACTCTGTAGGAGAATCTTTCAAGGCTTCAATTGCTATTCACAGAAGATCGACAGTATCATCATATTGGTGTTCGGTATGAAGGTATTGGCAAGGAAATGATATGATCATGGACATGGTTTGAGGTTCAAGGATGCTAAAAAAAGCAAGCACTGTGGCCGATATGACAAATTATCAAAGGAATTTAGCAGGTAAACACTAGTAGGTAAATAAAAGTTTTCAATACCGCTTTGTTTTCCTCAAGAACATGTTGCATCAAGACACGAGAAAGGCTTGTGCAAACCGTGTTGTTATCAAATTTGCATGCACGCATGGCTTATTCAAGGCATAAAAACCCCGCACAATTGGATCATGTTGAGGGTTGTGTTTAGCACACTTTGGTTGTCCGAAGACCAATGACTGTTTTGATGACCAAAATCAGTTAGAAATGCTCTCGTTTCACAGTAAGACTTATGTCCATGCCTACCAAAGGTTAGGGCATGGTGGTGCTGGAGAATCTCATGGAGATTGGCACGGTCTGTTGCTAATCTTGATGAAGGAGGCGGCAAGTGCTCGACAAGACCAACCATTAATGACCATTTTCAGAAGCTGTCAAGCAAATTGTTAGGGCTTGTTTTCTAGACATCACTGGAGCACGGCTTCGTCTCTGTCATCAAGACAATCCGGTATGAGGTACATATTTTGCAAGGAATTTTTATTTTTTTCTTTTCAATACATTGTACAATTTGACAAAGTTGATTATTTGTGACTGCTCGACAAGGTCGACTTTCTTTTACTAGGACATTTGTCTATGAGCAAGAGTATCTGTAGCTTTGAGGCATGGTAGCATCCAAAGTGGGTCTACTGAAAAGTATCATGCAAAGACAAGACTTCCATGTTTGGCCTATGCTATGAGCATACAAACTTGGGACGGACTTGACAATATGCTAGCAGGTTATTTCATGAGAAACAGACGGGCATATATGATACAAGGGACGTATCTGTACATACGACAGACCCCACTCGTGCAGCACGTATGGCTATGCGCCATTTTTAAACGAGTTTTCTTCCACGGCATATCCGGACAACGGGTTACAGCAACGACCAGGTTAGCCAAGTTTAAGTTTTTCTTGTTTTTTCCTGTTTACACCTTACTTGGCAATTACTATCATTGTGCAAAGCAAAGTGCTTTGGCAATTTTACAGGAAGCAAGGCTTCGGGTAACTGGCAAAATAGGGAATATCAGCTCACAGAATCCTACCAGTCTAAACTGTGCAAGGCACTTATGGTTGCAACTCTGTCAAGGGCAGACTAAGGATTGATTGTTTAATATGATTGTTGGTTGCTATCAACACACAACAACACTAACAGGAACCTAAATCCAGGACTTATTTAACGGGAAAAGTGCCCATGCTAAGTCATCCTAAATCACAACCCCTGCATGGTAGGTGGTTGCAATGAGTTTTCTGTTTTTCGGTTACCTCTCTCGATACGAGAGTCATACCCAAAACTGTGGAATGCTTATCCGATAAACTGCAATTTAGGCATAAGATGCGTAAGAGCACACATATTGGGCACCCACTCTAGAAATTTACGAAAAGTTCCTCAGCCCAGCATGCTCTTCTACTCTCTCCTTTTCTCTCTCTCTTTCAAAGAATAAGGAAATTTTTCTAAGAAGCTCTTTGATACATGTTTTGCTTGTGAGTCCGTTTGAGTCAAGGTGCTCTATTGCTCAGCTAGAACTTGGCCAAGATTCCATCCAAATTAGTCTTCATCAGTTCATCAATTGAACACTAATTGCCATAAGGGCTATGAGCCACACACAGGCTGGCTAAGAGCCATTGTCAGAACTTGGGTAAGACCCAACTGTTGGCATTCCTTGGGTGATTGTTCTTAAGATTGAACAGATCTACCAAGTGGAGTACACATCGACGTTAATGGAAAAGCTATATTCTTGACGGATGTTTAGGGTATCATTTTTGCACTTCATGTTTTTCGTGCAACATTCGAATTGAGTTTTTGATACTCTTGAACTCACATCAGCTGATCTATACCATGGAGTCTAGAGGCAACATACCGTTGCGACAGCATGGCTATCCATAAGAGATAGACTTTCACTTGCATGGATATCATGATCTCTCTATAGCACTACGAGTGTCTATGGAATCACAATTTTGGGGTAAGACCCAACGGGCGTTTACTAAATCACCCCATAGGCATTCAGGATCACAGTTCGATCTATCCCAGTTGTACTTTCAAGGAAAGAAGTCCGTAATCTACCAAGGGGTAGTGGACAACTTCAACTTTTCAAGTTGATTCTCATCATTCTGTACACGGTTAACTATGTTGGTTACCGTTACCTGCTAGTTGAGCAGTTTCTACAAAGGGTCTTACCAAGGGGTTTGACTACGTAGATGCTACCCAATGGGTTTGGATTGCGAAGGCAACACCCGGGGTTTCTAGTGCAATGTTGCTTGGTTTTTTCATAGGGGGGAGATGTACTCATGTGCATTTGAATACGGGTAACTGGACTTTCACTTCAATCCCCAGGGCCATGCCAAGGGCATGTTGAAACAAGTATTTTGGGCCGTAGTGTCCAAAGTAGATTATGTTGTTATGAATCCACTTGTAGGATTCGATTTGGCACATGTTGTCACATGGGATACAACATGGTCTAGGAACTCAAAGAGTTCGGTTTAGCCAGTGTGGAGCAAAGAACGAGGGTCCCTCTCACTCTTGTTGCGAGTGTTTACCTCCACACACAAGTACATCTTGTACTTGAAGGATGTTATTTTTTACACATCCTTACATGAGACATATTCCACATGTGGAGAATATGAGTCTCTGGACTAACACTAGGGCCATTATTTCAATTATGTGTCATGACAAAGTCCCTAGGTGCTGGTCACATCTGTTTTCTAGACCATTTTTAGCACGACGTATCAGGAGCAATTTCGTGGCCAAAATTTTTTGAAAACTTAGAATGACTTGTCCAAGTACAAGTACTGCTAAACAACATTACAGATGGTTGTTTATACATATAGCAAGGCTCTGAGTGGTTAATGAAAATGTTTCATTGTTGTCCCTAGAAGTGATTAATGTTTCATCTTCTATTATGGTTCAAACATTTCAGCAAGGCTTGAAAATGATTACCACTGAAAGTATTTAGTTTTTGTTTGAAACTATTCACATTTCTATTTACTCTGTGCTAAGCACATCATATTTGCCATTAGTATTGGCAAGGATGATCATGGATATATAGGTCTGGATCTATTTTTTTCTAAATGCATGCACACTAGGTGTTATGGGCCCTAGTGTTTAGCAAAAGCTGATTTGAAACGGCATGTGTATTCATCCAGTTGTTGCTTATGAAGCACTTTGCACTCTAGGTGCAGTATCTGTATGAGACTACTTTAGAGTCTACAATCACCCACAGAGGTCATGGCTTGGTTTGGGTGCTTGGGGATTTTTCAAGTTAACCACGATGGTTATTCCATACACCATTGCTTCCTCAACACTGTCACACGATGTTGTGATTCCCATTTACTAGTCATCTCGAAAGACTGTATGTAAACCGTGGGGGAAGCACGCCTCAGTATTGTCAGTTATCCAAGGGGATAGGTAGATTACAAAGTGTAATCTTGGGCTAAAGGATATTCAAAGTGCGTACATTAGCACCAAGCATTCCAATTAATAAGCATTTATTGCTCTTCTTGGAATTTACTTACTACTAGTTAAAGCATGTTGCGACTAGGTAATCTCTTCATGTATAAGTCAGGTTCTCAATCTTGAACACTCGTTAGGGTGGGGTTGTTTAATCATGATGAACTTGGAAAACAAGTCAAGGACTTACACTTGGATGATGAGTCATGTTAGAAAGTTACTTTCATAGAAAGTGAAAAGAGGTACTCTTTAGGGTACATCTTTGTGTGATAACTCGTTTTGCATACTCATGTGTGTTCTAAATGGAGTCTACAAACTATGATTGGATAGGAATCGGTAACACAAGATGGTTACAAATGGACAAAAATGTGAAAAATCAAGATGTTACTCTTGGTTTTATTGAACCTCCTGCTGAATCGTGTTCCGGTCAACCAAATAGCTGGATCCATGAAGGATGCCACTTGGGAAAACATTAGTGTTCTTAAGAAGAAGTTCCCCACTTTTGTTTTCGAGGACGAAAACTCTTCTTTAAGGGGGGAGTAATGTCAAGACAAGGGCAAGGCCGGACTAGACAAGGGCAAGGCTGGGCTAGGCAGTGTGGAAAGGGAGTCCAACTAGGGCAAAGGGCCAAGGGCCATGCTATATAGTGGGTGGTTGGGAGGTGGACTCCTAGGTTCTATTTCCTCTTGTCTTACACTCTTGTTGAGCTTGAGAAACTCGATAAGAAGGCTTGTTAGGCAATGATCTTCCTGGTAGGAGCTCAATTTGATGGTCATCATCCTCTCGTTTTGGAGGTAAGTCCATAGGAATATCATCAATGAACACATCTTGAAATCCTTAGAAAATTAGACAAGTCTAACTCTTCTTGATTCTTAGCATTTAAATTTTATATTTGATGAAACATTAGGACCTTTTAGGGACTCTATGACTAAATCCTGTGCGCAAAAACTGAGCTCTTCATTGATTTATCAAAAGCAGGTGAATTTACAAGTGGTATAGTATGAACAAACTCACTAGCATCTATATACATGTTATTTCCCCTATAAGTGAAGTAGATTCTCCTTTCAGTGGACTTCATGTTGGCAGCCATGCGGTTGAACCATGGTGTCCCTAGGATAGCACCCTCATGTTGGAGAGGAGAGATGAAAAAGTATTCTTTGTAGACATAGCTTTGGACATGGAGCCTCAACTACCCAATCAAGGGAGTAATGGAGGCTCGCTGTCCCTTGAAAGCAGTGTCGGCCATTATAGCATCTCCCATCTTGAAAGCTTGAATGCCCAACTTGGTGGCCAACTCTCTTGATATGAAGTTGTGAGTAGAGCCAGGGTCAAACAAGATGAAGGCATCATGCTCCCTTACCTTTCCCAAAGCATAGGAGAGAGGTGCACCTTTGCAATGAGAATCCTCTTTTGGAGCTTTGATGGTGGAAGCTCTAGGAGTCTCATTGTGGATATTCTTCTTGGGGCAAGAACGATAGCCACGTCCTTGCTCCCCACACTTAAAGCACTTATGGTCCTTGTGAAAAGCTTCAATCTCTTCAGGAGAGAGTTTGTTTTTACCTTTGTAAACTCCCTTCTCCTTGGACCGATTGTTGTTGTTGTTGTTGTTGTTGGAATTGCCTCAGGAAGAATTTTGGGCATTGGTTATCCCCTTTGCATCATTTTTGTCTTTGTTTTCCATGGGCTTGACATTCCGTCTAGCCCCTTGTTGGAAATTGATGCATAAAGAAACCATAGTGTGGTGGATTACTTCGGTGATAGAACCAGGCTGTTGAGAGTTGAGATACTCGGCCATCTCTTCAGGTAATCCCGCTGTTTCTTTTTCTCAGCAAAGTCTATCTTTAGGAAGACAATAGCCTTGAGATGCGGTCCCAAAACTTATCTACGTATTTGTGGATAGACTCATGAGAGAGAAGCTTCAAACTGGGCCATCGGTGAGCACTTTTTCCTTTGCATCTCTTGCAAGGAATTGCTTCATGATAGAAACTCGTAGAGCTTTCTATGTCTTTGGGGCTTCTCCGTTTCCACGAAGGCTTGCCCACCATTAACGAGCCAATTTCTGGAAGTGCATAGCTACATGGTGTAGTTTGGAGGACTCCGTGAAGCCCTCATCTCCAAAGGCTGCATAAAGTTACTGGATGAAGGCCAATACTTTGTTGGTGGCCACCAAAGGTGCCATCATAGGTGAGAAAACAAATACTCTTTCCTCCCTCTTTGAACTTTTTGAGCTTTTGTGACCTTCGCCATGCAAGGTATGATTTCTATGTCCTCCCTACTTGTATTCTCTAAGAGAATAGCCATAACTTTTGTTGGAAGAGAAGGAAGGTGAAGAAGAAGGGGAAGAGGGTGTTTCCTCTTGGGAGGATTTGGCGATCATCTAGACCGTCGTCTTCGTGGAGCCATGTCTTCAGAGGAACTTAAAGTTTCATTGCTTTCTTGCTCTTTGGATGGCCTCCTAAGCTCTCTCTCCTCTTGGAGAGGAAGATTAATCCCATATTCGCGAAGTTGTTGAGTAACTTCGGCTTGCAAAGTAGGGTTGCCCATAGCTTGTTGCAACCTAGTCACAAGATAATTGACAAACATGGGGGCATCATCATTAACACCTTCATATGCAAAATCAAAGTTATCAATGTTCATTCTACTTTCTTGGTTATTGTCAGCCATGTTAACAAAATTTTTGTACTTACTTAGCGTATGCTTTGGCAATTCAAAACCTTAGTTTTTGCCACTCCTCTTAGCCTTTGAAAATTGGCACTTAAGTATCTACACCCACGGCTCAAAGTGGTTAATTATAGAGAGTAGTGGAGTGGGTCTAATATTGCATAATTATTGAGGGCTAGCTCCTTTTGGACTTCTTATGGCTCAATAATGGTAAATCCGTAGGCAAGTCTAAAAAGACCCCATTATTAAGTCCAAAGCTCCCGAGGTGTGCACCATATCCCACATAGTGAGCTCCACAAAACGATAATAGATCCCATTCCCACTTACCCTAATAAAATTACAAAATTAACCATTTATAGGCTATTTAAGGACCTCTCTTCTTAAGCAAGAAAAGAGAAACCAAATGCTCTGATACCAATGTAATGGAAATGGCCTATCAACTTTGAGAGTAGCGGAAATTAGAGAAAGTACTTTTGTTAAATTACTTTGTGAGCATAGCGGGTGAACTTAATTGATGGTAGCAACATAAACCATAGCATTTAGCTAACAATACTTTTGCAAGAGAGAGAATTTAGAGAGCATGACAACAGTTGAGGACCGGATTTATGTGGAGTCGGTCCCCCCTCCAATAGGCATTTGTATTATAATTTTTCCCATCAATCGAGACTTGGTACAATACAATCTTTGTGTTCCTTGTGACCTAGGTGATGCAATGAATATGGAAAGCTTCATGCATCACGAGCATAACATAAACTTTGTGGAAAGCATTAGCTATCCCAAGCCCCAATTCCATGACCTCAAACATCTTTGAAGGTGTGGAGAGAGCTAACAGGGAATGAAGAAGTGAAGAGGAAGAAGAAACACTTCATAGGAGAAAGAATTAGTTCCTCACTTATCATCACTCTTCTTGCTAGCATACATAATAGAGTAGTAATGAAGATGTAGAATATGGCAAGCTTAAGCATTGAAGTACGGCTCTTGGTTGGATTTGGATTCCATAGCCAAGAGTGTTGGTGTAGGCTCTCAACCTCTCTACTGGCTTGGAGAAGGAGAGGGGGCTCTTGAACTTTGCACAATACACAATGAGAGTGTGTGTGAGTGTGTGTGCGAGAGTATACCCCTCAAGCAACCCCCTAGCATGCTTTGGTCAACCCCCCTTTGTAGCTCATGCTTGAAGCTCATTAGACCACTCCAAGCCTAGCCAATCACAAGCAAGAGGCATATCAAGCAAGCATGCTAGTCTTGGGACAAGTGTCCCCCTTTTCCCTTTGAGAGAGAGGACTTGATAAATGAGAATAAATTTAGTTAAACTAGCTAATTTATCATTGGACCCCTTGGGAGGCCAACCAATAGGCTTTAGGCACACCATGAGGGCAACATGAAGAAGAACTTGACAAGTGTCCCTTTTCCTTTCTTTGTACCAAGCTTGCCTTGTGTGAGGGTGTGTGTGTGTGTTATCTCTTATCCCCCCTCTTGTTGGGTTTCCCCCCTCCTTGTAGGGATAGTTGTTGAGTTTTGTACACCTTATCCCAAGCACCTTAGTCAGCAAACAAGCATGACAAATCACCTCAAGCCTGGGTAGTGTTCCCACAAGCACCTGAGGCTCCCTAGTCGGCAATCACGACAAGCACCTCAAGGATCTTAGTCATCAAGCACGACAAGCACCTCAACCACCTTAGTCATCAAGCACAACAAGCACCTCAAGCTTGGGCTTGGTTTTCACCTCAAGCTCAGCCCTTGCTTACCTAAGGTCAAAGGACTTTTTAACACTAATGTTGGGGTCTTTAATGAAGCTAACCCTAAGGTATTTAAGCTCCATTAGTTAGCCTTGCTCTTTGGAAAACCATCTCTCGTTTGTACCCCTTTACCATTGGCCCCGTGTTGAGATAGATATGAAAGCACATGTCTATATTCTAACCCTCATTGCCATTATTATCCCACATTAAATGATAAATTTAATATAGGAAAATCATTTGGGTTGGTTAGATATTAGGTTTATGACAGGCCATCTTTGTAAACCAGTCCAAGAACACTAGAATGGAGTCAGATCCATGTGACAAGGGTAACTCCACAGTGAAATCCACGGATATGGGTGACCTTGGTTTGCTTGGAATAGGCAAGGGATGAAGTAATCCATGAGGACAATGACAAGGGGCCTTGGATTGATTGCAAGTTTCGTAAGTGCCCACATATTCCTTACTAAGTTTCCACATTTGAGGCCACCAATAGTCATGTGATACAAGCTCAATTGTCTTATTGACCGCAAAATGTTTTACTGTTGGAAGGTCATGCCTCTTTTGTAGTATTTCCAACCATGTTGAGCCAGGCCTATAAGAGATAATAAAGTCAAATCTTGATAAGATACCACTCCATCTTGCTTGGCGATGATTCAAGACACATGACGACATGAGGTACTCCAAATTCTTGTGATCTGTATAGACTGTGATTTTGTTAGGAGTTGCTTCAAGTAGATAATGTCAGATCTCAAAAGAGTCAATAATTGTTAAGAGCTCTTTCTCATGGATTTCATAGTTGGATGATGGCATGTATAGGTGTTACAAAAAGGGAGTGTCTTGGACACCTCTTTTGGGAGGAGAGAGAGGGGAATAAGGCGGGATGTCAAAGAGATTTTAAATTAAAATATAAGCAAATGGCTCAACCTTCTTTCATAACTCCAACTGAACATTCTAATTTCATTTTTCTCCACTCCTAGTACATGCCTCAGTTGCCGTTAGTACGGTGGCTCTCTCTCTCTCTCTCTCTCTCTCTCTCTCTCTCTCTCTCTCTCTCTCTCTCTCTCTCTCTCTCTCTCTCTCTCTCTCTCTCTCTCTCTCTCTCTCTCTCTCTCTCTCTCTCTCTCTCTCTCTCTCTCTCTCTCTCTCTCTCTCTCTCTCTCTCAGTAGCCTCTACTTCTGAATTTCATAGCTCCATGCTTGTCTTCATGCCTTAGGCATGGAAGGATAATGTTTCTGATGAAGTCCATCCAACCATGACTGTTGCATCTTCTCCACTAGAAAATCAGCACCTTCTATGCTCTCTCTCTCTCTCTCTCTCTCTCTCTCTCTCTCTCTCTCTCTCTCTCTCTCTCTCTCTCTCTCTCTCCCCATGAATACTATGGATGTGTTTGGATGGTCTTCTATGTTATATCATCAACACCATAACTTGTTGCACATGGAATCTTGTAGTGTTCAAAATGGGAGTATAGGTACCATATTCCTCTAGTGTCTATTACACAACACATCCCAGGGTATCTTCTACTTGGTCTACAAATAAACTGGACTGAAAAGACAAGGGAACAAAGAGGCATTGAGAAGAGTATGACACACACACGTGAGGATGATGACATTGATGAGCGAGAGGCTAAGAAAATCTGCAAGACGATTTCTAAGTGCTAGCATAAACAAACAAATGGGCTTTCTGAGACTCTTCAATTGAGAGATCTATAGCAACTCCTCCTTCATCCAACGTTCTCAATTTTGCAACACATGTCAGAGACAATTGAGAGAGTCGTTTTCTCTAACATTCGGCATATATTATCTGAGGTGAAGACACCCCATTCAAATAATGAGTTGTTTTTTAAACGAGCTACTATCATGGCATGCATAAATGGAGTGGGTGGTGATGATGATAAAATGAGCAGTAGAGACGTTGCCAAGGCTTTAGGACATAACCGAAGAAATCTCATTGTTGCAATTTTTTGGCTTCATCATGATGCGGAGGAAGGATCACTTCCCTTAAACGCTTGTCACTATTAATTGCATAGAGAAAGCATCATAACGACCAAAGTTAGGGAAATTGTGTTTCAGTTTTGGACGGTGGAACCCGCAGCTCCCCAAACAAAAAGATGTTGTTCAAAAGAAAATAGGCAAGAGTACGCATGTATTGCATCTAGTGCATCTACTTGATTTGCCTCAAGTATATCACCCCAAAAATGTGAGAGTATCATAATTTTTTATTTTGTGCTTGTACTCCCTTCTAAATGCTTTATTAACCTTGAAGGTGCCTCCAATTGCTTAATTGCTTTCATGTGTATGTTAGTCCACTATAGTTTGTTGTACTTTCAAGTGCTTCTGAGTCTTTAAGTGCTTTGAATTGCCTCCAAGTGGACCTAGATGCTTGTTAGTGCATTACAATACTTTACCAATCTTTATTGTTTTTGATAGAGCTTTTTAATGCTTGTCCGTCCATTAAAATGCTTGCCCTTGCTCTATGGTGCCTGAGAGATGTTTTTAGGTGTTTACGTATGTCTCTCAAGGCTTGTAAGTGCTTTATTGTTCTTGAGAGGTTAGTGTTTACATGTGTCTCTAAGAGCCTGTAAGTGCTTTCAAGTGCTTTAAGTATACTCGTATTTCAGAATGCTTCTGAGTGCTTGAGAGATGTTTTTAGGTGTTTACATATGTCTCTCAAGGCTTGTAAGTGCTTTATTGTTCTTGAGAGGTTAGTGTTTACATGTGTCTCTAAGAGCCTGTAAGTGCTTTCAAGTGCCTCCAAGCGCTTTAAGTATACTCGTATTTCAGAATGCTTCTGAGTGCTTTCCACATCTGTCAAGTGCTTCAAAGTGCTTATAAATGCTTCTAAGTGCTCTCAAGTGCTTCCAAAGGCTTGCTTCAGAATACTTATGAATTCATTGAAGAGGTCATAAGTGATCCCATGTGCTTCAGAGTGCTTGTATGTGCTCATGGGTGATTCTAAGTCGATCAAGTGCTTCAAAGTGATTCTAAGTGATTTAGAATGCTTCAGATTGCTTCCACGTGATTTGTAGTGCACTCCAAGTGTTTTCTAGTGCTTCCAAGTGATTCTAATTATTTTCAAGTGCTTGTGAAGGACTCTATACAATGCTTCTAAGTGCCTTTGAGAGATTGCAAGTGCTTTCAAGTGGCTCAAAGTGCTTTAAGTATATCTGTATTTCAAAATGCTTCTTAGTGCTTTCCACATTTGTCAAGTGCTTCAAAATGCTTAAAAATGCTTCTGAGTGCTCTCAAGTGCTTCCAAAGGAATGCTTCAAAATACCATGTTTAGATTGTCTACCTTAAGGAATATGTGGGATACATGGAAATTCATGCTTTTGTAGGTGCCTTGTTTGCAGCCCCCATGGTGAAACAGCACAATGCATAGCATCAAGTGCCACATTTCTATATTTAACAGACCTATGGGAGTCTGCATTGTTCCCAAAGCCCATTGATTGTGCTTATCACAGTAGAAAATGTCTGTTGGGAACATGCCAACATTGTGGAATTGAAAGGCTCTCATTATGTCCAGGTGAACAAAGTGATGGCATCTCCTTGATGACTGTGAAGCTTTTGAAAGAGGTCCCTATACAAGAAATGGACAAGACAGATACAAGAAAAGCTCAAAAAGACCTTCTGGTTTGCCAGATTAGTCCGATGAGTTTCATTTCCTTGCTTCAAAGAAAATTGGGGAACTTTATCAAACACAAATACAAGTATAGATGAAAAGCTCAGTAGTTCAAGGAGTGTTTGGATAAATTTCTTGACCGTGCTAATGGTGTCTATAGTGGATTTTAAAGATAATTATTCCTTCAAGGTGTAGAATCATTAGGAGAAATATGGACTTTGCATGGGCCTTGTGTAAGGAATTCTAATTCCTAGGGATTAAGGATAATGTTGTGTAGGGTCACTAAGAGCCAAAATTTGACTTTTAAAAAAAATAATTATTTTTACTTATTTTTGACTTAAAAGTCCCCCCAACATATATACACATGAAAAAATCATTGTTTGACCTTTTTTTAAACCTACAAACACTGAAAGTCCACTTTTTTTAAAAAAAATCCCCCCCCTCCAAACAAAAAAACCTTTGTTATCTTCTCCTCCTCTCTCCTCTCTCCCTCTCATCTCCCTCCCAGCCCCCTTGTTTCCTCCTCCTCCTCCCCTCTGTCTCCCTCTCCCCCCCATGCCCCCTTCTCTCCTTCCATGTTCCTCCCTCTCCCTCCCCCCTCTCTCTTATCATCCTTTGCTTCCTCACGCAACACCTGCCATGGTGCTCACGAACATCACAAGTCATATGCCTCCACCACCATGTACTCCGCACAACAAAAACGTACATATTTGCTTGTCGGTGGAGTTTGCCCCGAAGTCCGCACGTGAGGGTGAGCAGAGGTCATCCCAGGAACATCGTACCATCAGTGAGATGAATGTTGATGGTTCTTCAATATTTGGGAGGGGAGAAGTAGGCTTCTTAGGCTATTGAAATTGGTTGTATATGGGTGCAGGTGCATCTTTGCATTTGTGGATGCACAAATGTCAAGCTCTTCATCTCAAAACATTGGCATTACAAGAAATTATTTCCTCTTCAAAGAGGGAGGTTGAAACTCTCCAACAGCAATTGCAAGAAAAGGATGTGTACATTATGAAGGTTGCCAATACCATCACATATTTGAAAGAAACACCCCTTGGTGCAAGGTAACAATATACTTCTTACTTTTGGTTGCGTTCTTCTTATCATAGACTTTGAAGTCTAAGGTGTTGTCTCTACTTGTTTTGTAGTGCTTGGCACAAAGGTTACTTTTTGTGCACAAATAATGAAAGACTGCAGATTAGAGAGGTCAAGTGTCAACACTTTTTCTCTAAAACAACCTTCTTTGTTACATCTTGCAGGTAGGTGCTTAAAATCCATGATTATTAAAGGTGGGTAATCTCATCCTAATGTATATTTTAGGATTATTGGATGGAAATACTTGCAAATTTGTACAACATATACTTAACAAGTGTCTTTATTATATATCTTGCAAATGTTGAATTCATATATGTTTTTGTTTGAAGGACATGTCTCTAATGCGTCATGATACAAGGTGACCTCTTACTATGCTAGTTGAGTGGTGTTGTTTGCAAATATGGCTCAAGGAACTGGCATAACACGAAGATTTTACCATGGCACAAAGCTCTCCTCAAGCAATGTGGCTCCCACTACACCAAAAATCATTATGCTAACATGAAGAGATCCCTAGTAGGACAATACAACAGCTTTTCAGCAGCAACACACCCTTTCCTAACATGAGGGCACCCCCACCAAAGATATTTTTATGTGATAGGTCACCCCATGAGCATACCATGTCATGGAATGGATGTAAGAACTATGACCGCACTACCCCTTGGAAGTTGTTCATGAATGTATGTTTATCAAAGTTAATGAAAAGAAATTGGACTTTTTTGTTCGTTGATGTATAAGAGCACTCTAGGTCTACCATATTTTAGATTGTTTGATAAGTTAAATAAGATTTGTAGTCATTTAAAGTGTAAATTTGTTTTTGTTTGGTAGGATTGTACATGAGAAGACATGATAAAGTACAAGAGATCTTGACGGAATAAACCTCAATGCCACACCTCTCCTTGAACCCTTTGATTTCTATTGTTGTGGGAAGTCCAAGGGAAGGCTATTTTCAAATTTTTAGCAATAACTTTTTTTTGAAATAAATTTTGGTTATTTTAAAGTTTGTACACAGTCTAGGAGTTCATTCTGATTATTTTCCTTCAGTTTCAAATTTTGACCAAGGCCACTCCTTGGAATCCACTTTTGAAGGTGTTATGGCGAGATTTTGGGAAAGTTTTGTGTGTAGGAAATACAATCCTTAACACAGTAAAAAACATTGGTTCTCTCAGTATGTTCAGATTCCATGATTTTAATGCTCGTTCGAGCCCGTAAATTAAGGAAGAAGTAAGAAATGTCTGTTTTACATCATTATTTAAGAAACAGCCAACTTGCACGTTGATTTTTGGAGAATCCGAGCAAGATATGATTTTTTTTTTCATCACAGCCTAAAAGCTCAACACTAAAACAAAAAAAAACAAAAAAAGTGGCCACAAGGACGTGCGAAATGCCCATCCGAGACTTTTGGATGGGCATTTCGCGTGCCCTTGTGGCCACTCTTGCTGAGGGCCCTGGGGGCCTTTACATGGCAAAAATTTGCAGAATTATTGTGTATGAGCATGAGACAAGGATGTAAGCTAGATGTACAGAGAGCAAGAACTCTCCCCCTGGGGCCTTATAATGACAAATAGGGGCTTTTTTTAATGCATGGCCATGAGATAGAGGTGTAGTGTTTAATGTAATCAGAGCAACCCCCCCCCCCCCCCCCCCCCCCCCCCGGCCCCTTTTTCTTTGTGTTCAAAGGTCTGGAACATTTACTATGTAAAATTTTCTCATATCATATGCGTTCACCAGAATGGATTCAAAGTACCCCTTATAGGCCTTATCTATACATGTTTCTATAACTTTACAAGAATATAAAATCCCTTCTATTGAACATGTATGCTATGTTACATATACTTTAGTGAACTCCTGAGGTCAAAGGCCTCACAAATCCTGAGCATTAAACATTCAGCACTAGAAATCGACCAAATAAGGAGCCAATTTTTACTTCCTTGTGTCCACCTCGTGTTCTTGGGAATGTTTTGGTTAAACCATTTCTTTGGTATTTGAAACCACATGTGACCCCTATTGTTATAGTATCCAACCAAAGGTTTCTTGATTAGCAGTTTACATAGGCTCGAGTGGTACATATCTTCTATGTTAACAATGCATGTATCTATAATTTATGTTTACACTTTCTCTATCCAAATGAGCTACATAGTAAAAATCAAATCCGCAATTTAATACTTAAATTTACAAGGTAATAGCTATTGGTATCATCTTTAGCAATACCAAAGAAATAGCTATCAATAGCTTATGAATAGGGATATTTAAGAAGGTTTGATACCAAAAACTTGTCAACACTACTCAAAAAGGTGGAAACTCAAAGGCTTTACAATATATGTATGATGAAACACGAGTCAATAATAAGTCACCCCTATACATCGACACCTCCATCTCAAGTTGTCATTTCTCTAGGTCAAGCTTGTCATAGGCATAGTATGGAAGCAATAACATGTTTGAAAGCAAGAATTTAGCTTTCTCAACTTGTGAAACGTTGCTAATGATATATATTTAGCATCCCCAAATGAGGACATTTTGACAAAGGTTATGATCCGCTTTAATAAGAATAACCATTCATGATTAAATTGAAATTAAAATATTGCTTGAATTTCTTCATGGTGGAGATTAAGACTTGAGAGTTGAAACATCTTACAGGCAAATCAGAATATTCATAAAGATCACCAATATTTCTCAAATCTGTATGAAACTCCAATAATCAAAATTAAATACTCTCACTCAATGTGACACCATTTAACAAAAAAACATATTTATATTGCATTTATAGAGGAATCCAGCCTCATGAAAATAATTACAAACGGAGACAATGTTGTTGTTGTTAGGCTTTTCTTACAAGTATTCGTCTTCCTCATCTAGAGATTCATATATACTTGAGTATTTGTGTGTCTATGATACTAGGGAAGATAGTAGTACTATATGGATGGCTTTTCTAAGAGCTTCTAGAGAGTACCTATTTGTTCAAATTCTACAAAAATTCTACTATTCTTATCAAAATCCTTTAATGTGGTAGTGAAAGGTTCCTCACAAAACAAAAATAGAGTGATTTCCATCTTTGCACATGGTTGCTTGCTCATATCCTCTGAAAATAAGTTGACTCTGTAAGTAAACAACAGATTATGTGAGCACAAAGTTGTAAAGTACAAAATGATAATCTAATGACAACTACACAAAGAATAATTTATAAGAAAAATCTTTGATGATTCTCCATAGATAACACAACTTACTTGCATGTGAGACTCAATCACATGCTACACAACTATAGATGGCGCACCAAAGCCATCAACAAAATAGCACCACCCAGTGTTATGAGGTATGAAGCCCAAACATTGAAAGCCATAAAGAGGTTTATTCTCTCTAACATGAGAAACTTAAAGATGGAGATGATGTTAAGCTCTAAATGTAAGCTACAAGGGTAGTTTTCTTACCATTTTATCTTTATGTTTGAGATGAACCCTTGCAATGCCCACACACTATTCACACCTCCTATTACTGTGGTATGCAAGTCATGTGAGCTCATAATTTTTCCATCTTCGGGAGTAGAGGTTTCCATGTAGTGTGAGTGAATAAAAGTAGAAGGAGTAGAATCTTGTTTCATGGTGTAATGGAGGTGAGAGAAGGAAGAGGAGCTAGCTTGGTGTGAAACTATGTGGTGGGCAAGGGGAAGAGATGGGGAAGGAGCTTGCTTGGTGCTACAATGGAGGTGGGAGAAAGCTAGTAGAGAGATATTGTTGGACTATAGGGGGTGCATGTGGTTGTTGCAGCAATGGAGAGCTTAGAAAAGAGTTTGTAGAGAGAGAAAATCACTTTTTAGCTACAAAATAGATTTGGAAAGACTTTGAAGGGTGATGTTTTGAACTTTTTTGGAAAATGTTAATTTTATAAATATTTTAGTGCACATTTTTTACTTTTGGAGGTTAAAAATACTTTTTTGACCATGAAGTAAGTTTGGGAACCTTTTAAGGAGGGAAAACTTGAAATTTGAATTTTTTTGAAAATTTAAAATTTTTAGTGTATTTTTTAATCCGGGACAAAAAGTGGGGGAAAAGAGGTCAAAGTGGTTCCCCCCCACCCCCATTCCTTTCCCCTAGCTACCTCCGTTACCTTCTCACTAGGTAAGGGCCATTAAGAGGTGTAAGGCTACCTTGTCCCCCTACTTTTTTGAAGGTATACAGTGTGTCCACCACCCTCTTCCTATTGGTTGGCCTCTAATTAACCTTAATCCCAAAGGGCCCCTAGAGGGTTTATATTTTTCCTAATGTGAGATTCAATCAATCATTGGTATTCAACTCAGGTCACAATTTTGGTTCACATTTCATACTTACGTGATATGCTTACTGCCATTCAGAAGAAGACGACTCACTTCTACATTTCTGACGATAAGACGCATGACACTTTGTTTGTACAACATTGTTTTCTATTACACAATGACTGGTTGAAACATTAAGGCTATAGTGTCAAGCAAAATTGGGTTTGGTCTGATAGTGCTGCTTCACAATTCAAAGCAAGACGGACATTCTATTTTGTAGCCCACTACTTCAATATAATTGGCATTGAGATGATGCACAACTTCTGTGCTTCTGGCCATGGAAAGGGTGAACACAATGGGGCTAGTGTAGTGCTAAAAGGAGCACTCATACATGAGCAACTAAAACCTAACGGACTAGTGCTAAGGAAACCATAGCAAAAATCCACAAAAATTTGACCTAATCCCAAGAAAATCAGTTGCAAGTCAAAAACCACAAGCAATGCACAAAAAGTTGTCTTTGACAAAGAAAAAATTTCGTAATTCAAAAAGTAATTGGTGGGGTATACTCCTTAGATTGCAGGTGATCACCAAGCCAAGTTTGGGGATCAGATCTGATGGAAGATGGATCGCGATCCATGTCCCCTGCTAAATTTTTGGACAGAGACCGCACATCCTTGCAGTAGAGACCAACACAAACAACTTATCCAAAAGCAAGGGTACCAAAAAAATATCAAGGAGTGTGTTAAATAGGACAAGAGTCTTTCAAGGCCAAAAACCATCAAAGAGATCTAGAAAATGACTTTTGGATGGTTGAAAGGGATTAAAACCACATAAAATTCACATAGCAGGGATCAGGAAGACGACTGAATTCTACATTTTTGACGATAAGACGCAGGACACTTTGTTTGTACAACATTGTTTTCTATTACACAATGACTGGTTGAAACATTAAGGCTATAGTGTCAAGCAACACTGGGTTTGGTCTGATAGTGCTGCTTCACAATTCAAAGCAAGACGGACATTCTATTTTGTAGCCCACTACTTCAATATAACTGGCATTGAGATGATGCACAACTTTTGTGCTTCTGGCCATGGAAAGGGTGAACACAATGGGGCTAGTGTAGTGCTAAAAAGAGCACTCATACATGAGCAGCTAAAACCTAACGGACTGGTGCTAAGGAAACCATAGCAAAAATCCACAAAAATTTGACCTAATCCCAAGAAAATCAGTTGCAAGTCAAAAACCACAAGCAATGCACAAAAAGTTGTCTTTGACAAAGAAAAATTTTCCTAATTCAAAAAGTAATTGGTGGGGTATACTCCTTAGATTGCAGGTGATCACCAAGCCAAGTTTGGGGATCAGATATGATGGAATATGGATCGCGATCCATGTCCCCTGCTAAATTTTTGGATAGAGACCACACATCCTTGCAGTAGAGACCAACACAAACAACTTATCCAAAAGCAAGGGTACCAAAAAAATGTCAAGGAGTGTGTTAAACAGGACAAGAGTCTTTCAAGGCCAAAAACCATCAAAGAGATCTAGAAAATGACTTTTGGATGGTTGAAAGGGATTAAAACCACATAAAATTCACATAGCAGGGATCAGGAAACTATGAGAGACCTATGTGCCAAGTTTCAAAAGATTCTGAGACTGGGGTACATGGATCACGTTCCATGACTGACTAGAATGATATGTGCAACCTTAGTGAGTAGGACAATGAACCACCAAAAGTGAATTATATCCTCCTTGGACTGTAGGAAATCCAATGACAAAGTTCATACTTATGTGATTCCACTTCATTTAGGGATTATCAAGTGGTTGAAGTTTAGTAGGGAGCTTAATTCTCTTTGCCTTGCATCTTTGGCATGTCAAGCATTAGCAAAAAAAATCATAGCACATCCACTTTTTGCCCAATCCAACAGAATCTTTTGCATACCACATTGAGGGACTTTGCATACCTTGGGTGTTTTGAAGTACAAATGTCATGGGATTCAACCAAGATGAACTTCCTTAGGTTAGTATCCTTTGATACCCATAACCTATCTCTATGATAGAGACAATGGTCATCATACAAGAAGTGTTGCAATGATGGTATATTCTTTGAGTCTCCATTCTAAAAAAGGACAAATTTACTTTGATACTTTAGATTTGATGATGCAGCTTCCTTGACCCTTTTAATGATCGGGTCATTCGGTATAGATATGCGGCTTAAAAGGTTATTTAAATTGAGTGAATTTGCAACTAAATTTTCCTTTCTTGGGCAACAGATACTATGAAAATCATATTCTTGAAAAAGTTCTATTCAAAAGCTTTAAGGGTGGTTGTGTGAAGATCCGTTTTAAGCCTCCATAGATTTAGAGCATGCTGCCCAACTTGATTTTCTTGATCTATAAATCCTTGTTCTAAAAGATGAGGAGGCTTTCCCTTCAATTTGATAGACTCTATTAGCATTGGTCTCTTTGATACAGGTTCACTTTCTAGGAGAGTTGGTCTATCATTGTCAATTTCTCAAGTAGGAGGAAGAGTGATGAGGTATTTGGGTAAGACATTGGAAAAGAGAAAAAGGGAACACACCTGAAAACACACAAATTCCTCTCTATAGCTCAAGTGGAATCACAACACCCCAAACCTCTTGAGAAAATATATTGAACAACGAAATCTCATTGCAAACACTCATCTGCACACACCCAAGCACACAATCACACACAAAAGAACAACTTATTACATTCCAATTGGCTTCACAACTTCTCGATTCTCAACCACACACATTCTCTCTCTCTCTCTCTCTCTCTCTCTCTCTCTCTCTCTCTCTCTCTCTCTCTCTCTCTCTCTCTCTCTCTCTCTGTGTGTGTGTGTGTGTGTGTGTGTGTGTGTGTGTGTGTGTGTGTGTGTGTGTGTGTGTGTGTACAAAAACCAATTGGCTCAGGGGGATCACACATAGCCTACACACACCGACGTCATTGCAGAAGAGAACTGAAGAGAAGAAGGGATGGGAGAGATGACACCATAGATGATGCAATCAAAACTCTCTTCTTTCTATAGTGATTGTCTATGGTGGAGTATACACAAAAAGGCTCTCTTAGAAATCTTTTCTTCTCTATCATGCCCATTGCCTAAAAAGAAGCAAGGTTACAAAAATTAAATATCTTTAAATTGGTGCAGAGTTAGCCTACATGTGTGAGATTCAAAAATGTCATGCATGAGAACCATTTTTAGAGAAAACGATTTTTGTGAAAATTTTATAGAAAGAGGCTTTTTGGGCTTCCTCATGCAGCCAAGTTAAGCCACTCACCCACTTTCCTTTTTATCATCAACCACATGGCTTTCATTACCCAAATTTCCTTGCATGGCCTAAGAGGATTTTTACATGAAACCTTTTTTAAAACATTGAATCTCTCCTTGCCATACACACCGTGACATTGTTTGCCTGCACTAATTCTTCACACATGCTTTGACATTCTAGCACACATGTATAAGCACCCTTGACACTACTTCCCATGCTTTTTGGCATCATCCTTCTTTGGGTGGATCATCATTGCCCAAACCTTCTAAGTCTTATTTTCTTCCTTGCATGTCTTCATCAGGTTGGTTGCCCGACCCCCCGCAACACAAAATGGCTGCCACTTGGATCAAATGGCCAACCTCCTGCAACGTTCCCCAAGAAACCATCACCACCTCTCATGGGTTTTAAAAAAAAACTATGGGCATCACCATCCATATGTAACACCCCCGTGTAGTGCTTTGCCCAAGCATCAAATGAATGATGCAAACAATATTAAGTCCTACTTGGTTCCCTTCTGCAACTATGCCCATTTTGACATAGTTACAAAAAGGGGTGCCTAGTAGAATAGAGCTACCTTATTTACTTCCCTGTGCCCACAAACAAGGTTCAATTATCCACCCAAATTATTGATAATTAAGTATTGCATGACCACCATTTGAAATTGCATCAAAAAAATTATATGGCAAGGCCACCCATTTTGACATAGCTAAAAGCCTAGTAGAACAAAGCTACCTTAGCTGCCTCCCTCTGTCCACAAACAAGGTTCAATTATCCACACAAATTACTGGTAACTAAGCCTTGAATGACCACCCCTTGAAATCGTTTCAAAATATTTATATGGCAAGGCCAACCAAGTAAGACTAGTGGTTATCTACTATGTATGTTTTGGACAGTGTATCATC
Source organism: Adiantum capillus-veneris (assembly GCF_014529385.1). Classification (NCBI taxonomy): domain Eukaryota; kingdom Viridiplantae; phylum Streptophyta; class Polypodiopsida; order Polypodiales; family Pteridaceae; genus Adiantum; species Adiantum capillus-veneris. The sequence continues at coordinate 174,248,249 of NC_140931.1, read as the reverse complement.
TAGGTATTCATAATACTATAATTTCTATAAAATTGGCAGCATTTTTCTTGTATTTTGAACCTTTACATTAAAAAAATCTCTATTTGGAGACATTACATGAGGGTTTATATTGTAATTTATGCCAAAATTGTTTAAAAGAAAAACTTTCTTCTCATTCTTGAGAGCTTCATGTAGCTAAAGAACTTTTGGTAAATTTAATAGGATTTACCCTATTAATTTCAAAAAAAATAAAATCAAACTATACCTTCTCAATAGTTGAAATGACTACTTGTTGGTTGGTTTCCATACTCATATATGCTAAAATTAATAGGATTTACCCTATTAAATTTAGCAAAATAAATTAAAACTTTACCTTCTCAATAGTTCAAATGACTACCTGTTGGTTGGTTTCCATATATATGTTGTTAGGATACCGTCCTCCTACTTGGACCTAATTCATGCTTATCTCATATATGCATGTGGATGGAAGCATGTTAGCATAGTATGTTATTTATGGTAACTGACATATATAAAGGGATACTTTTGATAGCTTAGAGTAGAAAGATTTTGTTTGTAGAATGAAAGGATTCCCTAGTAGATAGTGCTTCCACAAATCTAGAGCATTTAGAACTGCTAAGAGTTCCTTCTCATATATGCCTAGAGCTTGCTCAACAGGGTCGAGCCTTTGACTTTCATAGGCTATGGCGTGCCCTTCTTGAAGCAAAAGGCTCCAAGGAAATCACCACAGGTGTCGCATTGGACCTCAAATGGCTTTGAGAGATCCGGCAGTGTAAGCACATGTTGAGAGATAAGCTTCTCTTTAAGCTTTTCGAAAGCATTGTTCTCCTTGGTGGACCATATATACCTAACATTTTCTTTGTTAGGTCATGTAATGGTCCCGTGATTTGTGAGAACTTTTCTATGAAGCATCTATAGTATGCACACATACCTAGAAAGCTTCTTAGTTCATGCAAATTCCTTGGATTAGGCCATCCTTTTATTACCTCCAACTTTGATGGATCCATTTGAATGCCATCTTGAGAGATAATGTGACCTAAATGCTGAATCTCTTGTAAGAAAAATTCACTTTTCTTTCGATTAATATAAAGTTTATTCTCTCTAAAACTTGAAATATTACCAAGAGGTGTTGCTTGTGTTCGTCTAATGAACTAGAGTAGATGATTATATTATCAAAGAACACTCGAGTAAAGGTTCTGAGGCCTGAATAGCTTCTCCATCAAACGGTTAAATATGGCTAGTGCATTGGTCAAGCCAAAAGGCATGACAATGTACTCGTAAAGACCAACCGTAGTGCAAAATGCGGTCTTTACAATTTCTTGATCAGCTATCCTTATTTGATGGTAGCCACCTTTTAGGTCAAACCTATTGAAGTAGGTCAATCCTTTAGCTTATCAAATAGGTCTTCTACCCGTGGAACCAAAAAATTATTCTTGATAGCAATCCTATTTAGTTCTCTATAGTCGACACACATACGATATGTGCCATCTTTCTTTTGCACTAATAACAATGGTGAACAAAATGGGGATGAGCTAGGCCTAACCATGCCCTTCTCAACCAACTCATGTACTTTCTCCATAATCTCCTCTTGTTGAGCTTGGGAAACTCGATAAGGAGGTTTACTAGGCGGTGAGCCTCCTGGTAGAAGTTCAATTGCATGGTCACCATTCCCTCGTTTGGGAGATAGTTCACAAGGGATATCGTCAATCAAAACATCTTGGAATCCCTTGAGGAACTTGGATAACTCTAATTCCTTTTGATTGGTTATATCTTATTTTGCTAAAACATTAGGTTCATTTTGAGAATCTTTAACAAAAATCATGTACACGGAAATAGAGCTCTTTATTGACTTATTGAAAGCTTGCTTATGTACAATGGGTATGGTACTACCCAACGCCTTAGCATCTATGTACATATCTTCTTCCCTGAACCTAAAGTAGATTTTTCTTTCATGGAATTTAACATTGGCAGCCATGCGATCAAACCATGGTGCCCTTAGGATTACATCCTCATGCTTGAGAGGAGAGATGAAGAAATCCTCCTTGGCCACATAGCTTTGGACATGGAACCTCAATTTCCCAATTAAGGGAGTGACTGAGGCTTCTTGACCCTTGAAAGCACCATTGGCAGATAGGACATCTCCCATGTCATAGTCTTGGATGCCTAGCTTGGTGGCCAACTCTGTGGATATGAGATTGTGAGTAGAACCAGGGTCAAAGAGAACAAAAGCATCATGTTCTCTTACCTTTCCCCAAGCATGGCATAGAGGAGATCCTTTGTGATGAGCATCCTCTTCTTGAATTTCAATCAAGCTAGCTCTAGGAGGCTCACTATGTGTATTCTTGTGGGGACAAGCATGATCGGCAGGCCCTTGCTTCCCGCACTTGAAACAACGGTTATCTTTTCGATAACACTCTAGCTCTTTAGGAGAGAGTTTATTTTTTCGTTTATAAACTCCCTTCTCCTTAGCATTGTTGTTATTGGCATTGCCTTTGGGAGAATTTTGGATGTTGTCCTTCCCCTTAGGCTCATTACGGTCCTTGTTCCGTCGGCTTAAGATTTCTCTTAGCCCCTTGTTGGAAGTTGATTTTGGAAGCCACCATTGTATGGTGTATGACCGCAGATACGGTGCGTGGCCTTTGGGAGTTAACATACTCCGCCATATCCTCAATGAAACCGGCACAAAATTGTTGTTTTTACTCTCCAAAATGTATCTTTTTGAAGACAGTGGCTTTGAGGTGTAAATCCAAAAACTTGTCTACATATTTGTGAATAGATTCGTAGGGAGAGAGCTTCAAGCTTCGCCATTCAGTGAGTTCTTTGTCTTTGGAATTGGTAGCCAAAAACTGTTTCATCAATGATGGAAGCTCTTAAAGCTTTCCATGTTTGTGGAGCTTCACCGTTTGCTCATATGCTAGATCACCATTGCCTAACGGGCTTTTGAAAATGCATGGCTACATGATGTAGATTAGAGGACTCCATGAAGCACCAAAAGGAAAAGACTTTGTTCGTAGCACCAAAAGTGCCATTGTAGGTAAGGAAAGAGATGTTCTTTCCTCCCTCTTTGAAGTTTCTGAGCTTGGACGACCTCTTGCAGACGACATAGGATTTCATATGGCCTCTTCTTTTAGGTGGTTCTGCACCATCACTTTCTTCAGAAGAGGAAGAGTATGAGGAGGATGGAGAAGAGGGTGACCTATTTCTCGCCTTTTTATTCCCTTGTTCCTCCTTGTCTGCACCATCACTTTCTTTAGAAGAGGAAGAGGATGAAGAATATGGAGAAGACGGTGACCTCTTTCTCGCCTTTTTCTTCTCTTGTTTTGTCTCTTCCCTCTTTGAATTATAGTGTAGAGAAGTATACGATAGTCTTCTCTATTTAGGGGGTGTTGGAGAGTGTTTTTCCCACCGTCTTTGTGGAGCCATCTCCGCCAAGGTGGAAGGAGACTCACTTCTTTCTTGTTCTTTTGGTGGGGGCTCTACCATTGAAACTTGGGTTCTCCTTTGGGAGGGAGATGCCTCATCAAGTAGTAAGTTTTCGAGCCCTTTGTATGGATCCTCCTCTTCTTCCCTTATCAAAGAGATTCCTCTTTTGGAAGTCTCACAAGGAGCTTTCCTAGGTACTCTCTCTTCTTGGTGGGGAGTTGGGAGAATACCATGGGTGCACAATTGATGTAGCACTTCACCTTGGAGGAATGGGCTGCCCAAGGCTTGTTGAAGCCTAGAAACAAGATAGTTGACAAGCATAGGGGAATCATTAGTTGCTCTTTCATTAAAAAAATCAAAGCTATCAACATTCATTTCAATATCTTTTCCCTTGTCAGCCATACTAGCAAATTTTAGGTGTAAATTTTTACTTGTACTTTGGCACTTCAAGCCCTAGTTGCTACTCCTCTTTATCTTTAAAGATAAGCACTCAAGCATCTATACGCGTGGCTCGAATATTATTAATTGCAAGGAATAGAAGAGAGGGTTCAATAGAGCCAAGACAACATCGGTTCCTGTCAAGCTTCTAATAGCTCAATAATGATCAAGCCATAGGCAAGCCCAGTAGGACTCCATTATTAAGACCATAGCTCTCGACAATATCCCCGTTAACTGCATAAAGCAGGTGTGCTTCAAGGATGAAAAATCCCTATTCTATTTACTCTTTTGCAATTAATAACACCAACCATTTGTAGAAAGCTTGAGGACGTCTCTTCTTGAGCAAGAAAAGAGAAACCAATAGCTCTGATACCAATGTAACATTTAATGCACTAGTAACTTGTGTGTAGCAGAAATTGATAACATAGTGATCATTTCATTAAGAACAAGTTCCTAATGAGCATAGAGAGAGTATTTAATTTGAGAAAGAAACATAGCAATTTACACCTAGCTAATTTGGCATTGACAATACTTGAAAAGAGAGTGAAATAGAACAATTGACAATAGTTGAGGACTGGATTACATCGAGTCGATCCCCTCTCCATAAAGTTTTTGTATTATAGATTCTTCCATCAAAGGAGACTTTTGTACAATACAATTCTTGTATTCCTTGACAAAACTCATTGGTGCAATGAAGATGGAAGCTTCATGCACCAAATTATGCTTGAAAAACACACTTAGTGTCCCTAGCCTCAGTCCCAAGACCTCACACACCTTAAAAAATGGTGAGAGCTAGCAGGGAATGAGGATAGGATGAGAAGAAGAAGATGTATCTTACGAGAAAGAAGACTTCTCCTCACATAATCACTCTAATAGTAAAGCTTAGCTTAGTAATTAGCATGGTAGAGGAGATGAGCATGCCATTGAAGCTTGGCTCTTGGTTGAATTTGCATTCCATAGCCAAGAGTTGTTGGTGTAGGCCTCAACTTCCCAATGCTTGGAGAAGGAGATGGAGTTCTTCTTGCACACATGAGTTGTGTGTGTGTGTGTGTGTAGCAATGTGTTAGACTAAAATGCAGCCCTCTCTCTCTTCTTGGTCGACCCCTCTTGCTATTTACTCATGTTGGACTCCCATTGGCTCCTGCAAAGCTTAGACAATCACAATTTAGAAGAACAATTGATAGACTTGTGACATGTGTCCCCCTTTCCCCTTTTGTGAAAGTTTTAGGTTATTAAATAACGCATTTGACATTGGACCTTTTAGTCTTCTGGCCAATAGGAATCAGGCAAGCCATTGGGTTGTTGGATGCTCATTGGACCCCTTGATAGACTGTCTAATAGTCTTCTAGGGAGATTAACTTCTATTGGTTCCTTTATCAAGCATTTTGAAATTGTTTAGAATAATTTTACTCTAGCCTAATTCTCATTGGTCCACCTCTATGGCCATCCAATAGGATTTGAGGGGAATTTGGGGGCAATTGACCTAGGAGTCTTCCATGTGTCCATTCTTCCCTTTGGGGAGAGCTTGGGAGTCTCTCTCTCTCTCTCTCTCTCTCTCTCTCTCTCTCTCTCTCTCTCTCTCTCTCTCTCTCTCTCTCTCTCTCTCTCTCATCCCCTACTATTAGGGCTTGCCCCCTCCTTCCTAGGGATGTGGGAAGACTTTTTAGTCTTCCCATGACCATCCAATTTTTCCCCTACTTTGGCCATTAGACAATTGAATTAAATTTAGGAACTTTAGCTTATGGAAGTCTTAATGGAGCCGACCCTTAGGTCTTTTAAGCCCCATTGAAGCACACTGCTCTTTTGAAGATTGTCCCCCTTTGGATCCCTATTTTCCCTCCTTTGGATCCCTGACAAAGACTCGTTTGGCAGCCTTACCAATATTCTAGATTTTATTCCCGTGGTACTTCCCCATATTAAATGATCAGTTTAACATGAGAAAATAATTTGGGAGTATTAGATATTAGTTACCTAACAGAGACCAATCTGACAACTTTACCAATATTCTAGCTTTTACTCCCCTGGTACTTTCCCATATTAAATGTTCAATTTAACATGAGAAAATCATTTGGGAGTATTAGATATTAGTTTTCATGACAACTTGCATCGGTGCTTACTTAAAATTCCTTAGTAAAAGTTGGGAGCTTTAAGACTGGCATTGTAATGAGGATAAACTTTAGACACTCAAAAATTTTCTGGTGAATGGGTAGCCATTCTATCTTGGATTCTTTCTTAAGAAGATCTATCAAGGGACCTACTATTTGGGCATAGTCTTTGATTAAGGTTTGGTACCATTTGGTGATCCCTAAGAATCCATGAATCTCCTTTACTATCCCAGGATTTTTCCATTCAAGTATATCCTTCAATTTTGAGGATCTATTGAAATGCCTTCCTTGGAGACAATGAATCCAAGATACTCTATTTTGGTGTGAAGAAGCTAAATTTACTCTTTTTAGCATAAAGCTTGTATAATGAAGGTTTTGTACCATCCGACGATCCCTAAGAATCCACAAATCTCATGTGCTAGGAGTTGGACATTCAAGTATATCCTTCACTTTTGCAAGACCTACTGAAATTTCATCCTTGGAGACAATGAATCCAAGATACTCTATTTTTCGTCTGAAGAAGCTAAATTTTCTCTTTATAGCATAAAGCTTGTATTGATGTAATATTTCAAGCACAATACACACATGCTTCTCATACTCTTCCATTGAATTGGAGTAGACAAGTATGTTTTCAAAGAATACAAGGAACAAATTCTTCCAAGTATGGAAAAATAATATCTTATAAAAGACAATTAAATGTTTCGAGGGCATTGGTTGGCCCAAAACGCATTACTATGAATTCATAATGACCATACTGGGTACTGAAAGCTATTTTGGTTATGTTCTCCTCCTTAATCCTTACCCAATCCTTATCTAGTAATAGCTAGACCTGAGATCAATTTTATTGAAAACTTTTAGATCTATGTAGCCTACCAAGGAGCTCGTTAATCCTTGGGATTGGGTATTTATTATTGATTGTAACTTGACTCAATCCTTTGTAATTGATACATTGATGAAGTGTACCATCCTTCTTTCTTTGAAATCCCCAAGGAAATCTACTAGGATGTATGAATCCTTGCTCTAGAGAAGTAGAAAAAGTTTCTGTTTCAACTCAATTGCTTTAGGGAGAGACATATTATAAGGTCTTTTTGAAATTGGTTTAGCCCAAGGTATCAAATCAATAGCATAATCTATTTCCCTTGTGGGTGGAAGAGTAGTCAACCCTTCATGGAAAACATCATAAATTTCTATGACACATAAGGGCTCACGCTCTATTGTGGATTCATGCACTTTGATGAGTTTGATAAGATAGATCTATTTTCCCTTCCTTGCTCCTTTAAGAAGTCAATTAGCTTTTCATAAAGAAGGGTGTTTCTTCTATGTTTCACCATAGATGATCACCCTATTTCCCTTTGTTCTCAAGTGAGATACTTGCCTTAGAGAAATGAATGTTTGCCTTATGTTTTGCTAGCCAGTCCATCCTAAGTATCCCATCATAAATTCCTAGGGAAAGGACCCTAAAAGACCCAAGTGTTTGTTCACCTCCTAGCTTGAAATTTAAGTTTCCCACAAAATAGCATGATATCTCTTCCTTTTCACTAGCCATCTCTTTGTTGGTTTTTGATCAAGCTATAGCTTTTTCAAACATCATGGTGAAAGAAAAGAATCAGTGATACCACAATCACTTAAAAATCCAAATCCCTCTCCACGTCCACAAAAGCCACCCTTTTGATTTGATACTTTGGCATTTCCCTGGCCAAATTTTCATTTAAGATTTTGGCATTCATTCTTGAAATGACCAAGCTCATTACAATTGAAGCATCTGACCTCCTTGAGGTTTAGGGGTGACAATAGTATAGGATCTAATAGGGTGGATTGCTAGGGTGTTTTACAAAGGAGTTTCACTCATTTGCATGGGGAGTAGTATATGACTCCTCGAGGTTTAAGGGTGATGATAGTATAGGCTTTAATAGGTGGATTTCTAGGGTGTTTTCCAAAGGAGTTTCACTCATTTGCATGGGGAATGGCTTGATTATATCCTTTAGATTTCTTCTCATAGGGTCAAAACCTCTTTGTGTTAGGACAACTATTACCTTATTTTGCCAAAGGCTTTGCACAAATCAAGGCATCTTGTAAGGTAGTTGGCCTCATTGATACAAGCTGAGAATCTAATGGAATTTTCAATCCTTGGAAAAATGAGGCAACTTTTTCGCTGATTGCCATTGGAGGAGCATACTTTGTAAGAGTTACAAACTTAGAGTAGTACTTCTTCTTTTGCAGCTTCTCTTGTAGAGTAGTCACTTTAGATCTCAAAATGGAACCTAGTGCTTGCATCATCTGAACCACTACATTGACAATTGTATTCCAACTAGCTTGAATGGTAGAAACACATCCTTTGGTAATTCTATCTCTACTATTTTGATCTATCTCATAGACTAAAAAGGGACTTTGATATGTGTTAACCCTCAAGGACACCCTATCACCTTCGATGGACGCCTTATTATTTATTTGATTGATTCATGGACCGGGCTTGTCGGTCCAATGGTGTGTAGGTGATCGCCAATGAGAGGCGCACCACTTATCTTATTTTTACAGTAACTTTTTGCAATCACCGGCGGCCACCATGGGGACCCGTGTGTGAATGGGTCAAACTCTTTTAAAAGGCCTATTTGACCTAAAAATCCTCATTCTTGGAGGTGTAGGCTAAGAATTTCTCTTGCTCCATCTCTACTCCTTCTCCTTTGTATGCTCCCGTGTATATGTGTGTGTGTATGCTTGAGAGAGAGAGAGAGAGAGAGAGAGAGAGAGAGAGAGAGAGAGAGAGATTGAGCATTGTGGCGGCATCGGCGATTGAGCACGGCATTGACGGTGGCTCCTTCTTCTTTGTAGCACAGGATCCTTCACGACGGAAGTATTGAGCGGTGAGTGACACACCATTGTTTCTTTGAGCTTGCTAGGACTGTCTAGTTGTGTCCTTGTAGCCTTTTGAGGCTCGCACACAGTGCACAGGAAAGTTCACAGCCTTCGACACGTGCGGCAAGTGCACATTTTTGGCGCAGTTGTCAAGGGCTGCCTTGCGTTAAGCTTGAAGAGCACTCAGTGCCACCTCTGGAAGCTTTTCTTCCATCTGTTTTTATTCTTTTGTCTAAGTTTTTGTAGATTTGCTAAGTGGCTATAATGCACAGGTTTAGCAGGTTGTTAGAATCTGTTAGTGTTGAAATGTGCAATTTTTTTGTTAGATTTGCTAAGATCTATAATGTGCAAGTGTTAGTAGATCTGTTAGCTAGTGTAAATCTGTAATGTGCTCTGTGATTAGATTGAGTACTTTGTGAGTGAGCAGGTTTGCTATGTTAGTTAGTGTAGAAAGTGAACATTAGTGTAGACATTGAGAAGTAGAGTAGATAGTGAGCAGTAGAGTTGACTGACTGTGAGTGTGCAGTTCTGCGTTAGACATTGTGTGAGAAAAGGTAATTAGTGGTAATTAGCCGTGCTAGCTATAAGGAGCTAGGCAAAGTTGTAAGGAGCTTCTGTGTGCGCACGTGAGCTCATCGCCCACGCGGCAACATTATCCTCGGAAATGTTTTTTTGAAAAAAGTTTGTTTTTCTTTTATAAATTTTTATTAAAAAAAGAGAAAAAAACGCTCCGAATATCTGAGACTAGAAAGAAAACTCAAAACAAAAAAGAAAATAAAAAATCTCACTTTAAAAGGAAGGGATCGGGATCTCCTCCTAAGCCCAGGCCTCAGTCCTCAATCTTATGATACACTATACACACTACTTTATATATAAATACTAGGACCTCAAGTGAAGGGAGGGCATGTGTGATAAGTTCCTCAAGTGCTCCACCATCCCTGTCACACTCACCTTTTGGACTTACTAATTCTAGCCCTCTCCCCACCTAGGAAAAGACTAGTTTTAGGGTTCCAAGGGCTTTACATAACCACATTGGGCGTTGTAAAGCACGACACATCCTCTAGTCAAGACGCTCATTTTGAGCTATCACATGCCATATTCCGTGGCTTGGTTAAAAAAAGGTACCAAAAATAACAAAAAAAATTGGGTTGTAAACACCTAAAAAACTAGGTGAGCAGCCTTCACAGGCACTCACACCAATGCTTCTAGAGTGTTGAGGTCACATGCACCTGTGCTCTAGTAGTGTGCTAGAGGATGATCACATAGAGAGTGTCTTCGTTTACGTGGGCACTCATTATTCCTCCACCTTAGGCTCTAGGCCCTCAGCGGGAACCCAAGATATACCACTCAGGACCGACATATTGCATCTAGTGACTCTTTCTCTGACTACGACATCATGGAAGGTTACCTGATGCCTAATACCGATAGTTCAAGCCAAGACATGCATGCCATGGGCCCACGGTCTGAGTCGAGCATGCTTAGCCGCTTAAAGGAAACTTTTAGTAGAGCCACTCACTCCAAACATGGAGCTAAGGATGTGAATAAAGGGGGTGAGGAAGTAAATTTTCCATTCATGACCAACGTAGACCCCATGCTCCTGCAGAGTGTGCACCTGAATACTCCATTCACTGCACCCCCTGACTCTTTAGAGCTATTTCCCTTGAGGTTATATATTGGCACATCCTGTTGCTCGACTTGATGCAGGGAGAAAGTTTCTCTGCATGGCTGACTCCTTGTCACTATTTTTAAATGCTGACAGAGGATGCTTTCCACAAAGTACTGGCTAATTTCATTTGTGATTGCTCGACAAGGGAGATTATTTTGGGTCATGATATATGTATTTCAATAGCCGCATCTGTTCGCTATTAGCACGGCTTATATTTATGTGCCTCTTGCATTGAGGCTCCCCACGTTCGGCATATGCTATGAGCATACAAACTTGGGAAGGATTTGGCAATATTCTTGCAAGTTATTTCATCACCTGATAGACGGGTGTATATGATACAAGGGACGTATATGTACACATGACAGCTCCCACCCGTGCAGCAGATATGGCTATGAGCCATTTTTACACAAGTTTTCTTCCACAAAATCTCGGGCCATCTGGTTATAGCAACGATCAGGTTAGCCAATTTTACGTTCTTCTTATTTTTCCATGTTTACACCTTTGATTGGAAATTATTGCTTTTGTGTAAAGCAAAGTGCTTTGATAGTTTTACATGAAGCAAGGATTCTCCCTTGTGCCAAGGTATTGTCAATGACTTGGCATCAAGGTAGTGGCACACAAGTTTGAAAAAACTGGCAAAATAGGGAATATCACCTCACAAAATCCCTACTAGTCTAAAATTTGGCAAGGCACTTATGGTTTTGGTTCTCACGTTTGAGGCCATCACTCTCCGCAAGGGCTTACAACTTTGCATGCAAGGCATGCTAGTGAGGGGAATTCAATTCTATCACCTCATGAATTATGCTTCCGCTATCACACTCGCAACTCTGTCAACGACAAGATAAGTGATAGATTGTTGCACATGATTTTTGGTTGCTGTCACCACACAACAACACTAAATGGCACCTCAATCTAGGACTTATTTCACAGGCAAAGTGCCCTACTTAAGTCACCCTCGTACAGTCACGACCCCTACAAGATTGATGGGTCAAGATGTGTTTTGTGTTTTTCTGTTACCTCTCTCGATGAGAGAGTCATACCAGCAAAATGTGGACTGCTTACAGGATAAGCTGCAAGTTAGGAATAAGATGTGTAAGAGCACATAGCTTGGGTACACATTCTAAAAACTTAAGGAAAGTTCCTCAGCCCAGCATGCTCTCCTTCTCTCTCTTTCTTATTTCTCTCGCATAATAATGAACACTTTTAAAGAATCTTTTGAGCATGTTTTGCTTGGGAGTTAGCCTGAGCCAAGGTGCTCTAGCTCACCTAGAAATTGGGAAGGATGCCATCTAGATTAGTCTTCATCGGTTCAATCGATTGAACACTAATGGCCATAAGGGCTATGAGCCACACACACTGGCTAAGAGTCATTGTCAGATCTCGGGTAAGACCCACCTGTTAGTATTCCTTGGGAGACTGTTCTCCAGCTTGAACAGATCTATCCAGTGGACTCCTCATCAACGTTAATGGCCAAGCAAGAGTCTTGCCATTACATATGGGTATTCCGTATGCACTACATGTTTTGGTGCGACGATAGAGCTGAGTTTTGAATGAACTTACACTCGCATAGGCTGATCTATAACACGGTGTATAGATGCAACAATCAGTTGAGATAGCATGGCTATCCGTAAGAGCTAGGTATTTCACTTGTGTGGATCTCCTGCTCTCTCTATAGCACTATGAGTGTCTATGGCAGCACAGTTTTGGTGTAAGACCCGGCGGGTGACTGCTAAATCACCCCATAGTCATGGAGGATCACAATTTAATCTCTTCTCGTTATACTTTCAAGGAAAGAAGTTTGCAATATACCACGTGGTAGCGGACGAATTCAACTTATCAAGTTGATTCCAATCATTCTGTACACGGTTGACTATGTTGGTTACCGTCACCTGCTAGTTGAGCAGTTTCTACAAAGGGTCTTACCAAGGGGTTTGACTACGTAGATTCTAATCAACGGGTTTGGATTGCAAAGGCAACACCCAGGGTTTCCAGTGCAATGTTGCTTGTTTCTTCACAAGTGGACGACGTGCTCCTCTGTATTTGAATACGGATAATTGAAAATCTCCCGATATGCATCTATTGATTTGGTGTTATTCCGGTTTTTAGTATGCATTGCTTGGTTCTTTCAATTCATTTAAATACACTTGAATATTTCAGAGCCATGCCAAGGGTATGTGGGAACAAAGTATTTTGGGCCGTAGTGTCCACTATATATTATGCTATTATGAACCCACTTGTCGGGTTCGATTTGGCACATGTTGTCACATGGGATACAACATGGTCTAGGGACTCAAGGAGTTTGGTTTAGTCAGTGTGGAGCAAGGCTAATGAGGGTCCCTCTCACTCCTGTCGTAGAGTGTTTGCAGTTATCTCCACACACAAGTACATCTTGTACTTGTAGGATATTCTTTTTTTAGCCATCCTTAGTTAAAACATATTCCACATGTGGCGAATATGAGTCTCTGGGACTGACACTGGCGCCCACTATTTCAAATAGGTGTCACAACAAAGTCCCTAGGTGCTGGTCACATCTGTTTTCTAGACCATTTTCAACACGACGTATCAGGAGCAATTTTGGAGGCCAGAAATTGTCGGATACTTAGAATGACTTGTTCAGGTACAAGTACTACTAAACAACAATACAAATGGTTGTTTATATACATAGCAAGGCTTTGAGTTGTTAATGAAAAAGTTTCATTGTTTGTCCCTAGAAGTGATTAATGTTTCATCTTCTATTATGGTTTAAACATTTAAGCAAGGCTTGAAAATGAATGCCACTGAAAGTATTTAGTTTCTTTTCGGAACTATTTACATTCCTCTTTACTATGTGCTCCGCACATCACATTCGCCATAAGTATTGGCAAGGATGATCATGGATATACAGGTTTGGATCTATTGTTTGCTAAATGCATACACACTAGGTGTTATAGGCCGTAGTGTTTAGCAAAGGCTGATTTCGAGCGGCATGCATATTCATAACTTTAGTGGCTTATGAAGCGTTTTGCACTCCATGTGCAATATCTCGCTGAGTTTACTTTTTGGTCTACTAATCGCCAATAGAGGTCATGGCTTGGTTTGAGTGCTTGTGGATTTTTCAAGTTAACCACGATGGTTATTCCAAACATTGTTGCTTCCTCAACAATGTTACACGATGTTGTGATTCCCATTTACCAGTCATCTGAGAAGACTGTCTGTAAACCGTGGGGGAAACACACCTCAATACTATCAGTTATCCAAGGGGATAGGCAGATTACAAAGTGTAATCTTGAGCTAAAGGATATGCAAAGTGCGTACATTAGCACCAAGAACTCCAATTAATAAGCATTTATTGCTCTTCTTGGAGTTTACTTACTATCACTTAACGCTGTAAAGTGTGAGCTTTGTCCTAAAGTGTGAGTCAAGGAGAGGAGAGTGGATTTATCCCACATGCTGTAGAGCTACTTAAAGCTCATTTCATGAATGATAAACAACAAATCTATTTTGCACTACATGCTTGTCTATGGTGAGCTTGTGCTAAGCTAAGTCAATACTCAAGATTGTGTTTATGAGTCCAAGCTAATTCTATCTTGGAACCTAATTCACTTGAGTGATAACCTTGCTTACACACACACTCATGCATTGACGCTATGTTTCTCTTTCATCCACCATAGCTAGCACGATCCAATTCCTAACATTTGGTATCAGAGCTATGGTGTGCTAGCTAGGATTGTTGTTATGCGTTTATGTGTTAGTACAATTAGCATTACTTCATCATCATTAGATAGATCCATTAGATTTGCTCTTCTATTGCATACCGCATGCCTAATTAGTATTCGATTGGCTAGCATGAGCATGTTCTTGAGCTAAAGACTCTTGAGCCACTACTCACTGGCTTATTGGAAGCTTAATTAGCGTCAAAGTTCATTAATTTTCCATTAGGAACTTGCACTTTGCATCCAAAATCTACTCCTTGTTTTAGTAAAATTGGCATTTACGATTGGTGTGTGTGCGTAGCCTGTCGCAAGAGCTCTCTACCAACTATCTTCTTGCTCAAATCGGGCTCCGTTAGAGCACTTAATCATTTAATCAACTTTTCACTCAAAGTGCATTCTCAGTCTCTCTAATCCCTGCAGCAGTTCATAATTTTATGTGTGTATGTGTGTGTGGTGCATTTAATGCCAAAGAGGAACTTCCTCCTTTTTTTGTCTTAAGGAGGCAAATCTGCCAACAACTGTGTGGGACCTCCTATTTTTAGGAGTTGACCGCTTTTTTGAAGACGGGCCACACTTGGGGCGCCCACTGGCGGATCTGAAGAAAGGCGCTCAACCGCATTGCATTGAATTTTCGGGTCCGAACTGACCCCGGCTGGCTGCAGAGCAGTAAAAACCTCCGATCGGCCGCCTGTCCGCTCGCTCCTACTCGACTGTCCGCCCGCGCCTGCCCGACTAGCCTTATCCACGCGCTCAACCCCTTTTAAGGGAATTTTTGGGTCCGCCCTTCTTGGGGGCCCCTTCCCGCGCTACTCCCGGCCTCAAGAGCTCCAAGGCAAGCCTTTAAAACCTTTGAGAGGCTGTAAGAGCCTGCTCCGCCTGCTGCAGAAGTGACAGAAGCATCTTAAAAGCATTTCAAATTCCAAGGGCCTCCAAGGCCAAGGGACTAGAGCTTGTGCTCACTACAAAGCACCAAGTGCTCGTCCATTCAAGAAGCATAAAGCTCCAAGTGGAAGAAATAAGGCAGCCATTCTCTTTGATATTCAAAGGCGGCCTCAAGCACTAAAGAGAAAGGTAGAAGACCTTCATCAACGGCTTCTTCGAGCATACAAAACAAAGCATCTTCAAGCATTTAAAAAGGATCTCCAAAGGTATTCTAAGCCAACTTCAAAGGCTCATTCCAATCATCAAAGAAGAACTCAAGGCTGTGAAGGGTGACTTCACCTCGAGTGTGACTTCACCTCGAGTGAAGAGGTACTTCACATTCAGAGAGTTTTATTAAGAAGACATTAAAATTGAAATCTTGCAGCTAAGCAAAACAACTTCTTGCAATGTATGTAATTATATTTGTCTACATGGATGACATTATGTGCTTTTGTAATGGGTTAGACATTGGCATTGGAGAGTCTCCAAATTGCTAAAATCTCTCCATGTGTGAAGATTTTGTGACAAAGTGTATGAGAAACACCGCATGCTTGGGCTCTCGGAGTATGACCAATTTTTTTTGCATAAACCTTTTCATAGGATATTTTAGCATATTGTTGCATGTCATTATGGCACATGGAATAAAGCCTGATTGCACAATAAAAAGGGGGACAGAAGCACTCGTTCGAGGGGAGGATACGAAGTCAAAGACCATGAAGCATTTGAAAGCAACAGTAGAAGCAACGAAGGCAAGAGACCTGACAGAGGATCATCTCACATAGGAGAAGATAAAAAGGATGAAGAAGAGAGCAACATTGTCTTTTATGAAGACCCATTTTGAAGATGCAGACTCTCTACTTGTAGGGGAGGACTTTTTCTTGTGTGGATTTTATCATCCTGTGTGGATATCACCATTCTTTGTGGATTTTATCATCCTGTGTGGATATCACCATCCTATGTGGATTTTGTTAGCCTATGTGGATATTACCCTCCTGTGTGGATAGCAACTTATCATCCTGTGTGGATCATGCATCTTCAATACCTTGTCATAGTCCAAACCTCAAGGGTAGGATTGTAAAGTGTGAGCTTTGTCCTAAAGTGTGAGTCAAGGAGAGGAGATGGATTTATCCCACATGCTGTGGAGCAAGGCTGTAGAGCTACTTAAATCTTATTTCATGAATGAATAAACAACAACTCTATTTTGCACTACATGCTTGTCTATGGTGAGCTTGTGCTAAGCTTAGTCAATACTCAAGATTGTGTTTATGAGTCCAAGCTAATTCTATCTTGGAACCTAATTCACTTGAGTGATAACCTTGCTTACACACACACTCACGCATTGACGCTATGTTTCTCTTTCATCCACCATAGCTAGCACGATCCAATTCTCAACCTTGAACACTCGTAAGGGTGGGGTTGTTTACTGATGATGAACTTTGGGAGCAAGTCAAGGACTTAAACTTGGCTGATGAGTTATGTCAGCAAGTTACTTTCATGGAAAGTGACAAGAGGTACTCTTTTTGGTACATCTTTGTTGTGATAAACTCATTTACCATGCTTATGAGCATTCTAAATGGAGTCTACACACTAGGTTTGGATAGGAACCGGTACCATCAGATGGTTGCAAATGTACAACAATGTAGAAAATCAAGATGTTGCTCTTGGTTTCATTGAACCTCCTACTGAACCAGGTTCCGCTCAAATGAACCGTTGGATCCATGAGGGATGTCACGGTGGAAAACATTAGTGTTCTTATGAAGATACCATCACTTGTGTTTTTGTGGATGAAAACGCTTCTCCAAGGGGGGAGTAATGTCAGGACAATGGTAGGACTGGGCAGCAGCCAAGGGCCAGGGATTGAATGGCTCAGTACGGCTAGGAACCGAGGGCCAGGCATGCATTAAGGGGACCTGCTTGCAAGGTCCAAGGGCTATAAGTAGGGAGGTTTGGAGGATAACCACATGCCAGTCTACCCTTTTTCCTCTCAATGGGACTATTCCTAAACTTATTGGGATGCTAGAAGATCTCAAGATCAAGGTCTTTGGACACAAAATAAGGAATACCTTCATTGTTATCGATTTCTCTAAGCACACTATGTCTTCTAAGATGATCTCATGACTTCCTTTCATCAGGGAAGCAAAAATGGTGCATGACTGGTCTAAAAACCATGTCTACTTACAGTTCCAAGACTCTGTCATTCGCGTAGATCTTGTAACTAGTCGCGCACATCCTATAGGAAATAGATTTATAAATTGACCATAGATCTGACACCATAGTTTACTCGGCTCCATTGCAGTATTGTTACACGTGTAAAATGGACACTCATATTGGGAAAGATTCTCCTTATATGGATGCTCTACCTGGGATGACAAAGTTTGACAATGTGGATTAGGTCCACCTAGCAGCAACCGTAGACACTTGGGGAAATAGGGGGATGACTTGAGGGGGATGAAATTCCATAACTCATACCCTTAAATATGATAGGAGCAATGCATATAGCTTCTGGTGATCTACAAGATGAAGGCTTGAATGACATTGGAACCAGTAGCATTTCACAAGACTATAGCCCACATGATTCGGAGTCAGAATCATCAATTGAGATTGACTCTGAAGACAAAGAATCTGAGTTAAATCTTGGTGCAGATGTGGGTACAAACCATTTAGGGCCCAGTGGTACCCTAGATGACAATCCATCCAATAGAGCAGAATGCACAAGTAGCGATTCATCTAGTAACTCTTCACTAGAAATTGGCCGTAATAAAAAATTAGACAAGAAGAGTAAGAGATATAAGAGGCGACAATATCGATCAAATGTGCATGCTAGAATAAATGAAAGAAATCTACCATAGAATGGCTTAATTATATAGGGGCATGTGATACTCATTGGAGTTGGTAGATAACTGGGTTGAATACCTTCAAAGTGTTATGTGGTGTAATCCACAACCCATTGACATTTCACAATTAGAGGCTACAAAAAAGGCAAAGTTGATCCGTACCGTAAGGAGACAACAAAATCAAGAGTTAGCTCAACAACAAAAGGAAGCGAAAGAGAAATCATAGTCCATAAAGCAACAAGACCCCACAAACTTACACCCTGCACACCTGAATGTTTCAAATCCTACACCACAGAGGAACGTAAGGTTTTGTATACAAAAGGCACAAAGGACACCTATCGATGGATGCAATGCAGTCTATGATGGTCCAGTGATAGTTAAGGAAATAGAGTTAGCAGACCTTGGTGAGGAGTCCAAACCTGTTTTCATTGCCCAAGATTTGACAGAGACTGAGGGGTATGTACTTAAAGAAATTCTCAAGTAATTCAAGGATATATTTGCTTGTACATATCATTACATAAAAGGTGTTCCACCTTTCGTGGTGTAACACACAATTTCCATGAATACCATGGCTAAACTAGTCCAGCAAAGACCCTACCCAATGAATCCTAAGTATGCAAAGATTGTTCAAGAAGACATTGAAAAGCTTGTCAAATGTGAATTCATATATTCTATTGAGTGTGGGTGGATCTCAAGAAGTTCAATGCCGCCACTAGTAGGGACCATTACCCCTTGCCATAATCAAAACATGTGCTTGGAAGAGTTGCAAGAAAGGAAGCTTATATCTTTTTAAATGGGTACCCTGGATACAATCAAATCACAATTGCACTAGAGGACCAAGCTAAAATGGCTTTTATAACCAAATTTGGAGTGTTCGCATTTTGCATTATGGCTTTTGGCTTAGCCAATGCCCCTGCTACCTTTCAAAGATTGATAAACACTGTTTTTAGAGAATATTTGAGGGAGTTTTGCGAAGATTTCTTAGATGACCTTTGTGTTTATTCCTCTTGGAAGGAACATCTATCATGTCTACAAAAAGTGTTTGAGAAGTGCAGATTGTATCGCATTTCCTTGAACCCGTTCAAATGCCAATTTTGAGTTAAACATGGAGTCATTTTAGTGCATATAGTGTCCAAAAATGGGATTTCCATAGATAAGAGCAAAATTAAATCCATTTCCAATTTGCCACCACCTACAAACTATGAAGGAGTTCAAAGGTTTATGGGCCATGTTGGTTATTATAGGCGGTTTATTTTAAACTTTGTCAAGATAGCTCGCCCTTTGTACAAGCTTCTTATTGAGTTTCACTAGACCGCAGCGTGTAACCATGCTTATGAGTCATTGAAAAAGACCTTGACAAGTGCTCCCATTCTACAAGCGTTCGATTAGAATGTAATTTTCCATGTGCATATTGATGCATTGAACTTTTCTATTGGGTGTGTTCTAACTCAACCAAGAGAACATAAATTAGACTACCCCATTAGCTTTGCAAGTCGTCAATTAAATGATGCTGAGAGAAACTACACCACTACAGAGAGGGAAGGTTTAGCTATGACTTATGCAGTGAAAAAATTTCACTACTACCTTCTTGCCAACAAGTTTGTTTTCTATGTTGATCATCAAGCATTGTTGTATACAGTAAATAAACCTTGTTCCAGTGGAAGAATTACATGATGGTTGTTAATTCTTCTTGAGTTTGATTTTACCGTTGTGGTGAGACTTGGTAAAAGACATGTCATGGCGGATCATTTATCTCGCGTACCCCATGGTGAAGCCCCTATTGGAATTGATGATGAATTGCCCGATACTTCCTTATTCCTAGTTGAGTCCATGCCTGAATGGAGTGAGAAGATTGTGAATTTTTTAGTTAATGGTTTTCCACCCAAAGATCTTCATAAGGATATAGCTCGAAAAATGTTAAAGGAATATGAACCTTATTCTCTAATTGCAGGAACTCTCTACAAGCTAGCAAAGAACGATATTCTTAGATGTTGTGCTCGTGAGGTTGAGTATTTATACGTACTACAAGAAGCCCACATGGGTATAGCTAGAGGATATTTCTTAGGGGAGCTTATTGCTAGAAAGGTGTCTCAATCAGGCTATTGGTGGCCTAACTTATTTAAGGATGCATCACTTTTTGCAAAAGGGTGTGATGAATACCAACATTATAAGATCACACAATGAAAGGATAAGATGCCCTTACATCCTATTAAAGTGACTCAACCATTTGAAAAATGGGGTTTAGACTTTGTAGGCTCAATTAGTCTGTCAACTCGTAACATTCAATCTCGATATATTATCGTTGCCATTAACTATGTGACAAAGTGGATGGAAGCCAGGGCGACACGCAAGGCTGATGCAAGGTCAACTGCCAAGTTTCTCTTTGAGAATGTTATTACAAAATTTGGTTGTCCCTTTGAGATTGTGAGTGACAATGGTACTCATTTTATAAATGGAGTGATAAAGAAACTCATGACAAGCTTCATAATAGCCCACCTATAAGTCCACGCCTTATTATCCACAAGAAAATGGCCAAGCTCAGAGCATTAACAAGACCTTAATTTCTATCTTGACCAAAATAGTGGAAGCTCATCGTACAGATTGGGATTTGAAGCTGACATCAGCTCTATGGGCTTATCGTACTTCTTACAAAGTGGCTATTAATTGTACACCATTCAAAATGGTATATGGCCAAGAAATAGTTATGCCATGGGAGTCTATAATTCCTGATCTACGGGTAGCTTCACAAGAAGGTTGGGATGGTAACCCTTTAGTTGAGCGTTTATATATCCTTGAGAGGTTAGATGAAGAAAGGCAATTGGCTATGCAAAATGCACTCGTGGAGAAAGATAGGAGAAAGAAATGGTTTTGACCGTCATCTAAAGAACAAATATATAAATGTTGGTGATAAAGTCCTTATGTATGGAGTGCGTAACAAAAAGAAAAAGTTGAAATATGCGGGAAAAGGACCATATAGAGTATGAGAAATCACCCCACAAGGTACCATTCATGTGGACACTCTTGATGTATGGAGTGCATAACAAAAAGAAAAAGTTGAAATATGCGGGAAAAGGACCATATAGAGTATGAGAAATCACCCCACAAGGTACCATTCATGTGGACACTCTGATGGAGTTGAAACCATAGGATTCCTCAATGGGAGAAAATTTAAAAGATAATATGACCCTTTAAGCCAAGAGGAGCTAGCCATCCATAAAAAAAAGACAGACAAGGAACAAGCAGAATTAAAAAAGATACAAGCTCAAGCTAAGGCTTAGGAGCAACAACAACGTATAAGGTGCCAACGAGAGGCCAACCTTGGAGTTACACATGCATTTCACGTTGAAACAAAGGATGACTGGTTGGACTCGGAAACACCTCTACAAAGCCCTATCAAGTTAGATAGCACCTATGGGAAAGTGCTATGTAATGCCTTATTGGACACGGGTGCTAAATATAGTCTGTTGTCGTATGGGGTGTAGTGTCAGTTAGGAAAGCCATCTCTATTTGAGAGTACTATCCAAGTCAAGGGTGTCAACAAGAAAAATACTATGGTTTTTGAAATCTGGCACACTTTTGTTAGTTATGACAATGGGGTTGTAGCGCAAGACTTTTTGGTCATGCCTACTGGAACTATGGAAGGTAATATAAACCTAGGATGCACGTGGATGATAGCGACCAAATGCACTATTGATTCGAAGATTGGGAGTGTCACAACACAAAAATCAACTCTTAGCCCTGCCACTCAAGCCATAGTCACCTCTTGAGGATATAAAACCCAAAACAGTGCATGTCCAGGAGGTTGAACCATATGTCCCTATAGCCCAACTCTCTAGAGCTTCAACTTCTGTAATTGAAACAAAGCTTGAGACACAGAAGACCCATCTTAATATAGCAAGGAAAACATACAAATGGGTCCCTAAAGCTTCTTTAGCACCAATTTTTTATGCTAAAAAAAAGAACCTTGTAATAGATTCCCCACTCGCTCCAAAAAATGTAAGAAAATGTTGCTTTTGTTGACGAGAATCTGTGCTCTCATCTTACTGTGCATTATGCGTCAGTGTTGGAATCTACTACACTCCACCAACTCTAAGCTAATAAACTTCGACTGTTATGCTCATTTCATCCAGCATGAGCGACATGACTTAGATATGCTCAACTCTTTCGGCTTGAGTGCAAGCCTAATAACTACGACTCTTAGTACAAAGTTTAATATGACTTGAAGCTTTGAGACTAATTCTTTGCTCATTTTATGTCTCAGTAGCCTGACTCTGACTATGCCAAAGAGTGTTTTTTGCACCCTGGCGACTTGACTTTTTACATTCTTTGTGCTTACTACAAACATTTCTTCAGGTAAAAGTAAGCTTGAATCCTCAAAAAGAGGATTGATGAAGGACCACGTTGGTATTGAAGGTCTCTTTTGCCATACCAGTTTTATATTCTTTATTTTTGCATTCATGTTGGTTGGGTGGTCCTTTTTTGACTGTGAAGACTCCATTATTTGTTTGATTCTCCAATTGGGCCTGTTGATAGGAGTCTTTGATGTTGTTGTAAGCCTCTGTTGGCTGTCAGCATTTGGCTTCTAAGACTAGGAGGATTGGAAGACTTAGGAATCCAAATCTTTTGAGGACCTTTGTATCTCCATTGTTGACTTTTCTTTGCTAGACTAGGTCTTGTTGAGTTCTTAAGATCTTTATGTAGGTCTGATGTAGTTGCATTTTGTCTTGTGGTTGATTGGTAGACAAATCTTTGTATAGCCTATAAAGAATCCTTGTCCAAGAGGAAGATTCTTTGAGATCTGTATTTGTTTTGTATCCTCTTGAGAGTTGTAGTATACTTTAGCATTTTTCAATGTTTTTCTGTTGTATACCTCGTTCTTAGGTATCTTAGGATATTGTCAAAATTGATATCTTGTGGGCCTTCTTTCTTGGGAGGGACTTGAAGTTACTTCATATGCTCTAACTTATGGTTTTTGTACCCATATATGTCTGTAACCTCCATAGTACTCTTGTTCCTTTAAGCTCCATTGTGATGCTATCCATCCCATGTGTTTGTCTTTTTGTGTTGATTTCCCGTCTTTAATCCAAATCGGATCATTGACTTTGACTAAATTGCTCGGAACAAAAACTTGCTTGACTTTTCTTTGCTTTCTTGAGTCCTTTGGCTGAAATATCTTTGATTTTTTGGTTGGCTCCTTATAAGTTTTAGTTGGGTCAGCACTTGACTTGAAATTTTGAAAGCCAGACTTGCTAGAAGAAGCTGTTCCATGAGGGTTCTTTGATGTAGAGGCATATG
Organism: Adiantum capillus-veneris; assembly: GCF_014529385.1. Classification (NCBI taxonomy): domain Eukaryota; kingdom Viridiplantae; phylum Streptophyta; class Polypodiopsida; order Polypodiales; family Pteridaceae; genus Adiantum; species Adiantum capillus-veneris. The sequence goes on along the minus strand of NC_140931.1, from coordinate 174,225,025 downwards.
ATGTCACACCTTTTGTGCTAATCAGTGGAAGTTCCACTTTAGCTTTACCTTTGTCTGCAAGATTTGTCTTTGATTCTTGTGACTTCTACAACTTTGAATCTACCATTAACAATACCTGTAAATGATGTTGGATACCTTTTACGAAAGAGAGTATTAGCATTTTATCTTTTTTGTAGGCCTTGTGTTGGTCTAACCACTGATGCCCAATGATTACATCTGCATGCATTTTCTTTGAAGGCTTTACCTGAAATTTTACTTGCTCTTCATGTTGTTGGATGCTAAGGGTAGCAACCATTTCTTCTTGACTTGTATACATACTTAGCATTGTTTTGCTCTCATGTTTTCCTGGAGTGATTTGGAGGATCCTTTGGATGTTCTCTGCAATCATATTGCAATTTGCTTCTTTATCTGATAGAGCATTGCATTTGATGCTCCTTTTGTACTGCTGAGACCTATAGCTATTCTCATTGTTGGCTCTATTGAAGATTTATGTCCTGCTTTTGTCATGGTCTCATCTTGATCTAGTTGTGTCTCTATGGAGTGTAGCTTTGAGACTCTGTTTTCCAATCTGACTTTCATCAGCTGATTTAGCTAGCAATGTATACATCTTTGGACTTCCTATTGCTTCTTGGTTGTTTGCAACCTTGTTCTTCTTAACTTCTGGCTTTGGTGGCATTCTCTGCTCAATAGCTATCGTGGTTGCTCTTTGTTTTGTTTGATTTTCACTTGCTATTACTTAATTTGCTTTAAGCTCTTCTGAAGTTCTCTTCGACGGAGATGAATCATCTTCAATAAGCTTTGCTTGCGCGCTTGAGGACTTTGTGTTGTCGTCCGCAGGGTGACCAATCTTGGTCTTCATTCTTTGTTGTCTCTGAAGACTGCATCATGTTTACATTTTGTATCTCTGGCATCTTCTTAGCCATTGGCATTCCCATGATGATATTGTCTGGCATATCTTTTGTTGTGATCACATGGAATTGAGCTATGATGATCTGTGAACTTACTTCAATGGTGGTGGAGATGATTCCCCAGCATTCTGCTCATTTGTCTCTTGATATGCTCACAAATTTAGGAGCATCTTCCAGCTATGGTTGGCCACATCTTTTTCAAGTGCGAAAGGACATGAGATTCTTGTCTAGTTGAAAATCTAGCTTTTCTTCGTTCTCACCGACAATGTTGCACTTGATCGTCTCAAGATTTCTTTCTGTATTGACTGCTTTTGCTGTGGCAGTGTCCTTTGGTTGAATTTTTTTTGCATTTTCTTTGCTTTGATCACCTGCTTCAATCGATGTTGACTCTAGTGACTCTAATATTGCACCTTTTGCTTGCAATTGTTGAGCATTGTCTACCTGCATTTGGGTAACCCTTGATCTTTAATAGATTCATTGTACTTTCTCGTAGAATTTGTCTCTTTGGAGGAGATTTTGTGGTGACCTTTTTGTAGCTTTCTGGACTTTAGCTTCTATTGACTTTGACTTTTCTATCACCTATTCTGGCAGCTTGAGACTTTGCATCATCTTCAGATAGTCTTTGACTTCAGTCGTACAATTTGTAGGGTTTTGTACAAGGTCATGATCTTGCTGATATTTGTTACCATGTGCATCTTGATATGCATATGTGAGCTTCATCACATGTAACTGTTTGAAAACTATTGGATTTGTTGACTTTTGACTTTGACTTGTGGAGATCAGTTGAAACTTTTGTCTATGATGATCTTCATAGAGGCATTTATCTATAGACTCTAATGGAATCTGGGTCAATTGGAAACTTCGAGCAACCATATGATCTTTTAATGTTTTCTGCTTTGAAGGAGTTTGTTGGTTAGAATCCCTAGGGATTCTAACTGACATTGTGGTTCCTGGTACTAAAGCTGAGCATGATGGATTTACAACTCCCCCCTTCCTAGGGTGATCATTATAGCCTACTTTATTGTAAGAGTTCAAAATTGTTTGGTTCTGGTTTACTCTCACCTTTTGGGACTGTGAAGGCACACTTTGGATAGCATTGTTGACTTCTAGCATATGCTCGTGAATGATTGCACACTTGTAGTAGTGGATGCAGTATCATTTGCAAACCTAGTAGTGTTTTCAACATTCGGTGATATCTGGACACCTTGACTAAATTCATCCAAGAATTTGTGGTTCAAAGAATGAATTTTAAGTTTTTCAGGTGATTGTGCATCTTTATGCTGATTTTGAACTTGCAGTGCTTTTACTGGTGCTTCGAATGGTAATGTGGAATCCTTCGATTGAATTAAAAGTGACGAGTTAGATGCACTTACATCGAGATTTTCATTTCCAATTTTCTTTGTACCTTGCTTGGCACTTGATGTGTCCCTGTTGTTGTCAGGATTTCGTGGACAATCTTCAAAAAAATGTCCACCTTTTCATCCACAATCTGAGCAATACGCCATGACTTGTGGTATTTCATTTGGTTCTGTCATGTCAAGCTCTTGCTAAGAAGTTTCTGCTTCTATGCTTGCCAAGTTGTTGGCATCTTCTTTCAAAACACTGATCATCAAGCTATAGATTCTGGTTCTTGATTGTAGATATGACCACTGTAATCCATGTACAATGACCCTGATTGCATATGCACCAACTATATATTTTGTTGGCTTGTGCAGATTTCTAGATAAACACTTGGGTTGATTTTTTGCACCTCTATCTGCACTTCATCTTTGAGCTTGCAATACTTGGCTCCATTGAAGTCTGTGAACATCTAGGAGTTCTCTGAATCTAGCTTTATCCTGATCAATAGGATCTTGGCTCCTGTGCCGCTTTTGGTGCTCATTTAGTATCTATGGACTTTTGAGTCTGTGTACAAAAATATATCCGCATTGTAGCCATATAGCTGTAAAACATGCCCTGTTGCAGTTGTGCATGTGTTGCCACTGGTACTAGCTTGCTTTGTTGTACTTGAACTCTTGGTCCGATTTGAGTCCATGTTGGCGTAATCTACAAAAATGTCTCCTAGCAGATTTTGGTATTGATTAGCAAAATTTTTACTGCTCGGTTTTGATTAAACTGCTCTAGCCAAAGCACTTTTGCAGTTGACTTTTCTTAGAATCACAAGAGTTGATTAACTTGAGCTCAACAATGTCAGAATTGATTGCAACCTTTGAAATGATGAAAATATGGGTCCTGAATAGCCTAATTTGCAATCTGCCATGATTTGTGCCCCTGTTCGTCCACCTAGAAGCAATGCAATCACTTGCACCCGCCAATTTTTAGCATGTAAAATTTTGAAATTGCTTGCCCCTCAAACAGCTTTGAGTTGGTCGTTTTCTCACTTTTTTCGGTTGGTTCTTCTGCTATTTCTCATTGTTTCTCTGTTTGCTTGATTTTTTCCTTGTTGCTGTTCTAGATTTTTGCTCACTTTGTGTTGTTTGCTCGGTGTGCGACTCTTTCGGCTTTGCTTTTTTTCTTTTCTGAGTCTTTCTGGCTCTTTCGGTGACTTTCTTTTTTATTTTTCTTAAATTTTTGTAAAATTTGCATTTTCTATTTTTTTTGCATTTTTATGAATTTTTTATGACTTTTTTGGAAGAGTTTTGATTTTTAAGGATTTTTTTGTCAATTTTCTAATTTTTTTGGGTTTTTTTAAAGGTTTCATGAAATTTTTAATGATTTATTGTGATTTTTCCGATCAGTTTTTGATTTTTTATGAGTTTTTAGAGTTTTTTACTCTTTTTGTGATTTTTTTGGTGATTTTTTTATTTTTTTTAATGAATTTTATATAATGATTTTTTATTTTTTGTCTATTTTTTATGAGTTTTCTATTTTTTGGTATTTTCTAAACTCTTTTTTGATTTTTTGTTGGAATTTTGATTTTTTTAATTTTTTTTATGATTTTTTTTATTTTGGATTTTTTTTATTTTTTTTATTCATTTTTATTTTTAATTTCTGTGTGTTTTATTTATCTTATTTTTGTGAATTTTAAGACCCCTTTTTTGAAAATTTTAATGGATTTTTATCTTATTTTTATTATTTTAAATTTTGTAATGCAAAATAAATAAAATCAAAAAATAAAAACCTAGATTACCTGCTTATTCTCTATGGCAGGAGCAACAGTGGCACGTTGACCTCCGGCTTTGAAGGCGGGCTGTGTGGGTTGTCAGCGAAGTCAGCGGCGGCGGCAGGACATGGAGGCTTGACGTGCACGCGGTATGACAGAGGAGAGAGATCGTACGACACCTGTTAGTACATAAGTGGCACACATAATGGCCTCAAGCCAAAAAGAATGCGGCAAAGCTTGACTTTTGACCATACATCGTGCCATTTTCGTCAGTGACTTGTTTTTCCTCTCAGCAACACCATTTTGCTGAGGTGTATAAGGCACTGTACATTGGTGTTTTATCCCACGACTAGCAAGAAATGCATTAAATTCATGAGACATATACTCCCCCCCTCGATCGGAACGGAGGGTGCCCATAGTACATTTCGAGACATTTTTCAACCATAGCCAGAAATTGTTTGAAGCACATAAAAACTTCGGACTTCGCTTTAAGCGGAAATACCCATGCATGCCTGGTGTAATCATGAATGAAAGTCACGAAGTACAGGTAATTGCCCAAGGACGGAGTTTGCATGGGCCCACAAACATCACTATGCACAAGCTGCAACCTACATGTGGCCCGAACTGAACCATCCTTTGGAAATTTAGAACGCTGCATCTTACCCAAAATGCAGCCTTCACAAACATGTTTGACAGGTGCTTAAAGAGGTGGCAAAGAAGCAACCATATCAGATTTCTGCAAACGTAGCAAACTGGCAAAATTCAGATGACCAAAACGTGCATGCCAAAGTTTTGCATCTGAAATAGCCCTTGAATCTACAACAGCATTTGCAAAATTTTGTCCACACTTGTCATACAAAGTGAGCTTATATAGCCCACGGCACAAAAGGCCAGATGCAACAATTTCATCACCAAAACTGAGATCATGAACTGTACATCTGTCATCCACAAATTTGACTACAAGTCCAAGTCTAGCAAGTGCGGATACAGACAAGAGATTCTTCTTGATCCTAGGTACATAAAATGCATCAACAAGTGTGAAGGAACTGCCATTAGAAGCAGTGAGCACAATCTTTCCAACTCCCTGAACTGGATAAGAGGCGTTGTGGCACAAGTGACTGAATTCCCATGAGGGACTGACTCGAGAGAGGTAAACAATTCACGATGTGAGGTAATGTGCTTTGTAGCACCACTGTCGAAATACCACACATGTGAATCTGCAACAACTGACAAGCATGCATCATGGACAGCAGGATTGTAAGTGCACTCTGCGCTAAAAGCCCATTCTGCATCAACATCAGCAACACAGTCTCCTTTCATAGAAGACTCAACAATGGCTGCATTTGTAGTGGAACCAGCATTTGGAGTGGAACCACCCTCTTTCTTCTTAGCCTCTATGGCCTTCAACTTAGGACACGACTTGATCAAGTGATCATTGGCTTTACAATAATGGCAACGCATCTTCTTTTTGCCCTTATCACCAGAATTTCCAGACGAAGTGCTGCCAGCAGAAGCATTAGGAACATAAGTTTTGCTACTTGCAGCAGAACCATAAGAAGTGGCTGCATTACTGTTACCACCCTTTCTTTGAGAAGCAATAAAAGCCTGTTCAATTTCACGCTGCCTAGTCCTATTTTTTCTGGAAAGTGACTCTTGCAACAGCAATGTGCATAATGCATCAAACTTGACAACTTCAGGATTTCCTTGGGTCATCAGTCTCCAAGTACTAGCAAAAGTCTAGTAGGAATCTAGTAAGGCATCAAGAACAGTCTACACAAGGGAACTGTCTGAAATGACTTCACCTGCAGAAATAAGCTGCTCATTGATATCCTTGACACTAGAAAGGAAAGTGTCCATATCATCTTCCTCATGCATAATCTTCGACTCCAGCTCTTTACGTAGCAAAGCAATTTTAGCCTCATTGCGGCTTGCATAAAGACCTGCTAAAATATCCCAAGCCTGTTTTGCAGATTTTGCTGAACGGATGTGAGGAACAATGGTTCGCTTCACAGACAACGCAATCAATGCATGAGCCTGCACATCCTTAACATCCCAACGAGCTTGTTCTGCCGTAGGCAAAACAACTCTAACAGCTGCAATCCTTGCAGCAAGACCTGCAACATCCTCAACATCGCCTACATCCTCAGAACCAGGACGTACATCAATCCCCTGCACAATGTTCCAGACACCCTTTAACACAAGAACATGTTGCATCATATAAGCCCACATAGGGTAGTTGTCCCCATCCAACCTGTCCTTAGCAGCAAACATCTTGAACACATCTGTGTTGTTGTTGTCAGCCATGGTAAATGTTGCACCTGATGTGAAAACTGCCCGAAAATAGGAGAAACGGAGCGGGAACAACTTGTGCTATATAGCACAAACCGTAGAAGACTATAAGGCACCTGTTATGCAGAAAACGGCACTGACAGAAATTCTGCACAAAATGATAAAATAGCCTGTGCAGTACTGCTTGTAGTGGAAACGTAGGCCGAAATGAGCCCAAATCAAAATTCTGAGCAGACCAAGCTCTTCGAGCTTTCCCAAAATTTTTGTCGACCTGCGAACGCTCGCCAAAGGTCACTGAAATCGGAGAAAGTGAGCAGGCGTGTGCTAGAGCAGCTGGCAACTAAGCCCGGGAGGGCGTGACCTGCTCTGATACCAATTGTTGGAATTAGGGTTGCAGAGAAACACACACAGCTTGGAGAAGACGAAGGAAGCTCAAGGCAGACAATAGAGAGTGTATTACTTGGTGTGCAATGGAAAGATAGATAGCCCTAGAGTGATGGGCGTATATACAATGCACGGGGGAAATAACCTCCTAAAGATGGAAAAAATGCCCCGACGGTCCTAGTGTGTTCACACACATCACTACCACATGTATATGGTAACAGCGCCGAAAGGCACGTTCTGGAATCGAAGGAAACCGAGTTTAGTCCAAAATTTAGCCGAAACGATAAAAATCACCCAAAAACTTTAAAAATTACCAAAAAATTTCAAAAAATTCCCAGAAAACTCTATACATCGTAGAAAATCAAGGCAATCACAATCGAACACTTTCAACACGCAGAAGCACATCAAAAATAGCACTTTTTATCGAAAATGCCAAATTGGACCAAATCAACAACCTGGTCCTCGAAAATAGTAAAATGCTCAAAATTTGACGAACGAAAGCCCAAGTGCGCTCAAAATTAAGCCGTAAACACACATTCAAAACAACTCGTAAAGATTGCAAGACATCAAATTTTTATAGAATTAAGCAAAAATTAGCAAAATAAATAAATTTACAAAAATTATCCAAAAATACCCTTTTTTTTTCAAAACTCTTCACACATAGGGGATTAGTGCAACCAAATAAAATCACCAATTCAATTGCCAAATAATTTGATCAATAAAATCCAAACTAGACAATTAAATCGGTAAAATTAGCGACAAATTAGGTCAAAATTTGACGCATTTGAAGTGTGAAAATCCCTATTTTGAGCTCCAAAACGCAGTAATTAACCATTATACACATCAAATATGCAATCAAAAATTGAATCAATCATGCACATTAAGAATTTTTTAGGCGCGCGCGCACACACACTAATAATTGGCAGTTTTTTCCAATCTTTAGGTGTGCACACAAAAAGGTTAATCTTGTCGAAATTGCAATGTGATTTCAGAAATCTTTAGTTGGGTATGACCACAACACAAATCAATCATCACAATTGAAAAATCATTAAGCACGCATTGATTTTTAGGTACACAATCAAGAGCAAAATAGTGCACACACACCTAAAATTAAGCATACACACACTCGATTAGAATGCACACACACTTGATCTTAGTACACACACACTTGCAATTGACCATTCAAGCATGCAATTAGATCAATTAAGCACACAATTAGCAACGCACATTCACCAATTAGCAATTGAACTTATCAATTTCATACCCCACCAAATCTGGAAAATTTTGACATTACGACGGCATGAAAATGAACAATTCAGAAATTTTCAAAGCAGCATAGCATCAACATTGCATTGCAACAACATGGCATTGACATTGCATCATCATTGTGGAGTCTCTACACAATTCTACACATCTTTAGATTCTAGGGAGGTGGAGAATACCACCTTGATTACCTTTCCAATGAAGATCGATTGACGGTTGAAAGTTCCAATCCTTCGTAGCAAATTAGTGTGTAAGTTAGCAAAATTAGTGAAATTAGCAAGGGATTAGTGTGAAATTAGAGTGAGTAAACACACAATTGGCAAGATACGATGAAAAATTAGGGAATAATGAACACATTGCTTCATGCACACACATCCAAAATCCACAAAAACATAAACATATAAGTAAAATTAGCAAGGAAACACATCAGATTATGCCACAATTACACTAGCGTACGCCATCGTCCCTAACAATGGTGCCAAATGTTGGGGGTCCCATAGTTGTATAGCTCCAATGACCAACAAAATTATCAATCCAGAGGGATGAGCTACCCGGCTAGGGCATGGAAACACTCACACGATTAGTGAGCTAATCATGGCAACATGAATGGTTGACTCTACGAGGTGAGCTTCTCGACCTATGGAGGAGCTAAGCCACAATGATGGACGATCTCCACATCCACTTCTCTTCACCTCGAATCAACCCAATCACACACACTAACGATAACACTAATCCTATCATGCAACACACTAATCGCAAGCACACACACACACATAGATCTATCGAGCACCACACCCCAATCAAACATACATGCACACACAAGCAAGATAGGGCAATCACACAAGATTAGAGAGGGATTAACCACTAATTAGTTACGATCTAGCTAATCAAAGAATCATAGGCAATCATAAGAAGCATGAGAGAGGCATAGTGAAAGAGAATTAAGCATTGATTACTGTTAACCAAGTCACATGAGCAAGGAGAATCTCAAGGACTCCATAGCCACACACCTCAAGAGCTCTCACCAAAGAGTGCTCTCAACAAATGAGCTTGAGAACCCTAATTTCTTTTACACACTGCCTTATATACCTAGGGCAAAAATATGCAATGTTCGGGCGTCCAAGGCCTTTAAGGCTGCATCACTTACTGAATCTGCTACCTAGGCACACTAATTGACCTATTCTTTACAGCTTGGAACTCCCATTGAGCTCGTAACACATTAAAATATTACAATGGCTTGAAATAAATCGAGAATTTACAATACGTGACCATTTTGGCAAAATGTGAAAAATGTGTAACTCCAATCGTTATTGCTTCTTTGTATTCATCCTCCATGTGCATCTGTACGTCTTCGGTCTTTATCAGCTTCTGTTAACTAACGTTGACTCAGTTAATAGATAAGAAAGTATGTTTTTCATGAGAGTTAAAGGGACCTTCTCAAGCTTTCGAGTATAGAGGTGGTATTGGAAGCTACCAGAATTAACTTTGATGTATAGATCATTTAGAAAGTTGTAGACACTTTCAATCCAGACACATGCACTATTGACATTAATGGCACTCTAGTACAAGCACGGTGCTTTTCCATATTTGGCATCTACCTTTTTCAACTAAAGCCAAGCCATGCTCAGCTGATGAAGCCTAGTAGTTTTCTAAAAGAGAATGCTCAGGCAAAGAAAAAGAGAAAGACTGGAGGCCAAGGGAGGCAGCCTTGGAATTCAAGACAATGTGTAGATTTGTGGTAGAATCTATCAATTTGAAGAATAACGTAAACTATGTCTTATAAACCTTTCAACATGCTATAGGCTAGAATCAAGAACCCCAAGGCTAAAATTAGTTTAATTACCTTCATGTATAATAGTCTGATTCAATAGACTACTAAGGTGAACACTCAAAACCTCTTCAAAGCATGGTATGTTGGGGGTATGCTTGGCAATTTCTATACTGGGCAACTTGCATTCCAGTTCACATCAACACCACCAATGTGTGGAAGAAAGTTCTTGTTGAAGGAACCCAAGGAAATCAGACCACTTAACAAGAGATCACAAAAGATAAGGGGACATAACATATCTCTAATGGAAAAGGGAAGGAACTAGCTCTAATATCATCTGGTTCAAGAAGAATAGCAACTCAATCAGGAGTAGTCACTTAGAGCAAGTAGAGAAGAAACAGAAGATAATAGACTTGTTGACACAAATTCAGGCCAAGCTGAAGACAAAAACTCCTTAGCAAACTACATCTACTAGCAAGGATCAAACAAAGGGATCCTTAGTAGAAAAGACAATCAAATTTCCAAGTACACCTCTAGTGGACACAAGGGACAAGGAATAAGAAGCAACCCAAACCAGTGCTACTGAGAAAACTGAGAAAGCATTGGTAATGAGCACTTTGGCTCCATTACCTAGACTTGATTGGTTGCAATGACTATAGAAGAGGGAAACCTAGTACTAACAACATTTGAGAAGCTATTGGTACCAAAAATGTGTGCTTGCCACACGTGTCAAAGGCTGGGAACTTGTCTGTGCACTCTATGCAAGACTCAAAATAAGGTTGAAGGATCCTGTGTTGCAAAGAAGAAGGAGCCGCCACCGATGTTGCTGCAATTCTCAATCACTCTCTCTCACTATCTCTCTCTCTCTCTCTCTCTCTCTCTCTCTCTCTCTCTCTCTCTCAAGCATACACACACACACACATACACACGGGAGCACACGAAGGAGAAGGAGACATAGATGGAGCAAGAGCGCTTCTTCGCTTACACCTCCAAGAATGAGGACTTTTAGGTCAAATGGGCCTTTTTAAGAGTTTGATCCATTCACACATGGGCGCCCACAATGGCCGATCATTGCAAAACTACTGCAAAAATAAGATAAGTGGTGCACCTCTCATTGACGATCACCTACACACCTATTGGGCCAACAATCCTGGTCCATGACTCAATCAAATAAATAATAAGGCATCCGTTGAAGGTGATAGAGTGTCCATAAGGGTTAACATGTCCCCCTTCGTGATGTAGATTCCATCCTTGGAAGCTATTGATATGAAGCCCGTTCGTCAAAATGAAGAGCATACGAGATTGAATGTCCTTAGCCTTCTCCAATCATTGCAAATTCAATCAAAATTGGCACAGTAATTGCATTCTCATATACAATTAAAAATAATATGCAGTGGTATGCACACAAATTGATTGGTAACAAAATATTAAAGCAGTAAACATTAAATTGTAGTATAAACAAACACATAAGCAATTGTAAAGGTCAAAAACTGAACAAGTTTGGGGTTGCTAATTTAACAATCAAAAGGCACTAGAGGTCAACTATTAATACCATGGGCAAGCTTGTCAATTGTCTCTAATCAATAAATTTGTTTAATCGTCGCAAGAGCAAAGTATTTCATGTTTGAGGGCTGACTAAAGGCTATATCTAGAAGACCTTGTAGTTAAGCTACGATAAAAGGAATTTCTCATGAAATCATCACCTGACTTATTCCCTTTTCTTTGACCCCTCAAAGTTTTTTCACATTGATTCAATTTTGATGTGTGTGCTTATTTTGTATGCCTTGGGCTTTTTTCTTTTCAAGGAGAAGCGCCCACACTGGGAACCTCTAGGACTCTAGTACCATAGGCAATACATGTGAGTGAAGTACTCGATTTTACATTGTGACACTTTTGTTTTTATTTTGTTTGTTTGTTTTCAGCATTTAAATTTTTAACTTGGGTTGTATGACATTGTTTCTCTCCCTAGGCTCATCACACTAGTAAACTCCCTTTATACTACTTAAGCTAAAGGTCAATAGGTACTAAGCCCTAGTACATTGCACACAATACTGCCTAAATCAAATTAAGAACCTAAAGTAGCCATTGATTATTAGGAAGGCATTCCCCATGGTATAAAGAGAAGATCTCTAACTCCTAACTTGGTCAAACTAGCTTAATCAGACTGCTTGATTCTGAAACCTAGACAAGGGATTATGACAAAAGATTATATAGAATCTAATGTTTAATCTAAGAGAATGTGATGAATATTGTGCTACCGATCACATTTTAAAGTAGACAAACATGGATGCAAAAAAAAAAAAACAAGAGGCAATGCTAATGGACAAGAAACACCTGTTCGTGTTGATGATTATGCTCGATTTGAAGAGTGAACAAGAGAAAGATTCCATGAAGCTCAAAATCCTAATAATGGCAATGCGTTCTTGTACACACTAGAAAACACAAGGAATACCTCTAGGAGGCACATCAGTGGGAAGAGGCACCAACCTTTATTGAACACAATCAAACAACATAAGTGTAAGGATTAAACACATGCCTTCACTCCATCTCTTAGCCATGTGGGAACTAGCCCTAGAACACTCTAGAACATCTCATGAGAGCCTACATAAGAAGGCACCCTTCACAAGCTCTAGACATCACTTGTAGTTTACAAGCTTTGCTTATGCACTAATTATTTTGTTCATTTCAATGGTGTAAGTTCTCCTCTTGCATAGGCATTTTATTTCTCTCTCATCTCTCCTCATTTTGTGTCTACAACATGAATGCTACATGTGTGTATCCACCCTAAAAACCCAATAACTGGTATCAGAGCATTAAAGACCCTCATGGGCTCACTAGCACACACTAGCATTCACTTTTAGGTGGTTTTTTCACACTCTCTCTCTCTAAAACGTTTTTGGAAGAGCCAAAAGAGGAGAAAGTCAAGCCTCAAAGTGGGCATGCAAGTGGACAAGTGGTCTTGAAATGTGGAAAGTACTCTTCACTTGATTCTTGCTCATTCAACCACCTACTTTCTCTCTCCTCTAGGAGCTTCTCCTTCTTCCCACCAAGCTTTCATGGAAAGCTTCAGCTCTCCATTAGCCTCAAGCTTGATCTCAATACTCCTTACTCTCACTTGCTTTATTCTTGCAAGACTAGGCTTCTACTAGCTCCTATCTTCATCTATCTTATTCTCTACTTCACAAATAAGCTCTCGAAGCTTCCATGGCTGTGTTTTCTTCAAAAATAGTCCATTTACTTGCTTTAATCAGCCCCATTTCATGCTCCTTTGATGCCTAAAGCTCCGTACATTAATAGTACAAGACTAGCTAACTAGTCACTAGCTACTAGTCACTAGCTACTAGTCGCATTTTCATGAGTTTTAAGCTTCATTAATTCTCTGTTTTCATATCAGAGAATTAAAAGTGGAAAACGGGCCCTTAAATCTATTTTTTATGCTCTATTAAGCACTCTTAAGGCTTGGGCAACACTCTACGACACTTGCCGAAAAAGACTACATCAATCGGGAGCGTCTACATCACTAGTTCGAGGCCGATTCTACTTCGACAAAGGGGGACATTTCAAATCAGCAAAAACAACAAGCAATAGGCTGATTTCTCATCATTCCACACTCTTCAACAAAGGGGGGAAAGGACGCTTCAACTCTACTTTGAAGTGGCAATACATTGCCGCACTTGGTAACCCAAAACAAGCATTTTGTAACTCTATATGCTACATTTTACTTGCTTCATTTGTATTCTATTGTAACGGGCCAAGACACCATCAAGAGAGTCTCTTGATAGGACCTCTCTTGTCATTGCATATTCACCTACCATCATACACTATGGGTAATGATAATCTATCTATCTTCAATGGGGTAGGATTCCACACTTGGCAAGTTAAGGTAAAGGGATATCGAATGAAAAAAGGGTTATGGAGCATAATCACATCTAATATTGATGAAGAGAACCCACCTTCACCTGCACAACGACGTGAACTTTAAATTAAGGATGAAAAAGCATTGGGCATTCTTCTCACAAGTGTAGCGGATGAGATAGTTCACTATTTAGACCAACCACTACCGCTAAGCATGCATGGGAGATACTTGAGAGGAATTTTGGGGCAAAATCAAAACACTCTAAGATTTCTCTTAAAATGCAACTCTATAGCTTAGTTATGCAAGAGGATGAAAGCTTATCTAGCTTAGTCAATAGACTGAAAACCATTTGCACGCAACTAAGTTACATAGAATGCAACATTGAAGAAGAAGACAAAATTGTCGTCTTACTTAAGTCTCTTCCATTGCAATATGATCATGATGGTCTTAAAAGAGAAGGAGCCAATCCCTTCACTTGAGAGCATTGTCAACTCTTTACAAGAACAAGAGAAGAAACACACACATAAAGAAGAGAACACCTCACAAGCTTTGTATGTTTCATCTTCTTCTAAAAAGAACTTCAAAGCATGTAAGCATTGTGGAAAGACAAATCATATGTCTTTCAATTGCTACAAAATCAAGAAGTGTGTGAAGTGTGGTAAAGTGGGGCATGCGCCTCAATTTTGTAACCACAATGGGCTCAACACCGACACTACCTCCGACATTCAACGAGGTAAAAGGTCTTCCAACAAGGTTCACTATATGCATAGTGATGATGATGACGACGGAGATGACAACAACGAGGATGCCAAGAGCATCAACTTCATCCATTCACCCATCTCTTCTCCTTCCTCTAGTTTTTCTAATAAAAAGCATGTGGAGGGTAACCCCAAATATGGCTCAAAATCCAAATCCAATTATGAGTATGATGATATTTACTAAATGTTCATTTTCAGCCCATTATGTTTAGTTACCCACTCCTTAAGTTGTATCCTAAGGGTGATGATGCTTTGTATCTCTTTGAGCACCGTTTTATGTTGTATCAATGTAGGGCATAATGTTGTATCCATATGAGAACCATTATGTACCACATTAGATGTATCCAAAATGTATGAACCTTCTACATACCTTTGTGCAACCTTAGGAGTTCCAAGCATGAGTTTAAGGGGGAGTTTGTAAGGATTAAACACATGCCTTCACTCCATCTCTTAGCCATGTGGGAACTAGCCCTAGAACACTCTAGAAAATCTCATGACAGCCTACATAAGAAGGCACCCTCCACAAGCTCTAGACATCACTTGTAGTTTACAAGCTTTGCTTATGCACTAGTTATTTTTTTCATTTCAATGGTGTAAGTTCTCCTCTTGCATAGGCATTTTATTTCTCTCTCATCCCTCCTCATTTTGTGTCTACAACATGAATGCTACATGTGTGTATCCACCCTAAAACCCCAACAATAAGGAACCCTAACCTAATTATTTGCACCCTCCTAGAGAGTCAAGGGAACAGAATATTGAATAGCTCTAGGTCTAAACCCCTATCCTCGTCATCGACGAGAAAAACAAAGTCATCATCTATGAGACCATAGGTGCCATCGATGTAATCATGTAAATCTTCTTCATCTCATTAGAGGAACAAATGTTCACTAAGAAGGTCATTAGATATCTATAGTCATCTTGGTCAAAAGGGAAGGCTTGTGCAATGGGAGAGATTCTCCCTACTAAGTATGGATTAGTTGTAGTCAAGAGACGTATCAACCATTCTAATTCCTCAAAATTCCTCTCACATGCTAGCGTATCTACCAAATCCCATTTGGAGGCAAGCACCGTGTAGACTATGTGAAACACTTGTGAAAAGTAAAGAGGGTACCTCTCACCAAGGTAGCAGTGGATGACTCTAACGTACTAGCCATATCTGTACACATAAATAGATGATGGTTAGTATGAAAATATTATAAGGGTCATGTTAAAAGGTTGTGTCCTTGGTGCATAATGTGTTTTTAAGATTTTGGATCATATACTAGAACTTGTATGTTTCCAGCTTTTTGTTTGGTGGCTCTTGCTCTTTTATTTTTTTTAAATTTTTGTTTTCTTGAGTATAGGGCTATATATATACATTCCCTAAGATTGGGAGATTGAGAGGTCAGGGAGGAAGGTTAAGAGGGGAGCAAGTGAATGATGGATGTCAGCAAACACTCCCCCCTTCCTTGCGTAGATCATACCTTTTGGAATGATGTCGTCACCTTTTGAAACCAACTGTTCCAATTTGTCATGGGTGAATACTTTGACCAATAGTTGTTGACCACCCTAGGCATTTCATCGAGTTGCAAGGGTGGTTAGGTACTCTCCCATGATTTTATTTTTAACACTGTTGTAGGTGGTGAACTTACAACGGGAGGTGCAAATTTTGTCTTGTTTGTATGGATATGTACAAAGGTAGGTGGAGGTTGCGTCAAAGCTTCTATTTCTGTATATGAACTACACGAAGAGCAAGAAGCTTCAATTGTTTTTTCTATTTTTGACCTCTCTCACTTGGGTACCATACTAAGCGAAACAAGCCTATCTCACTTGGGTACCCATACTAGCTCCGGATCAGGTGTATAATGTCCTGTGATCTTTTCCTTCCCACGATCTTCAATCGGCTTTATCGTTATAGGGTTTGTCTCACATTGGTCAAGTGACAGGTAAGAACACAATTTACATTTTGGCACCCGGATTCAATCATTTCCTTGATAGTAGCCTTGGGCTTCCAATAGTTGTTTAGGAATCCAACCATTCTTAAAGGGGTGCCAGCTTGCAAAGCCATGTCATATTCTTTTATAGCTACACCATCTTTCTGAAGAACCCCTCAAAATCTTGCACAGCATATTGTTTTCCATGCATTTTTGTGTATGCATAAATAGGATGTCCCACCATTGGACATATGCATTAGACACTCTTTTTGCTTCCACTTATGCACCTTGAGTGGACTACAACAAGCAAACCAATGTTCCATCATGCTATCCTCTCATATTTGATGCCTTTTAAATTCCATATCTATCAACAGTAATCCCTTGAGTACTTTATTAATATTTCCCATGTTAATAAGTACTCCAATAATGCGCGTATCACAAAGGCACTTTTTTCCGCTGTTTTTCCCTTTGGTCATCCAGGTATTAGACCCTAATTTAGAACCTCATCATTCTACTTCCCTTGTACATACTTTTTATAAATAAACAGCAGCCTCATCATTATGCTATTACAATGAACAAATGCAATATCATCTCTCACATCAGACATATTCGGACCAATGAAAATGCTGCAGCAAATTGAACCTCATCAACAAATTCAACGACAAATGAAGACAATCAGCCCATCAACAGCCAATTAAAAACCTTCCACAACCTCCACAGACACTTTTCAATAGTACCCAAGGACGGGTGCTAAAATCGGAAGGGGGGAATGTTAACTGAGTCAACGTCAATTAACAGGAGCTGCTAAAGACTGAAGACGTACGTATGCACATTGATTCAAGCCATTGTAATATTTTAATATGTTACGGGCTCAATGGGAGTTCCAAGCTATAAAGAACAGGTCCATTTAGTATGCCTAGGTAGCAAATTTAGTAAGTGGTGGAGCCCTAAAGGCCTTGGGCGCCCGGACATTGCATATTTTTATCCTAGGTATATAAGGCAGTGTGTAAAAGAACGTAAGGATTCTCAAGCTCATTTGTGAGAGCACTCTTTGGTGAGAGCTCTTGAGGTGTGTGGCTATGAAGTCCTTGAGCTTCTCCTTGATCATGTGACTTGGTTAACACTAATCAATGCTTAATTCTCTTTCACTATTCCTTTCTCATGCTTCGTATGATTACCTATGATGCTTTGATTAGTTAGATTGTAACTAATTAGTCGTTAATCCCTCTCTAATCTTGTGTGATTGCGCTCTTTTGCTTGACTGTGCATGTAGGTTTGATTGGAGTGTGGTGCTCAATAGATCTATGTGTATGTGCTTGTGATTAGTGTGTTGCATGATAGGATTAGTGTTGTGTGCGTCTTGCAATCGTTAGTGTGTGTGATTGGGTTGATTAGAGGTGAAGAGAAGTGGATGTGGAGATTGCCCATCATTGTGGCTTAGCTCCTTCATAGGCCAAGAAGCTCACCTCTTAGAGTCAACCATTCGCGTTGCCATGATTAGCTCAATAATTGTGTGAGTGTTTCCATGCCCTAGCCAGGTAGCTCATCCCTCCGGATTGATAAGTTTTTTGGTCATTGGAGCTATGCAATGATGGGATCCCCAACACTATCCTATGATGTAGCACTGAATATTCTTGTTTGAGTGGGCTAAGTAGTGCCTCAACCTCTATAGATTTTTCATCCATAGATTCTTGCATCTTCTACGACATCAATTGATTTTGTTTCCCATCTCTAAATCCTGTGAGCTATTTTGAGTAGAGAAAAATGACTCACTGGATGATGGCAACAAGTCAAAGCACAAACATTAAGGGGGGTTTGATTGAACAACCAAGACAGCTGAAGGAGAAGGTGCATGAACAATGGTGAGGCATTGGTAACGACACATGCATTGGTGGAGGAATCTCTATAGGCCAAGGAGTGAGGCATGCAAGTCTCTAAGTGTAAAGTTCTAGATTGTGCACTCTTTGCATAGTTATACAAATACGCACCATAAATTCACCACACTTTTGCTACCTTGGGTTTATGGCCACCATTTGTGACATGGCGTGCATGCATTACTGGCAAGAATATGTCAATGACGTGTTTGATAATGCTATGCTAGTGACCATTATGAATTTCAAACCCATTTGATGGTTTTGTAGTTTTTTTTTGAGCTAGGACCATACCCAATAGATCTAGTGGTTTTCAAATATCCTCCACTCCTTCCTCAACTAGTATGATATTGAATAGATTCAGAGGTTCATTGTCTTTCTCTAAACTGGCCTCTAGAATTGGTGTTATTGATGTTTCATCTGATTTGTCATAATATAACTTAATTTTGACTCCATTGTAGACCCCTAGCAATAATAATCCTAATAAGTCCTTCAACCTAACTATGCCATTAGAGAAGATCCAATATTTTTCATAAGAACTTGACCATGAAACTTTTAGATTAGGTTTCTTCTAGCCTAATTTTGACTTATAAAGCGACACTAGATCCCCATTCTTAAACTCTCTGACTTTGATTTTGCTATCATGACATTCCTTGTTGAACCACCTCTTGATCTAACATAGCTCTCCATCTTACTTCATCTAGCCTTAGCAATTCATCTAGTCTTTGCTTTAGGTTTGCATTGAAATCCATACCATGCTCAAAAGCCAGTCTAAGAGTGGGAATCGTAATTCCCAATCTGAGACTCAGAATTGTAAATTCCATAGGTACCACTACCTCTATGCCATAAACCATCTTAAAAGGTGTAATGCTAGTGGTAGCCTTGTGACTAGTTTGACATGCCCATAACACAATCTAAAGCTTTTCATCCTAGCTATGAGGCTCTTTCTGAACATTTTTTGTCAGTATGGTTTTGATTGTCTTATTGCCGCTTTCAACTTTCCCATTGCTTAGTTGAGAAAATGTCAGTCAGTATTTGGATTGTCTCGTTGATGAAATGGGTTTCCTAGTATGACACAATCTCATTTGGATAGGAGGGTCTGCAAACTACATGTTCATACAAAAACCATACCATAGACTTGTTGGCAATGTTGTAAGGTCATGCCATAACCTCTACCCGTTTGCTGACATAGCATGTTATCATCACAATGTACTTATTGTTTCTTGAGAGGACCTTCTTGAATGGACCCATGAACTCCAATCCACATTTCATAAGCACCCCTAATGGATAAATGGGTATCAAGGAGTCATATTTGTTGTTTTTGGTCTTCCCATTTTCTCACAAATATCACAAGTTTTACAGAAATTGCTAACATCAGCCATCGTTGTCTACAACCATAGTCTCGCTTTTAGAATCTTCTTGTAAGTGAGTGAATAAATGTACTCTAGAGCTTCCATTGTGAGCCTCTATAATTACTTGCATTCTCCCTTTCATAGGCACACACCTTCAAAGAACCCCATCAATACCCAATTTGTACAAAGCTCTTCCTACAATGGTGAATTTCAGACTCTTCAAAATTTGTGCCTTCTTATTTGTGTGGGACTAGTCTTCTAGAAGTCCCCTATACTAAAGGAAACCATCTACATCTTGCCACTCTAGATATAGTCCTTCCTTTGCCAAATTTTGATATAATTCAACATCTACTAGCTCATCACACAATCTCTCAAAAATCTTATGTACTCCTTGATGATAATCAAAAGCACATTAAGTCTTTCCTAGTTTATGGAATATTTTGAACTCAAACTCCATCAGGAACATAATCCATTTGATCAGTCTCTCTTAGATAATCACTTTGTTGATAAAAAAATAGATACCTGGATTATCTACATAAAAGTGAAATAGCTTTCCCAAGAGATGATGGCTGAAATTTGTTGCACTAAAAACCATTCTCAGTGCCTCTTTCTTTGTTGTGGAATATCCTTTTCAGCTATCTTGAACTAGCAATTGGCAAAGTAGACTAGGCAGTTTGTCTTCTCATCTTTGGGGCCAATATTGCTCCCATAGCCATTCGAAATACATCCACATAAACATGGAAAATAATATCCCAGTCTAGCTGACAAAATAAATGCTTCTTATTCTGATCGCCTCCTTCAAACATTGGAAACTTGCTTCACATTCTGGGGTCCAAATAAACTTCTTCCCCTTTTGAGTCAATTCATACAAAGAAGTTCCTTTGCTACAAACATGTGAATGAATCATCTATAAAAATTGAAATACCTCAAGAATGAGCTTAGTTCAAATATATTTATTGCTTCTTTGCCTATTCAAGACATTTAATCTTATCCTCTGCTTATTGAACATATTCAATCTTATCCTCTACCATCTCAATACATTTTTGGAGACAATGTGTCCTTGAAGTTGGCCTTTTTGTACCATATATTGCTTCTCTACCTATTCAAGACATTTAATCTTATCCTCTACTTATTGAACACATTCAATCTTATCGTCTACCATCTCAATACATTTTTGGAGACAATGTGTCCTTGAAGTTGGCCTTTTCGTACCATAAACACTCACTTAAATGGGTTCAGACACTCACTTTTTTGAAAGCAACCACTCTAGACCACCTCTTTTCAATCCACTTCTTTTTCATCTTGAATATCGTCTAGATACTCATTGAATATATCTCCTAGCTCTGCAAGTCCATATCCCATTTATACCCTTTCCACAGTGTGGTCTAGATTTGCCCTACTTGTGATCTAAACTCTTGCTCCTCTTGGTTCGATGATCTTGCACTTGTTCATCAAGATGAATAGTTCTTTTTACACTATCTGATTCTCTAAACTAATCAAGGTATTGCCTTCATTATATTTTAGCTTGCTCCTTATCCATCAAAATAGCATTTAAACCAATCTCTACAATTGGAAAAATATTCATCTCGATGCGAGCATTTGCTAGATCTTCTTTGTACCATACTTCATATAGAGCTTTTTTGGCCTTAGTGTTGAGATGTAGGGTAGGTGGCCATGGGAAACCACCCTTACTTACTTTTTTTCCCTAATCAATATACGGAGAGAAAGTGAGAGAGAACTCTCTCACTTCCCTCTCCACTAACCCAACTCCGTGTGTATCATCCCCTTCCCCAATTCTCTTCTCCCCTCTCTTGCATGATTCCCACTCTTGCACACTCCGCAGCACCCCAACAATTGGTATCAGAGCTGAGGCCACCCACCCCCGAGCCTCGGCTCACCGCACACGTAGCGATCCTATCTGGTTTTGGAAAGCTTGGTAAGGTAGAGCTTGAAGCTCTAGAGGAAACAAATCTTGAAGGAAAGCTTGCAATAATCTTGCAAGTGTAGCCTTGCGAGTCGAGCAGAGGGAACAACTTTAAATTAATATAAGCAGCGAATTGAAGCTAAGGCTTGAAGCAAAGCAAGGAGAACCGGGCTTGTCGGCAGCAGATCGAGAGCAAGTAGATCGGGGAGTAAATTGAGTAGTAGGCTTGGAAGCAAAGCCCAAAAGGGTTTGATATCATTGGAAGCAGACCCGAGCAGCACCCATCTTGCAAGTCACACACACACACACACACACACACACACACACACACACAGTGTGATAGCCGGACAACCACTCGATAATGTAGAGATGGCATCTTGGTTGACAAAGAATCAAGAGGGAACTCCTCTGCTTGTGTGTGTCAAAGAGATTGTGTAGTGCACACATATACACACACACACACTCTCAGGTTTTTGACAAATATTGGGGGGCGTTGGATTGCAGTAGCCACACACACACACACACACCAACTGCAGGAAGCCCTGCATTTCACTTTTGCAAGCAGGCAAGGTGGAGCAGCGCTGGAAAAAGTCTCTCTCTCTCTCTCTCTCAAGCTCGGCAGTCCTTGTCAGAGCCGACAATCGTCAAACTGGGCAACATTCGATAGTCCAGGAGAAATTCAAAACTTTTTAATTGACATTAACGTCCTTTTGTGTGCAGGGGTGGGTTCACACCCCCCCCCCCCCCCCCCCCTTCCATCGATAGCCTTGACCCTTGACACACCGACCTCTGGCCCCGCTCACACAATCTCTCCCTGCAGCGGTTGAGACTCTCACGGGCCGGCAGCGGGTCGGCAGCATCTTAAAATCTTGAAACAAAGTGAGCTTGAAAAGAGAGTTTGAGAGCGAGCAAGTGACTGCGATATTTGAGAGAGAGAGAGAGAGAGAGAGAGAGAGAGAGAGAGAGAGAGAGAGAGAGAGAGGAAAGCAGAACCTCTTTAGTTTCTTCAACATCGGCTCTGGACTCTCTAGTTCTGGCACACACACACATACAGTGTGTACACTCCTCGACCTGTGATATCAACTCGATCTCAGGCATCTCCATTCTCAAGCATTGAGAGAGAGAGAGAGAGAGAGAGAGAGAGAGAGAGAGAGAGAGAGAGAGCATCGACGGTGGCTTTGAGCATCATCTACAGCTATTCGGCTAGCCACTCCCGTCTGACGGCAGGAGACGACATCAACATCGACTATTAGAGCCATTTCAACACCGACTCTCACGTTTTGGCATCGGCTCACATTACTACCATTACAGCCAGATTTTTTCAACACCCGACACGACACTGGTTTCACACGGACGACATTTTTCCACCATCAACATTTGTACTTTCCACACGCACATATGAGGTGCCTCTACCATGGAGGAGTGACACCCGGCATTAGCATCGAGCGCACTGATCGTGCTGCACGGCATAGTATTTGGCTACAACACCTTTGGGGGCTATTTGACTAGCATATTTTTGCCCGGCGATAGAAATTGGCACATAGAGACACCGACACGCAGGTTACAAGTTAGAGGGAGGGGGCTTTTCAACCAGTTTGCACAGAGATTCTCCAGGTTTCTAGACACAACGCTTTTCACAAGCGATCTGGCAATCATTTCGACAGCATATTCTCTACGGACGGATGCGTTGACAAATGCATTTTGTTATGCACACCCCTAGCGCTATTGAGCTCTTTTGAGAGCAAATATCCCCGTAGGGATCACTTTCACTACATACAGCAGTTTTTGGCACCTGTTTGAGCATGGTTCACTCATGCACATTGAGTTGCGGACACTGCCATCTATACTACATGTGGAGCCATTTTTGGCTATTTTGGCATTTTTTCCCGGCCGTTTCTTAGACTCAGACTAGAAGAGAAATTTCTGAGACTATGGCTAGTCCATTTGTGTCTGCATTATCCTTTGGAGGGTCGATAGCATGAGGTTTTCTTTGAGCTGGGGTGTGCTCGAATGTTGAGACCTTCGGTGATACAGGTAGCTGGAGTTTCCCACTTTTGGTACACTCGCCATAGGAAATGTATTTGGATGGTTTCACATGCTTTTGACACCAAGTTGAAGGTCACACAGTAGTGGTTTTGTGCAATAGATGCCCATTTAGTGTAGTTGGCACATTTATGCGTATTTTGAGTTGACTTTGACTCCTCATACAAAGGAGACTCTATCGGATTTCCTTCTTGCGAGTCCTGACTCTCATTCTTGGCACTTTTGAACCTTTTTTTATTAAGATTTTACTTCTGATCCAAAGGTTACTCTGCCCAAATTTTTGCAACTTCTCACCAAAGTTTGGCACCTCTCAAACCCTCTTGTCATAGCAATGGCTTCTTCTCAAAAAGGAAGGAGTATTTCATTTGCAAGTTTAATGGTAGCAACTTCACCATGTGAAAAGAGTGCATGAAAGATGTTTTGACAAACAAAGGCCTATCAGAAGTTGAAAGAGCGTGCAGAGGATGATGACTGTCTGCAAACTCAATGGGAGCTTTTGGATGTAAGAGCCATGGCTACAATATGTCTACATCTAGCCGAGTCAATGTTCTTCACTATCATACAGAACAGAACAACCAAGGAACTTTGGGATAGCTTATGTTCAACATGGGATAGCAAAAGTGCATCCAACAAACTTTTTCTCATGACAAAACTCATGAAGCTTAACATAAAATAAGGTAGCACAATTTTTTGCCACTTAAATGAGTTCAACTCTTTGTTCAATCAATTGACATCTCAAGGCTTTAAGGAGCTTAATGACGATGAACTCAAGTCTATATTCTTGTTATGCTCTCTACCTAGTTCATGGGACATCTTTTGCACATCCATTAGAAATTCAGCTCCAAATGGTAAGTTAGTGGTCAATGACGTCACAAATGCGTTGCTCACTAAAGAGATTTGAGGCAAATCTCTCGACAATTCTAGTCATGGAGATGCATATATGGTTGGCAGATCAACAAAGGCAAGAGACCTAGCAGACTGCAGTGCCAAGAATGTCGAGTGTCACTATTGCCATAAGAAGAGCCATTACAAAAAGGATTGTCGTAGTTTCCTAAGAGATCAAAAAAACATGCAAAAAGATAATTTTGGCAAAGGAAAAAGTACGGTAAAGATTGAGGATCTCAATGTGGTTGAGTCTCTCATACCTACCACTGCAGTAGAGGATGCTACTCCTCTAGTGATGCACATTATTCCAACACGGATTCATGCAGAGGTGATAGTAGATCCCTCAGATATTCTCATTTTCACTCTAGATCTCACTCCAGATGCTTTGGCTACATAGGATGAGGGTTATGCACAGAATTGGATTCTTGATTCTGGTGCATAGAGAGTGGTTTTCCTCTTATGCATCCATGCATGGCATAGTCAAGCTTAGTGACTCCTATGAGCTTGATCTTGTTGGCATTGGTGATGTGAAAATTCAAATGCATAATGGCACTACTTTTGTGTTGTAGAATGTCAGACATGTGCCCAAGCTTACAAATTGCTTGCTTTCTATAGGGCAATTGGATGATCTTTGCTACACTATAGTTTTTGGTAATTGTTCTTGGCTAATCCGCAAGAACAACCTTGTCATGATAAAAGGTTGTAAAAATAGATCTCTGTACTCTATGTTTGTTTTGAGTGTTAAGGAACACTCTATCTATGTTGCTAAGCTGCCATCTACTGAATTGTGGCATAGCCAGCTAGGATATATTAGCCAAAAGGAAATGAGAACACTTTAACGTTTTGACTACTTACCTGTGTTAGATTACATTGACTTTCCATTGTGTGAGCATTGTCTATATGGCAAAGAGACTAGGTTGACATCTTCGCCATTGAACAAGAAACTAGGCAAACCCCCTAGACTTAGTGCATAGTGATTTGTGTGGTCCAATGCCACATAAAACTCTAGGGGGGGCAAACTACTTTCTCATGTTCATTGATGATTCTACCAGAAAGGTGTGGGTGTATCTCCTTAAGCATAAGGAAGAGGTCTTTTCTATGCTCCAAAAATTCCTTGCCATGGTTGAGAACCAATTAGGAAAAAAGCTCAAAGTTTTTTGCACGGACAATGGTGGAGAATACTTCCCACAGTATTCAAGGATTTTTGCAATCAAAAAGGCATTTTTTGGCAGTTTACTGCTCCATACACACCTGCACAAAATAGGATAGCTGAAAGAATGAATCGCACGATTCAAGAACGAGTTATCTGAATGTGTCTATGGCAAAGATTACTCCATAGTTTTGGGGGAAAGTTGTTCTAACAGCAGTGCACATCATCAACAGGTCACCTAGTTCTCCTTTGAATTTCAAAATTCCAGAGGAATTATGGACTAGGAAAATGCCAAGCTATGATCATTTATGTGTATTTGGATGTGAGGCATATGCACATGTGCCCAAAGAACTTCGTTGCAAGTTAGATCCCAGGTCATGCAAATGCATTTTTATCAACTACTACGGTGCAAATGGAGAGATGGGCTATCGTCTCTAGCACCCAGAATCCAACAAAGTCATTCATAGCTCCTTCTTACGCGATTTTCAATGAATTAAAAATTCACAAGTAGCCCATTAAAGAAGTTGAGTACAAACGCGTTCGTTTTGAGAATGTAGCCTCCGAACCAACTCAGTTCAGTAGTGTTGCACCTAATCCTCAAGTGCAAGATATTACTATTTCTCCGAAGAGAGCACAGTCGAGCAGTCAGGCACTAAGACACTCTGCAAGAGTATCACATGTGCTCGAGTAGTCTGAGGTGGGTATACACCACATTTTGGTCACTATCAGTGGAGAGCCAACCTGCTACAAAGAAGCTATACAAATGGAGAATAGCGTTAAGTGGGAGCAAGCTATGCAATCAAAATACAATTCGATTGTGGCTAGAGACATGGGATTTTTTTGAATTATTAAAAGGCAAAAATGCTTTACCTTGCAAATGCGTATACACCCGAGGGATTCACTGTGTTTTTTTGTACGGTACCATGTGAGTGTACAAGAGGGGTTTTTTTCTATTTTGTACATAAGCGTATACAATAGGGGTACCCCCCAAATACTTACATGCCTACACCGTACATATAAGGCAAGGGGGGAGGGGATTTTTTCTTTGGGGGGGGGGGGGGGGGGGGGGAGGGTTTATAAGGCTAGTATTGTTGTAGTTGGTGTGTAGATTGTGCTTTGCAATTCAATGTGTATTGTCACAAAATCATGTGCATTTAAAGTTATCATGCTACTTATTATACATAAAATAGTGGGTCATTACATTCTGTACAAAATCTGTATGAGGGGGGATGGCTCATTGCCAGAATGTCCATATCTTGTCCGTGTGTAGGGGGGTAGGTTAGCATGTAAGATATTGTAGATAGGGGAGTTTCTCTAATTTGGATGCACATAGGTGACATCTCCCCATTATTATTATGAATCCCCCGGGGGTATACAAAAAGAAGTATACAACGGAAGATCCTGAGCCTAGGTACAAGGCTCCTCTAGTTGCCAAGGGTTTCAAGCAGCAAAAAGGCATGGATTTCGATGAGATTTTCCCTCACTAGTCAAGATGACTACACTTTGCATTGTGCTTGGCTTGGTTACTATCCAGAACATGGAACTTGTCCAAATGGACGTGAACATAGCATTTCTTGACGAAGATGTCTACATGAAACAACCAAAGGGTTTTGTATGTGATAGCCAAAAACCAATCAAGACAGAATTGGTTTGTAGACTTAATAAGGCACTCTATGGCCTAAAGTAAGGTTCAAGGCACTAGTATAAAAAATTGGACAAATTCATGTAGTCTCAGGGTTGCATAAGAAGTCAAGAGGACCAATGTATACACAAAGAGGTTGAACAATGGTTGTTTAACCATCTTGATCTTGTATGTAGATGATATGCTTATCGCAGGAAAATCAATTAATGAGATCAATTAGTTGAAAAAGATGCTAAGCACTTAGTTTTCCAAGAAAGATTTGGGAATTGCGAATCACTTTCTTGGTATGCAAATCAAGAGAGACACGCAACATGGAATTCTTGAATTACCTCAAGAAAGGCACATCCACAAAGTCTTGCAACCATTTTAGTATGCCGGGGGGAAGTACCTGATTACCCCAATACAAGCATACTCCAAACTTAGCAAGCAAGATTCTCCCAAGATAGTGGCTGAGAAAGAGGAAATGGCGTAAGTTCCATATTCCTCAGCAGTTGGCAGTTTGATGTACGCTATAGTAGCCATAAGACAAGCCATTGTACATGCAATGGGAGTGGCTAGTAGGTACATTGCAAACCCTAGCAAGAAGCATTGGGAAGGAGTGAAGAAAATCTTCAAGTACTTAAGGGTACATCTAGCAAATGTTTACGCTTTGAAAACAACAATGCATCTATTGTAGGTTACACAGATGCGGATTATACGGGTTCTATGGATCGTAGAAGATCCACATCTGGCTATGTGTTCATGCTTGCTTGAGAAACTATCTCTTGGAGATAGTGTCTCCAAAACTGCACATCTTCATCTACCACTGATGTAGAATATGTTGTTGCGTTTGACGCAAGCAAGGAAGCCATATGGTTAGCTCATCTAGTGGGAGATTTTTGGGCATTCACAAGGTTTCAGTATTGCATTATGATAGTCAGAGTGCCATTTCTTTGGCAAAGAATCAGATGTTTCACTCAAAGTCAAAACACATAGAGGTTATATACCATGTCATACGAGATGCATTGGATGGCAAGCGCATCGAGCTTGTCAAGGTTCACATTGATGACAACCCTGCAGATGCTCTCACAAAGAGCCTAGCCTCGGAGCGATTTACACATTGCATAGAACTTATGGGTGTGCGATGAAGCCAAGGTGATGCTTCATCAAATTTTTATAAACTAACTATATTGATGCCACTATTGGCCACCATGACCTTCAAGTGGGAGGTTGTTGGGATGTAGGCCAGGCAGCCATGGGAAACCACCCTTACTTACTTTCTTTCCCTAACCAATATAGGAAGAGAAAGTGAGGGAGTCAACTCTCTCACTTTACTCTCCACTAACCCAACTCCTTGTGTATCATCCCCTTCCCCAATTCTCTTCTCCCCTCTCTTGCACAGTTCGCATTAGAGCCCCAGCACTTAGTACCTTTTTCTAGCTTCTTGTATTATCAATTTTGTTCTGAATTCTTAGCTTGCTTCACTTCCTTTTTAGCTTCATCTAGAAGCTCCTCAATCGCCACCCCTCTTCTTTTGGTGATCACTCTAGCTGGTACTGATTCTAGTGGCTTCTCCTCACTTCCTTTTGGTTTTGCATTGTTAGGGCACTTGACTATAAAATGGCCATATTTCCCACAAGTATAGCATATAGATTGCCTTTAAAAAATTAGCTCTACCCCTTTCTCTTCCATTGACCCCCTAATATTTGCCTGTGCCAGTTGTAGTACTTGTATTAACTTCCCCTAATATTTGCCTCTACCAGTTGTAGTACTTTTGTTGACCTTCCTTCTATTTTTACATTAGCACAAAGTTTACCACCTTCAAGAAGGTCCAAGTTGACGTATTCACAATGTTAGAGAGCACCTCCACATGGCTAGATTCATCGACAGCTTGTTTGGTAGGTCTCCTCTTCCTTGTTGTAGTAGGAGAGCTCTCATGGTGCAAGTGAGTGTAGCCTCACCCATAGTCCCAAGAGTTCAAGTTGATGCACCTATAGAGCAGTCCGTAGAGGTAGCCTCACCCTTCCACAAAAGAGTTTAAATTACCTAGCTTTGGAGGTGAGGAAAGAGAGCCTAACAAGGATTCACTGAATATGTTTCTAGGAAAGTGTTCAAACATTCATGTGTTGCAAAAGTAGCCTAGTGGTGTGCAGTCCAAGGAAGCTAGATTCTTGTTGATGAGCAAGGTGTACAAGTGGTGGGTGCTTTTGAATACTCGTCCTACCACTTGGCTAGAGTTTAAAATGACATTTTGAAAGGAATTCTTGTCAGGAAACTAGGAAGAGAGAAACTAGGAGCTATGGGATAAGCCCTCGATGGATAACAAGTCCCTATCTCAGTACATCTTGGACTATAAAGAGATAGTACTCATGTTGAAAGGGTTCAATGCAATCTAGACATTGCATGGCTTCAAGAGAGTCGCATATATGATTATCTTGAGTATGGTAAGCCTCTGCAGTTTGAAGAGTTATTCAAGGCAATTAAATATGTGAAAATTTATGATGACATCAAGTGTTGTGGTGCATGAGATGGGGCAAGTAGGGCTGGGGATAAAGAAAAAAAGGGGCCAAGGTTTAAAAGAAAAGGATTATGTGGTGATAAGCAAGGGAAGAGGACATACCAAGGGAGTCAGGGTGGTCATTGGTCTAAAAAAATGTGACCATTAGGAAAAATTTAATAGAGAGTCTAAAATCCTAAAAAAGAGCATTATGTTAAAATGTGAAAGAAAAATCAATACTTTAGTTGCAATGAGATAGGGCACACCAAGGTCGAGCATCCAAAGCTTAAAGCTAGCACTAGTGGCAATGATCCAAAGAGAGATAGTAAATCCTCTAAGCAGTGAGTAATCAGTAGCATACAATGTAGAGGCTTCCTCTCAGTTCTAAAGAGTTTAGGGAGGTGACTCTATGCCACTGTGATGAGTGTCATGCTTGTTCTATGACACCAACTATGTGGTAGCATAGCATAGGCCTGCATGACATGGTACACATATATGGCACTATTGGTGGACATAGAGCCATTGTTTCCATTGATGATGGAACTAGCCATAACATTTTAGACTACTAGCTAGTTAAGAAGCTAAGGTTGACCAAGACAATAGAGCGATCATGAATATATTGATGGGTTGGCCAATGGTTATGATGATAAGATGACATGTTGGGAGTTCCATTAGCCATGCACTTGGCTAGAACAGATGTATATCTAGGTAGGGAGTGGCTATATAGCCTAAGCCCTAGTCTATTTGGAGTTATTTGCATACTATGTGTGCTATAGTTTGAGAACAATGGTAGGGTCATCACCCTACATGGAGAACCTACTATCCCATCTACCCTCTCATTTCATCCAATGAGATACACATAGCAGTCCACAGAGGTCAAATAGCATGGGTATACATGTTATTCTCTTTTAAATTCTATTTTTATAAATGAAAGTAGTAAAAATGTTTTCGTAGTTGAAATTGTAAGTAATGTTTGTGTAGATTGCAAGAATGATAAAAAATATGGCCTTGGACGAGACCCATTGTTTCAAAACCATTGTTTGGGATGCTTGCAATTCCAAAACAAAAGAAACCAAGGTATAAGAGACCCTTGAGGAAAAGTATGTAGATGCTTTAATGAATTTATTAGAGAAATTTCATGATGTATATCTTGATGATTTACCTAATGGCTTGCCATCATCTTCGGAATTTGACCATGGGGCATCAATGTTGTGCAAGGTCCAAAACATATAAGTAAACTTGCTTATAGATTAAGCTACTACAAGGCACATGAAGTGGAAAAGAATTTGATGGAATACTTGAAAAAAGGTTTTAGTAGTCTTAGTTCTAATCTGTGGACATCATCTACACTTTTTGTAAAGAAGAAGGAAGGATCTATACAGATGTGCAAATTATAGGGCTCTTAATTAAATAATAATTAATAACAAGTATCTAATGCAGTGTATGGATGATTTGTTTGATCTACTCTTTCAGTTTTTTCTATCCGGGTTTGCGTAGAGGAGTTACTTAGGTTGACAACTCAGCTGTTACCGATTGTCTCGCCTAGCATCCTCCTTGGCTAAGCTCCTCATTCCCACTGCTCCCAATAATATCTTATATCTGAAATGCCTTGAGCTGCCTACCATACAGTGCTTGCGTTCTCCCCTTGGGAAACTCGTTGTGTAGTGGTAGCACTTGCTGTTGGTAGAGCAGATGCTCTTGACCCATGTGGTATGCCCCCTTTTGCTACTATCACCGCTTACTGCAAGCATCACTTTCTCAAGCCTCCTCCTTGGGGTTGTCTTGCTCTATAAAGAGGTGCACTACTCTACAGACAAAGAAGAGGACAATACCCAAGACAAGAGATCTACAAAAAGATGTGGGCTAGGAAGCAAAGGAAATGGCGCTCACCAGTAGCATGTGACCTATTAATTCCACCAAGTTCTGCTCCACGCTCGACTTCCCCAAGCTCTGATACCATATATTGTGCTCATGTATGCAGAAGTGTACACTCTCTCATAGACTCATAGCTATAAAAGAGCATAGATGAAGGGTAGGAGAGAGAGAGAGAGGAGGAGGAGGAGGAGGATAACGCACGAGTGGAGCTAAAAAGGAAGAAGTTATCATTAGGTCTTCCACGACTATATACTATCATTTACAAGATGTTCATATTGTAGCTGGCTGCCCAAGTTGAGCTGACCCCAATAATCATCATAGACTAGATGATGTTTCAAATAACATCTAGAACACGTTTTACAAATTTTGAGTTCTTGGTTATGCCATTTGGGCTTACCAATGCACCACAACATTTATGATGCTTATGGATAGTGTTCTATGTCCGTACTTGTCAAGGATGATAGAGAATTGATTTTCTTGAGCCTCTACAGGAAGAAGGTTCTCGAAGATTCTAGAAGATTGAAGAAAATTCTAGAAGCTTTTACAAGAGCATCATCACTTATGTCATCGCTTGCATCATCACCAAAAGGTTCTAGAAGAAAGAACCTAGAAGTGTCTAACCTCGTTAGAAGGTTCTAACCTCCTTAGAAAGAAGAACCTAGAAGGATCTGACCTTATTGGGTGGAAGAACCTAGAAAGATCTTAACCTCCTTAGCGCTTGCCCCTCAGTCTTCCCAACACCATTTGTGAGGATCATGCAAGGTAAGTCCCCTCCTAGTTCTTGTCTTGTTTTTTAGTCTTGTTGTCGTAATCAAGTCTTGCTTTGTACTCTAGTCTTCTAATCCAAGTCTTGTATCAAGGTCCTATAATCAAGTATCAAATCTTGCATTAAGCTCTCGTAAAAAATTATTAACTATCGTAATCTAGATTAAATTTGCAATCAAGTTTCAATCTCTTGTATATTGCGAGTGCCTTCTCTTGCTCTCTTTTAGCTCAAGATGCACTCATAACAGTTTGGCAAGACTCTCATCTCTTAATCTTGCCTAGTTGTTATGGAGTTCATGATGGAAGGTATTGTTGCCTATTTACAAAGTATCCACAACAAATACACAAGCTTCAAGAAAGTAATGCAAAGCTATAAGTGAGGCAACCACCACAAGCTTTGGGCCTAGTTGTGCAAGACATGCAATGCCAAACTATAGAAATTTGAGTGTTAAGCCTACATCAAGCCTAAGCTCCATCAGCTTCTTTTGGCAATCTCTATTGGATATAGCCGAAGGTTAGTCTTCCAAGAAAATATGATGGCACAAGGTCGAATTCAGAGAACTTCTTCAGCAAGTAAGATTATTTGTATGCATGCAACGAGATTGATATCCAAATGATGCCTCCTAGGTCGGCCTCATAGGATACTATGAAAATATTAAATCATTTATTGCGCTTATTTATCGTGTTTTGTAGAGAGAGAGTCCAACATGGGCTGGGCAAGGAAGAGAGAGGAGGGGGAGAGGGGGATTTTTCTATTTCAAATATTACCACGATTATATCTGCTGGTATTATCATGTTTATTATTGTCGCTTTTACCGTTGATATTATCACGTTTATTACCAAGCCTAGATTAGGTGCTTAAACATTCAAATTTGGGTGTTCCCCCCTATTTTCTTGTGAAAAAAATAAGAAACATTATATTAACTTTCAAAAAATGATATTAAAACATGAAACAATAGCTATGTGGATAAACATGAAACTAAGAAGAGAGTGGTCCTTCCTAAAGTCATGCACGTGCCTCCATGTAAAGCAAGCATTGTCAAATATGAGAATACAAACATGGATGATATCTTCTACCAAGGCATGGGGATGATAAAGTGGTGTAATGTACCCAACATTTTTCAATAAGAGTATTTCATTTACCTTGCAAAAGTGTTTAAGGTTCGAATTTTGTTAAAGCATAAAGGATTCCAACAAAACGATTGGACCAAAAATTGGACTCTCAAATAATTAATTATGGTCTTTACTCACTTGAAAACAATAGGTTGATATGAAAAATATAAACCTCAAGTCTATTTCTAAAGATAAGAATTCACCCTTAAGAAAGAAGGAGCAATTTTAGAAAAGAGAGTGTAATTTTAGAAAAGGAGGAGTAATTTTAAAAGAGGAGTAGGAGGAGTACTTTTAGGAAAGAAAGAGTATTTTAAGAAAAGAGAGAAGAGGAGTCAAGTTTAGAATTTTTCTCTTGAAAGCCAAGCTTCTTCTAAAATTAGAGAATCAAAATCGTGTATCGGAATGCTTCACGATCCAAATTTTTATTATTATTTATAAATGGAGCCACAAACGTGCGCGAACTTATCTTTCTACTATATGTTATTCTTCACTTATGCTTTTGGCTCTTGAGAGCCTATATAAAAGACCCTCTTCCCTCACTTTCAACACACACATAGAAGCTCTCAAAAGCGGAATCTCTCTTGCCATAACGTCAGAGTTACCTTCTTTCCCTCAACCTCTCACCCTCAACCTATCTCCATCTCCATCTCTACCATCGTCGTGTTGCCCTCTTGCCATAACGTCAGAGTTACCTTCTTTCCCTCAACCTCTCACCCTCAACCTATCTCCATCTCCATCTCCCTCTACCATCGTCGTGTTGCCCTTTGGATTCTTGAGTTCTCTCTCTCTCTCTCTCTCTCTCTCTCTCTCTCTCTCTCTCTCTCTCTCTTTTCCTTTCCTCTCCCTCAATACGATGGCCCCAAAACGAGTGACTCAAAGCTCCAAGGATACTCTTGTTGTTCCACCTGCAACGAAGGTGCAAAAGAAGGTATCATCTACTCCAATCATAACTCAAGCGGAGGTATTGACTCCACAAGAAGTTCAAACCGTTCTAGTAAGACAAATTTATAATTTCGCATTGCTATTCATGTTGGCCTTGGCAATCAAGCATAGGGAATCTCTTAAACTGTCCAAGAAATGTGACTCTATCACAAGAAACAAGTATATGTTTTCATAGATTAGTGAAAGAACTATTAGATAAATTGTTATTGTTTGATAATTTTTTAATGTGACTGATATGAAGGGTTGGTTTATCATGTTTGAAAAATCACTTAAAGAGAAGAATTGTTGGAAGAATATCTTTTGTACCTAGTGCAACGATTCCGCGATTAGCAGAGATTAAGCTGAGGTTATCGGCTCTCTTTTGCTCATCGTGGTTAGTGGGATGCCTGGCGGTTAGCAAGATATCTTGAGGTTAGCGGGATGCCTCGGGGTTAGCAAGATGCCTCACTGCTAGTGGGATGGAAAGGTTGTGCAATTTGAGGTTAGCGAATAAATCCTTTGCAAAGGCTCTGTTGGTGAAATAGAGAAAGTCCACGGGTAGTGGCAAACTCATAAGAAATTGAAAATGTTATTGAAATATAGGACTGTTTTCATTAGGCCTTGTTTGAATTGTTTTGGTATTGTTTGAAGGGCTGTATAAAAGAACCTGTGTCTGTAATTAATTAAGGGACACTGTCTGTATGTGTAAAACAGTGTGGTAGTAATTAGAAAACAGGTTAAAAAGTGTGAGTGTGGGGTGGAAAGTGGGGGCTGGCTCAGGTTGCCAGTCAAGCATGGGTGGTCTCGATTAGTCGAGAAACTCTCTACTCCCTTGTATTAAGAGAAGCAAAATTAGAGACTTATTGTGCCAAGAGTCGAGATGTTCTAAATATACATGTCCCTGAAAGCTATGGACCTGATTAATCGGGTACTTTTCACAAGATTACTAGTTAGTTTAGAAAATGTCTCATATCATTTTAGGGTTTATGAATGGCAACCGTGCCTCTTAAGGGAAAGACCCTGAGAGAAGGCATTTGTCCAGATATGGCTCATCTCCTGTACCACCTCAGGTCTAATAAATAAGGCAGGGTCTATATGAAACAAGCTATTTATGAGTTTGCTGGCCTTATCATCCAAGGTGATGAGGAGAGGATAATGATCTAAGATGTAGGAGGTGTACTTGGGTTTGGACTTGATTCTGTTGAACATGTTGGCAGCTTCCATTGAGACATAACATCTATCCAATCTAGCTTTCCTGGCCAGATTCTCCTGACTGTAGTTCTGCCAAGTAAATTCCCCTTCCATTCCAATATCCCAAAGGTCAAGGGTTTCTTTACACTTATCCCAATTAGAATTTTCATGTCCTTGTATAACTTGACCTAGCCTCAAAAACTTGTCCTCCAAGGATTCAACCATGTTGAAATATCCAATCAGAATGATTGGCCCTAGAATAACAGCAAGTTCCTCCCACACTTGGGATCTGTTAGAGGCATTTCCTCCTGCATAGACTGAAACCAACATGCAGTTAAAGGGGTGATCCATAGGAATGAAAAACCAATACTTAGACCTATTGGATGAGTCAACATTAGTAGCTAGCTGCTTTTTTAGCCCCATGGTTGTACCTCCTGACCCCCTGTCATGAGCAAATGAAATCCAAGTAAAATCTGCATTAATCTCTTTCAGCCTCCTGATCAGATCATCTCCCTCAACTTTGATCTCCTGCAAGGCACAAATATCCACTATGTTCCCCCTTAGCTAGTGACTTATTTTTTTGGCTTTTATGGGATCAGAGATCCCTTTGACATTCCATGAGACTAGCTTCATCTATTAACTTTTTTCTTACCCTGTTGGGACTTTGAAGGGGTCCTAGTCACTGTTGTGTGTACCCTTTTGTTATCTTTGTGGACTTCCATTGGTTCAGGGGAAAGATTAGCATTAACCTTCTGAAGAGGAACCTGAGAGACTTGATTGAGGTCCAACATTTTTTCCCTTGTTTCAACCTACATGTTGTTTTGTGATTCTCTCTCTTCTCCTAGTTTTTCCATCGGGGTGGCTGCTATTTCTTCCCCTTCTGACCCAGAGTGTGATTCTGAAACTCTTGAATCAATCCACTTAGGGATGTCTACCAGAAGGGAAAACCTATTTTGATTCTTTTTTTTATGTCTGTTAAATCCTTCTTGGCTGCATTATCGGGTTTACCTGCCTTGGTAGCTGCAGGAGGAGTTGGGGTATCTGTTTTGTTGCTTTCGATGGGTTCTTGCTTGTTATAAGAAGAAGGAGCTTGGTCCTGGGGGGCTGGAGTGGAGGGGGGAACTTAATGGGGCATTCTCTAACAAAGTGGCCCGCCGCTCCACGATGGAAGCAGGCATTAGGGAGGTATTTGTAGGAGATTATCTACTCAAAGGAGTCTCCATCATCCATGGCAATAATAATAGACTCACAAAGGGGCTTGGATAGGTCCAGTTCAATGAGCATTTGAGGGTTCCATGAGGGATTGTAATCTCTCTGGGGTTTACCCCCTAGAACTCTACCTAGTTGCTCTCCTATCAAGCGAAGATGATGATGATAATGAAGAGGCAGATTTGGTAGCTCAACCCAGACTGGGTAATTCTCAAGGGATGATTTCTTAGGGCTAAAAGACCCGTTCCACTTGAATAGTGTCATAATAATCAATATCTAATTCTCCTAAATGATTTTCTCATGTTAAACTAATCATTTAATATGGGGAAGTGCCAGGGGAGAAAAAGCTAGAATATTGGTTAAGCTAGTAGACCGGCCATAGTAGGGATCCAAAGGAGGGAAGATAGGGATCC
Source organism: Adiantum capillus-veneris (assembly GCF_014529385.1). Classification (NCBI taxonomy): domain Eukaryota; kingdom Viridiplantae; phylum Streptophyta; class Polypodiopsida; order Polypodiales; family Pteridaceae; genus Adiantum; species Adiantum capillus-veneris. The sequence goes on along the minus strand of NC_140931.1, from coordinate 174,187,953 downwards.
AAAGGGGGGGGCAAAATTCAAAAGAGCCATGTGCAACAATGGGCTTAAAAGACCCTAAGGTTCAGCCCATTAAGACTTCCAAAATGCTAAGGTTCCAAAATTCAAAGGTTGTGTCCAAAGGTCAAGCATGGGGGGAATTGGATTCTTTGTGTGTGTCCCAAAAGTCTTTATCAATCCCTACATAGGAGGGGGCGAGGCTTGGGAGTAGGGGATGAGAGAGAAACTCACGCACACACACACACACACACACACACACACACACACACAAGCTCCCTTTACACAAAGGGAATGAGGGACACATGTTAGCTCCCTAGCCTAGATGCCCACAAGGTGTACCCAATTCCTATTGGATGGCCTTGGAGGTGGACTAATGAGAATTAGGCTAGAGTAAATCTAGTTTAATTAATTTAAAAACACTTAATAAAAGAACCAATGAGAATTAAGCTCTCTAGAAGACTATTGGACAGTCTCCCAAGGGGTCCAATGAGCATTCAGCAACCCAATGTCTTGCCTGATTCCTATTGGCCAGGAGGCAAAGGGGTCCAATGAGAGTTTAGTTGCATTTATTAATTACATAAAGCTCTCACAAAAGGGGAAAGGGGGACATATGTCAGAAGACTATCACTTATACTGCTTAATTATCATTGGCTAGTCCTAGGGAGGTCCAATGAGAGTGGAGCATGAGCAAATAGCAAGAGGGGTCTTCCAAGAGACAGAGAGGGGGCTGATTTTTGCAAGGCATTATCACACACACACTCACACAATCTCATGTGTGAAGTAAAGAAGACTCTCTCTCCTTCTCAAGCTTTAAAGGAAAGATTACCATCTACTCCAAGCTTGTGAGAAGGGAGGCCTACACCAACAACTCTTGGCTTTGTGATGCAAATCCAACCAAGAGCCAAGCTTCAATGCATGCTCATCTCCTCTACCATGCTAATTACTAAGCTAAGCTATGCTAATATGAGTGATTATGTGAGGAGATGTACATCTTTCTCGTAAGACTACTCCTTCTTCCTCTCAATCTACTCTCGTACCCCGCTAGCTCTCACCATCGTCGAAGGTGTGTGAGGTCTTGGGTCTGAGACTGGAGAGAATTGATGTTGTGTTTGATAAGTGTTTTTCTTAGTGCATGAAGCTTTCATATTCATTGCACTAGCGTCTTGAAGGAACACAAAGAATTGTATTGTACAATGTCTCTCTCGATGGGAGAAACCATAATACAAAGCCTTTTGGAGGGGGAACCGGCTCCATGTAAATCCGGTCCTCAACTGTTGTCAATAGCTTAATTTCTCTCTCTTTTGAAAGTATTGTTCATGCTATCTAACTAGGTGTTATGATTTTTGTTGCTCTCTCCACCCAAGCACTCTTGTAATTCTCATTAGGAATCTATTCTAATGAAATGCCCACTATGTTCATGCTAATTTCCGCTACACACAAGTTTTTAGGCCATTAAATGTTACAAATAAGCACAAGGGAGAGGCCTTAATGACCTAATGGCCGGTGTTTAATATTTCATAGACCATCTTTGAAGTCTTAAACATAAATAGAAAATGATTCTTCGGGAGAGCTTGGATAGACTCAACATCGCACCCCCTACTACCCCATTGATTTCTTACCCATGCTCTTAGAACCTCTACTGGGGGTCGGGGGAACAGCAATTAGTTGAATGAGGGCACGAAACTCAAGGTCTTTCTCTATTTCTTTTACCTGGATAGTGGAAAGGGTAACTAGAGGCCTACCTCGAGTGTCTGGTCTTTGACCATCACCATCCATGCCTTGGCTATATCCGTGGAAAATGCTCGGTGTACCATTCGGGAAGGCCCAAGCGGGGCCCTCCTGAGAAGGGTCCTTATTCAGGCTTGGTGTCTGAGGGCGAGTGTCCGATGAAAAGGCGTCTTTCCTCTGCCTAAGGACTTCCTGGAGTTGGAAAGCAACGTCTTGAGGAAAATGTTGAAAGAGTTGCTGCATGAAAAGGCTTTGGGGCCTGCTTGAAACACAGGTGAAAAGTTCTGACTCAGTAAGGCTCTGTGCGGGAGAGGGTTATTCTGAAGATGCAATCATACGTGTTTTTTTTTCTTTTGTGAATTTTTTAGTTTTATTTCTAGATTAACTTTCTTGAACGTAGTGCCCCAATTAGGGGATCTGCACCTTTTGAATTCTGTTTCATATTCCTGTGGAACCACTTAGTGTAGAAAATATCATTAATCTCCTTCAACTCTAACACACCATTGTTCCAAAGTAATTATATATATAAGAAAAGGCATTCCACACACATGCGCATTTTGATCTGCAACACTAGCCCCCACAACCACACACCGGCATACATTGCTACTGAGAATATCTGTAACTCACCATTGATTTTACCAACAAGGCTCAAAATAAATTTTTTTCAAGCAGAAGGCATACCACGTCTTGGGTTTTCTTTGGTTTTATTAATGGAATCATAGCAGCTTCCTATTTCTCCAAGAGGAGATTCCAAAAGCCAAGACACACACATAAAACCAGTGTCAGGGCTGGCGCCTAGGTAGATAGGCAAGGCTCCCATAGTAGAGCTCATGTAACCACACTTGCCTCGTATGTTTCTCGCCAAGGCTTCTTTTTGTAAAAAATAAAAAAGAAACAATTAGGCCCCTCCTCCATTGGATGTGACAAGAGAGTGAGTGAGAGAGCTCCTACTACCATCGTCTCTAATCTTGATATGCCACCGTTTGTTGATGTGCCTGGCTTCATTGTCCCGTGCTCTTGCACTTGCTCTCAATGCGTGTCACCAACATCTCGTTGCCCATCCTTTGATTCATCTTTTCCAAAGCCATCTACCTAGGATTCTAGTTATTAACCCTTTTTTTAAATTGTGCCTTACATACTTTAATGAGTTAGACTAAGAGGTTTTAACCCAAATTTAGAAGCTTTTCCCACTTTTGATGTTTTTAAAAAAAAGGTAAATATCAAATTTTGAAGTTGCTCCGTGTAAAAGCCAGGTTTTTTGTCTGTTATGGAATTTTTTGAGGACTACTGTGTTATGCTTTGGTGCCATGGCTCGTTGTGAGCATGGTTTGTTATGTAATTTTTGATTTATACATCTCTCACTCACTATTGTGAGTTTTGCCCAGCCAAAAAAACCTACAGAAAAAGCCCTTAACTGAAGTGGAATTAGCAATATACATCATGGTTTGGAAACTTCCGTGACCACATGGACAAAGGCTCTTGGATAACGACAAAGGCTCTATGTTGAGTGAGTAGAGCTTTGGGTCTTGAAGCACCAATGCTCAATGTCGAAGCACCACCACTCACAATTGTGAGTCTTGAAAAAAAAAAAGAGGACATGTCTTCTAGGCTTTTGTTATGGTGGTTACATTTTTTGTGGCTTGTCCACCCTTTGAGGCTATAAATGCCACCTCCTCCTTGCCTCTTGTTACACCTATTCAAACCATTTTCACCTTACTAAACAAGGTGAAGAGGCACGAAGGCCCGCTCAGTTAAGGGGTATGAGGAAGACTAAATTTAATTAAGTGTCTACAATCATAAGAAATTTTTGTTTTGATTTAATATCTATTTTTAAAAAGTGCTTTCTATTCGTTTGTCTAAAATAAAATACATTAGTTGAAAGATGTCTTCAAGATTTCCTTTGACCTCATCGCATAGCCCTCACCTTCTGCTTGTGACCAAAACCTTCTTACTCTTGCATGCTAAGCTTCCCTACCTCTTGATGCATCCTTGCGAGCTTGCAAATTTTCTTTTTTTGCGAGCTTGCTCTTAAGCTTCTCCCACCATTCATAGACTTGTACCTATAGAGAAGTCCCCTCACATCCTCTCCACTATGCTTGTATCAAGGAATGATGCAAGTGCTTTGGGGGGGGGGAGGGGGGGGAGGGGGGGGGGAGATTATATTTGCCTATTCCTTATGAAGCATCCCTACCTCTATTTTGCGAGAAGAGAGAGAGAGAGAGAGAGAGAGAGAGAGAGAGAGAGGTGGGTGGGGTGGGGTGGGGTGGGGTGGGGGTGGGGGGGATTCTAAATATTCACCTATGCCTTATGAAGCATCCCTACCTCTGCTTTGTGTTGAGAGAGAGAGAGAGAGAGAGAGAGAGAGAGAGAGAGAGAGATCCTTAATTGGGAGGCATGGTCTCCATGTTGTTTACCTCCCCCTTCTCACTCCTTTATCTCTAAATCTCCTCAGGCATCTTCTTGTCATCCCACTAATGGGTCATTTTTTGATTTTTTTACAACCGGTATCCCCTACTCACAAATGGTTTATATATTGCGAAGGGCCCCACTTAAATAATAAAGTCAAGGTGCACATTACACGTCAACATTTTGAAACAAAACAAAATAAAAAGGAAGTAGAATAGAAACACATTAAAATTTAAAACAAAAGAATAATTAAATTCTTTTGTATTATAAGAAAAGATCTATACTAATAGATAAAGGGAGAGGGAATTTCGGCTCCCCCCCTGCCACGCGTCAGAAGCTGCTTCATCCGGCGGGTGTCGCCTGTAACGTCCGGGAACACAATGACGCAGAGAGAGAGAGAGAGAGAGAGAGAGAGAGAGAGAGACGACGAAGCCGCCGGCTATACTAGTAGATATAATAAGTATAGAAAAGCATTAAATAACTTTGGTGCCTGTTAAATCTATCTTTTCTTATAAAACAAAAGAATTAAAATATTCTTTTGTTTTGATTATTAATGTGTCTTTTAATTTTACTTCTTTAAATGAAAGGACCTTTTATCAATATCTTACGCATTGTTCGAGAATACCTTTTTGTCTGAGCGATGAGTTTCCTCTTTATATGCAAATTAAAAATGCTAGTAGAAATTGCCAAATTTGAAAGATTTTTGAACTATTTTCTTGTATACTTTATCGAGTTCTTTTCTCTTTATCATTCTTTGCTAATCTTGATTTTCAACCGGCTCAAGGCTAAGCTGAGGCACCCATTTCTTGAACATTGACCTCACATCATGGGATTAAAATCCTATGAATATATTGTTTAATCTTTTGTTCTATAAAGTTTTTTCAAGGATGCTAAAAAAGTAAATGAAGCTTTTGAGAATAACTTCCTATTCACAAGTCTTTTGAGGCCCCTTAGGACACTTCTCTTACAAGGAAAATTTAAGGACCTTCATTCTTTGGGTAGTAAGCCTTTAGAGGGTAAAAAGAGCAACATCTATACTCTTAACATCTATACTCTTTATAATGGAGCTTCAAATTTAAAGGAAGGAGAGACCCTCTTGGCTAAAAAGAGCAACATCTATACTCTTTATATTTATAAAAGAGCTTTTGAGAATAACTTCCTATTCACAAGTCTTTTGAGGCCCATTAAGACACTTCTCTTACAAGGAAAATTTAAGGACCTTCATTCTTTGGGTACTAAGCCTTTAGAGGGTAAAAAGAGCAACATCTATACTCTTAACATCTATACTCTTTATAATGGAGCTTCAAATTTTAAAGGAAGGAGAGACTCTCTTGGCTAAAAAGAGCAACATCTATACTCTTTATATTTATAAAGGAGCTTAAAATTTTAAAGGAAGGAGAGACCCTCCAAATGTCACACTCTCCTTCATTTCAAAGAGAACCTTTTAAAAAATTTAATCAGACCTTCCACATATCACACTCTACTTTAGTGCAAAAAGAACCCTTTAAAAAATTTAATTTGAAATCCAAAGTGAAGGGTAAGTACTAAGATGGTAAAAAATAAAACTTCTCAATCCTCTCAATATAAAGTCAAAAGAACTTAGTACTATATTTGTCATCTATACTATATATAAATGCAACTTAAAATTTTCAAGGAAGGAGAAGGCCTCCATGTATTAGTCCGTGGTTCACTTCAAAAAAAACTTTACAAAACATAAAATCTAAAATGCAAAAACGAAGGGTAAGGTTGTAAGAAATGATCAGTAGCACATAATTCGCTCCTATTCTTGAAGACGTGTCCTCAAGTTGCCAGGAGAGCTTTGGAGATTGTGTAAACATTTGTCGTGGCCTCGAGATCCAAGTGTAATATAGAGAAGTCAAGACTAATATCCTTGACCGAGAACGACTCTTTTGACCCTGCAGTCTGGACATGAGAGATCATCTCAAAAGGGAGTGTATTTAGACACCTAAGAGTCCCCGTAGGGGTGGACATAACCCACAGTCAAAGATTTCAATGGGTCCTTGAAAAAATAAGCTAAAAAATGAGAATATGGGAGTTTGTTCTCCTCCCCTTCCAAAGCCGGATTAGAGTGATTAATGCTTCTATGATCCCGTGTATTGCTTTCCTTAGACCCGTGCTCAAGATGGCTAAGTGTAACTGGAAAGAATTCTTAAAAACAGTGAAAAGGTTTCTTTGGAAGAACAACACGAAAACCTCCCGGTCATGGCAGTGGGCTAGATGGGAGGTAGTTGCTTGCCCGGTAGACCAAGTAGGGCTCAACATTATTAACCTTGTATCACATGTTGAAGCCCTTTGTGCCAAATTTATGGTCTCATTGGCTAAACAGGACCATACATGGGCTATCATGACCAAGGAAATGCTTGATGCAGTAAAACTGGGTTCGAAAGGGGGAAAGTGGAAGGGGGTTGTGATGCACGACAAATTTCTCGCCTCGAAGTGGTCTTATCTTAGATTTGGTGGACTCTCAGGGGAGCTGATCAGGAAGTGCAAAAGTGTTGCTGAGGTTTTGGAATGGGGGGAAGTAACCAGATACTTTAAGGAATCCATTTTTCATTGGTCCCCTTAGCTCTCTAAAATATTGGGGCCGTCGCAAAGCCCCTATTGGATAGAAATGGCCAAGAATGTGAATAATAATGGGCTCGTTTGACTAGAGCAATTCTGGGATGGCAACAGGAAGTGTTGGAAAACTGCTGACTCTTTAGCCATCCAATTTCAATCGAATGGCTTTGAGATCTTACTAGTCCACAGGTGATGAAAAAGCTTGATAAGGTGGCGATGCCAATTTGTGAATCAAACTTTGAATGGGACGCTTGGAGATGGCCGGGGAGTAGCCTCTTTTGGAAACCACACTCTAAAGGCATTTACCATGCATTAATGCACGAGGCTAATTGGTGTAGCCCCCTCAACAAATTATGGAAGAGGCATTGGATGGAAAAACGGTGGGAGGGAGTCATGGAGAACATCTGGAAGCCAAGGTGGCCTCAGTATATGAAGATATTTCTGTGGGAAGTGATGTGGGGTGCTCTGTCGACGAGAGTAAAGATACAAGAAAGAGGCATCGGGTCCGATCGTTGCTCGGGTGCAGAATAGCTAGTGAAGACCTAGCCCACCTTTTCATGGGATGCCAGGCAATCAGGGGCATGGCTGGGAAAATATGCAAGTGGATCAAAGGACATGGCAAATTAAGTTCTTCAAGAATGATCTGTTCTTTGGTATTAACAGGTTGGGAAGTCTTGCTCTTCTTGTCTGCACTCAAATAATCAGGTACTACTTCTTGCACCATATTTGGCAAGCAAGGAACCGCCGCATGTTTGAGGGGGATCTGGCTGTGGCAAGCTTTTGTGAAATCATTCAAGAGAGCAGAGTGACGATATACATGATCGGAGGCAAACAAACCTTGGAGGATTGGTTTAGAACAATACATAACATCTTGTAATAAGTAAAGCCTAGGAGTAGTAGTGGTTTCTCTGCCAAGCAGATAACTTATAATCCTTTGACTCTCGAGGCTCGGTCTAAGCTCGAGGTTGGTGTATATTTTTTATCTTCTTAATACTATCCACTCACAATTGTGAGTTTTGAAAAAAAAAAAGGATTGTAAGAAATGATAGCCTTTTAAGAATGTTAGAAATAACAAGCCTTTTAAAATGTAAAGTCAAAAAACTTTCTATCTACATAGAATAAATGTTCCACTTTGATTGCACATAACAAAATAGGGATAATTTTAATAGAGGTTTTGCTATTTGATGCGAATTTACTTTTTGAAGATACAACAAAAAAGGAAGAATTTTGGTGGAGATTTTGTTGTTTAATGGAATTTCAAGTTTTGAAGATATATTTGGCTTAATCTTTTCAAGGGGCTTTTTTCAAAACTAATATTGATATTTTTTAGAAATTTTTGGAAGTGTGTATTTATTAAAAGAGCTTAAGAAAAAGAAAAAAGCTTGCCTAGCGTCAACTTGGGGTTGTCTTGTGTTGAGGACATGCATGGCATGCAAATGCAGGGGTTGTTATCTACGTTATTAACCATGTGTGTGTGTGTGTGTGTGTGTGT